>NC_044032.1:642668665-643381165 GCF_901765095.1 Microcaecilia unicolor
GGCGTGGTTAAGAGATGGCCGTCCTCGGCCGATAATGGAAAAAGAAGGGCGTCCCTGACGAGCATTTGGCCGACTTTACTTGGTCCCTTTTGTTTCACAACCAAGCCTCGAAAAGTTGGCCAAACTGACCAGATGACCACCGGAGGGAATCGGGGACGACCTCCCCTTACTCCCCCAGTGGTTACCAACCCCCTCACACCAAAAAACCCATTTAAAAAACATTTTTTGCCAGCCTCTATGCCAGCCTCAAATGTCATACCCAGCTCCATGTAGAAAAAACAGTTAGGACAAAACCAAGGAGGATACCAAAAAACTTTATTAGGATTAAAAGCGACCCGACACGGCTGTGTTTTGGCCCTAAGACCTGCCTCCTTTTTTTTGCTGATACCCAGCTCCATGACAGCAGTATGGAGCAGTTTTTAGTGGGTGCAGTGCACTTCAGACAGGCGGACCCAGGCCTATCCCCCCCCCCCACCTGTTACACTTGTGGTGGTAAATGTGAGACCTCCAAAACCCACCCGAAACCCAGTGTACCCACATGTAGGTGCCCCCCTTCATCCCTAAGGGCTATAGTAGTGGTGTAGAGTTGTGGGTAGTGGGTTTTGGGGGGCTCAGCACACAAGGTAAGGGAGCTATGCAGCTGGGAGCAATTTGTGATGTCTACCCCTAGGGTGCCTGGTTGGTGTCCTGGCATGTGAGGGGGACCAGTGCCCTAAGAATGCTGGCTCCTCCCATGACCAAAAGCCTTGAATTTGGTTCTTTTTGAGATGGGCATCCTCGGTTTGCATTATAGGCGAAAACCGAGGCCGCCCATCTCTAAGGTCGTCGATCTCAACATTTTGGTCGACCTAAAGATGGACGCCTATCTTGTTTCGATTATACGGGTTGCCCCGCCCCTTTACGGAGCCATCCTTAGAGATGGGCGCCCTTATAGATGGGCGCCTCGTTCGATTATGCCCCTCCAGGTTACTCACGTATCGCCAGGGCCCTGATCTTAGAGCGGCTTGTTTCATTGAGATTATACGTTCTGCTGCAGGTGCAGCCTATACTGAAATCTCCTGCACTCCTTCAAAAACATTTTCCCTCTTAGACACTGTTCTAAGATCTGGCCCTGGTGATACTTGAGGGACTGGAATTAGTGGGGGGTAATTCTGCTAATATTAAAACATACTGTTGCAATGCCACTCAAAATTGTCTCAGTCAAAGTTTCAAAAATGCCTTAACAATAAAGAAGTCTTTAAAAATCATTTAAACTGCGAAGCCTCTTCATACAAACACACAAGTGCCCCTTCAAATAATTCCATAAGAAAATCCATCTATAGAAAAACCTGAAAACCTTGTGTCATGGTATCTCACATAAACAGATGAATCAAGGGAAAGACGCATTGGGGGTTTTTTTCTTACATTTGTACCCCACGCTTTTCCCACTCATGGCAGGCTCAATGCGGCAGGCAATAGAGGTTAAGTGACTTGCCTAGAGTCACAAGGAGCTGCCTGTGCCCGGAATCAAACTCAGTTCCTCAGGACCAAAGTCCACCACCCTAACCACTAGGCCACTCCTCCACTCTGTTGCTGAGCTCAAATTCCTACTGGAATGATATATACAAAAATAATCCCCTCAGCTATTGTAGAGCTGACAAATATATTACTTAATGAACAAAACAAAGCACTTTGTACTCTATCCGAAATTGAACTTCAACCAGTGCGACTGTTGAACAGGACTTTCAATGAATCCCTTGGAGCTGCTGATCTGGTGGATAAATATTTTCTTTTATTGGAAACTTATGAGGGGGCTGCCTTCTGATTATTTTGTTTTCCTTATTGCTAACTACCAGTTCCCTTGACCCTGAATAACCCAACACAACCTACCCACCCTACTTCCTGCTTTTCTTATAGGTACTTCTTTTTATTATTATTATTATTTGTTACATTTGTATCCCACATTTTCCCACACATTAGCAGGCTCAATGTGGCTTACATAATACCGTGAAGGCATTCGCCAAATCTGGTACAGGATAAGTACAAAATGTTATAGTGGGATAGGGAAGATAAGATTCAATCAAGTTGGGTTTGAGGTAAAAGGGTTTGTCAATGTTCAATACGATCTTTGATAGTGAAGTGTTGCAGGGTTGAGTCACTTAAGTTGGGTCATTCGGATATGCCTTTCCGAATGGGTGAGTCTTTAATAATTTTCTGAAGTTTAGGTGATCATAAGTTGTTTTCTCCACTTGTGGCAGTGTGTTCCACAGGTGCGTGCTTATGTAAGAGAACTTGGACGCATGGGTTGTCTTGTATTTTAGTCCTTTGCAATTAGGGTAGTGGAGATTCAGATAAGACTATGATGAACTGGTACTATTTCTGATTGGGAGATTGATTAGGTCAATCATGTAACCTGGGGCTACACCATAGATAATCTTATAGACTAAGGTGCAGATTTTGAAAGAGATACGTTCCTTGATAGGAAGCCAATGCAGTTTCTCATGGAGTGGTGGTGTGGTGCTTTGGAATCATGTCTTACCAAATATCAATCTGGCTGCTGTGTTTTGTGCCGTCTGGAGTTTCCTTGTGAGTTGTTCCTTACATCCTGCATATAATCGACATGGCTTAATACCACTGATTGAATTAAATTATGGAAAACATCTCTTGGGAAGAAAGCATTATTATCTTTCTTTAACTTTATTCTTTATGGCAAAAAGCAGCCCTTGTGCCCAAATCTGGTATTCATCATGCATTATTTTCAGGCAGCTACAAAGGGCAATCAGTAAGAAAGGCTTGAAAAGAGACAGATTGGCATGCGACAGTTTAAGAACTATGGGGCACTAGTCTTAAGAGGTAGAGTCTAAAGCCTATCAAGCTGATTTACAAAAGCTCTAGATGCCTAGCATAAAACTTAGATGCCTTGACTTTTGATTTGCCAGCTTTGATCACGCTGCTCCCCCCCCCCCCCCCCAACCTACAGGGATAGGTCTGTCCCAAAGGGGTGTTGATTCAGGCCTTATGGTGAGCCAAGTGGATTGATAGACAGTTTGAAGGTATAATATTGGTTTAAAATATGTCACACTGTACTACAGTGAAACCTCGGTTTTCGTTGACTTCGGATTTCATCGTTTTCGTTTATGGTTGATTTGTTTTGCGAAATTTTTGTCTCGGTTTTCGTCGGTCGCCTCGGATTTCGTCGGCGTGCCCATGCTGCTAATTTTGCGTTCTCACGTGTTGTTCTTCTGGGGCGTTCTTCTGGGGTGTTGTTTCTGGTTGTGGGATCACACTGCTGTCATCGTTTAGCCCACACTGCTGCTTCTGGTTCAGTCTTCAGAAAGGTAATTGCCATGTTAAATGTTCATTTATTCTATACATTAGTCTTTTTTATTCATTTAAAAGAATTTAGAAGAAAAATTGCTTGTTGCTTCAGTTTTCATCGGTTTCGGTTTTCGTCGATATTTTTCGAACAAATTATCGACGAAAACCGAGGTTTCACTGTACATGGTTGAACGGTTTGGATAAATAGCCCTCTTCATCCCTAGTAAGAGTAGGATTGGGTTGGATTGTTTTATGGGTCACTTGATATCATCTTGCCTTTTGATTATTTTTATGCATTCATTGCTTTTGGCTTTGAGTTGTGCTCTTGTTAATAAAAAGATAACATTTATGTAACTCCTTTCAGTCAAAACCAAAGAATACATTTTCACACTGTTTATTAAGTGCAGACCCAAAAAATTATAGGAAAACTTAAAAAAAAACAAGTAAAACAGGAAGATTTGTCTTCGTAATTGATTAAATGATGTATCATCGGTCAAATTAAAATCCTTCAACCTCATTTTCCTTATCAGCTCTTGATCTTTGATCTTTTTTTTCCATAAATGTTTCCAAATTATTTTGCCACCAAATTTCAGATAGGAAAACAATTGCAAATCCCAAAATAAATTTACTACTACTACTATTTAGCATTTCTATAGCGCTGCAAGGCATACGCAGTGCTGCACAAACATAGAAGAAAGACAGTCCCTGCTCAAAGAGCTTACAATCTAATAGACAAAAAATAAATAAAGTAAGCAAATCAAATCAATTAATGTGAACGGGAAGGAAGAGAGGAGGGTAGGTGGAGGCAAGTGGTTACAAGTGGTTACGAGTCAAAAGCAATGTTAAAGAGGTGGGCTTTCAGTCTAGATTTAAAGGTGGCCAAGGATGGGGCAAGACATAGGGGCTCAGGAAGTTTATTCCAGGCGTAGGGTGCAGCGAGACAGAAGGCGCGAAGTCTGGAGTTGGCAGTAGTGGAGAAGGGAACAGATAAGAAGGATTTATCCATGGAGCGGAGTGCACGGGAAGGGGTGTAGGGAAGGACGAGTGTGGAGAGATACTGGGGAGCAGCAGAGTGAATACATTTATAGGTTAGTAGAAGAAGTTTGAACAGGATGCGAGAACGGATAGGGAGCCAGTGAAGGGTCTTGAGGAGACGGGTAGTATGAGTAAAGTGACCCTGGCGGAAGATGAGACAGGCAGCAGAGTTTTGAACCGACTGGAGAGGGGAGAGTGACTAAGTGGGAGGCCAGCGAGAAGCTGATTGCAGTAGTCTAAACGAGAGGTGACAAGGGTGTGGATGAGGGTTTTGGTAGAGTGCTCAGAAAGAAAGGGGCGGATTTTACGGATGTTGTAAAGAAAGAAACGACAGGTCTTGGCGGTCTGCTGGATATGAGCAGAGAAGGAGAGAGAAGAGTCAAAGATGACCCCAAGGTTTCGAGCTGAGGAGACAGGGAGAATGAGAGAGCCATCAACAGAAATAGAAAACGGGGGGAGCCGGAGGTGGGTTTGGGGGGGAAAATGAGAAGCTCGGTTTTGGTCATATTTAATTTCAGGTGGCGTTGAGACATCCAGGCAGCAATGTCAGACAAGCACGCTGAAACTTTGGTTTGGATGCAAGGTGAGATATCAGGGGTAGAAAGGTAGATTTGGGAGTCATCAGCATAGAGATGGTAGGAAAAGCCATGGGATGAGATTAATGAACCAAGGGAAGAAGTGTAGATAGAAAGAGGAGGGGACCAAGAACAGAACCCTGAGGTACGCCGACAGGCAGAGGGATAGAAGTAGAAGAGGATCCACCAGAGTGAACACTAAAGGTGCGGAGGGAGAGGTAGGAAGAGAACCAGGAAAGGACAGAGCCCTGGAATCCAAGTGAGGACAGGGTATCGAGAAGTATGCTGTGATCGACAGTGTCAAAAGCAGCGGAAAGATCAAGAAGAATGAGGATGGAATATTGACCTCTGGATTTAGCCAGTAATAGGTCATTGGAGACTTTAGTAAGCGCAGTTTCGGTTGAGTGGAGAGGGCGAAAACCAGATTGTAATGGGTCAAGAATAGCATGTGAGGAGAGAAAATCAAGGCAGCGGCAGTGAACAGCACGCTCAAGTAATTTGGAGAGAAAAGGAAGGAGGGAGATGGGTCGGTAATTAGAGGGACAAGTAGGGTCAAGTGAAGGCTTCTTAAGGAGAGGTGTGACCACAGCATGTTTAAAGGCAGCAGGGACAGTCGCAGTGGAAAGTGAGAGGTTGAGAATGTGACAGATAAAAGGAATAAGAGTAGGAGAGATGGCATTAAGAAGGTGGGTGGGAATGGGATCAGAGGAACAGGTGGTACATTTTGAGGAAGAAAGGAGAAGTGTAGTTTCCTCAATAGTAACTTCAGGAAAGGAGGAAAGGGAATGAGGGAAGGAGAGAGAGGGGAACGGACTAGTGGAGGGAGAGCTGGTGAGATAGAGAAAGCAAGGTTTATTTTTTGAACGTTGTTGTGAAAGAATTCAGCAAGGGTCTGAGGAGATAATGAAGGGGGAGTTGGGGGAGGGGCACCTTGAGGAGAGAGTTCAATGTGGTGAAGAGAAGTCGAGGATTAGAGCCAAGAGAGTTGGTCAGTTGGATATAATAATCCTGTTTGGCACGTAAAAGAGCAGATTGGAAGGAGGTCAGCATGAACTTAAAGTGTAAGAAATCAGCAAGGGCCCGAGATTTCTGCCAGAGGCGTTCGGCGGAGCGGGTACAGGAACGTAGGTAGCGGATATTAGAAGTCAGCCAAGGTTGGGGTTTTGTACGCCTTACAGGGCGGGTCATCAAAGGTGCAAGAGTGTCTAAGGCACTTAAAGTATATCATATGTGCCCATCAGTTTGCCAAACGAGGGAAAGACAGATCAACATGGGCTAGAGCCAGCTTGAATGGCAACTTCAACAGTTGGAAAGTACAACCCACACCAAGCAAACGTCTATACTCTGTGACCCTTAGGACCCCTTTTACCAAGCTGCGGCAAAAGGTAGGCGGTGCTGGCGTCGGAGCTTGTTTTACATGCAGCTGGTAAAAGGGAAAGTCGCTATGCCCATATCAGCCCTCTTCTGAAGTCACTTCACTGGCTTCCTATCCGTTTCCGCATACAGTTCAAGCTCCTCTTATTGACCTATAAGTGCATTCACTCTGCTGCCCCTCACTACCTCTCCACCCTCATCTCTCCCTACACTCCTTCCCAAGAACTCCGTTCACTAGGCAAATCTCTCCTAATTGCAGCCTTCTCCTCCATTGCTAACTCCAGACTCCGTTCCTTTTATCTCGCCGCACCTTATGCCTGGAATAGACTTCCTGAGCCATTACGTCAAGCTCCATCCCTGGCCACCTTAAAATCCGGGCTAAAGGCCTACCTGTTTGATGCTGCTTTTAATTCCTAACCTGTCACTTGCTCGTAACCTTTATCTTGTCTTCCTCTCTTCAATAGTCCCCTTTTCCCCACGTGTCCTATCTGTCTGTCCTACCTTATCTTTATTGGTCTTTTGTCCTTCTGTCTGTCCTACCTTATCCTTATTGGTCTTTTGTCCTTCTGTCTGTCCTACCCTTATCCTTATTGGTCCTGTCTGTCTGTCCTGATTTAGATTGTAAGCTCTTTGAGCAGGGACTGTCTTTTCTTCAAGTTCAATTGTGAAGCGCTGCGTACGACTGGTAGCGCTATAGAAATGATTTATAGTAGTAGTAGAAGCCTGCCCTTGCAGATCAGCAACGCGGCCGCGCAGGCTTCTGTTTCTGTGAGTCTGACGTCCTGCAGGACGTCAGACTCACAGAAATAGAAGCCTGCGCGGCCGTGTTGCTGATCTGCAAGGGCAGGCTTCTACATGGAATGTTGCTAGCGGAATAGCAACATTAACATTCCATGTAGAATCTCCAATAGTAGCAACATTCCATTTAGAATCATTCCTATGTGTCCTTCTACCCTTATCCTTATTGGTCCTGTCTGTCTGTCCTGATTTAGATTGTAAGCTCTTTTGAGCAGGGACTGTCTTTTCTTCATGTTCAATTGTGAAGTGCTGCGTACGACTGGTAGCGCTATAGAAATGATTTGTAGTAGTAGTAGCAGTAAGTCTTGCTTTCCTACAGGAAATGGCCAGGCAGCAAGTAAAGCAGTTGCTATGCAGCCATTTCATGGGAGCCCTTATCACCACCCATTCAGGTGGCGGTGAGTGCTCCCACGTTAACCCGGCAGTAACTAGGCAGCAAGCAGTACTGCCCGATTACCACCGGGTACACTCCAGCGATACAAAAATAAATAAAATTTTTGTAACAACAGAAATGACGGCACACTAAGTGTGGGAAGTACCGCCGGGCTGCTGCGGTAGTCCGACGGTACTTCCTGTATAGCAAGCGGTAAGCCTGCGTTGGGCTTACTGCCACTTAGTAAAAGGAGCCCTAAAATAGCAAGAACAGATTAAGAACAAGTATATGTATATTTATATCACATTCATATCACATGCTAGGAGTTGCATGGAAATACTTTTAAACAAATAGGAGGAAATATTTTTTCACTCAACGAATAGTTAAGCTCTGGAACCCTTTGCCGGAGGAGGTGGTAACAGCGGTTAGCGTATCTGGGTTTTAAAAAAAGGTTTGGATAAATTCCTGGAGGAAAAGTCCATAGTCTGCTATTGAGACAGACATGGGAAGCAACTGCTTGCCTTGGGATTTGTAGTATGGAGTGTTGCCATGATTTGGGTTTCTGCTAGATACAATGTTGGTACTCTTTGAGATTCTGAATGGAATCTTGTTACTATTTAGGATTCCAGAATCTTGCTATCTTTGAGATTCCACATGGAATGTTGCTGCTATTTGAGATTCTACATGGAATGTTGTCACAGTTTGGGTTTCTGCCAGGTACTTGTGACCTGGCTTGGCCACTGTTTGGAAAACAGGATACTGGGCTAGATGGACCATTGGTCTGACCCAGTATGGCTTCTTATGTTCTTAGTGTATCTCAGAGAGGGAGGGGAGGCTCCTTAAGGCTGATGAAAAAATAAAATGTTGTCAGTTTGCAAGCTTGTTGGATGCAGCACAAAAAAAACGTACATTTCTTCTTGACCATTCTAGAGTCACAGACTGCAGAAAACAGCCCAGCACTGGTCCTACGTCCTGATCCCTGGAGTTGCTATCAAAGACCACTACAGCCCATCCAAATCTGTCTTTCCATACTCAGGACAGAGACGGTAAAAGTCTGCCGCATTTTCACATATTTGGAACACAGGCCATAGAAGTCTACCCAACACAGGCCTCACTTCCCTACTTCCGGAATTGCCATCTAAGCAGATCCACTGCTGAATGACACAGGCCAAGGTTCTAAACAATGCTCTCAGCCTTAATTTCTGTAAATATATTTTTCATAGAGTGCTCTATGGTGGATATTATATTCTTCAGTGCCGGATGACACAAAAATCCAAGCAGATGCTCTGTTAATGACGGCTGAAAGCTAAGCCCCATCCAGACAATAAAAACATTACTCCCCAGACCCTCCAGTGGTGAACTGTTAGCAGAAATATTTGCTATTTGTAATTATTGTCCAGACATACAAATAATAAGACACTGAGCTTAAGTATTTCACCGTATAAAAAAGTAAAGGTTCTAATTTGGGGGCTATTTGGCTTTCTCCTATGCAAATAAGGAGGGGGAGTGGCTTAATAGTTCGAGCAAATGGCTGAGAACAAGGAGAGCCAGGGTTCAAATCCAACTTCCCCCCCCCCCCCCACCTTGACATGCCCCATAACCTTGAGCAGTCAGTATCGCCTGTTGCCTCAGATTCCATATATGGATGCCACCAGGCCACATCAAAGTCCACTTGCTCAGCTCCAGGACTCCCCCCTTATTACTCAGGGTCTAGATAGGGGTAAGGCAACCAAAGAGCTCGATCTGCTTTTTGCAGTCCCTTTTATTTATTCTTCTGCCCCGCCTCCAGAGGCTGGGCTTACGTGGAGGGGCATAATCGAACGCAAACGCCTATCTCCATGGGCGTTTCTCCGAGAATGGGTCCGTGAAGGGTGGGCTGAGCCGTATTTTCGAAAAAATGGACGTTTTTGAGCTGGGCGTTTGTTTTTTTAAGCAATAATGGAAACTAAAAACGCCCAGCTCAAAAACGTCCTGATCCGAGCCATTTGGTCGTGGGAGGGGCCAGGATTGGTAGTACACTGGCCCCCCTGATATGCCAGGACACCAACTGGGCACCCTAGGTCAGTGCAGTGGACTTCAGAAAAAGCTCCTACATGCATAGCTCCCTTACCACGGGTGCTGAGCTCCCAACCCCCCTCCCCCAAAACCCACTACCCACAAATGCACAACACTACCATAGCTCTTAGGGGTGAAGGGGGCACCTACATGTGGGTACAGTGGGTTTTGGTGGCCTCCCATTTACCAGCACAAGTGTTGCAGGTGGGGGGGGATGGGCCTGGGTCCACCTGCCTGAAGTGCACTGCTGTACCCACTAAAAGTGCTCCAGGGACCTGCATACACACAGGCCTCTAGGACTGGTTGCTGCTATATAACAATGGCACACCAGTTGACACCTGAAGACTAATCTCTCCGAAAACGTCCTTTATTGGAATAACCGCCTTTACTCACAGTTAACTGCAGAGCAGAGGTTGTGCCCCACTGGCAACGAGTCTCCCTGGTACTGAGATTAGCAGTAGGTCAGAGCTGGCAGAATGTTGTACAATGTCTCTTTCAGCCACATTCAAGGTAAGAACTAAGTTCTCTAACGTGGCTAACACATGGAAGGGATCTAAAACTGGCTTACAAAAATGGCCTCTACCTCATGGACTACCGGAAACACAACAGGGCACACTCTGACCCAGTAGGCAGGGGGAAAAGCACCATGGGAGAAGAGCCTACCAACTACCAACATCGTGAGACTGTAACAGAAGGTAATGAAATCACGGAGCCCAATACCCTACACCCACCACAATGCAATGCTGATGTGACCCTGTACTGCACTCAAGAGCCACATCTGACCCAGGGAAAGGCTGTGACAGGATCGAACACATTCTGCTGTCATGGAGGTGGGTACGGCATTTGAGGCTGGCATACAGGCTGGAAAAAAGTTTTTAAAGTGGGGTTTTTTTGGTGGGAGGGGGTTAGTGACCACTGGGGGAGTCCAGGGAGGTCATCCCCGATTCCCTCCAGTGGTCATCTGGTCAGTTGGGGCACTTTTTTGGGACCTGTTCGTGAAAAAAAAGAGTCCAAAAAAAGTGACCCAAAATCGCGGTAAAAACGCCTTTTTTTCGATTATCAGCTAAAGACGCCCATCTCTCCTCGGCCGATAACCACACCCCAGTTCCGCCTTCACCACGCCTCCGACACGCCCCTGCCAACTTTACCCGTTTCCGCGACGGATTGCAGTTGGAAATGCCCAAAATCGGCTTTCGATTAAACCGATTTGGGCGCCCACAGGAGAAAGACGCCCATCTCCCGATTTGAGTCGCAATATAGGCGTTTTTCTTTTTCGATTATAAGCAGGCTAGTAACATAGTAGATGACGGCAGAACAAGACCTGCAGGGTCCATCCAGTCTGCCTAACAAGATAACTCATATGTGCTACATTTTGTGTATACCTTACCTTGATTTGTATCTGTCATTTTCAGGGCACAGACCGTATAAGTCTGCCCAGCACTAACCCCGCCTCCCAACCACCAGCCCCGCCTCTGCCATCCAATCTCCGCTAAGCTCCTGAGGATCCCTTCCTTCCGAACAGGATTCCTTTATGTTTATCCAGCCCCCTTTATCATTGTGACCCCCAGAAAATCAACCCACTTCCTGCTCTGTACTATGTGCCCACTAAAGATTAGCATCTTCCTTGAAATGGATGTTAATTTTGACGAGCAATTGCTGCCTCATGCTTACTCCCAAAGACATGAGCATAAGTGTGAGGGCAAGGGGGAGCATTGTTTCCCCCCCCCCTAAAAAAATGCTGCAGCACATAGGCTTGGAAGGGAGTGCCTCCTTCTCCTCTTTCACATAGTCCAGCATCTACTGTCTGTCTCCTCTCTGCCCCTCTCTCCCATTTTGCCTTCCCCTAGTGCCTCTGGCTCCTTCCCCTGTGGTTTACCCCCTCTCCCCATTTCCTGCTGCTGAAGAGGGTAGAGCCAGCATAGCTTTACAGAGTACTTCAGCACAAGGGTCTTCATTCCATTCTGCTCCATTTTACTGTGGACATGTGTGGCCACCACAACGGGAATAAAGGAGATTTGAGGGGGGAGGGATGAATTATGGAAGGATGGGCTAGGGGAAGGCAACAGGGGGTTGATGCTGGATGTAAGAGAGATGGAGAGGAAAAACGTGACAAATGTTGGAAGAGTAAGAAGCAGGGGAGGAAAGATGCTGGACCATGTTAGTGTGGGGGCAGGAAGAAAGGGGAGATGCTGGATAAAGAAAGCAAGTAATAGGGAGAAAGACAGAGAGACAAGGAAGCTGGAGAAGGGATCTAATTGGCTGATGGGAATAGCAGAAGGGGGCATCATGTTAAAAGAAGGGTCTGATGCTGGGACTGGAAGAGGGAGGCTGAAGGTGGGAAAAGGAGGCTAACTCTGGCAGATGGTGGGAATGGAAGAAGGGGGCTGACTGGCAGATGCTGGGGTTAGGGGTTGATTTGGGAGAAGGGAGCTGATTTTGTGAGAAGAATCTGATGATAGGACTGGGAGAAGGGGATTAGGAGCTGACACAGGGCTGGGGCAAGGGGGCAACTGCTAGCAGGTGGCATGAAAAAAGGAGTCTGATGCAGGGGAGTAAGAAGGAAGAGCAGGAAAGTAACTAGGAGGCAAAGCAAGGTTAGATGTAGTAGAAGGTGACAAGGAGGAGCAGAAGAATGAATGCTAGGGGCAGAAAGGAAGATAGGAAGGGTTAACAAATATAGAAGATGAGGGTAGGCAGGCAAACTCTGGTGAAGGAGGTATAAGGAAAGAGGTGGAGAATGGATGCTACAGATGTGGGAGAGGCAGTGGCAATGGATGATATGGAAAGGAGAAAAGGAAAATGGCCATGGACAGGTTGAGAAACAAAGGGGACCTGTCTTTAAAGAATGTAAGAGGTTAGAAATGGGAGCATGTATAAGGAAGTAAAATATAAGACAGGAGCTCAAGGTGGACAGGGATGAGTGACAGAGAAGAAGCAGAGTTTGGTGAGGGGATGAGAGACAGAGGTAGATAAAGCTTGAGAGGGGATGAGTGCAGATGAAGGAAGGGGGGGTAGAAAGTGGCTGAATGACAGGAATGTGGTAAAGGCGGTTAGCATAGCGGGTTTTAAAAAAAGGTCTGGATGGCTTCCTAAAGGAAAAGTCCTTAGACCATTATTAAAATAAACTTGGGGGAAATCCACTGTTTGTTTCTGAGATAAGCAGCATAAAATGTTGTGCATTTTTGGGGGGATCTTGCCAGGTACTTGTGACCTGGATTGGCCACTCTTGGAAACAGGATGCTGGGCTTGATGGACCTTTGGTCTGCCCCAGTGTGGCAATACTTACGTACTTAGGAGATGGGAGCAGAGCAGAGAGCAGCCTTTCATGGATGTTGCAGGCAGATGTACCATCAGTTCGGTCCAAAGCCACAGTGTTTGCAGTCTTGTTAACTGGTTCTGTTTCCATTGTTGAGAATGTTTCAGGCAGCTGTGCCATTGGTTTGGTCCAACGCGACAATGACTTTGCTTTGTCTACTGTCGCTATTATTTGAGTATGCCCTGAAGAAGGAATAGGTGACAAGGCAAAGCATATTTTTATTTTATTTTCCATGCATCCTGGAGATCATGTGTCTGCTGCTCTCTCCTGTTGTTTCTTGTTTGTGGGTGCACAACAACTTGCTGGTTCAGCCTCAGAATATCACAGAAACTCTGCACTGCTCTCAGTATTTTTACATGGAATCTGCAGTTCTTCACCACTTAATGTCCAGGTATGTGTCTGCTGTTGTGAACCAGTGGTGTAGCAAGGGGGGGCGGGGGGGGGCGGTCTGCCCCGGGTGTCAGCTCAGGGGGGGTGCTCCCTGCCAGCTCCCCCCCCTCGGCGAATTGACCCCCCCCCCCCCCCCCCCCCCGACCAGCTCCGCACCCTACCTTTAAAATGAATATCGGGAGGCGAGGCGCAGCACCCTCACGCCTGCCCTGCACGTAAAAGAAATGTGGACCGTAGGGTCTTCCTCGCTCTATCTGTCCCGCCCTCCGCTGACGCAACTTCCTATTTCGCAAGGGTGGGACAGACAGAGCGAGAGAAGGCCCGATGGTCCACATTTCTTTTATGTGCAGGTCAGGCGCTGCGCCTCGCCTCCCGATATTCTTTTTAAGGTAGTCTGCGGTAAGCTGGTCGGGGGGGGAGGGGGGTGTCATCGTGCTGCACCCCGGGGGGGTGCAACGGCGAACCACCCGCCCCGGGTGGCAGCCCCCCCCCTGCTATGCCACTGTTGTGAACAAAACTCTTTTGGAATGTGAGCAACAAGTTCCAACTGGTTCACTCCAGTACACACTCAGTGGGACAATTCCCCCGTGAACCGTGCTTTAAACTTCTTTTGCCCCCTTCACTCTGGCCAAGTTTCGCTATAATGCTTACAGAAGGAAATGCTGCTACAAAACAAATAGTACTTAATATACGTGGAGGGGCATAATCGAACGCGAACGCCATCTCCATGGGCGTCTATCTCCGAGACGGGTAAGTGAAGGGGCAGGTCAACCCATATTTTCAAAAAAATGGGCGTCCATCTGTGTTCCGATAATACGGTTTGTACCAGCCAAAGACATCGGATTTGTGCAGATTTGAGCTGGGCGGTATCGTTTTTCAGCGATAATGGAAACCGAAGGCGCCCAGCTCGAAAATGACCAAATCCAAGGCATTGGGTCGTGGGGGGGCCAGGTTTCGTAGTGCACTGGCCCCCCTCACATGCCATGACACCAACCGGGCACCCTAGGGGGCACTTGTAACAATTTAAAAACAAAAGTTTAACTACCTCCCAAGTCCATAGCTCCCTTCCTTGGGTGCGACCCCCCCCAAATCCCCCCAAAACCACTCCCCACAACTCTACACCATTACCATAGCATTATGGCTGAAGAGGGGCACCTAGATGTGGGTACAGTGGGTTTCTGGTGGGTTTTGAGGGTTCCCATTTACCAGCACAAGTGTAACAGGTAGGGGGGATGGGCCTGGGTCCACCTGCCTGAAGTCCACTGCACCCACTAACAATTGCTCCAGGGACCTGCATACTGCTGTCATGGAGCTGGGTATGACGTTTGAGGCTGGCATACAGGCTGGAAAAAAAAAGTTTTAAAGTTGTATTTTTTGGGTGGGAGGGGGTTAGTGACCATTGGGGGAGTCAGGGGTGGTCACTAACCCCCTCCCACCCAAAAAATACAGGCAGGTGGACCCCTCCAGTGGTCATCTGGTCATTTAGGGCACTTTTTTGGGACTTGTTTGCGAAAAAAACCGGGTCCAAAAAAAGTGAACCCAATTCATGCTAAAAACGCCTTTCTTTTTTCGATTATCGGCCGAGGACGCCATCTCTCCTCGGCCGATAAACACGCCCCAGTCCTGCCCTCACCAAGCCTCCGACACGCCCCATCAACTTGGCCGTTTGGGCGCCCATGGGAGAAAGACGCCCATCTCCCGATTTGGGTCGAAATATGGGCGTCTTTCTCTTTCGAAAATAAGGTGGCTACTAACTGAACAAAATGTTTCTAATGTATCAAAATAACACTAAGCATTTTAAATCAATTGAACAATACCTTCACAAATTAACGGTGCTCTCCAAAGGAAGAGAAGGGGCAAGAAATTATTTTAAAGTGGCCTGTTTAATATATAGATTTTCTATGGTTGTTATCCATTGGATTATACATTTTTAGTATCTTATCCAACAATTCATCCGTCCACTCATTCCAATATCGTTAAATTTAAGCATTCCTGCTGCTAATAAGATCCGTTGCAAGCGTTTTTTATGATAGTTTTTAGTTATTTTTTGGTGAAATTGTGGAATTCGATTCCAGTTCAGATTCAGAGTATAGAAGATTATTTCCAGTTTAGAGAAGTTTTGAAAACCTTTATATTTGATGAATATTTCTGAAGTATGGAAGATCTCAGATTATGATTGAATTCATAGTGTAACCCACTTTGATTCCTGTTGGAAATATGTGGGATACAAAAACCGAGAATGGAGTAGAATGGAAAAACAAGTTCAATGTGCGTTCACTCCAACCCTATGTACCAGCGTGATTCTGGGCACTGGATTTAAATGCACCCACTCAATATAAATGAAACCCACCTGATTCCACCCAATACTAACCAGTCACAACCACTCAATGTCCCTGTTCAACCCCTCCGGATCTATGTTGTTCCACATGAAAATGAATCTTTGTTCTTTCTGCAAAAGTATATGTGCCAAGGAACCCCTTCCTCCACCCCCACCCCCCATGGCATTGTAACAATGAGGTTTAAGCGTTTATTTTTTTTATTTTTATATTTATAATTTTAATATCATTCACAAGCAAAAACTACTTGTTTACAGCAAGTAAGTTGGTTTACAATATTAAACTTAATAGGAAAAGAAAAAAAAAATTCTAATATCAACAAATCATTCTAACCATCTTATACTCAAGTCCACATAGTCGAGGTTCAAGATATACACATATGGATATTATATATTAATAGGAAAATATCTTCTAAGGATTTCGTTGTAGCTGAGTATTCTATTGATACCGAAGCCAAACTTCTAATGAAGAGGTCTTATCTTCCTCCAGTCTAAATTCCTTTTGATGTTAAAAAGGATGAGAGTTGAATGGGATCAAAGAAAACGTATTTATTGGATTGATGTTCAATAACACATTTACAGGGTATTTCAGGAAAAAAGTTGCCCCTAATTGGGTTACCCCAGGTCTCATCATTAAGAATCTTTTGTCACCTCTTCTGCGTATGTTTGGTAACATCAGGAAATACGTTTATTTTCAATCCAAGAAACTTCTTCTCTCGGTTTTGAAAAAATAATTTCAGTAGCCAGTTTTTATCTGGCGCTAAAGCCACCGTAGCAATCAAAGTAGAGGGTGTTACCGATTCACTGTCTAAGGTTTCTAGAATCTTAGAAATATCAAGTGAATTATTGAGAGTAGACTGTGTTCTAGCAGGCAGGGTTTAAGCATTTATAAAGAACCACGTTTTCTAGGTAACAGTGAATACGTGGATAATGGAATAAAGTGATTACTCAATGCTCTTTAGATTTAATGTTACTTACTGTAGATGTATTGCAGACCATCACTGAGGGGCAAAAATTGGACTTGCAGCACAAATTAGATTTACTGAAACAGATTAAGGAACAGCAACTTTTTGAGAAGGCTTTAGCTGATCACAGCAATCTAATAAAGCAATTCATGAAAGATTACTACTACTACTACTACTATTTAGCATTTCTATAGTGCTACAAGGCGTACACAGCGCTGCACAAACATAGAAGAAAGACAGTCCCTGCTCAAAGAGCTTACAATCTAATAGACAAAAAATAAAGTAAGCAAATCAAATCAATTAATGTGAACGGGAAGGAAGAGAGGAGGGTAGGTGGAGGCAAGTGGTTACGAGTCAAAAGCAATGTTAAAGAGGTGGGTTTTCAGTCTAGATTTAAAGGTGGCCAAGGATGGGGCAAGACGTAGGGGCTCAGGAAGTTTATTCCAGGCGTAGGGTGCAGCGAGACAGAAGGCGCGAAGTCTGGAGTTGGCAGTAGTGGAGAAGGGAACAGATAAGAAGGATTTATCCATGGAGCGGCGTGCACGGGAACAGGGGTGTAGGGAAGGACGAGTGTGGAGAGATACTGGGGAGCAGCAGAGTGAGTACATTTATAGGTTAGTAGAAGAAGTTTGAACAGGATGCGAAAACGGATAGAGAGCAAGT
Organism: Microcaecilia unicolor; assembly: GCF_901765095.1. Taxonomy (NCBI): domain Eukaryota; kingdom Metazoa; phylum Chordata; class Amphibia; order Gymnophiona; family Siphonopidae; genus Microcaecilia; species Microcaecilia unicolor. Next base: position 642,685,842 of record NC_044032.1, read on the forward strand.
GAAGGGTCTTGAGGAGAGGGGTAGTATGAGTAAAGCGACCCTGGCGGAAGACGAGACGGGCAGCAGAGTTTTGAACCGACTGGAGAGGGGAGAGGTGACTAAGTGGGAGGCCAGCAAGAAGCAGATTGCAGTAGTCTAAAACGAGAGGTGACAAGGGTGTGGATGAGGGTTTTGGTAGAGTGCTCGGAAAGAAAGGGGCGGATTTTACGGATGTTGTAAAGAAAGAAACGACAGGTCTTGGCATCATTGAGGGAACAGAAGATAACAAAATTTGAACATGATGAATTAGAATACACGAAGGACTATATCTATCTTTGGATGGACAAGTCCAGAAAACCCCCCAAAACCTCATGGAAATTCTGGTATAAAAAGGAGGCATATAAATTGTCGTCATCCAGTGAGTCTTCAAGGGATGACGTGATGGTGCAACCACCACACCTGACACTGATATGGGCACCCACCAGGGCTTGTCAGGATCTTTTTTACGACTACCTCATATGTTACCAGTTCCCCAACAGGTGAGGGAAGGGACCGAGGTAGTGCGATCCAAGAGACAGGGGAAGGTATGACATTAGGGATTTTCAATTGTCTTCTAACATTGACTTCTGAGGAGAGTTCTTTGTTACAACACAGGCTCTTCTCTGTTCCCTCAATGATGTATGATGCCTTTGAAACTCATCGTCGTTCACAAAAAATTTTTTACATTGCTTAAACTTAAGCTCTTCTTCACAATCAGCCAGATAAACAAGATTAGTCTTCTTTACAGGGAAAGTTACCTTCAACTTAACTCCCTCCTGGCACTGCAGACTCTTCCATTGTTGCTTTTAAATATCTTATTTACAGGAATTGAAGTGTGAAAATTTGATAAAGAATAAAATTACAGAACACATAAATAAACATGGTTTAATGGGACAGTCTCAGCATGGGTTCAGCCAAGAGAATTCTTGCCTCACCAATTTGCTTCATTTCTTCGAAGGCATGAATAAACATGTGGATAAAGGTGAGCTAGTTGATGTAGTGTATCTAGATTTTCAGAAAGCTTTTGTCAAAGTTCCTCATGAGATACTCCTGAGAAAATTAACGAGTCATGGGATAGGAGGCAATGTTCTGTTGTTGGATTATGAATTAGTTATTGGACAGAAAACAGAGGGTAGGGTTAAATGGCCATTTTTCTCAATGGTAGAGGGTGAATAATGGACTACCGCAGGGACTGGAACAACAAGTGAAGTGATTAAATTTACAGATGACACACAATTATTCAAGGGTGTTAAAACATGTTTGGACTGTGAAATATTGCAGGAAGACCTTAGGAAATTTGAAGACTGGGCATCCAAATGGCAGATGACATTTAATGTGGACAGGCAATCCACCTAGGTGGATGAACAACAAAATTCCACTGAGAGAATACACGAAGAAGGAGTGGGAAGTGGACCAATGACTCCCGAGACTGAAGCAACCATGTAGAATAAGAATGAACTTTTTGCAGGGTCTGCAATAAAGTTCATTCTTGTTCTACATAGTTGCCCCAGTCTCTGGAGTCATTGGTCCACTTCCCACTCTTATTTAACGTGGACAAACACACATTGGGGAGAACAATACAAATCATAGTTACCTGATGCTAGGGTCCACCTTGTGGGTCAGCACCCAAGAAAAGATCTAGATGTATTGTAGATAATATGCTGAAATCTTATGCCCAGTGTGTGGCAGCAGCCAAAAAAGCAAACAGGATGCTAGGAAGTATTAGGAAAAGGATGGTAAATAAGACTGAGAATACGATATTGTCTCTGTATCGCTCCATGGTGGGACCTCACCTGGAGTATGGCATTCAGTTCTGGTTACCATATTTAAAAAAAGATATAGAAGAATTAGAACAGGTTCAAAGAAGAGCGACCAAAATGATAAAGGGGATGGAATCCCACTAACTACCCTTCTCCATTGAGAATACTGACTATTTAACCCTACTCTCTGTTTTCTGTCTTTAACCAGTTTTTAATCCACAATAGAAAACTACCTCTTATCCCATGACTCTCCAATTTCCTCTGTAGTCGTTCATGAGATACTTTGTGAAATGCCTTTTGAAAATCCTGATACATAGTATCGACCGGCTCACCTTTATCCACATGTTTGTTCACCCCTTCAAAGAAAAGTAATAGATTGGTGAGGCAATACTTCCCTTCATTAATCAATGTTGGCTTTGTCTCATTAATCCATGCTTTTGAATATACTCTGTAATTTTGTTCTTTAAAATAGTCTCTACCATTTTGCTTGGCATCAACATCAGGGTCACAAATCTATAATTTCCCAGATCACCTCTGTAACCTTTTTAAAAATCAGTGTTACATTGACCACCCTCCAATCTTCCGACACCATGCTTGATTTTAAAGATAAATTACATATTACTAACAATAGTTCTGCAAGTTAATTTTTCTATTCTATCAGTACTCTGGGATGAATACCATCTGGTCCAGGTGATTTGCTACTCTTCAGTTTGTCAAATTGCCCCAATATATCTTCCAGGTTTATAGAGATTTCATTCAGTTTCTCTGACTCATCAGCTTTGAATACCATTTTTAGCACCGGTATCTTTCTCAAATCTTCCCTGGTGAAGTTTGTGTAGTTTGTTGTAGGAGGGGGACATACTGTCGCATTTAGATAGTTTGAAGATTAGTCTGATTGCTGTATTTTGAATGGTTTGTAGTCTCTTGAATAAGGTTTTTGTGCAGCCTGGGTATATTAAATTGCAGTAGACAAGTGATTACAGTACTAGTGCATGTACCAGTTATTCACATTGGTCAGTTTCAAAGAACTTCCAGATGGTACGGAGCTTTCTCATTGTGTAAAAACATTTTTTGGTCAGGGCATTGACTTGCAGTTCCAGGGAGAGGTTGCAGTCAATATGAATGCCTAGGAGTCTAATAGTGGGAGAGAGATTGAAGATCATTTGGTTAACGGTAATGGACTTAGGGATGTGGTCTGGTTTTCTGTTAAAGCATAATTTTGGGGGTTTTTTGGTATTGAGTTTTAGCCTGTGGGCATGCATCCATTTTTCTACTACTACTACTACTTATCATTTCTATAGCGCTACTAGATGTATGCAGCGTTGTACACTGAACATGAAGAGACAGTCCCTGCTCGACAGAGCTTACAATCTAATCAAGACAAACAAACAGGACAAATAAGAAATAAGGGAATATTAAAGTGAGGGTGATAAAATAAGGGTTCTGAACAAGTGAATAAGGGTCAGGAGTTAAAAAGCAGCATCAAAAAGGTGGGCTTTTAGCTTAGATTTGAAGACGGCCAGAGATGGAGCTTGATGTACCGGCTCAGGAAGTCTATTCCAGGCATATGGTGCAGCAAGATAAAAGGAACGGAGTCTGGAGTTAGCAGTGGAGGAGAAGGGTGCAGATAAGAGAGATTTACCCAGTGAACGGAGTTCCCGGGGAGGAATGTAGGGAGAGATGAGAGTGGAGAGGTACAGAGGAGCTGCAGAGTGAATGCACTTATAGGTCAATAAGAGGAGTTTGAACTGGATGCGGAAACGAATAGGAAGCCAGTGAAGTGACTTGAGGAGAGGGCTAATATGAGCATAACGACCCTGGCGGAATATTAGTCGTGCAGCAGAATTTGAACAGATTGAAGAGGAGAGAGATGGCTAAGTGAGAGACCTGTGAGAAGCAAGTTGCAATAGTCTAAGCGAGAGGTGATAAGTGTGTGGATGAGGGTTCTGGTAGTGTGCTCAGAAAGGAAAGGGCAAATTTTGGTGATATTATAGAGAAAGAAACGACAGGTTTAGCAGTAGGCTGATGCATTGTTGGACCCTAGTGACATCTCTTTTGAGGATGTTTGTGCAGCGCTGTGTATGCCTTGTAGCGCTATAGAAATGCTAAATAGTAGTAGTAGTAGGATTGATTGTATGGGGATCAGTACTGAGAAATCATCAGCGTTGGTGCAAAACAGCAGCAGCTAAATTTATGCATGACCTCTTCACTTAAGCGTTATTCTATAAACCGCACCAAACTTTAGGCATGACTTATAGACTACTGCTTAAGTGGGGGGTTTTGTCACTGATATTCTAGGCACCATTTATAGAATTCACCCCATAGGGGAGTGTGCTTTGGGGTGTGCTATGATGAGGCATTAAAGAGTCCTACATGATAGAATATTGTAAGTTATGTACTAAGATGTCACATATAGGCCCACATTTATACCTCCTATTGATATGGCATGAGTGGGCACCTCTAAATGTTGGCATGAAGATAAAGACATTTTACTATTCTCTATCAGAATCTGGGTGTGTAGGTGCTGTTATATATTTATTTTTATTTTATTTATTTGTTGCATTTGTACCCCACATTTCCCCACCTATTTGCAGGCTCAATGTGGCTTGCATAGTACCGTCAAAGGCGTTTGCCCAGTCGGTGGGTAACAAATACAAAGTTGTATAGTGATCGTATGAGGTATAAGTGGAGGGTCGGAATGGATGAATATTGCGTGATGTCCTGTAAGATCGTAGTCATGCTGTGTTGGTAGGTGAAGAGGGTTACGTAGGGTTGTTGGGGTAGGCCTTTTTGAAGAGGCTGGTTTTTAGTGATTTCCTGAAGTTCAAGTGGTCGTGGATTGTTTTCACAGCTTTTGGGAGCCCATTCCATAGTTGTGCGCTTATGTAGGAGAAGCCGGCTGCGTAAGTTGTTTGTATTTCAATCCTTTGCAATTTGGGTAGTGTAGGTTTCGGTAGGATCTTGACGATCTGACTTTGTTTCTTATTGGTAAGTCTATAAGGTCTGTCATGTATCCTGGGACTACGCCGTACATGATTTTGTGGACTAAGGTGCAGATTTTGAAGACGATCCATTCTTTGATTGGGAGCCAATGCAACTTTTCTCGGAGGGGTTTGGCACTTTTGAAGCATGTTTTGCTGAATATCAGCCTGGCTGCTGTATTTTGGGCGGTCTAGAGTTTTTTTATGAGTTGTTCTTTGCAGCCCAGCATTTAGCACACTGCATTTTGGTTCCCAACTTTTGACACCTTTGATAGAATTGCTGCCACGGTGGGTGATAATCAAAACTATCCAGCTAGGTGAAAACTCCACAGGTACTGTTGCTTTGATTGCTGGCTTGAAGAAATTTTCCACAGAGATTTGCACCTGCTTCCTCTGCTGGTAATATTTCTCCAGAAACACTGTACCTCCAAATAATGCAAGCAAAATGGCCTATGGTCCAGAATAATGTGGGCAATTTAGCACATGTTGAAGGTGAAGAAGTGATCAAAGATGCCCCAATAAAGAATGTTCAATAAATATGACAATGATTCCACTTCATGTATCCTTATACAAATGTCCACTTGCGGAATTTGAACTATGACTATACCTTATTGGCCTAACCTGCTGATAAAAACATTCATCAATGCATCTCCTGGGTTGTAAAAAAAAAAAAACATAGAACGTTCCAAATCAGACTCAAAAACAAAAGAGAACTTATGTAGGTGCAGGAGGATCAGAAGTGATCTTAATACTGTATTTGAAGATGAATTCAAATCTTTGTGGCTTAAAGGACCTACAATGCTGGTTGCTCCAACCCTTCCAGGAAAGCTGAACATGATGCTCTAGTCCATCGTAAGGAATAACAGCAGTTACCAAAACATATTGAATAAAAGTTGAGTTTAACGTTCCAAATCTGGGTGAAACCTGCTGCTGAAGACTTCTCCGTCAAGGCCAGGCTGCTTGGCATCTCCTCCCTCCCTTCTTCAACTGCCATGTTGATGTAAAATGCCTTGGGAACTGCCCTGCCCATGCTGGGGATAATTCAGATCATGCCTGAAATAAAAAAGAGAAGGATATGACCTGCTAAAGCCAATGCTTTATTATGACCAACATGGAAGTCAAATCGAAAAGCTAAATCCGCTAATTGTTGATGTTAGAGAAAGGATAAGAAAGAGAGAGCCTTTTGAGGGGCATATTTTCATATTAGTTTTCTTACTATTTCCAGCTGCTTAATGAACTGTCCTCATTTCTCATGGAATGCATGTAAAATATGGTTTGAAATCAATATGAAATTCACTGTACAAAAATGGTATGAAGCCTATGGTATAGATAGATAGATAGATAGATAGATAGATAGATAGATAGATAGATAGATAGATAGATAGATAGATAGATAGATGAAACATGGGGACATTTAGAATCTCTATAATATGCGCCTTGCTGCTTTGAACAAACGGTACCATAACCGCATCCTTCCTAATAGATTAATGCCATCGTAAATCTTGTTGCTTGCATCTTTTGTTCAAGAGACATTTGTTCCCACACAGCAGTCCCTTTCCTCGTTTATCTCTCACAATTTGACAAAAACTAATTAAACCTTTCAGGCTATATCTATCAAAAGCCATCGCCAACTAAAAAAGAAAAAAAAAATACTCTCCCTTTTAGCTGCACGGTTCTTGGTCATCGAAATACCAAACATCAAGAAAAAGAGGGAAAATGCAGCACATAAATGTTACCAGTGCAGTCTGAGCCCTCTTAATTTCATGCACTGTGGCTTCCACAATTCCTCTATTTCTCACTTTTACCTCTAGAACTAAAGTAGCTTCATTTAACAAAATAAAATTGAAAAAATACATTCCGTGCTTCTCTCATTAAAGTGATATTAAAGTTAGGGATGAACGAAACTGGTTCAAATTACATTTGAGCCTCTTCCAAACCAGGGAGGAGAGGGAGACTTAGAAAATCTGAATTGAACTAGGACAAAAGTATGGAATACGATGACAGGTATTGGCTTCAAGGTCCATAGAATCTTGCAATTTTCAATCTTATGGTAAGGACTACATGGATGGTCTCTGAATTTATCCCTACTTCTCCAGCTAAATGCAAGCCAATCATGGCTAGACTCCATGTTTTCCCTTGTCAAACATCCTTGACCTGCTCGTATTTGAATACCGGCAGGTTCAACCTTTAAATTCAAGACATTGAAAGTTTCACATTACTTTTGAGTGCTTTTGGATAACTTGGATCTGTAAATTTTGCATGAGCCTTGAAGCAATCAGCTCTGAGAAAGCGTGAGTCAAATGTTTGCAGATTGCAATGAGATGCATATTTCCACTCAAATACTGTGAGTGACTAGGAAAGACTGCACATATTTGAGTTTCTGTGAGAAGTCAAGTGCTAGATGTTTTTAAACCATGCCGAGTTTCAAATACAAGATTTTAAACAAGTCGAGCAGGTGTACTTATCTGGGTCCTACACATACGTGATGGTTTTGGTAACAGCCTCTTATGCAGCTAAGTTAGAGGAAATTTCCCTAATGTATAGCACACTTTTTCTCCACATACTAACAGCTGCTCATTGGAGTCATTTTATAACACAGTTTTTGCATGCAAAGCATGATTTGTACATGGAAAATGGCTCTTATACAATCTTGACCCCAATATACACATATACAACTTCACATGCAGAAAGATTGCTGGAGCATAGTTTTGCCAGAGCTATGGTGTAGCTGCAATGTAAAAGGGTAAATTGGTCATGGATTTGATATACCGCCTCTCCTTGGGTACAGCCAAAGTGGTTTGTATTTAATATATACAGATGTTTTCTCTGTTCCTAGTGGGCTCACAATTTTAAGCTTTGGTACCTGAGGCAATGGAGGGTTAAGTGACTTGCTCAGGGTCACAAGGAGCTGTAGTGGGAATCAAACTGGTTAGCGCTAAATATTGGCTTAGCCAGTTAAGTTGCCACAGTCGAAAATAAAACTGGATAATCAATTCCAGCATTGAATATCTAGCTTTAACAGCAGTGGCAGACAGCAAATGAGTTGCCTGCCGCTGGCTAAATATCGGGGGGGGGGGGGGGGGGTCAGTGTCTACTCTATACAAATTATGCCTTTGAGAATGTCTACTACAAAAATATATTTCCAAAGGGAGAAAAACCATAAGTAATGTGAAAAAAACTCCCCAGTACCAAATTCAAACACCTATCCAGTGACGGATACCATTATAGATTAAATCTTTAACATTTTAAAAAATTTTAACCACCTATAAAGTATTTGTTTTGGAAAAGAGACAAACAGTAATCATTGAGGGGCCCTTTTACTAAGCCACGTAAGCGTCTACGTGCGCCCAACACATGCCAAAATGGAGTTACCACCCGGCTACTACATGGCTCTTGCGGTAATTTCATTTTTGGCATGCATCCTATACATGCGTCTGAAAAATCATGTCTGACGCACGTATTGGGCGCACACCAGGTGACACTTGACGCATGTAGACCATTACCGCCCGGTTCCCGTGTGAGTCTTTACCGCTAGGTCACTGGCTGGCGGTAAGGATTCAGACCCAATATGGACATGAAGCAATTTCCATTTTCCCGCACGTCCATTTATTTTTTAAAAGGCCTTTTTTTATAGGTGCGCTGAAAAATGATTCTAAGCGCCCACACTACTGCAGGCTATTTTTCGGTGTGCCTTTATTTGTTTATTTATTTATTACATTTGTACCCCGTGCTTTCCCACACATAGCAGGTTCAATGTGGCTTACATAGTAAGTAGAATTACAAAGTCTAGTAGGGAGAATATTACAAACTGTAGTAAACATAGTAATAGTAAGGTTTTAAGAATGTGTGAATTAACATTGAGAGGTAAACAAGGATAGGATAAGCAAGGGGAAAAGAGATTGGGAGGGGTATACTGTGCCTTTGTATTATTATTATTATTATCAGTATTTGTATAGCGCTACCAGACGCACGCAGCGCTGAACACCTGACACAAAGAGACAGTCCCTGCTCAAAAGAGCTTAGAATCTAAATAATACAGACAGACAAGACAGTTACGGGTGAGGGAAGTAATGGGTGAGAAGGAAGGAAGGGACAAGGGGAGGGCAATTGAGTAGTGGCTAGGAGCTAAAAAGCAGCAGTGAAAAGGTGGGTTTTCAGCTCTATAGTTTCTCTTAGCTGCCTGAAGAAACCCTATGGCTAGAGCTCACCAGGGCTCGCTAGAGTTCAAAACTGCGTGAAACAGCGTTACGTCATAAATTCTCCAATCCAATGCATGTAAAATGTAATAATATTAATGGTGTCCATTGACTAGTGTTGAAGCAGTTCACAGAAGCTACAGAGCTGCATTTAAGGGCCCTTCTAGCATGCGTTAGGCCTAACGCGGGCCTAACGCATGCTAAAAGTACCGCAGGATGTGTCGTGTTGTCCTGTGGTAGTTTCCTACTTAGTGCATGCTTAATCCTGCACTGGAAAATCATTTTTATTTTCCAGCACAGGAGGCATGCCCGTGGGCAGAGAGTAGGCAAGCTTTTGCTAATCAGGTGGTACGGGAATATTACTGTGTGGTAACCGATTAGTGAGGTTTGGTAAAAGGACCCCTTAATAATTACTGATAGGTTCTTTTTTTGAAAAATAAATATTTTATAGGTGGCTACAATTTTTTTTTAAACGTTAAAGATTTAATCTATAGTGGTAAAAGGGCCACAGAGTGCATTAAGCAGCATTAATATTAACGCATTTTAGTAATTCAAGCCCTCAATTTCTAAGCCCTCTGGGACAGGCAAATGCTTTGTGTTCCTGAATGCAATTCACCTTTGGCTTAAATTCTGAAAGATGAATAATAAGTTTAAGTATGAGGCTATGCCTTTGAGAAAAGGTAGTAGGATACAGTGGAGTTGATATTAGATTATTGTACCAATGCAGAAAATTATGTAATACACAGTCTGTGAGCCATTTATCCCAGGTCTCTAGTTTTAGCTGCCAGTGAAGCATTACCTTTCAGCTGAAAATTTAATTTCAGGACCATGGACAGTGACTATGATACTACTCTATTGAGCCTCTGCAAATGCTGTTTCTAGCCTGTGTTGGGTAGCAAGAAAAGCTCACCCCCTGCCCTCTTTTAGGGGTCCTTTTACAAAGCTGCGGCAAAGGGGGGTCTGTGCTGGTGTCGGTGCATGTTTTTGACATGCGTAGAGGCCCCCTCTTACTGCAGCGGGTAAAAGGCAGGGTTTTTTTTAAAGAAATGGATGTGTGGCAAGTGAAGCACTTGCTGCGTGCCCATTTCGGGTAGGAGCACTTACCGCCAGGGCCGCCGAGAGACTATGCCGGGCCCGGGGCAAGGCCACCCCACCTCCGCCCAGCCCCCCCCCCCCCCCCGCCTCTGCAGTCCACAGTCTCACCTGCCTGCCTCCATGGCTCCGGGCCCCCTTCATTCAAAGCGGCAGTCACAGATCGCGTCTCTTCTGGCCTTCCCTCCCTGTGTCCCGCCCTCATCTGATGTAACTTCCTGTTTCCATGAGGGTGGGACACAGGGAGGGAAGGCCAGAAGAGACGCAATCTGCAATTGCCGCTTTGAATGAAGGGGGCCCGGAGCCAAGGAGGCAGGCAGGTGAGACTGGGGACTGCAGCGCCGGCAGCCTGACCTCGGCGCCGGGCCCCCCTTGGAGGCCCGAGCCCGGGAAACTTTTCCCCCCTGCCCCCCTCTCTCGGTGGCCCTGCTTACCGCCACCCATTGAGGTGGCAGTAAGGGCTCCCATGCTACCCCAGCGATTTACCGCCAGGTACACACCGGCACTACAAAAATAAAAACATCTTTGTAGCGCCAGAAGTGGCACGCGCTGGGGGTGAGAACTACCACCGGGCTGCTGTGGTAGCTCAGTGGTACTTCCCTTTTAGCGAGCAATAAGCCAGCATTGGGCTTACCACCTTTTGTAAAAGGGCCCCTTACTTTTTGATTTAGAGTTAAGTTGTTGCTGTTTTAGTTCTGAAACATGGAGTGTTGTGGGACATGTGGGAAGGGAAAAATTTAGGAATTTTGCCACAGGATATGCATTGAAGGAGCTTGAGCTAAGATTAGACAGAATGTTGCTCTTTCTTTTGTTTAAAAATAATTTTGTAGCCTTTGATCTCTGTTGTGTTAAAAGATGCCAAAACATTGGAGTGTGTTTTGATGAAGCCATTACTTCCACTCTCAGTTTTGGTGGATGTTTTAATGCACTTCTTGGAAGTAAAAAAACCTCTACAGTAATGTAAGCTGAAGGCTTCTACATGCCACTAAAATATGAGAAATCAATTCGTTTATTGACAAACTACCACAGTCTGGATAAAGCATGGTCCTCGGTGCTTGGTTTCAGGAAGTGGTATTCAGTTTTAGATGTGCACAAATCAGCATTTAGATATTTGTATTACATAAACATCTAAATTCCAATTTTGCAAAGCTGGGATATACACATTTAAAACTCAAAAGCATGCATATTTATTTATTTGTTATATTTGTATCCCACATTTTCCCACCTATTTGCAGGCTCAATGTGGCTTACATAGTACCAAAAAAGGTGTTCGCCAATTCTGGTATGAACAAATACAGTAATGTTGTGATAGAATAAGGTTCGTGTGTACAGACACATTAGGGAATCGTTGAGAGGAAAAGAATGGTAGAGAAAAAGAGTTATTATATGTCCATTACAAGCTTTGGTTTCGTTGTGTTGCAGGGTACAGGCATTTAAATTGGGGACAAGGGGGCATGGTCTGAGTGTTTTTTTTTGGGGTGGGACAAAAGTTGGATCAGTAGTGTATGCCTTTTCGAACAGATCAGTCTTTAGTGATTTCCAGAAATTGAGGTGATCCTGCGTTGTCTTTATGGCTTTCGGTAATGCGTTCCATAGTATTTTATTTTATTTTTATTTATTGCATTTGTACCCCACATTTTCCCACCTATTTGCAGGTTCAATGTGGCTTACATAGTACCGTCAAGGCGTTTGCCCAGTCGGTTGATAACAGATACAAGGTTGTATAGTGATAGTATGAGTTATAAGTGGAGAGTCGCAAGGGATGAATATTGCGTGTTGTCCAGTACAATTATAGTCATGCTGTGTTGCTGGGTGAAGATGTTTACGTGGGGTCGTTGGGGTAGGCCATTTTGAAGAGATTGGTTTTTAGTGCTTTCCTGAAGTTCAGGTGGTCGTGCATTGTTTTCACATCTTTTGGGAGGCCATTCCATAGTTTTGCGCTTATGTAGGAAAAGCCGGATGCATAAGTTGTTTTGTATTTCAGTCCTTTGCAATTTGGGAAGTGTAGGTTTAGGTAGGATCTTTATATATCCATGTTGATCTGTTGATAGTTTAGACACTGAATGCCCCTACCACACATAACTGATGAATAAATGTCCATTTCACTACTCCCTGCTCCCAGCATTGAATATGACCACCAACCCAGAAGTTAACTGGTGCCCAGTTAACTCGCCGAATAAAGTTAGGACAGCTGTTTTGCTGTACTAAATTTATGCAGTTACTTAGCGGTTAGCAGATTGAAAACCAACGCAACCAGCTAAGCTTTAGCTCCTCCCTAACTCTGTCCCCAGACTGCCCACAAACTAGCCAGTTTCAGCATAGGTGATTAGAAGGGATATTCAGCAGTATTATTATTATTATTATTAGCATTTGTATAGCGCTACCAGATGCACGCAGCGCTGAACACCTGAAACAAAGAGACAGTCCCTACTCTAAAGAGCTTACAATCTAAGTAATACAGACAAACAAGACAGTTATGGGTGAGGGAAGTAATTATCCGGTTAAGGGGTCCTTTTAGTAGAGAAGTGTGGTAGCCGTGTTAGTCCGATCTGACGAAGAAGGGCAACCTTCGAAAGCTAATCAAGAAATGTATTAAGTTATGTCCAATAAAAAAGGTATCATCTTATATTCTTTTCCACGTTTTATTTTGTTTGATTGCTATTGGGGTTCTTTTACAAAGGCACACTAGCATTTTTAGCATGCAATAAATGCTAGAGACACTCGTATATTTCTATGGGCATCTCTAGCATTTAGCATGTGCTAATGATTAGTGCACCCTAAAAATGCTAACATGCCTTTGTAATTTGGAACGCGCTGCCACGTAACCTGAAAATGGTCTATGAATTGACCAATTTCCGCAAACTATTGAAAACCTATCTTTTCGACAAGATATATCACAAAGATCAGCATGTGTAACTGTATAATTCAACATGTGTAACTGTATAGTCTTAAAACTTCTAGACTGTCTTATAATGTGTTATAATGTCTTTCTGCTCTAACGCCCTCATCTATCTTACTACCATGTAACACAAAACCCTCTGTAAACTAATGTACTGTATATTCAATGCTACTTCCAGTATCCATGACGAAATGTAAGCCACATTGAGCCTGCAAAGAGGTGGGATAATGTGGGATACAAATGCCATAAAATAAATAAATAAATAAAAGACCCCCCCCCCCCCAAGTGATGCCCCGGGTTACATGACAGACCTCATAGACCTACCAACGAGAAATACAATCAGATCAGCATGAACATATCTAAATCTCCACCACCCAAGCTACAAAGGACTCAAATACAAATTAACTTATGCATCCAGCTTCTCCTACATCAGCCCACAACTGTGGAACGCACTACCAAAAGCCGTGAAAACAACGTACGGCCACCTAAACTTCCGGAAATCACTAAAAAACCAACCTGTTCAAAAAGACATACCCCTTTCGACCCAACCTAAATGCCTAAGCCTTGCAACACAACGAAACCAAACCCGGAAACAGACACTGCATAACTCTTCCTCTCTGCGATCCCCCAATGTGTCTATAACACATGAACCTATTCAACCACAATAACTCTTTGTATTTGTTTCTCTGCCGGAGATGGCGAATGCCTCTCCGGTACTATGTATGCCACATTGAGCCTGCAAATAGGTGGGAAAATGTGGGATACAAATGTAACAAATAAATAAATAAATGCTGAATGTATACCCTGGAAGAGAAGAGGGAGAGAGAAGGTATGATAAAGACATTTAAATATCTCAAGGGCATTAATGTACAGGAAGTGAGCCTTTTTCAACTGAAGGAAAACTCTGGAACGAGGGGGCATATGATGAAGTTAAGAGGGAACAGGCTTAGGCGTAACCTAAGGAAGTATTATTTCACAGAAAGGGCGGGGGAGGCGTGGAATGGCCTCCCAGTGGAGGCTGTGGAGTCAAGGACTTGTGTCCGAATTTAAAAAGGCATGGGATAAGCACGTGGGATCGCTTAGGAAAAAGAAGAGTTAGGGGTTACAGAGGACGGGCAGTCTGGATGGCCCATTTGGCTTTTATCTGCTGTCATGTTGCTATGAACATCCCCAGATAGCCTACACAAGAGATTTTCAAATCTATGCTGAAACCCCACCTTTTCACTGCTGCTTTTAGCTCCTAGCCACAATTGCCCTCCCCTTGTCCCTTCCTCCCTTCTCACCCATTACTTCCCTCACCCGTAACTGTCTTGCCTGTCTGTATTATTTAGATTGTAAGCTCTTTTGGGCAGGGACTGTCTCTTTGTGTCAGTTGTTCAGCGCTGCGTGCGTCTGGTAGCGCTATACAAATGCTAATAATAATTTAAATAGCTAGGAGCATCTCCTGGTCATTTAGATCAATTTCGAGTATCGACCCCAATGGGTACCTTGTTTATATTCCTATAACCCACCCTTAATCCCACCCCCCCCCCCCAAAAAAAATGTTAAAGCATGAGCATTTAGGGGGAAAAAAAGGAAGCAAATGTTTTACAACTGTTTTCCAGTATTTTTCTGGCAACCAACTAAGCAGTCTGTCTAGCACTGAGAAATTAGCACTCTGGTAGTCACCATCTCTCAGGGTTTTCCTACTCCACCGTAGATCCCTTTACACATTTCTACAATAAACCTTTGAGCATTTTTACCTCGACTGAATAAAAAAAAAAAAACATGATTAAGAACCAAAGATCCCAAGAGGTTGCCTCTTCTCTCTTTCCTTTCTCCCGTAAAGCGTCGAGGCAGTCTCTCTACTGCCATAACAAGGGTTCTAACGTACTGAAACTGTACCAGATCAGACTTCAGTCAGCTCTGTTATTACTACCACTCCTTATGGTTGCAAAGTAGCTCGGATAAGCTATATTAAGCTGTCTTATTTGCAGTCATCAGGAAATGAGGCTAGCTAATTACTATTTCCTCCTTTTCTTCCTGAAGAGCCACAAATCCTAGTTGGATTCTGTACAGACTGCAAAAGGTTTCTGCAAGTGACCTCCAGTAATTGACCTTTAGCTCTCCCCATTTCATTTGCCCTAAGTGTTAATTGACTTTGAAAAAGCTGTATATTATCCATTTAGGGGGGAAAAAATATATCTGATCCAAGTATGCCAACATCCTAAAGCATCAAAAAAGCTTTGTTAAATCAGTGTGCAGTGCCTGGAAATAAGTTGGAGAAAGGGAGACCGAAGGCAGGATCCCAGCTAAAGCGTTCCACTGCCATCTAGGGGAAATCCGGCAGCCAGATTCTTAGCAGCTTTTTCGGGCACAGCATTAAAAGAAAGCTATCGCTTCACATTGAGATCTGTGTGGGCAATTTGAGGGGTCCTTTCACTAAGCCACGTAAGCGTTTACATGTGCCCAACACGCGCCAAAATGGAGTTACCGCCCGAATAACGCGTGGCTCTTGCTGTAATTTCATTTTTGGCGAGGGTCTGAAAAATATTTTTTTTCTTTTCGGGCGCACAGTTTGAGTGGAGTATGGGTGGAATTTGTAAGTATGTACATAAATTATAGAATATGCTAATTTATACATGTTCATGAATAATCCAGGCATGGACTCGACAGTATAAGTAAATGCCCCTGTAAGACAGGCATCATTTCTGCTACTTACATAGACGCACGCCAAGAGGCATTTGACGCACATAGGTCATTACTGTCCGGATTCTTTACCGCTAGGTGGCTGGCAGTAAGGTCTCAGACCCAAAATGGGCACGCAACAATTCTGATTTTGCCGCACATCCATTTCAGAAAAAAATAGGCCTTTTTTACAGGCGCACTGAAAAATGATTCTTTGCATGCCCAAAATTCGCGCCTACACTTCCGCAGGCCATTTTTCAGCGCGCCTTTGTAAAAGGACCCCCTGAATACATTCTACATGCAATGAGACCTGATTAATCCATGTTGGGCAGTAAAATCAGTCCATAATGTAACTTCAAGTCACTGGTTCTTAACCTTTTTGGGCTGATGGATCCCTTTCAGAATCTGATCAAAGCTATGAAATCCATTCCCATAAAAACGTAAATAAACATTAAACGTGTGTCAGCCCTGTTAATATGTTCGATGATATCACTGACCCTGTAGTAGCCATGCCCCCTTTTCCAGCATGGCCTTCCTGTTACCATGGTAGCCAGAGCAAAGGACAGAGATACTCAACAGGGGCATAGCTAGACCTCGGCAGGAGGGAGAACCAGAGGCCAAGGTGGGGGGCACTGTTTAACCACCTCCCCCCCACCGCCAACCCCCCCTCGCCGCCGCTGACCCCCCGCCACCTTGGACCGCCCCGCCACCGCAACTGCAAACCCTCCCCCGCCACCACCGCCACTTTGGACCGCCGCCGCAACCACAACCCCCCACCACCACCACCCACCCACCCCCCCTGCCCCGCCGCCGCATCAGGTACCTTGTTTGCTGGTGGGGGTCCCCAATCCCCGCCAGCCAAAGAGTCTTCTTCAGCGCCGGTCGACTCCGGCTCCTTCATTGTGGGATCATCTGTTTCTGACGTCTTACGTCCTGCACGGGGCTACATGCACGGTGCAGGACGTAAGGCGTCAGAAACAGAAGATCCCACAACAAAGGCGCCGGAGTCGACTGGCGCTAAAGAAAACTCTTCAGCTGGCGGGGTTTGGGGAACCCTGCCAGCAAACAAGGTACCTGATGCGGCGGCAGGGCGGGCGGGCAGCGACAGCGTGGTCAAATGTAGAGGGGGCCAGGGCGTAATCTGTGGGGGCTCTCATGCCCCCTTGGCCCCACATAGCTATGCCCCTGATACTCAAGGCTCTGTGAGATGCTCCCGCCCTTGTTTTCTCTTCTCTTGCTGTTTTTTTTCTGCACTGCAGCTACTGGTCCCGCACCAGCTGACTTCTTTCTATTGCTCTTTCCATGCCCATCTTAACATGAAGCATCTACAATTATTAAACAATCTTATAATAACTAGTCTGAAATTTAAAAAAAAAAACATTATCATGAACTCTTGAAAATACTGAGGGGCCTTTTACTAAGGTGCGTAGGTACCTACGTGCATCCGATGTGCATCAATTTGGAACTACCACCTGCCTACCATGTGCCCTGGGTGGTAATTCCATTTTTTATGCGCGTCCAATACACGCGGCAGAAAATATATTTTTATTTTCTACCGTGTGGCGCTAACTGGGTGGTAATCGGCAGTGTATGCATGCTAACGATTACCGCCCGGTTAATGCGTGAGACCTTACCACAAATTCAATGGGTGACAGTAAGGTGTCAGGCCCAAAATGGACGCATGTCAAGTTTTATTTTGCCGTACATCCATTTTCGGCCAAAAAAGTCCGTTTTTGCAGGCACACTGAAAAATGGACCTGCATGCGTCCAATACATAGCAACGTGGAAGGGCAT
Organism: Microcaecilia unicolor; assembly: GCF_901765095.1. NCBI lineage: Eukaryota > Metazoa > Chordata > Amphibia > Gymnophiona > Siphonopidae > Microcaecilia > Microcaecilia unicolor. Next base: position 642,703,249 of record NC_044032.1, read on the forward strand.
AATCGAACGTCACTGGCGAAATAGATCGCCGGCGATCTATTTTGGCGGCGGCGCAACAGCTGGCCAGAACCGTATTATCGAAAAAGATGGCCGGCCATCTTTTTTTTCGATAATACGGTTTAGCCCGGCCAAATTCCAGTCGCCAGGTTTGAGATGGCTGGTTTTGTTTTTCAGCGATAATGGAAAAAAATGCCGGCGATCTCAAACCCGACGAAATCCAAGGCATTTGATCATGGGAGGAGCCAGCATTTGTAGTGCACTGGTCCCCCTGACATGCCAGGACAGCAACCGGGCACCCTAGGGGGCACTTCTAAAAAATTTTTTTAAATATACGAATACCTCCCAGGTGCATAGCTCCCTTACCTTGGGTGCTGAGCCCCCCAAATCCCCCCCAAAACCCACTCCCCACAACTCTACACTACTACCATAGTCCTTATGGGTGAAGGGGGGCACCTACATGTGGGTACAGTGGGTTTTGGGGTGGGGTTGGAGGGCTCACCACTTACGACCACAAGTGTAACAGGTAGGGGGGGATGGGCCTGGGTCTGCCTGCCTGAAGTGCACTGCACCCATTAAAAATTGCTCCAGGGACTTGCATACTGCTGTCAGGGAGCTGGGTATGACATTTGAGGCTGGCATACAGGCTGGCAAAAAAGGTTTTTATTTTTATTTTTTTAGTATGGGAGGGGGTTGGTGACCACTGGGAAAGTATGGGGAGGTCATTCTCCATTCCCTCCGGTGGTCATCTGGTGAGTTGGGGCACCTTTTTGAGGCTTGGTTGTGAAAATAAAAGGACCAAGTAAACCCGGCGAAATACTGCTTAACGCCGCTTTTTTTTTTCCATTATCCGTGAAAGCCGGCCATCTGGTAGCCACGCCCATGCCCGCCCATGTCCCGCCTTCGCTACGCCGCCGACATGCCCCCTTGAACTTTCGCCAGCTCGGTGACGGGAAAGCTGCAATGTTGTCAAAAAAGCCGCTTTCGATTATACCGATTTCGCCGCTTTTGAGAGATCGCTGGCCATCTCCCGATTCATGTCGGAAGATGGCAGGCGATCACTTTCGAAAATAAGCCTGATAGTAACATAGTAGATGACGGCAGAAAAAGACCTGTATGGTCCATCTAGTCTGCCCAACAATTTAAACTCATATGTGCTACTTTTTGTGTATACCTGACCTTGATTTGTTTCTGCCATTTTCAGGGCACAGACCGTTGAAGTATGCCCAGAACAAGGCCCACCTCCCAACCACCAGCCCCGCCTCCCACCACTGGCTCTGCCACCCAATCTCGGCTAAGCTTCTGAGGATCCATTCCTTCTGAACAGGATTCCTTTATGTTTATCCCACGCATTTTTGAATTCCGTTACCGTTTTCCTCTCCACCACCTCCCATGGGAGGGCATTTCAAGCATCCACCACTCTCTCCGTGAAAAAATACTTCCTGACATTTTTCTTGAGTTTGCCCCCCTTCAATCTCATTTCATGTCCTCTCGTTTTACCGCCTTCCCTTCTCCGGAAAAGGTTCGTTTGCAGATTTATACATGTGCCTACAACAGTGCAGGCATTTTGTGTCTAGGCTCCGTTCTAGATAGCACCATCGTTTTTGCACTCAGTTGTTTTTATTCCATGCAACTTTGGAGGCAACATTTGTATATGTCAATTTGAAGACCCCTGAGGAAGGCCTTTCCGGCCGAAACACGGACCGTGTAGGGTCCTAATAAAATTATTTTGGTGCTCTTACTTTCGGTTTCCAGTCTGGTCCTTTTGGTTTCTTCCGCTCTTCTTGTGGTTGCTTGTGCATTTTGCGGGAGATTTGGACTCTCTTTGGTTGATCGATGGTAATTTCATGGCAGGGCACCTGATTTAAGCTCCTTATCTTTATACAATACAAATGTAAGTAGCAGAAATCATGCCTATCTTACAGGGGCAGACATTTACTTATACTGTCGAGTTCATGCCTGGATTATTCATCAACATGTATAAATTAGCATATTCTATAATTTATGTACATACTTACAAATTCCACCCAAACTCTGCCACTTACTGGCTAAGTAATGGCTCCACCCACATTCCATTCCTTGACCACCCCTAACTTGGGGTCTCTTTTACTAAACTGCCCTAGTGATTCCTAGAGTGGCAAGTGAGAGGAAGCCCATTCAATTCCTATGAGTTTCCTCTCATTTGCCACACGGGAAAAACTCCACTGTGTGACATGCCTGAATGACCAGTCAAAATAATCACAGAGTCACAAACACAGGAGACCAGTCACAGGAAAAACACTAATCTGTGGCGTCTGTTTGACAGTTACCCACTGTTGTTACTAATACAGTGGCCATGACACAGAATCTTTTGTTTCTTCAATATTACCCCTGACGTAGCTTCGGCGAAACGGGGAATCCCTGTTGGGTAAAGTGGATTCATGGACATATCGGTGGGCTTTTGAGATAATTACAAGAAGATGAAAGATGAGTCTTGATCTAAGAATACATCAAGCCTATACCAATTGACCGTTGGTTAGTGTTTTTCCTGTGACTGGTCTCCTGCATTTGTGACTCTGTGATTATTTTGACTGGTTATTCCTGCATGTCACACAGTGGAGTTTTTTTTTTCCTGTGATGGTTGGCCGGGCTCACGGCTTATAACTTCTGTTGGCTGGGTGGCCGAACTGAGGTTTTTTTTTTCCACTGTGTTTTGAAGTGTGCGGGAGTACAGGTTTTTTTTTCCCAGAGTCCCCGCACATGAGCAAGAATATAAGAGGTTGATACTGATTTTCTGATTTCTTCTAAGCCTGGGTGCATTTTTGTCATTGTAGATGAGCTCTGTCATGTACTATTGATCAGGAGCAAGACAAGCATCACAGCGGTTGCCCAGGTTTTACAAGTCTCCTCCTTGGATGTCCCCACTTGCTTCGTGCATTTGTAATTCCTTCGTCGTGGAGCAGGTGTGCTGTAAGCATTCTAATCGTCAAGTCCCATCGCTAGTCTATGCGTATAAGGGCAAAGTTGACTGTTAAGGCATCACAATCCTTTTCCTTTATCAGCACCCAATTATGGAATGCCTTGCCAAAAGCTGTCAAAACTACTCAAAACCATCTCAACTTTAGGAAATTACTCAAGACCAGCCTTTTCCGGAAGGCCTACCCCCAGGATCCAACATAAAACTTAAAGTCCTACAAAACAGCATAAATATGGACCATTTTGGACTCTACCCTTTTTCCCTTATACCCTGTTCCTTCTATCCTATCTGACTACCACAATTTACTGTATTTGTATAACTACTGGACTGGCAATAGCCTTTTCAATATATTGTAAGCCACATTGAGCCTGCAAATATGTGGGAAAATGCGGGGTATAAATGTGATAAATAAATAAATTTAGAATGACCTTGTTCGTGTCAGCTATTCATTAGCTCAGGCAGTTTCTTTGTAAGTAGGCATAAAATCCCTTAGTAACAATAACAGAATTCCATTTACACATTTGTAATATATTTATAATAATACAATAATAAGTGTGAATTGACCATATTATATTGCACTTAAGTTGGTACATATTCACATATTTGTATTGCAAAGTTTTCTATTTCCTACTCTAGTGATCTATAACAGTACTGAAGTCCAACAATGACTTACACTTTATCATTTATCTCCCCAAATCGATTCCACGTCATTAGCCATAATTTAATAAATCCCTATTAATCGTTTGATTTTCTTATAACCATTGCAATTGATCTAAAAGGCTACGAGATTTGTCTGTATTTTCATGTTTAATTTTAAAAGTTATTCTTTTAATTATTCCAATTATCCGAGTGCAATTCATCTTGATTTCAGAGAATGATCAACTATTTGGCCATTTCTTCATTGAGAATATTTGTGTACTTGGATTTTTCTCCTATATTTTCATTTTGTACAATAACAGAGAGATAAAACACTTACATGCATCAAACGTAGGAACACAGAGGTCATTACAGACTCTAAATGAGGAGTCAAAGAGAATAGGAATATTGAGTGTTCCCTGATACTCCCCAAATGGTGAGTACCATGAGGCTGCCACTCAAGGTCAAGGAGGCCATTTTGAGAAAGGGCACAAAGGGGCAGGACTGAATGGACTTTGCTCCTGCCTGTAGGGCCCCCTAGACCACCAAGGATGACCAGGATATGTCTGGGAGGTTATGGGAGTGGGGGGAGGAAGGGAGCTTGGACAGGGGTTCTCATAGTCTTTGAGGGGAAGTGCTCTTATTGTCTTCAGCGGGGAGGGAGAGGGGATCAGAACAAGGGGAAAGAGGGGAATCGGAGAGGCTGAGGGAACCTGTTTCTACTTATTCAGTGCTGGTGCTCAGACGTGACCCAACTTTAAATACCTAGGGCTAATTCTGTCTACAGTGGTCAGCATTTTTAAAAATGCTGACTGCTGCAGGCTGAATATTGACCAGTTACCCTCTTAGGAGTTAATTCTATTAGGAGAACAGCAACGGTTAGGTACCAATAATGCACACAAATAACCAGAAACCCAACACACATGCATGTATGATATATATGTGCACATAGGTGTATAAATTCTAATATTCTTGCAATATGCTATTCTAATGAGTTGGCACATAGTGTGAAGGTGGACATATGCATGGGCTGAGTCTGGATGAAGCATCGGTGGGTCACACACCTACATTATTATTATTATTATTATTAGCATTTGTATAGCGCTACCAGACGCATGCAGCGCTGAACACCTGATACAAAGAGACAGTCCCTGCTCAAAAGAGCTTACAATCTAAATAATACAGACAGACAAGACAGTTACGGGTGAGAGAAGTAATGGGTGAGAAGGGAGGAATGGACAAGGGAAGGGCAATTGTGGCTAGGAGCTAAAAGCAGCAGTGAAAGGTGGGTTTTCAGCATAGATTTGAAAACAGGTAGAGATGGAGCTAGACGTATAGGTCCAGGAAGTCTATTCCAGGCATAAGGTGCCGCGAGAGAAAAGGAGCGAAGCCTGGAGTTAGCAGTGGAGGAGAAGGGGGACGACAAGAGAGATTTGTCCAGTGAACAGAGTTCATGGGGAGGAATGTAGGAAGAGATGAGAGCGGAGAGGTAATGGGGGGCCACAGAGTGGATGCATTTACAGGTCAGTACGAGAACTTTAAACTGAATGCAGAAGCGGACAGGGAGCCAGTGAAGTGACTTGAGGAGCGGGCTAGTATGGGTATAATGATTCTGGCGGAAAACAAGTCGTGCCGCAGAATTTTGGACAGATTGGAGAGGAGAGAGATGGCTGAGCGGAAGACCAGTGAGAAGTAAATTGCAATAGTCCAAGCGAGAGGCGACAAGAGTGTGGATAAGGGTTCTGGGAGCATATTCAGAAAGGAGGGGCGAATTGTGCTAATATTGTAGATAAAGAAGCGACAGGTTTTGGCGATCTGTTGAATATGGGCAGAGAAGGAGAGAGAGGAATCAAAGATGACTCCAAGGTTATGAGCCGAGGAGACAGGGAGGATGTGAGAGCCATTAACAGAGATAGAGAAAGGGGGAAGAGGGGAGGTGGGTTTAGGGGGAAAAATGAGAAGTGCCGTTTTTCATAATTCATAAATTATAGTAACACAATATAGTAAATGACAGCAGATAAAGACCTGCATAGTCCACCCAGTCTGCCCAACAGTCATATTCATTATCAAAGCATTATTGAACCCAAAATCCTATAGTATTATTAGAACATTTTACTCACTAAATTCCACTATACGATGTCTCCCCTCCTCCACTGAGCTATTTAGAAGATAGATAGATAGATAGATAGATAGATAGATAGATAGATAGATAGATAGATAGATAGATAGATAGATAGATAGATAGATAGATAGATCGATCAAATTTATGTCAGGAAGTATTTTTTCCCAGAGAGAGTGGTGATACTTGGAATGCCCTCCCGCGGGAGGTGGTGGAGATGAAAATGGTAACGGAATTCAAACATGCATGGGATAAACATAAAGGAATCCTGTTCAGAAGCAATGGATTCACAGAAGCTTAGCAGAGATTGGGTGGCAGAGCCGGTGGTGGGAGGCGGGGCTAGTGGTTGGGAGGCAGGGCTAGTGCTGAGCAGATTTCTACGGTCTGTGCCCTGAAAATGGCAGATATAAATCAAAGTCGGGTATACACATAAAGTAGCACATATGAGTTTATGTTGTTGAGCAGACTGGATGGACCATACAGGTCTTTCTCTGCTGTCATCTACTATGTGCTTTTTTAGCAATCTGGGCATGAGCATTTACACCAGCTCTATGGCTGGAATAAGTGTTTGCTTCTAAAATATAGGCATGAATTTGTCTTTAAAGAGTAGGTTCCAAATAGATGCCTTCTTGCCCCCCTCCCTTTAATAAAATTATCCTCTCAAAAGGGTGAAAGTGGACAGGCCTAAATTTAGGTGCTTCAATGCCAACTTGGGCTAATGTTTTATAATGGAAATTGGAACGACTAGTGAGGTGATTCAAGCAATTTAACCAGGAAGGAGAAGCTGCTACTACTACTACTACTACTTATCACTTCTATAGCGCTACAAGGCATACGCAGCGCTGTACACCATACATGAAAAGACAGTCCCTGCTCAAAGAGCTCAAAATCTAAATATGGAATGTTGCTAGTGGAATCTCAAATAGTAGCAACATTCCATGTAGAATCTCAAGTAATAGCAACAGAATCTCCAATAGTAGCAACATTCCATGTAGAATCTCAAATAGTAGCAACAGAATCTCAAATAGTAGCAACATTCCATGTAGAATCTCAAGTAATAGCAACATTCCAGAATCTCAAATAGTAGCAACATTCCATGTTCCACTGCACTAACCACTAGGCTACTCTTCCACTAGCAACATTCCATCTAGAAGCCTGCCCTTGCAGATCAGCAACGCAGCCTCTGATGCTATCCAGAGATTAACCGACCTTGCAGATCAGCAACGTGGCTGCGCAGGCTTCTGTTTCTGTGAGTCTTTCTTCTAAGCAACTTTCTAGAATTCAGATGATTCAGAACTCAGCCACTAGGTTAATATTTCGGGAAAACTCAGCTGGACTATATAAGTCCTTTACTAAGAGTACTGCTTTGGTTTCCCATGAAGGATCATGTTATTTTTAATGCACTTTGCTTAGTGATTAAATTCTTGGATGGTTTGTGCCCTGAAAGTGGATCTAAGTTGGTGAATGTTTCCTCAATCATTTTTTTCCTAGCTGCTCATTGTTGGAATAACCTCCCCTGTGAAATACATTTACTAAAGGATTATCTCTTGTTTCATAAAGCTTTGAAAGCATATCTATTTACTAGACCAGGAGATCCTTAATTTCTTACTGTATATAATGATTATAGGTTTTTCGCTGCATTTGTGTAATTCCTGATGTTCTGTTGTCAAGACTCTTATTTATACTGGTTGTAACTCGCCTTGAATCTAAATTTAGAGAGTTGGCGAGAGATAAATCCCTGATAACATAACATAATATTTATTGTCCAATTGTGGTTTTTATTGTCCACCGGGGGTATTCGAAGCTGACTGTTCTTGTTTAATAGATTTTATGACAACATTGCCTGTAGATCTTAATAGACTATTTATTATGGGAGACTTTAATATCCCATTTGAACCATTCTCAGTGAGATTTTTTTAAAAAGATCATTTCCTGGTATTTTAACAGCTTGCCTCTTAGAACTAATTGTGCAGGTTCAACTCTTACGGCAAGTCGTGTATTGAATTTGACTTTTTTTTTGTCATCATATTTGAATCGTATGCTAAATCCTTCTTATCTGTTCCCTTCTCCACTACTGCCAACTCCAGACTTCGCGCCTTCTGTCTCGCTGCACCCTACGCCTGGAATAAACTTCCTGAGCCCCTACGTCTTGCCCCATCCTTGGCCACCTTTAAATCTAGACTGAAAACCCACCTCTTTAACATTGCTTTTGACTCGTAACCACTCGCCTCCACCTACCCTCCTCTCTTCCTTCCCGTTCACATTAATTGATTTGATTTGCTTACTTTATTTATTTTTTGTCTATTAGATTGTAAGCTCTTTGAGCAGGGACTGTCTTTCTTCTATGTTTGTACAGCGCTGCGTATGCCTTGTAGCGCTATAGAAATGCTAAATAGTAGTAGTAGTATGCTGGTAAGTCAACCTAGGGTGACCATGGTTGGTTGAATGGATCATTCAGTGATTACTTTTCAATGAAATTAGAGGATGTTTCCTCTCAGAAAAACAGGAGTATGCTTTTAAATTCTGACCACATTTTGATCCATCTGTGTTAGGGACAGAATTTTTTTTTTAATTTGTACCCCACGCTTTCCCACTCATGGCAGGCTCAATGTGGCTTACATGGGGCAATGGAGGGTTAAGTGACTTGCCCAGAGTCACAAGGAGCTGCCTGTGCCTGCAGTGGGAATCAAACCCAGTTCCCCAGGACCAAAGTCCACCACTCTAACCACTAGGCCACTCCTCCACTCACTTCCTCAACTTTGTTTTACAGATGATATGTCTCTGGATGATGTAGTAATTAAGTGGTATAGTACATTGAAAGACTCTGGATAAAATAGCACTAATACAGGCAGTAACAGTGAAGGGAGGGCATTGTTCAAGACCATGGTACTCTGGTGGTTTGGTAATACTGAGGAAGGAGTTACATCGAGCAGAATGAACATGGAGACATACCAGTGATATAGAGGATCTTGAAACGTATAAACTTAAATTGATGGAATATGTTGCTCTTTGTGATATGGGACGTAACAAATATTATAAGGAAAGGATTGAGGTTGCAATGAATCGACCAAAAGAGTTATTTGCAACTGAGAAATACTTACTTACTTATTTACTTATTTGTTGCATTTGTATCCCACATTTTCCCACCTATTTGCAGGCTCAATGTGGCTTACACTATGTTGCAAAGGTATAATTATGAACAGAGTAAATGGTTTGTTCTAATTTAACATATTACTATGTAAGAAATAAGGAAAATAGGTCAGTAGAATGATTTACATAACACATAATAAAAAGCAGTAAAATATAATGGCCAATGATAATATGACTAATGTAAACAATTCCGAGGGATCAATAGGGTTGGTTTAGATGTAGAATAATCAAGTCATTAAGGTGGATTCTTATTGTAAGTCTCTTCGAACAAGTGCGTTTTCAATAGTTTCCTGAAGGCTGTCAAGTCACGTGTTGTTTTTATAGTATTCGGTAGTTCATTCCATGCTTTTTTGCAGAGGTACGTGACGGTAGATGCGTGTAATGATTTATATTTGAGTCCTCGACAATTAGGTGACTTATGTGATGGGAATGAAAGGCAAGTTATTTATGGTGGCCCAAATGCTGAGAAGTATGCACAATTATTGGTTTAAAAAATAGGTTACAATAGTAGAAGAGGTGTTAGACACTGGTTTAGACTGAATGAATAAACCTCACATGTCATAGCAGGACAGTAAATAGACTAATTTCCAGATGGTAGAATATGCAATTATTTTTTTAATTGTATGGCATTTGAAACTGATTTAATCTGTCATGGATCCTTGTTCTTCAGCAAGTTTTAGAGAGCTGGGTGAGACTGTGGTGCCCTCACTGACATCTATAATGAATCCTTCTTTGAATGCTGGGGTTTTTCCTGCTACTTTGAAGTTAGCAACAGTGAAACCCTTGTTGAAATCTGGAAAACTAAACCTGGCCATGGCAAGTAGCTATAGGCCTATTCTGAGACGTTCTGAGAGAAGAGGACATTTCTCTGGTAAGGGAACATTATTTTGCTCTGCTTTGAGAACTTAAAGATTGGGGTTTAAAGGAGAAATTGTAGGTTATTGATAGGCATAATAAAACAAACAAACAAAAAAAGAACCTTTATCAGCCAGTCTCCATACCCTTTTCCCCCTATTTTTAAAACTTGAACTTTATAACATAGCTTTAACAGACTCTAGCAGGCACAGCAGGGTCTAGTTCAGTCTTCGGGGTGGGGGGGAGAGAAAAGCAAGCATTATTAACTAGTTTCCATAGTGTACAACCCTTTCCCCATAGTTTTAAACTGAAATTTTCTCTAGAGGTAGAAACATTTCCCATAGTATTAAACTGAAACTTTTTCTAGAGGTAGAAACTTAACAGCTAAAGAAAATTAAGAAGGATAGTAGCAAGGCTCAAATTTTATTCTAAAGACAGTTATTTTCTTTCATTTGGCTGCTGGAGATATAGCACTGCTACTGACTTGAATTATGTGTTAATTAAGGTGTAAGGAAGTAGAATATTTGCAAAGGTTATTAAGAGCAATTGAATAACTGAGTTAGCTTAAAAGGGTCAGTTTGAAGCAGTCCCCTTAGGTTAAAAACTATATATAGAGAAATGTCCCACTTTCTTTCTGAGAAATTCTGAAACAAGAGTACATTTCTCTGGTAAGTGAACATTATTTTGCTCTGTGCTTTGGGAACTTAAAGATTGAGGTTTAAAGGTGGAATTGTAGGTAGAAAAAAACAAAAAAATAATCGTATCAGCTAGTCTTTCCCAGTATGGCAGCATTTATTTCTTATGTTTTTATGACATTAACGAAGCTTGACTACTACATTGCTTTATACCTAGGTGTGGCTATTACAGAACTCTGTAGCTAAATTGATTTTGGGAAAAGGGAAATTTGAACATGTTACTCCACTGTTGAAGCAGCTCCATTGGCTGCCTTTGATGTACCATATTCTATATAAGGTTTTGGTGCTTATGAGCGAATAAGGCGGCTCCATGGTATTTACAATAAGTGATAAACTGTATTCTCCAGTGGGTTGCTTGAGATCTGATAGTGAAAGGTGGGTTTCTGTACCAGCACTACTACTACTACTACTTAACATTTCTAGAGCACTACTAGGGTTACGCAGCGCTGTACAGTTTAACAAAGAAGGACAGTCCCTGCTCGAAGGAACTTACAATCTAATGGACGAAATGTCAAGTTGGGGCAGTCAAGATTTCCTGAATAGAGGTGTAGTGGTTAGGTGCCGAAGGCGACATTGAAGAGGTGGGCTTTGAGCAAGGATTTGAAGATGGGCAGGGAGGATAGTGAAAGGTGGGTTTCTGTACCAGCACCAAATATAATTCATTGAGACATCAGCATGTGCCATCTGTTGCAGGTCCAGCACTGTGGTGAGAGGGAGAATGAAGGCACATGGAGGAATGAGGAGGCTTGAGAGGGAGGGAGACTGGGTAGAGAAAGGAAGGAGTCTTTTCCCCTGGGGGATTGGAGAAAAGGAAAATACTACAATTCCCAGCAGCCCCTGAGTAGGTCCCATCTTAGAAACAGGGACTTCAATCTCCAACAGCCCCCAGAGGAGGTCAGGAGAAGGGCAAGAGAAGGGAGTTGGAAAAACCTGTCCCAGACAGCCAGGATGAGGGAAAGAGTTCTGAACCTGCCCAATCAAGCAAATGGAGAGCAGCTGAGCAATGGGTGTGGGGCAGAACCTATGGACTGGCAAGCGTAAGAAAAGGAGGAAGAACTAGAACAAGAGGAGCCGATGGAGATTGCTGCTCTGACTAAACTGGAAGGAAAGGAGGTGAAACAGCAGAGGGCTGCTTGGTAGAAGAAGGGAAAAGGTGGCTATCCCACGAGGGGAGCTGAGAGAACAGGTTTACCATGGAAGGGTCATGCAGGTGGTGGTCAGGGTATAATGCTGACCTGGTTGGGGAGGGACCCTTGCCACTCTCCCTAGGATGATTTCTTTTGGAAGGGAGAGAGGAGGAGTGGTGGTTTTGGGCATAACTGCTCTACATGAACTGCTGGGAGTTTGAACCCTGTCTGAACTGCTGTGTTTGGGAATTGTTTTGCATAAATGCTTACATGAACTGCTGGGGAGTCTGAACCCTTTTTGATCTACCGTGTTTGGAGAATTACTTTGCATAACTGCTATACATGAACTGCTGGGAGTTTGAACCCTTTATGAACTGCTGTGTTTGGGGAATTGTTTTGCCTAACTGCTGACATGAACTGCTGGGGAGGGTTTGAACCCTTTCTGGAGCTACCGTGTTTGGAGAATTACTTTGCATACCTGCTCTACATGAAGTGCTGGGAGTTTGAGCCCTTTCTGAGCTACTTTGTTTTAAGAATTGTTTTGCATAACTGCTTTATATGAACTGCTGAGATTTTAGAACCTTTTGGGGGTTTTTTGTCTTGTTTTGAATACTATGCAGTTGAACTGCTATGCTTCTTGAGAAATGCTGCGGTTTTACTGCGGTTTACCGCGATTACCCGCTCCCGTGTCATTCTCTATTGCACATGCTCAAAGATCTCACAGTCCACCTCTAAACAGGAAACACTGGAACTGAAAGTGGAGGCAGACCACAAACCATGGGGGAAGTGGTGTGCTGGAGCCGGCTCGGACCGGCTCGCAAGAGCCGTTTGTTATTTTTTTAAAGAATGTTGGGAACCGGTTGTTAAACTTTAACAACCGACTCCCCAAATTTGGGCTGGGGTGGCTCAGGTCCCTTCCTAGCAGTGTCAGCTCCAGCTGCCCTGTGGCTTGGACGTCTCACTCTGACCCTCACAGCGGCAAAACAAAAACAGCATGAAACCATGCGTGGGGCCGTAGCCCTACACGTGCCGCTGCCGGCTCCCTTCCTCCTCCCTCTCCAAACATGAAGTTACATCCTGAGGGGAGGGAGGAGTAAGGAAGCAGGCAGCAGCACGTGTAGGGCTACAGCCCCACACACGGTTTCATGCTGTTTTTTGTTTTGCCCGCCACGAGCGTGAGGATCGCAGCTCGTGGTTCCTGCTTAAGGCCACCGCAGTACTGGCCCGGGAGGAGAAAGGAAGCCGGCAGCAACGCATGCAGGGCTGCAGCTTGCAGCTAAAGGAGGTTAGATGGAGAACAGGAGACGCATGAAGTCAAGTTGATTCCACGGAGGTTAGTCTCTCTTTCCCCTACCCCGCGCAGCCGTCATCCCTGTACATGCAAAACAAAGCAAACAGTCCTTTCAGCTGCTGCATCCATGTTGTCGTTCTTTAATGCTGGTAGCATTTTTATTTAATCTCACTTATATATTCAAACATGCCAGCTTTTCATAGCTAGAGTAGTAATTTGTTATAAATCGTAATTAGTGTATCATTTGGAGGAGGCTAGTTATAGGGACACTCTAGTACGTGTTGTATTCATACAGAGATTATTTTCTCCTGGTAAAGGGCCACTAAAACAGGCATCATGTTATGAGAATCAGGTGCTCAACATCCAGAGTTTCTATCGATTTATTTCGTTATTTTAAGTTATTTATGACATGTAAAGAACAAATCATCAAGAAACTTCAAACAGCAGCCAGACTCATATTTGGTAAAACAAAATACGAAAGTGCCAAACCCCTAAGAGAAAAACTACACTGGCTTCCACTCAAAGAACGTACTATGTTCAAAGTCTGCACCCTGGTTCATAAAATCATTTACAGAGAGGCCCCGGGTCTACATGTCAGACCTCATAGACTTACCACCCAGGAACACTAAAAGATCGGCACACACATTCCTAAATCTCCATTTCCCCAGCTGCAAAGGACTAAAATACAAATTAACACATGCATCCAGCTTTTCCTACATAAGCACGCAGCTACGGAATGTACTACCACTTGACGTGAAAAAAATGCGCAACAACCAACTTTCGGAAATCACTGAAGACTTGCCTCTTCAACAAGGCATACCGCAACGACCCATCATATGAACTTTAATGCAATACTACTTTCTCTTATCCCGAATTGTGATCTCTTTATACTTGTTTAATTAATCTACTATCACGTCAACTTATGTAATACCACTTGTATCTCTCACTCTGGAATGCCGATCGCCATGACGGAACAATGTAAGCCACCCTGAGCCTGTAAATAGGTGGGAAAATGTGGGATACAAATGCAGCAAATAAATAAATAAATTTATATCCCACATTAAACATGAATTAGGTTGAAACGTGGGAGCATTTTAAAAAATATTTTTTCCTGTGCCTAGCTCAAAAGAGAAAGATAGTCGGCATCCCTGCCAGCAAAGGTATACCTGGCATGCCCGCATAGGGGGGGAGGGGAGAGTGAGGAATGCGTTGACTTGGGTCCCCCACCCCCAAATTGTATAGCTGGCTATGCCCGGAGAGAGAGCCTGTTGTTAAAAATTTTCTAGCGCACCACTGCATGGGGGTCATGTAGAGCTGCACCTGATCATGGACTCCCGTGCCTCATGCTTCTGCTGCTGAACATCAGGAAAGGTGCAAGGGAGAAAATGGCAGAGAAATGGTGAAAAAGAAGAGAAAAGAGAGCCAAGAAGTATACAAGCATCACTGTACAGGAAAAGACCATTCCATCAAGCCCCGCATCCTGTTTCCAACAATGGCCAGTCCAAGTAACAAGTACCTGGCAAGATCCCAAAAGATGTTATGCCACGTCAGACGAGGGCGGGACACAGGGAGGGAAGGCCCGAAGGGAGGCGATCTGCAGACTGCCGCTGCTGCACTTCGTTCACACAGAGCGAGGTCGAGGTGAGGCTCTATGATTTGAATTCAGGGGGGCCCAGACCGGTGGTGGACGGAGGGGGGCAGGTGGAGGGGACTGTGGTGCCAGGCCCCCCTTGGAGGCCCAGGGAATTTTGTCCCCCCCGCCCCTCCCCCCCCTCGGCAGCCCTGGCAGTATGTGCAGCCCGCGTTAGTCCTTGTGTGTGTGAGTGAGACTAACACATTAGTTACTTCTTCCATTAAAGGCCTGGTTGAAGAGCCAAGCTTTCACCTGCTTCCTGAAGTGGAGATGGTCTTGTGTTAAGCGGATCCTTTCAGGGAGTGCATTCCAGAATGTGGGGGCTACTCCAGAGAAGGCTCGCTTGCGGGTATCACATCGTGTAATGTCTTTTGGAGAGGGTGTGGTTAGTGAAAGTCCTTGGGAGGACCATAGTGTCCTTGGCGGTGTGTGGAGGATCATCCTATTCTTCAGATACTCAGGGCCATTTCCTTTCAGGGCCTTGAAGCTCAGACATAGAGTTTTAAATTTAGCCCTGTACTGTACTGGTAGCCAATGAAGTTTTTGCAAAAATGGTGTGATGTGGTCACGTCGCTTGCAACCTTCTATGAATCTTGCTGCTGCATTCTGAATCAACAGGAACTGAATCAATTGTCGGAGCATCCATATTAAAGTGTGTCTCGGTAGAGCAGCAGTGAATGCGTGGGTAGGTGAGGGAAGAGGGTATAGGGTGTGATGATGTATGTGAAGTGTGTGTGTGTACTGTATGTCTTGTGATAAGGCTAGAAACCGGGGCCCCAAAGAGAAGCAGCCAACCCCTGAACTACAATACCCAGAATCCCTTGAGAGTGAGAAAGAGAAGGGCAGACCCAAAAATGCAGAAGGGATTTCTAACACCAGCAGGGGGAGAAGTAGCTCAGGGCAAGGTGGGTCAGTTACTCCATTCCCCACTAGAGGGAGAAGAAGCCCAATTCCCTTGGCTGCGCAAGCAATATATAATTCCCCCCAGCTGTGAGGAGGAGAGGACAGACTTCCTGAAAGCTCTCAGCAAGAAGGAGGGAGAGGAGACCAGGAGACCTGCTTGGAGGAAAAGGAATCCATGGAATACGTGGAGGAGGGAAAGGACCTGCCTTCAGAACTTCCTTACCTAGAGGAGCAAGCTACCATGGATTGGGAGAATACAAACGCAGACCTTTCTAGCATTTAAAGGCAGTGTGGGAGGCCACAGACATTTTGGTGCTGTGAAGTGGGAGGTGAACTGCCAGCCCTGCTCACTGCAGGGCATCTGAAGTGCAAGGAGGAAGGAAAGGGGATTTAATTTTTTTTTTTTTCTGTGTGGGATTATTTGAACAGTTGGAGACAAAGAGGAAGGTGGGCTGAACTGTTGATAAGCCCTTCTTGGGGGAAAGGTCCCTCTTAAAACCAGAAGGGGGGTACCCACTTTGCCTTTTGAGAGAGTACTTGAACTAACCCACTTTGCCTTTTGAGAGAGTACTTGAACTGAATTGAGCCTGAGTTTTTGAGTCTGAATTAACGTTTTTGAACTGAGTCTTAATTAACCTTGTTGAACTGCACCGGAACCCTGTGAGCCGAACAGGCTTTCTGCAAACAACCCCGGGGCAGAAGTGGAGAACCCCTTTACAGTCTATCAGTAATATTGTTGTATTTATAACTCTGGGAAGTCTTTCACTGTGTATTTGTGGGGATATATGAGGATGTGTGTGTTTGTGTTAAGAGGCAGTGAAGTCTATGACAGGAGGTGGCTAGCAGAGAATGACATGGGGGACAAAGGTTCATCCCCATTTCCTCTTGCAACAAAAGATGTTTTTTTCACATTCCCACCCCATCCCTGCAGTCAAGCAGACTCTGTTACCCCGTCCCTGCATTCTCCATCTCTGTCCCCTCACCATCCCCACAGTCTTAATTTTCTTCCCCATATCTCCCTGCTCAAGCAGAAAGAAAGATCTTATGCAATTTTATGGGCCTAACAGGCAATGCAAATAAACATTTTAGGCCTACAGTTTATAGGACAAATAATATTTAATACTAATAATGAAACGCTAATTTTTTCAATCCATGAAGAAACAGTAAATCATCCACTGTCTCCGTTTTTAACTAAGCCCGACAATCCTCGTTATTGGACCAGCTAATGAGAACAGACACATTCAGAAGATGTTTCTGTGACTTGAATAGCCAAGATAATTTTGGCAACAGAAGAAAGCTTTGGCCAGACATCAGATTTCAGATGCCAAAAGCTTAACAAGTCTTCTGAAGAATCTGTGGAAGCTAAACACACATCCAACTCATCAAATTCAGGCTCCACAGCAGTAACAAACATGCCACCAAGAAAATTCTCGACTGTCCCTGCTGCCTTTAAACATGCTGTGGTCACACCTCTCCTTAAGAAGCCTTCACTTGACCCTACTTGTCCCTCTAATTACCGACCCATCTCCCTCCTTCCTTTTCTCTCCAAATTACTTGAGCGTGCTGTTCACCGCTGCTGCCTTGATTTTCTCTCCTCACATGCTATTCTTGACCCACTACAATCTGGTTTTCGCCCTCTCCACTCAACCGAAACTGCGCTTACTAAAGTCTCCAATGACCTATTACTGGCTAAATCCAGAGGTCAATACTCCATCCTCATTCTTCTTGATCTTTCCGCTGCTTTTGACACTGTCGATCACAGCATACTTCTCGATACCCTGTCCTCACTTGGATTCCAGGGCTCTGTCCTTTCCTGGTTCTCTTCCTACCTCTCCCTCCGCACCTTTAGTGTTCACTCTGGTGGATCCTCTTCTACTTCTATCCCTCTGCCTGTCGGTGTACCTCAGGGTTCTGTTCTTGGTCCCCTCCTCTTTTCTATCTACACTTCTTCCCTTGGTTCATTAATCTCATCCCATGGCTTTTCCTACCATCTCTATGCTGATGACTCCCAAATCTACCTTTCTACCCCTGATATCTCACCTTGCATCCAAACCAAAGTTTCAGCGTGCTTGTCTGACATTGCTGCCTGGATGTCTCAACGCCACCTGAAATTAAATATGACCAAAATCGAGCTTCTCATTTTCCCCCCCAAACCCACCTCCCCGCTCCCCCCATTTTCTATTTCTGTTGATGGCTCTCTCATTCTCCCTGTCTCCTCAGCTCGAAACCTTGGGGTCATCTTTGACTCTTCTCTCTCCTTCTCTGCTCATATCCAGCAGACCGCCAAGACCTGTCCTTTCTTTCTTTACAACATCCGTAAAATCCGCCCCTTTCTTTCCGAGCACTCTACCAAAACCCTCATCCACACCCTTGTCACCTCTCGTTTAGACTACTGCAATCTGCTTCTTGCTGGCCTCCCACTTAGTCACCTCTCCCCTCTCCAGTCGGTTCAAAACTCTGCTGCCCGTCTCATCTTCCGCCAGGGTCGCTTTACTCATACTACTCCTCTCCTCAAGACCCTTCACTGGCTCCCTATCCGTTTTCGCATCCTGTTCAAACTTCTTCTACTAACCTATAAATGTATTCACTCTGCTGCTCCCCAGTATCTCTCCACACTCGTCCTTCCCTACACCCCTTCCCGTGCACTCCGCTCCATGGATAAATCCTTCTTATCTGTTCCCTTCTCCACTACTGCCAACTCCAGACTTCGCACCTTCTGTCTCGCCTGGAATAAACTTCCTGAGCCCCTACGTCTTGCCCCATCCTTGGCCACCTTTAAATCTAGACTGAAAGCCCACCTCTTTAACATTGCTTTTGACTCGTAACCACTTGTAACCACTCGCCTCCATCTACCCTCCTCTCTTCCTTCCCGTTCACATTAATTGATTTGATTTGCTTACTTTATTTATTTTTTGTCTATTAGATTGTAAGCTCTTTGAGCAGGGACTGTCTTTCTTCTATGTTTGTGCAGCGCTACGTATGCCTTGTAGCGCTATAGAAATGCTAAATAGTAGTAGTAGTAGTAGTAGTAGGAGTAGCCTAATGGCTAGTGCGGTGAGCTTTGATTCTGCTGACCTGGATTTGATTCCCCACTGTAGTTCCTCCTGACTGTGGGCAAGTCACTTAACCCTTCATTGCCCCAGCTGCAAAAACTTAGATTGTGAGCCCTCTTGGGACAGTGAAAGGACCTGTATATAATGTTTACAGCACTGTATATGTCTAGTAGCCATATAGAAATCATTAGTAGTATTTAACTTCAGTGTTTTGGAAGGAGGCGGTTTGACTTCTTCGTCAACAGTTGAGGAGTTGTCCAACGGATCAGTCACAGGATGATCAGGAATATCTGAGAGCATCTTATGAATGCCCTCAAAGACAGCCTGTCGTTTCTCAGATTCCATAAGGTTAGAATTAAGCTTTAGGCGGGGGGTCCATAAGGGCAGCCTTTTAGTGGAGACTGTCGAGAAAATGCTGCAGTTTCAGTTCAAGATGCCGAATTGGTTCAACTTCATCACCAAGGATTGAAAGACTTTTTGCCAGCTTCACCTGAACAGCAACTGCTAGATTCAGTGTTGGTGCCTGATCAGATGAAACGAGTCTTACTGCATCATCAAACGTTGCAAGTGCCTTCATTTATATCCAAAAGAAGGTCCTCGTTAACATCCAAGAGACGCTTGGTAACTGTTTGGTCTTTCACACTGTCGGCGAGTAACTGCAAGTGTTCGAGATTTCCTGAGACAGATTTTAGCATTGTCAGTGTGCTGTTCCATCTGGTAGAAACAAACCTGCTTTAATGCTGTTTCCAAACTGTGTTGTAGACAGGTGCGCTTAACCCTAGTGACGGTTTCTGTGCAAGTTGTAATCAGCTGGTCGATAAGGTGAACTATCCGCAATGGGCTGAGACAAACCGAATCGATATTGTGCTCAGTACATGGGAACTAGACCTGGCTGTAAAATGCAGGCCTTTACATTTTCTCCATTATCTGTAATGTAAAAAAACCTTTTTACTAGTACTCATTTCTATAGCACTGTACATATTACATGCAGGTACTTCCTCTGTCCCTAGTAGGCTCACAACTTAATTAGGTTTTTTTTTTGTACCTGGGGCAGTGGAGGGTGAAGTGACTTGCTTAGGGTCTCAAGGAGCTACAGTGGGAATCAAACCCAGTTCCCTAGGATCTGCGGCTACTACACTAACCAGTAGGCTACACCTCCACTCCAATGGTCGGGCTACTCCTCCACTCATCAAAATCAATCAGAATTGTATGTACGACTGACCTGATGTCCGCCATCTTCGCTTTCTCCATATATTTCGTAACCAAGACATTTGCCAAAGTTCCCAGTTCGAATTAACGCAATGTACAGTTACAGTAATGTAGCTGGTGTTGGTTGATTCATGGGTCCATATATCGGTTGTTACTGCCAATCTGCAAAGTACAGACAATTGCTCCTGTTAGCATAATTTTCTCAGTCTCGACCAATATGAATGAATGATGAGACACAGTTCAAGCACTGGGAAGGACGTCATCAACTGGAATGTTTCCATATTTCGCCCCCAATGAAATCAACTAACGCCAAAGCTTTAAAATCTGTGCCTTTGATAGTGGTGAATGGCCTAATATCTTTGGCACACATTTCAGCACAGGCATTGAGAATAACTTTCATAGCTAAAATCATAGGCTTCTGTCGATCTGGCTTGTAGTGAACCCGTGTGTACCCGAGATTTATGTTCATTCAACCTAATCTTCACCGAACAACTGCTATTACAAGACCTACATGGGTAACTCCAGACCACAAGTTTGAATGTAAAGCGAAGCAAGTAACTACATGCGATAGTAGATATGTTATTTACCATATATTGTGGCCATGTAATTTATTATATATTGGACGAAGCAGTCATCCAGTAAAGATTAGGTTGAATGAACATAAATCTCGGATACACACGGGTTCACTACAAGCTCCCCTAGTGCAACATTGGGTGGAGACTGGACACTCGCTGCAGGATTTCAGGTGGCGGATACTGGATCAGATAAACGTGGGGTGGGAGGAAGGAGATATAGAGAGAGTGTTAAACTATCGTGAACAGAACTGGATCTTTAATTTCAACACAGTTCCTCCTGCTGGCCTTAATTTGGAGATTGAGTGGATGATGCTGGTGTAAGCAGGGGCTCTGCGATTGGTCTCTTGTCCTTATCATGTGATTAGGGTAAAGGAAGTAGAAGCAGTAGGGAGAACGCCGCCGCCATTTCAAAGCAGCTGAGAAATGCCGGCGCCATTCAAACCAGGTAGATCTCGGGGTGTTTTTTGTAAGTAAAGAAGAGGAGAGGATGGGTAGTAACTAAACGCAGAAAAGACCCAATGTCTGATACTCACCTCCCAATACAACACAACCGAATTCAACGTGATAAACACACCAAACCTAAAACTTCCAATCTCAGAAACGCTAAAAATCCTCGGTGTGACTATCGACCGCCACCTAACACTTGAAACTCACGCAAACAACATAACCAAGAAGATGTTCTTCAGCATGTGGAAATTGAAAAGGATAAGACCATTCTTCCCAAGATTCGTCTTCCGCAACCTAGTGCAATCCCTCGTCCTCAGCCACTTGGATTACTGCAACTCATTATATGCAGGCTGCAAAGAGCAAATACTGAAGAAGCTTCAAACAGCCCAGAACACAGCAGCCAGGCTCATCCTCGGAAAACCTAAATATGAAAGGGCAAAACCACTGCGTGAGAGACTACATTGGCTTCCACTCAAGGACCGCGTTACTTTTAAAATTTGCACGTTAGTCCATAAGATTATTCACGGTGAAGCCCCAGCGTACATGACTGATTTAATAGACCTACCACCCAGAAACGCCAAAAGATCATCCCGAACTCACCTCAACCTTCACTACCCCACTTGCAAGAGGTTGAAGTACAAGACGATACACGCGTCAACCTTTTCCTACATGAGCACGAAGTCTTGGAATACACTTCCGCGCAACCTAAGAACGATTAGCGAACAAGCCTCCTTCCGTAAACTACTGAAGACTCACCTGTTTGAACAAACTTACGGAAAGAGCCAAAACACTTAGAAACCACACTCACTGTTCACCAACTCAATACACATCCACTTCTGATCCCCCAGCCCTCTATCCAGTCAATCATTCACTTACTCACGGAACAATGTACATTATATACCTAGGTTTCTAACAATGCCCTTTTTTCCCATTGTCTCCTTCTAATGTTTCCATGTTGATGTCCCATTGTTATACTCCCATTGATATTCGAATGTCTCGCACAACTCTGTTCAATGTAATCCATAACTTAGTCGTATCAAATGTATTTCTATTATTCATGTCTTATTGTAAGCCACACTGAGCCCGCAAATAGGTGGGAAAATGTGGGATACAAATGCAATAAATAAATAAATAAATAAATAAATAGTAATCCCCGATTCTATTGTTGCAGGGGGTGTTCCTTGAAACAGCTCCAGGGCGAAACATAGTCTATGTTGGAATAAGTAATCCCCTGACTGAATGTTCCTGATCTCATTTTCAGATGAGTATCTCTCAGTTAATCAACATTATTGAAGAGTTATTGAAGAAGTTTTAAGTTGAAAAAATGTGTGTATGACGATAAAAATAGATAAAAACCAAAGAAAAAGACAATAAGAAAAATTAACAAGGGAAAAGTAGGATGTACCTTAGACCGAAGAGGAGGTGGGTGTATATATCTTACCAACTTCAAATCTATATTCAGTAAGTAGCACCGCTGAGGTCTTTGGTAAAGATAGAACATACAGGAGGTAGTGGTTATATCGCAAGTATTTGACTTGTTGACATAATTTTTGAAATACTGCCTTTCTGTGGTACGATCAAACAATTTATTTATTTATTTGTTACATTTGTATCCCACATTTTCCCACCTATTTGCAGGCTCAATGTGGCTTACATCTTACCATAAGTCGATCGCCTAGACCGGTACAATTTGATGTTAGGGTTGGGTAAAGTTAGTAAATTCAGGTGCCTAGGGATCTGTAGGGATATTTCCCTGTGAATCTCACCTGGCTGGTCTCAGCCTGTGCAATCCTATTACATCAAGATGGAGTCTGCAACCTCTGACCCTGCACATCAGTGAGCCTGCTTAGCTTTCTGCTTGTGGAAAATCACTGGCAGTCATGTAATATCCAAGGACATGCTGTGGGCAACAACCCCCCCCCCCCCCCCCCCACACCCTTTATCTCCTTGAGAAGCTGAAAGGGAGTGAGACATGGCTCCAGCAAGCCGGGTGAGAAACCGAAATGCATACCAAGAAGTAACAGTTTCAAGGTTATGAACAACGATCGTTTCTTGCTCGTGGAATGAGCTGGACAAAATCATGATTGGCTCCGTCTGGTCACCTGAGAATAAGGGACTAAGGAAAGCGGGAACAAAAAAAAGTTGGTTGGTTGGAATCCCGGGAAGAAGTTGGAGCTGGCAAGAGGACAAGGGAGACCTCATGCGGTCCACAACCTTATGAACTGTGTATCTGGAGAAAGTACTGTTTGGTTCAGCTGTACCAACACGGAGTGACTGTGCCCCTGCTTGCTGCAGAGATCCTGTCCTATTTCTGAGACTAAGACTCACTGGAAAGGTCAGCTCGAGTCTGAGAAGTAACCTGTGCCAACGTCTGAGAGACTGCCCAAGAGACAGCCTGGTGAGAGACACAGTGATTTATTTCCTGTTAGTCTGGGATTAGTGAGTGGTGTTTACCTGAGCAAAGGCTGGTTAGAGTCATACCCATGGTCAGGAGATAAGCTGCTAACAATTGTTACCTCAGAACCTTAGTTCAGTGTTATAAATCAGATTACCTCGTATGCCAGTAAGAATCAGAGTGTCTATTTAGTGACAATATATTTTGTAGTTCTTTTACCAACAAGATATTTTTGTATTTGGCTAAGCTTGGCTACAGAGTTTCTATTTTGCATATCTTACACATCTATAATAAATTCTAATATATATCAGCTGGCTTCTTCAGTTTCGTTTCTCTCTATCGGAAGTATTGGCTTGGTGCCAATCCAGGTTCCATCCTTCCCTAGACAGAAAACAGAGTATTTTGCTTGCAAATAGTTCTATATTGGGAACCTTGGGCGCAGATGAGACTGTTGGGAGTTGTTTTCTATAGTATCATTTGTGATCTACCTACAGATCGAAGATAGGAAGTAATATATAGTGTCCAATAAAGTCTATGGTTTGCTGTGTTGCAGATTGGAGGCATCTAGGTTGGGTCGGTGGGGAATGCTTTTCTGAATAGGTAGGTCTTTAATGATCTCCTGAAGTTTAGATGGTCGTAGATTGATTTCACGGTCTTTGGTAGTGCATTCACAATTGTGTGCCTATGTGGGAGAAGTTGGACGCATAGGTTAATTTGTATCAGGCACAGTAAGTATTTTCTCTGCCTCTCGTGGAATCTAAGTTTCTGTACCTGGGGCAATGGAGGATTAAGTGGCTTGTCCAAGGTCAGAAGAAGCGACAGTGGGAATCACTACTACTACTAATTATTTCTATAGCGCTACAAGATGTACGCAACACTGTCCATATGATGGGCCAGATTCCACATAAGGCATGGTGAGTAGCCCGTGTTAAATTGTGCGCACGGCCGATTTGCGTGTGCTACTCAATTGAGTAATGAGTCAAATAGTGATTATAAATGGCCCATAAAAACCAACTATCAACACTAACTGGAAATAATTAGGATTTATGCGCTCTTTTTAGGCATATTCTAAAAAGAGGACTATGTAAATTCCAACATGCGTAGCTGAAAAGGGGCTGTAACCATGGAACAGTTGTAGCGTGTCAAGATGTCAATCAAATCTACATACGTTGTTATAGAATTTGAGGGAACACAGGTACATTTTAGGTGCAGGCATTTCAGTGGTATAAATAGCCATGCCTAAATGTGCACTATTCTATAAACCATGTCTTACTGTAGACATGGTTTACAGACCAGAGTGGAGTAGTGGCCTAGTGGTTAAAGCACTGGTCTTGCAATCCAGAGGTGGCCGGTTCAAATCCTGCTGCTGCTCCTTGTGATCTTGGGCAAGTCACTTAACCCTCCATTGCCTCAGGTACAAACTTAGATTGTGAGTCCTCCTGGGACAGAGAAATATCCAGAGTACCTGAATATAACTCACCTTGAGCTACTACTGAAGAAGGCGTGAGCAAAATCTAAATAAAATAAATGGAATGTTGCTACTATTGGAGATTCTAGATGGAATGTTAATGTTGCTATTCCACTAGTAGAAGCCTGCCCTTGTATGTGCAGGACGTCAGACTCACAGAAACAGAAGCCTGCATTGCTGATCTGCAAGGGCAGGCTTCTACATGGAATGTTGCTAGTTAAAGAGTAGCCTAGTAGCTAGAGCACCAATCCAGAGGTGGCCAGTAGTAGTAGTAGTTCAAATCCCACTGCTGTTCCTCCTGATCTTGGGCAAGTCACTTAACCCTCCATTGCCTCAGGTACAAACTTAGATTGTGAGCCCTCCTGGGACAGAGAAATATCCAGATTACCTGAATGTAACTCACCTTGAACTACTACTGAAAAAGGCGTGAGCAAAATCTAAGTAAAATAAAAATAAATAAAGAACAGCACCACATGTTATTCTGACACACCTACATTTTAGACACCGTGTACAGAATCCAGCCTTATAAACAGGTACTTTCTACATAAGGACATAAGTGTTGTCATACTGGGACAGACCAAAGGTCCATCAAGTCCAGCATTCTGTTTCCAACAGTGGCCAATCCAGGGCTCATATTAGCCCTCTCCTCAAGTCACTTCACTGGCTTCCTATCCATTTCCGCATACAGTTCAAACTCCTCTTATTGACCTATAAGTGCATTCACTCTGCAGCTCCTCAGTACCTCTCCACTCTCATCTCTCCCTACATTCCTCCCCGGGAACTCCGTTCACTGGGTAAAACTCTCTTATCTGCACCCTTCTCCTCCATCGCTAACTCCAGACTCCGTTCCTTTTATCTTGCTGCACCATATGCCTGGAATAGACTTCCTGAGCCGGTACGTCAAGCTCCATCTCTGGCCGTCTTCAAATCCAAGATAAAAGCCCACCTTTTGATGCTGCTTTTAACTCCTAACCCTTATTCACTTGTTCAGAACCCTTATTTTATCATCCTCACTTTAATATTCCCTTATCTCTTGTTTGTCCTGTTTGTCTGTTCTGATTAGATTGTAAGCTCTGTCGAGCAGGGACTGTCTCTTCATGTTCAAGTGTACAGCGCTGCGTACGTCTAGTAGCGCTATAGAAATGATAAGTAGTAGTAGAAGTAGTAGTCTTTGGGATTCTGGAATCTTGCTACTCTGAGATTCTAGAATCTTGCTGCTCTTTGGGATTCTGTTCGGAATCTTGCTACTCTTTGGGATTCCGGAATCTTGCTACTCTTTGTCGTTATCCCTTATTTGTCCTGTGCTAATTAGATTGTAAGTTCTGTCGAGCAGGGACTGTCTCTTCATGTTCAAGTGTACAGCACGGCATACGTCTAGTAGTGCTATAGAAATAATAAGTAGTAAGTAAGTAAGTAGTAGTAAGTAAGTTACAAGTGCCTCAAAAATAGCTGGTTAAGCCGATGTCATCGGTTGACCAGCTAGGTTATAGCAGCCAAAGACAGACTGCTATTTACACGGGTTTTGTGGCTGCTAAACTTAACCGGTCAGCCAATGAAAATTTGTAGTAACCAGCTATGTCACACGACATAGCCACTGACCAGGCTAGTCGCTGACCGGGATATTCACAGGAGATAACTGGTTATCTCTTGCTGAATATCGGCAGAAAGCCGGCTTGAGGGTATTTAACCAGCCAGGTGCTGTTCAAGGCCAGTTAAAAACCTTTGAATATCGGCCAGTCAGTTTCTGTACCTGAGGAAATGGAGGGTTAAGTGACTTGTTCAAGGTCACAAGGAGCAGCAGTGGGATTTGAACCCAGTTCCCCACTGTTATGCTAGTATTCTATAAGAGAAAATAGGTATCTATTTTACAGAATAGCATCCAAAATGGCACTACTACTACTACTTATCATTTCTATAGCACTACTAGATGTACGCAGCTCTGTACACTTGAACATGAAGAAACAGTCTCTGCTCGACAGAGCTTACAATCTAATTAGGACAGACTAACAGGACAAATAAGGGATAAGGACAAAGGGTAGCAAGATTCCGGAATCTCAAAGAGTAGCAAGATTCCGGAACCCAAAGAATAGCAAGATTCCGGAATCCCAAAGACTACTACTACTTATGATTTCTATAGTACTACTAGATGTACGCAGCGCTGTACACTTGAACATGAAGAGACAGTCTCTGCTCGACAGAGCTTACAATCTAATTAGGACAGACAAACAGGACAAACAAGAGAAGGGACTATTAAAGGGAGGGTGATAAAATAAGGGTTCTGCTTGGCCTTTAAAACTAGGTGCCCTTTTATACAACTACCCCTTAGAAGGTAATTCTATTCCAGGGTACCCCCTATAGGTCTATTTTAAGCCTATTCTATAAGGAAAAGGAGGCACCTGAAAAAGACAATGCAAGAATTATCCCAGAGCAAATCCTCCTAGGAAATTAAATGTAAAACAGCTGGGCCATGCAGAGCCAAAACCAGCTTTCTGAATCTATTTATTACAATTATTTATGACTATTATTAAAATGCAAGTGTAATTTGGCATTAAACTTGGTATATTTATAACTGTACGAGTTTATGCCCATGAGACCAGGCAGACAGCAGCAAAAGAGCCATCCTGCCATCTGCTGACAATAGATCAGAATGACGTCCTGATTCTAGTAACACCAGTCCCTCCTGGAAGCAGTTGCTTGCTTTTTCTGGGGGGGCAGATTTATTAGTCAGGTGAACGTCCCATATTGCATCAAAGGTAAAAGTGCTTAAAGCCTCTGTCCTGGGTCTTCAGCAGTGCTAAATACAGCACGGAAGCATTAAGGATTTGATGCAGCAAAATTGTTTCATATGCTTTGCAGGGGGTTTTAAGTCATTTTATCATGAGCACGAGCTCATGGGTGATACAATATGAATTTATTTCTGTATTTAAAGGAATATATATGACATCTTTCATACTATATTTTAATAAGGGTTTCTTCTATCAAATTTCTACAGGCTATGCATATATGCAGGTGTCAGCCTATCTGCTTGGCATTAACTGGTAACCGGCTTACTTTTGAAAAGGACAAATTAAATATAACATAACTGTGAAGTGAGGGGGGGGGGGGATCACAACTACTTTCAGCCTTTTTGCCCTGCATGCTGTCCTAAATTTGGTGATGGGTTAGAGACCTACCTGTAACCTCCGCTCTCAAGACAAATCCCTCCTCTCAGTACCCTTCTCCACCACCGCCAACTCCAGGCTCCGCCCTTTCTGCCTCGCCTCACCCCATGCTTGGAATAAACTCCCTGAGCCCATTCGCCAGGCCCCCCTCCCTACCCATCTTCAAATCCTTGCTCAAAGCCCACCTCTTCAATGTCGCCTTCGGCACCTAACCACTACACCTCTATTCAGGAAATCTTGACTGCCCCAACTTGACATTTCGTCCTTTAGACTGTAAGCTCCTTCAAGCAGGGACTGTCCTTCTTTGTTAAACTGTACAGCGCTGCGTAACCCTAGTAGCACTCTAGAAATGTTAAGTAGTAGTAGTAGAGACCAGGAGAGAGCCACACCCGGCCCAATTAATTTGTACCAATTCAATCTGTGATACTGAAACCTTTCTAACCTCCAAAGTCATTTGAAGCAGTAAGCAAGGATTTCCTCTTTGGAAAAATCCTTACCACACAAAATGGGAAGGGGAAAAGAGATGCCATTTTAACACAAATTTTGGCTCACATGTCCAATGGATGTTCCCTGGATTTCCAGTCCCTTTTGCCTCAATTTTTCTGTTCATTATCAAGCCATTTCTTGCTACAATTAAGCAGCCCTATTTTTCCATTACATCCCAGATTTCATTATGTCCCAAAACATCCATTTGGCGCCCCCCTCTCCCCCCTAACTGGCAATAATGTTAACAGAAACTCATCTCAGTAAGATGCCTTATTAAGGGGGAGGGGGTTTGCTCTGTTCACGAGAGATTGTTGTGCATTTTTGGAAAGTAGGGTCTTTATTATCTAGTAATGACGGCTCACAAATTAAATTAGTTTTTAATGGCATAGTTAAATTCTAATTTATGTTTTGGAGCTTTGTGTAATTCATTTAGTTGGACTCGGGTTTTTTTGGACTATTATTGTGCATAACATGGGAAGCACAAAAGAATGGCAAATCATCTCACTGCAGCCTGCCATTTGCGTTCATTAAATTGCGGCAATAATTGCATTTCCCCCCTAGAAATGTTCAAAGCAATTGGGGGTCTCGTCTTTTGGGCAAACCTCTACGGCGTCTTTGCATTATGTGGTCAAGTCGAATTAAAACTGGCTTAGGAGCACATGCGGCCACGTGGGGTTTCATCACCCTTGATGCTCTCGCGCATCTTGCCAGGTGAGTCATTAGGTAATTACTCGTAATCCTGTCTTTTTGGATAATGAGCCCCAGTGGAGGTTATGCTCATTTATGAAGCATTAAGGACAGTAGAGCCACTGGGACGCAGTTGTTCTGTACCAATAATCAGTTTTGCAGGTAAAGGGGAGACAAAAATGCTATAAAATGAGATAGCAGTGCATTTAAAAGGAATCTAAGAAAATGTGTTTTAACACACAATATAATATAAAGCAAAGCATAGCATAGCATAGCATCAACAACGTATTTTCTAAACAGATTCGTCTTTAAAACTTTGCGAAAAGATAAGTAATGTAATTAAGATTTCATCAAAATTGGCAGAGAATTCCAAGTTTGAGAGGCTTGATAGAAAACATAGAAACATGACGGCAGATAAAGGCCATATGACCCATCCAGTCTGCCCATCCTCTGTTACCCCTAATTCTTCCTGTTCCTAAGCGATCCCACATGCTTATCCCATGCCTTTTTAAATTCTGAAACAGTCCTCGACTCCACCACCTCCACCGGGAGTCGAGGACTGTTCCAGAATTTAAAAGGCAATAAAATATTTCTTAGAACATGACCCCCCTATAAGAAGGGAATGTTAAGTTTAGATTAGTTCGAGTGCCACAGCTGGAAGTCAATATATCCAACATGGGATAATATCTTATGGATAAAACAGCAAAGCATAAAAAGGTCTCTAGACTCACTGGCAACCAGTGGAGTTTTTCTTAAGATGGCGATACTCTATCAAATCTACCTAAGCCACAGGTGAGACGAAGCGCAGTGTTTGGGATAGTTCTGAGTTTTCTCAGTAAATATTTCGAACTACCCAAGTATATAATTTTACAATAATCAAGCTCCAACAGAATTAGTGCTTGCGCTAATATCTGGAAAGCTTTGGAACTCGTTGCCAGAAGACGTTTTTAAAAGATTTGACCTTTTGTTGGGCTAAGATGGCAGTTTCATGTGGGATTCCTGTACGGACAGCTCCAGACCTTTTTCCTTCTTACCACTTGCAACTTGCTAGTTTTATTTTTGTTTGATGGGTAAGCCCACCTTTTTGATGCTGCTTTTAAGCCCTAACCCTTATTCACTTGTTCAGAACCCTTATTTTATCACCCTCACTTTAATATTCCCTTATCTCTTGTTTGTCCTGTTTGTCTGTCCTAATTAGATTGTAAGCTCTGTTGAGCAGGGACTGTCTCTTCATGTTCAAGTGTACAGCGCTGAGTACGTCTAGTAGCGTAATAGAAATGATAAGTAGTAGTAGTAGTTTTTGGGATTCCAGAATCTTGCTGCTCTTTCAGATTCCGCACAGAATGTTGCTACAGTGGGATTCCGGAATCTTGCTACTCTTTGAGATTCCAGAATTTTGCTGCCCTTTGGGGTTCTGCACAGAATCTTGCTACTCTTTGGGATTCCGGAATCTTGCTACTCTTTGTCCTTATCCCTTATTTGTCCTGTTTGTCTGTGCTAATTAGATTGTAAGCTCTGTCGAGCAGGGATTGTCTCTTCATGTTCAAGTGTACAGCGCTGCGTACATCTAGTAGCGCTGTAGAAATGATAAGTAGTAGTAGTAAGTGCAAGTATAAGCCCAGCATCCTGTTTCCAACAGTGGCCAATCCAGCTCACAAATACCTGGCAAGATCCCAAAAATGTACAAAACATTTTATGCTGCTTATCCCAGAAATATGCAGTGGATTTTCCCTAAGTCCATTTTAATAATGGTCTATGAACTTTTCCTTTAGGAAGCTGTCCAAACCTTTTTTAAACCTCGCTAAGCTAACCGCCTTTACCACATTCTCTGGCAACGAATTCCAGAGTATAATTACGCGTTGAGTGAAGAAAAAGTTTCTCCGATTCGTTTTAAATTTACTACATTGCAGTTTCATCGCATGCCCCCTAGTCCTAGTATTTTTGGAAAGCGTAAACAGACGCTTCACATCTGCCCGTTCAACTCCACTCATTATTTTATAGACCTCTATCATATCTCCTCTCAGCTCTGTGTATGCCAAAACGTCAACAAAACAAAGGTGAAATTAAGCAGTATGAGATCCAGAGGAAGCCATAAGACGGCTGAAACAGTGGCCCCGTTGACCATTAAAATAAGTGCTGTTTCGATAATGCAATAAATGATTCTGGCGCTTTGTATCATCGTTAATCACCGCTAAGAATTAAAATTTTTAAAAAAACTTTTGTTTGATGCACAGTAAATGATGGCACAGAGATAAATATATATTTGAAAAAGGAGTTTTTGAGCCCGATGATAGAAACGAGGCGTCGGCTAAAATGTTAGCCGGTTGTAACCAAGGATTCTCATCCAATTGGTTTCTGAGGCCTCTTTCTCCTTTAAACAAATTGCAGCTTTGTTTTTTTTATTATTTTTTTTTATTTATCATTTTACTTAATTACATTCACATTTATCACATAAATATAAGGAAAAACAGAAATTAATATAAAGGAAAAAGAAAACATTTTCTCTCATCAATATATATTATATAATTGTCCACAATTGGGAGATCCAAGACCAGGAAAACAATCTCAAAGAAAATAAGAAAAACTCAAAATGGTTAATCTTACAATTCACATTTTCTGAGGGAGGAAGGTTAATCAGTTATTGCAGCTGGTACAGTGGTAATAAAGGAAGTTGCTGCACAGGGTTCTTCATCTGTTCTTTTAACTCCACAAACTCTTGTAATTTCTTGGGTTCAACAAATAAGTAATAAGGAAATAAAACACTTACAAGGGAATCGCACTAGGAAGGTCCTACCTAGGGCAATGATTCCTGGCTTAAAAGCCAAGAGTCCACGCCTCCTAGTCTGCGATTCCCTTGATAAGTCAGGAAATATATTTATCTTTGAACCCAAAAAACTATCAGCCATGTGTCGAAAATACAATTTCAAAACATTGTTCCTATCTAAATCAAAGGCGAAAGTCATTGCAGCTTTGTTTTAAGTTTGGCATTAACTAGTGTCTACCATTGTTAGCACTTAAGTTGAGCCCTGAGTTGGTCCCTCAAGCACCAGATGAGGCCTGGATCTTCCCGCCATATCTTACAGTACTGGAATATGAGCACCCCAAGGTCCCCGTGTATGCCCAGCCTTCTACAAAACAAAGGTTGGTGGAAACAGGATTCAGGTGATGGGACTTCTTGGTGTCATATACATTATTATGCTGTGCAGTGCTTCTTACATAGCCTGTGATATGGCTACAGCCAGACGTGGGGGGAGAGCGCTGAGGGGGTGAATATGCAGTACACAGACACAGGTGCTGTGTGAGCTGAGATGGCCATGGGGACAGAGGATGGTATTGTAACCCGGTCCTGCTATTCTGGGTTAGGAGGCACTGCAAGTTTTATTACTTATTCTACTACTACTTATTATTTCTATAGCGCTACTAGACGTACGCAGCGCTGTACACTTGAACATGAAGAGACAGTCCCTGCTCGACAGAACTTACAATCTAATCAGGACAGGCAAACAGGACAAATAAGGGATAAGGACAAAGCGTAGCAAGATTCCGGAATCCCAAAGAGTAGCAAAATTCCATACAGAATCCCAAAGATTAGCAAGATTCTGGAATCTCAAAGAGTAGCAAGATTCCAGAATCCCAAAGAATACTACGTCTACTACCACTTATCATTTCTATAACACTACTAGACGTACGCAGCGCTGTACACTTGAACATGAAGAGACAGTCCCTGCTCGACAGAGCTTACAATCTAATTAGGACAGACAAACAGGACAAACAAGAGATAAGGGAATATTAAAGTGAGGATGATAAAATAAGGGTTCTGAACAAGTGAATAAGGGTTAGGAGTTAAAAGCAGCATCAAAAAGGTGGGCTTTTAGCTTAGATTTGAAGACGGCCAGGCATACGGTGCAGCAAGAGAAAAGGAATGGAGTCTGGAGTTAGCAGTGGAGCAGAAGGGTGCAGATAAGAGAGATTTACCCAGTGAAGGAATGTAGGGAGAGATGCGAGTGGAGAGGTACTGAGGATCTGCAGAGTGAATGCACTTATAGGTCAATAAGAGGAGTTTGAACTGTATGTGGAAACGGATAGGAAGCCAGTGAAGTGACTTGAGGAGAGGGCTAATATGAGCATAACGACACTGGCAGAATATTAGTCGTGCAGCAGAATTTTGAACAGATTGAAGAGGAGAGAGATGGCTAAGTGGGAGACCTGTGAGAAGACAGTTGCAATAGTCTAAGCGAGAGGTAATAAGAGTGTGGATGAGGGTTCTGGTAGTGTGCTCAGAAAGGAAAAGGCGAATTTTGGTGATATTATAGAGAAAGAAATGACAGGTTTTAGCAGTCTGCTGAATATGTCGAAGATGACCACAAGGTTACGAGCTCTTTGAGCAGGGACTGTCTTTCTTCTATGTTTGTGCAGCACTGCTTACGCCTTGTAGCGCTATAGAAATGCTAAATAGTAGTAGTAGTACAGGAAGGATGAGAGTGCTATCCACAGAAATAGAGAATGGGGGAGGAGGAGAGGTTGGTTTAGGGGGGAAAATGAGAAGCTCAGTCTTGGTCATGTTTAGTTTCAGATGATGCTGAGATATCCAGGCAGCAATGTCAGACAGGCAGGCTTATACTTTGGCTTGGATTTCAGCTGAGATTTCTGATGTGGAGAGGTAGATCTGGGAGTCATCAGCGTAAAGATGATACTGAAAACCATGGGATGAGATCAGAGTACCAAGGGAAGAAGTATAGATGGAGAAGAGAAGATGTCCCAGGACAGATCCCTGAGGTACACCAACTGACAGTGGGATAGAAGTAGAGGAGGATCCACTAGAGTATACACTAAAGGTACGAAGGGAGAGATAAGAAGAAAACCAGGAAAGAACAGATCCCTGAAATCCAAGTGAGGACAGCGTATGAAGGAGTAGGCTGTGATTAAACTTACTCACTCTGGTCCCGTCAGCTCATCCATTCAGGAACCACATGACACTCAGAGGATTAAAAGAAGTGGAACGTTTATTATCTCTTAACTGATGGTTTCACTGCATTGATCTTCATTTCTGGATAATAGCCGTTCCATTCAACTTCCTTAATTTAGGGGAAGTGTAGGTTAAATATCATTGTGGGAAGT
Source organism: Microcaecilia unicolor (assembly GCF_901765095.1). Classification (NCBI taxonomy): domain Eukaryota; kingdom Metazoa; phylum Chordata; class Amphibia; order Gymnophiona; family Siphonopidae; genus Microcaecilia; species Microcaecilia unicolor. The sequence continues at coordinate 642,737,210 of NC_044032.1, forward strand.
CATTATGGGGTCCTTTTACTAAGCCGCGTAAGCGTAGTGGCATTTGGCATGCATAGGTCATTACCGCCCGGTTACCGCGTCTTTACCGCTAGGTCAATGGCTGGCGGTAAGGTCTCAGACCCAAAATGGACGCATGTCGCATGTCCGTTTCAGACAAAAATTTAAAAAGGGACTTTTTTTTACAGACGCGCTAAAAAATGGATTGGCGCGCGCCCAAAACCCACGCCTACAATACCGCGAGCCATTTTTAGCACGCTAATAGTCTGTTAAATGCTTTTATTTCTTGTGTTCTTTGCTTCTTTCTTTCTTAATGAGGTCTTCTTCTATCTTGTGGAATTATTGGGAGGTTGTTATTTTCTTATTTGCCTATGAAATGAGAGGGTTATTCTCTCATTATTTCCTCTTATTTTTTAACCTAGCTTTTTATCTAATGCATAAGAACATAAGCACCCCGACCAGTTAAGTTAAGTATTGCCATACTGGGAAAAGACCAAGGGTCCATCAAGCCCAGCATCCTGTCTCCGACAGCGGCCAAACCAGGCTTCAAGAACCCAGCCAACCCCCCAAAAATGTGATAATGTTCAATGGACTTTTCCCTCAGGAATGCAGATTTATGTACATATGCATTCATAATGCAATTAAAGAAATAAAACACGATTCCAGAACAAAAATAAGTACATAAGTAATGCCACACTGGGAAAAGACCAAGGGTCCATCGAGCCCAGCACCTGGCAAGCTTCCCAAACATACAAACATTCTATACATGTTATTCCTGGAATTGTGGATTCTTCCCAAGTCCATTCAGTAGTGGTTTATGGACTTGTCCTTTAGGAAACCGTCTAACCCCTTTTTAAACTCTGCTAAGCTAACCGCCTTCACCACGTTCTCCGGCAACGAATTCCAGAGTTTAATTATGCGTTGGGTGAAGAAACATTTTCTCCGATCTGTTTTAAATTTACTACACTGTAGTTTCATCGCATGCCCCCTAGTCCTAGTATTTTCGGAAAGCGTGAACAGACGCTTCACATCCACCTGTTCCACTCCACTCATTATTTTATATACCTGATTCTGGAGCAGGGAGTTATTAAACAGCAAAAACTTTCTAGGTATGATTGCTGCCTGCTGAGTATAGCAGGCCGGCTAGCTGTTGTCTCCCAGATGGAGTTTTTAACATCGGCATGACAAATAGCTGCATGTTTCAATTACTGCATGATCACGAATGTTCAGGAGGAAGAGACACTGGTTTTTGAGGGGTTTTATTTTTTTTTTCTTTTGCAGCGTGAAACCACGGGGAATACATTGGACTGACAACTGACTGGAATTCAATTTGCTGGAGTGATATTGAAGTGTGGGGGAGGGGAGGGGTGAAGGCGAGAGATCCTGATTAAGCCTGCTGGCTTGCAAGTGATGTCCTGTACACCTCTATACACTGTCACTCTCAAAGCAACAGGAGCAACACCAGCAATCCAGAGAGACCATTCATTTGCCTCTGTGATAGATGCTGGGAGAAAAATGTGTCCATTTCTTCAGCTGCAGTTCCGCAAGGGCACTTTGCAGACAGCCAGAATATTATAAAGAACAAAATTACAGAGCCTATTCAAAAGCATGGATTAACGAGACAAAGCCAACATGGATTTAGTGAAGGGAAATCTTGCCTCACCAATCTATCACGTTTTAACATACCCTGTTTCCCCGAAAGCGAGACATCCCCCGAAAATAAGACCTAGTAGAGGTTTTCCTGAATTGGTAGATATAAGGCCTCCCCCGAAAGTAAGACCTAGCAAATTTTTGTTTGAAAACAGGGCCGCCGAGAGCCGGACAAGGCCGCCCCCCCCCCCCCCCCCACCCGAGGTCGCCGGGCCCCCCCTTCACCCATCCTCCGTCGCTCCCGGAACTGACCTTAAACGCCTCCTTTCACCTTCGCAGCAAGCAGCAGCAGGGCAGACCTCTCCTTCCTTCCGTGCCCCGCCCTCGCGGACGTTACGTCAGGCGAGGGCGGGACACGGAAGGAAGGAGTGGCCTGCCCTGCTGCTACTTGCTGCGAAGGTGAAAGGAGGCGTTTAAGGTTAGTTCCGGGAGCGATGGAGGGCGAGCGATCCAACCCCGATGTTTCCACGAAAAATAAGACAGCCTCTGAAAATAAGACCTAGCGCATTTTGGGGGGCAAAAATTAATATAAGACCGTGTCTTATTTTCGGGGAAACACGGTATATATATATTTTTTTTAAGTACTAAGCACATAAATTGAACCTGTCGTCATAGGTTTACAATCAACATCTCCTCGCAAATGCTACTCCAGTGAGGCAGGTATTGGATGTTCCGTTTTATCCTCATTAACATTTGGCTTCGCCTGTAGAATTGTACCTGCCCTCGATTTTCCGGTGTAGACTGAACACTCAACTGACAACTCCACATTTGGTTATTGGCTTCACTTCGTTGCGAGGCAGTGTCGCTATTATTTACATACACTGCGTGCCTGTAAAGAGACTCTTTAAGAAAACACTAGAGTCATTGCTTCTAGTTTCCTTATGTATATTAAAAAGGGATACTATAATTCACTAGTATGGACAGACACTATTATCAATATGGTACTGCCACAATTGCACCTCCGTAATTTTATGTTCCTTCTGCCTCATGACATCACAATTTGTTTTCTGAATAACATATTATGCACTGACTGCTTAGCTCCTGCTGACCCTTCTCCACACTCTATAGGAATTGAATCTCCTACTTGTGTCTTTTGATACTAGACCTAGGTAAGAATATCCTTCATGTTAATAATTTATTACTGTTGTGGTTGAGATTGATGTAGCATTCCCCAAAATTTGTGACTACCCAAGGATCACCCGCTGACCCCTCGCTACATTACTATCAGGGGCATTTTTGAAAGAGAAGGGCGCCCATCTTCCGACCCTTCTCTCAGGGTTGCCCACATCGGCATAATCGAAAGCCGATTTTGGGCGTCTTCAACTGCTTCCTGTCGCAGGGACGACCAAAGTTCATGGGGGCGTGTTGGCACCATAGCGAAGGCGGGACTGGGGCGTAATTAAGAGATGGACATCGGCCGATAATGGAAAAAAGAAGGACGTCCCTGAAAAGCATTTGATCGACTTTACTTGGTCTATATTTTTTCATGACCAAGCCTCAAAAAAGGTGCCCCAACTGACCAGATGACCACCGGAGGGAATTGAGGATGACCTCCCCTTACTCCCCCAGTGGTCACCTATCCCCTCCCACCCTAAAAAAATTACATTTTTTTGCCAGCCTCAAATGTCATACCCAGCTCCATGACAGCAGTATGCAGGTCCGTGGAGCACTTTTAGTGGGTGCAGTGTACTTCAGGCAGGCGGACCCAGGCCCATCCCTCCCCCAACATGTTACACTTGTGCTGGTAAATGTGAGCCCTTCAAAACCCACCCAAAACCCACTGTACCCACATGTAGGTACCCCCCTTCACCCCTTTGGGCTATGATAGTGGTGTACAATTGTGGGGAGTGGGTTTTGAGCGGGAGTTGGGGGGCTCAGCACCAAAGGTAACGGAGCTATGCACCTAGGAGCAATTTGTGAAGTCCACTGCAGTGCCCCCTAGGGTGCCCGGTTGGTGTCCTGGCATATAAGGGGGACCAGTGCACTATGAATGCTGGCTCCTCCCACGACCAAATGAGTTGGATTTGGTCGTTTTTGAGATGGCCGTCCTCGGTTTCCATTATCGTCGAAAACCGGGGACAACCATCTCTAAGGTAGACCATCTCAACATTTAGGTCAACCATCTTGTTTCGATAATACAGGTTTCCCTGCCCCTTCGCCGGAACGTCCTTAGAGATGGTCGTCCCTGTTCGATTATGCCCCTCCACATTGACTACAACTCTGTGGGTGTTTTTGAATTGCAATAATTATCAACATTAACTAGGACACACCAATGAGCAATACTCATTTATGTCAGTCCTCAATGCACTTGGAAATTAAGCTTTAAGTTTGATTTTGATATGACTATTTTATTTTATTATATATGTGTTATTTTATACATATCATTTAAAGTATTTTTTTGATTAAGGGTTTTTTATTTATCTATTTTATATACCTGTTTTCATGTATATCCTTCACGATGGTTATTGTACATGTTTTTATTTACCATTTACTATCAACTAAGTTATATTGTATGTGTTTCATTAATAGACCCCTGAGGCAGGCGTTATTGATGCCGAAACACAGCCCGTGTCGGGTCTGATTTCAATAAAGGACTCCTGTTGTCTCAGTCTTGAAAGCCCAGTTGTGCTTTTGTTCTTTATATGCTTATTGTGTATACTGTATTACCCTCTCTAGTTGCATTGTGTATATTTAGTCATGCAATTGGCATGTAAATGGAAGCAACTTGTTACAGAATTACCCTTCAAGGGTGTTCAGGGGAAATTTTAGAACAGTGGTACAGAGTTTAATCATTCTATATTTTGATTACGCACGTGAGACCCCTTTTACCAAGCTGTGGCAAAAGGGGGCCTGTGCTGGTGTCAGTGTGTGTTTTCCACACTCACCAAGGCCCCCTTTCGACGTAGCGGGTAAAAGGGATGTCTCTCCTTCCTGCAGGAAATGGTTATGTGGCAAGTAAAGCACTTGCCGCACAGCCATTTCAGGGGGATCCCTTACCGCCACCCATTAAGGTGATGGTAAGGGCTCCCACGCTAACCCGGCAGTAACCGGGCAGCACACGGCACTGCCTAATTACCACCGGGTACACTCCGGAGTTACAAAAATAAGTATATTTTTGTAGCGCAGATATAATGGTGTGCTAAGGGTGGGAAGTACCACCAGGCTGGTGCGGTAGCCCAGTGGTACTCAGTGGCGTAGCAAGGGCGGGGCAGTGGGGGCGGTCCACCCCGGGTATCAACGGGTGGGGGGGTGCTCTGCTGACGAGTCCCTATCAGCTCCATCCACCCAGCAGCTGTGTGGTGCGGTGCCTCCCGTCTGCGCTGCTGTAACCTGTAAGAGAAGAAAATCGCCTCGTTGGCCCTTTGTCCCACCTTTGAGGAAATAGGACGTTACATCAGAGGGCGGGACGGGACACAATGAAGGAAGGGCTGATGAGGCGATTTTCTTCTTTTACAGCAGCGGAGAGTTGCGCGAAGCGCCGGGTGGACGGAGCTGGTAGACAGGTGGGGACTGGGTCGGGGGGTGCCGTGTCGCCGTGTCACGCTGGGGGGGTGCCATGTTGCCCTGCAGCTGGGGGGGGTGTGCGCGCAGCAGTGATCCACCCCGGGTGGTAGTGAACCACAGAACGCCACTGGTGGTACTTCCTGTTTAGCGAGTGGTAAGACCGTGTTGGGCTTACCACCGCTTAGTAAAAGGGGCCCGTGTATTTCTACTACTACTACTTATCATTTCTGTAGCGCTAATAGACGTACGCAGCGCTGTACACTTGAACATGAAGAGACAGTCCCTGCTCGACAGAGCTTACAATCTAATCAAGATAGACAAACAGGACAAATAAGGGATAAGGACAAAGAGTAGCAAGATTCCGGAATCCCAAAGAGTAGCAAAATTCCGTACAGAATGCCAAAGAGTAGCAAGATTCCGGAACCCTAAAGACTACTACTTTTACTACTACTTATCATTTCTATAGCGCTACTAGACGTACGCAGTGCTGTACACTTGAACATGAAGAGACAGTCCCTGCTCGACAGAACTTACAATCTAATCAGGACAAATAAGAAATAAGGGAATATTTGCTGTTGGGACTTCAGAAGATGCAATTGAGAACTTTACAGACAGCCCAGAACTCGGCGGCCAAGGTTTTGGTCGGAATGACTACGTTTGAACATATAACACCGGTTCTGAAAAGCCCGCACTGGTTACTTATAGAATATAGGGTTCAATTTAAAATGGCCTGCTTGGCGTTTAAGATATTTACACAAGTTTCAGAGATTTTAGCAACGACTCTTAATACGTATCAACTAAATCGAGCACTAAAATCAGCAACTCAGAAATTGTTGGATATTCCATCTCATCGTGTGATACGCTCTAGCGAATACAGAAGTAACATTTTCTACATTGCTGGACCAGCTTATTGGAATAAACTTCCACTGCGAATACGGAATATTACAGACTTTAAGGAATTTATTTATTTATTTATGCAGAACATTTATACCCCGCTTTATACCACTGAAAGCGGCCTCAAAGCCAGTGGCGTTCCTGGCCTGGATGGCACCCGGGGCGGAGCGCCGATGCGACCCCCTCCCCGGGTGCAGCGCCCCCCCCCCCGCTAGATGACACCTCCCCCCCTCCGGTGAAACGACACCCCCCCCCCGGGTGCACTCCGCTGGGGGGGGGTGCCGCGGCGTGCGCCTGCTCCTCCGAGTTTGCTAAACTTTGTTCGTTCACTGCAGCTCCCTCTGCCCCGGAGGGGCAGAGGGAGCTGCAGCGAACGAACAAAGTTTAGCAAACTCGGAGGAGCAGGCGCACGCCGCAGCACCCCCCAGCGGCATGCACCCAGGGCAGACTGCCCCCCCACCCCCACCCCATTGGTACGCCACTGCTCAAAGCGGCTTACAATGAACTGATGAAACAATACAATGACAGTAGAGAGGGTAGAAGGAACAGAGGAAGAAGGGAAGGGAAAAGGGTCTAAAATGGACTGTGGAAATCCAGACGCAGAGATGTATCCAAGAGAGAACTTAAAACATTATTATGCATAAAAGCCTACAGCTCAGGTGATGCATAACATGCCAATATTTGCTTCAGGACTTTGAATAGTTAAATTTTTTGAACTGTGTTTTGTTACTGTTTTATTTGCTTTTAGATTGTGTATGTAATTGTGTAATCTGCTGAGAATGATGGATCAAGCGGAATAACATTTTTAAAAAATAAATAAAAATTATTCATTTTAAAATTTGTTTCTTCTTGTATTATTTTATGTCTCATTATGTTATCAGAACATAGTAAAAACCCACCCTTGAAAAAGTGGACTGGGAAGAAAGGGAAATGGGACTTGATATACCGCCTTTCTGAGGTTTTTGCAACTACATTCAAGTGGTTTACATATATTACTACTACTACTACTATTAAACATTTCTATAGCGCTACTAGACTTACGCAGTGCTGTACAAATTAACATGAAAAGACAGTCCCTGCTCAACAGAGCTTACAATCTAAATTGGACAGACGAACAGACAGCTAGGGGTGGGGAAATTGCAGTGGTAGGGGTGATAAGTGAGGGTGTTGAGTAAGAGAGTCATGGTTAGGAGTCGAAAGCAGTAGCAAAGAGGTGGGCTTTAAGCCTAGACTTGAAGACAGCCAGAGCCTGACGTACTGGCTCAGGGAGTCTATTCCAGGCATAGGGAGCAGCGAGATAGAAGGAACGGAGCCGGGAGTTAGCAGTGGGGGAGAAGGGGGACGACAGGAGACATTTACCCAGCGAACGGAGTTCATGGGGAGGAGTGTAGGGAGAGATGAGAGCGGAAAGGTACTGAGGAGCTGCGGAGTGGATGCACTTGTAGGTCAAAAGGAGAAGTTTGAACCGTATGTGGAAGCGGATAGGGAGCCAGTGAAGCGACTTGAGGAGAGGGCTAAAGTGGGTGTATAGCGACTCTGGTGGAATATAAGACGTACAGCAGAGTTTTGGACAGATTGAAGGCAGATATTCAGGTACTTATTTTGTACCAGGGGCAATGGAGGGTTAAGTGACTTGCCCAGAGTCACAAGGAGCTACAGTAGGACTTGAACTCAGTTCCTCAGGAACAAAGTCCACTGCACTAACCACTAGGCTACTCCTCCACTCACGCTGTGCAGCATAACAAATCAACATAAAAATTAAATAAGGTAGTGGAAATTCATCAGTAAGGACTCGCCCGAGCCCAAGAGCTAAACATGAAATTGCCAAATAAAAAGCCATTCAGTGTGCTCTCCTTACATCACAGAGATTTCCACATACAAACCAAATAGTGTGTGTCCATAATTGAAAAACAGTCCACACCTTAGTATCCAAAGTACTACGTCAAATCTAGACGACAGCCATCATGCTGACAAATTCAAAGCTTCAAAAAGTTTGACGCACAATGGATCCCTTTTATGAAGCTGCGGCAAAAGGCATTGGCGCATGTTTTGATGCACGCCAAGGCCCCCTTTTACCACAACAGGTTAAACATAGGTCTTTATTTTTTTTTTCAGGAAATGGTCATGCCATTGAGATGGCGGTAAGGGCTCCCGCGCTAACCCAGAACTGCCCGATTACCTCCAGGTACACACCGGCGCTATAAAAATATGTTTGTAGCGCCAGATATGACGCGCGCTGGGGGTAGGAACTACCTCTGGGCTGCTGCGGTAGCCTGGTGGTACTGCCTTTTTAGCGAGCGGTAAACCCACATTGGGCATACTGCCGCTTTGTAAAAGGGGCCCCTATGTATATAAGGTAAAGAGGTAGAAACACTTATCTGAATAAATACTGATTCATTTCGATCGTTCTATACTGACTTGAGGAAGAAAGTTTCAGCTTCCACAAGCTAGTCAAAAAAATATATTGTTAGTCCAATAAGAAGTTATAGCACTGGCGTAGCTAAGTGGGGCTCCCCAAATTTCCTCTGGGCCTCTGGATTTGCTTGCTGGGGTCCCCTACCCCCACCAGCTGAAGCCTGCATCCAGCGCCGATCTCGGCGCTGCCGCGTTGCCTGCCCTGCTTGCTCTTCCCCTCACGTCCGGCATGCTCCTTTTAATCAAACTGAGCATGCTCAGTTTCACTAAAAGGAACGTGCAGGACGTGAAGGGAAGAGCAAGCAGGGCAGGCAACGTGGTGGCGCCGGAGACTGGTTCTGGACGAAGGTTTAATCTGGTGGGGGAGTTAGGGACCTGAGATCTTACCGCCAGCTATTGACGGTAAGATCTGCTTACCACCTCTAGCGGCAACCCCTCTCTGGATCCATCCTAGGCCTGGGACGAGCTATCCCTAGCTCCGGTTCCCTGCTCCAAGGCTGGGCCTTCCTCTGAACACCCGTAGCACAATCCACTCCCGGTTGCCACTTTATAGAGCCGCACAGCCAAAGCATCTCTCTGCTTTCCAGGATTCCCTTTCCCCTCCTCCAGATCAATGGCGGGGGGCAGTGCAGGCAGCTTAAACCTGTAGTCAACCAATGACCCCTCATTATCTCCTTCCAAACTCCTCCCCCCCCCCCCCCCCCATCACTCTTCAGTCCCAGGGCATTATTTTTCTGCATTTTATTTCAAAACTATTCCCCTTGGACTGGGCTTCCAACGAGAGGGGAGAGCAAAATTCCCCAGGGCCCGGCATCCAAGGGAGGGGCCCGCCTGGCGCTAGCATTACTCTCCTTTTCCTGTGCGCGGCAGCACTGCAGAGCAGAGTCCTTCCTTCCTTCCTGCCGCGTCCAAACAGCCTCTTTGGATGCAGCAGGAAGGAAGGAAAGATTCTGCTTTATGGCGCTGCCGCGCACAGGAACAGAAGAACAATGCTAGCGCTGGGTCCCGGTGAAGTTTGTTGTGCATAGTGACAGGAGCAGGACAAGTAGGCAGGGCGGTGGAGCGGGTGGGCTTGCCTGGACAGGGTAGCGGGCCCAGGGGGGTGTTTGCCCCGGGCCCGGCTTTGGTGACTCTCTAGGGAACTTATTCTTTCAGTAATCCCCATACAACAGGGCAGTGGTGTGCTGGAGCAGGCTCTCACAGGCTCGCAAGAGCCGGTTGTTAAGTTTTTAAGAATTTTGGGAGCCGGTTGTTAAAGTAGGGCCCTCCATGGCTACTTTAACAACTGGCTCCCAAAATGTGGGCTTGGGCCCCCTGCTGAATTCTCTTTTACTTTGCTGGTGGGGATGCTGAGCCCTGCCAGCCAAGTAACTAGACTGCTGCTGCTCCCTGCTCCTTGTTTCCAGCTCTGGGCAGCAGGCTGGGACTTCTCGAGCATGTGTGAGAAGTTCCAGCATGCTGCTCAGAGCAAGACGTTGGGAGTGGTGGCAGTCCATTTATTGGCTGCCAGCAAAGGTATGCCTAGCGTGCCCGCACGAAGGGAGGGAAGAGAGAGAAACAAGTGTTGCTCCCCCACCCCCTCAGCCACCCCTGGCCCTTCCAACTGCAGAGCTGGCTACATCCGGAGAAAGAGCCTGTTAAAAATTTAGCAGCACACCCCTGCAACAGGGGATTACAATTATAAATGGCCAAAGATCTGCCATGTCTCTCATCCAACGAGTAGGTTCAGGCCAGTTCAGAGAACATCTGGCTGAGTTCCATATACACCTGCTCCCCTTCATAGCCTCATGTGCAATTCTGAATGCCAGAGAACGAGGGCCTCTCAGCTGGAGACAGACGCTTTGTTCTGTAAAGATCTGCTGCTCTCTTACATCAGGTCATATGTTAAGAGAAGGTTGTTTTTATGTTCTACCTGCGTTTGGAGTAAATGGCACAATTATGTAATTTCTCCAGAAGCTCTATAATTTCACAGGCAGCGAAAGCCTTTTTCATTACCCGTTCTGCTGTGCACTCATTAAGCCATCGCTGGAACAGACACAACCGGGTGCATGTTTTGTACGGGAAAGAATATATTTTTTTAACACTCTCAAGTTAATTCATATGTGAAAGCATCAAACAAGAACAGACAATGTCTACATGTCACACGCATTTGTACAGCTAACACATTTCTCATCCCAAAATATGCGACGATCTGCTTGTACAGGAGAACTGTTTATTCCACATTTGACGTGAACATATTAAAGAAATGTCTTTCAACGCCACAAATCCGCGAATAGATCCATAAAATGGTGTCAAAATTTCTGCTTACAGTTCTTAATAGGGAAAGGCCCAAACATGTAAAACTCCATCAGAAACAGCAGACGTGAAAGAACGATCTTATCAAAATACACAGCAAGGAGAATTCTTATACAAAAGAAGGATTTAGAATTCCAGTGAGCTAAACACCTACTAGTATTATCATATGCCCTGATCTTTTTTTTTTTTTTTAACTTTTTCAAATGGTAAAATGTGGTCATGGTGCACAGAATTTATAGTGAAGCTGGATAGATAGATAGATAGATAGATAGATAGATAGATAGATAGATAGATAGATAGATAGATAAAACCAAAGACAGAAACAGACTTCTGGAGGATAAACAACACCTCAGGATCCCTGGATTCATAATTTTGCTCCAAAGTAACATAGTAACATAGTAGATGACGGCAGAAAAAGACCTGCACGGGCCATCCAGTCTGCCCAACAAGATAAACTCATATGTGCTACTTTTTGTGTATACCTTACCTTGATTTGTACCTGTCCTTTTCAGGGCACAGACCATGTAAGTCTGCCCAGCACTATCCCCGCCTCCCAACCACCAGCCCCGCCTCCCACCACTGGCTCTGGCACAGACCGTATAAGTCTGCCCAGCACTATCCCTGCCTCCCAACCACCAGTCCCGCCTCCTACCACCGGATCTGGCACAGACCGTATAAGTCTGCCCAGCACTATCCCCGCCTCCCAACCACCAGTCCCGCCTCCCACCACCGGATCTGGCACAGACCGTATAAGTCTGCCCAGCACTATCCCCGCCTCCCAACCACCAGTCCCGCCTCCCACCACCGGATCTGGCACACACCGTATAAGTCTGCCCAGCACTATCCCCACCTCCCAACCACCAGTCCCGCCTCCCACCACCGGATCTGGCACAGACCGTATAAGTCTGTCCAGCACTATCCCCGCCTCCCAACCACCAGTCCCGCCTCCCACCACCGGATCTGGCACAGACCGTATAAGTCTGCCCAGCACTATCCCCGCCTCCCAACCACCAGTCCCGCCTCCCACCACCGGATCTGGCACAGACCGTATAAGTCTGCCCAGCACTATCCCCGCCTCCCAACCACCAGTCCCGCCTCCCACCACCGGATCTGGCACAGACTGTATAAGTCTGCCCAGCACTATCCCCGCCTCCCAACCACCAGCCCCGCTTCCCACCACCGGTTCTGGCACAGACCGTATAAGTCTGCCCAGCACTATCCCCGCCTCCCACCACCGGCTCTGGCACAGACCGTATAAGTCTGCCCAGCACTATCCCCGCCTCCCAACCACCAGTCCCGCCTCCCACCACCGGATCTGGCACAGACCGTATAAGTCTGCCCAGCACTATCCCCGCCTCCCAACCACCAGTCCCGCCTCCCACCACCGGTTCTGGCACAGACCGTATAAGTCTGCCCAGCACTATCCCCGCCTCCCAACCACCAGTCCCGCCTCCCACCACCGGCTCTGGCACAGACCGTATAAGTCTGCCCAGCACTATCCCCGCCTCCCAACCACCAGCCCCGCCTCCCACCACCGGCTCTGGCACAGACCGTATAAGTCTGCCCAGCACTATCCCCGCCTCCGGTTCTGCCACCCAGTCTCGGCTAAGCTTCTTAGGATCCATTCCTTCTGAAAGTGGAAAAGGGCTTCCTGTTACATTCAGTAATAATCGCAGGAAACAGTAGGCTAGTGTGAGGCTACCTTAATGAAATGAAGAGGTCTATAAGCCTTGGCCTGAGAGAAGGAAGAGGCATCCTAGGGAGAGAAAACCGAGATGTGCCTGAGAAATTAGTCCACATCAGAACAGCAAGGAAAAAAAAATTCAGAGCTAGGGGGATACGCTGTAAATTTAAGTCACCAAGGGCCCTGTTTACTAAGCCACGTTAAAGGCACTTTAGCATTTTTAACGCGTGTTAACCATGTACGTGTGTTAACAGTGTACGTGCCTACAATATCCTTACAGGTGCCTACACAGTTAGCGCGAGTGCTAAATGCAGGGGCGCAGCTAGGTGGGGCCCGGGAGCCTGAGGCCCTGCAAATTTGGTCCGGGCCCCTGGTTTGGCTGGCGGGGGTCCCCAACCCCCGCCAGCCGAAGCCTGCCGCGTTCTGCCCTGCTCCATCTTCTTGCTGACGTCCTCCTGTGCATGCTCCTTTACGTGAGGGGGAGCAGCGAGGCGGTGGGGGGGGCGAGGCGGCAGACTAAAATGTGCCCCCCACCTCAGGCTCTGGCCCCCTCCCACCGCGAGGTCTGGCTACGCTCCTGGCTAAATGTAGTGGCGTTAAAAACACTAACGTGCCTTAGTAAACAGGGCCCCAAAATGGGGGCTGAATTGTTTTGTTATACCATTTCTTGTGATCTGCAGGGACGGATTGCTTCTAAAGGCACAGAAGTGTTTTTGTGTAGTTTCAAATTAAGTAGCCTTGTATTTTAAACCTTTCTGCCACATGCAGCTACTTAAAGCCAGACAGCTCAATTAGAACTGTGGAATAAAATCCAACTTGTAAGCACTTAATGTGACTGTAGACCCGTTCAAGAGAAATCATGCTGAAAGTAGGGGCCTGTCGAGTGGTTAAGGAAATTGAATTGGTATTGTATTTCACGTAGGTGCCCGGGGAAACAAAAAAAAGCTAAACAGGAAACATCTAAATACAGAGTAATTCAATTATATACATTTCTATCCTTTTGCGCTGAAGAATCCTTTATAATGTGAATGGGACTGTTGAGCTGGAGGTGTATGTGTGTATAATTATCTCTTCTCTAAAGGGAGCAGATCAGTTCCCTTCTCCTAGAGAATGGCAGGGAGGCAAAGTTTGTCCTCGTCCCCGCCCTGTTCCCATGGGTTTTGTCTCCATCCCCACCCCGTCCCCGTAGGTTCTGTCTCCATCCCCACCCTGTCCCCGTAGATTCTGTCACCATCCCGTCCCCGTCCCCGCAGGCCCTGTCTCCGTCCCCACAAGTTCTGTCCCCATCCTTGCCCCGCTCCATCCTCATGGGTTCTGTCCTTATCTGCAGAAACCTCGAACAATTATGATTTTATAATTAAATCTTTTCATTAAAGTATAAAAAGGAACAATGTGCTGTGCAACGATTGTATGTAAATTAGAAATAGAAAGCAATAATAACAGTGAGCAGCTATAATAACCCTCCTCGCCACCAGCCTCTACCCTTCCAACTCCAACAATAGCTGGTTTCTACTACCCCAAGGAATCCTAATCCACCCTGTTAAAATGTCCAGGGGCACAAAATACAACCTGTTCTGTATATCCTAGAGGGGAGAAATATGCCCTATGAAGCACTGTTATGATTTTTTAATTTGTGGATGAATAAGAAGTCATCAACAATCTCAGGATTCAGTCTAGCTCTCCTGTCTTCCACAGTCCCTCCTGCATAGGCGGTCGGTGGCCCAACTGTTTGGGGAGGCTAAAGGGGGCGGGGTTAGGGGGTGGGGCCAGGGGTGGAGCTTAAATCCATAATTGTCTGATAACACACAGAAAAAATAAATAAATAAAAATAAAAGTCACAATTAATACCTTTTATTAAATTTAGATATTAGATATGTATCATATGTCAAAGAATAAAGTGGTTGCTCAAAGCATATTCTAAGCACAATCGCTCAACTGCAAAACACTATGCACAACTTTGTGCAAAAACACACTCAGAACCTTACTGTACCATAAATATTACACTGGGCAGAACCTAATACACCAATATACCACCCATACGGAAAATGCAGACCGTCAACAATATGAAACAAGGGATCCTATCATCACAATTCTCACGAAGAGCCACAAAACACCCTAATTCATGTTTAATGTGTGATAAAATGCCATAAATAAGTAAATAAATATAAACTTCTAATGTTGAGCACCTGATTCTCAAAGTGGACATATTCCAAACACTATAATGAAAATAAAATGATCTTTTCTACCTTTGTTGTCTGGTGACTTTTTCTGATCATGCTGGCCCAGTATCCGATTCTGCTGCTATCTGTCCTCAGTGCAGGTCAGGAAGTCATCCTCATTAAATATCTCCCTGGCAACCCAGCAAACCCCCCCTCCCCCTGCTCTCCCAGCAGTAAGGTAAACAAACCATAAACCAATTTCTACAACTGACTCACAAGGCTAGAGGGCTTTCACTGCAGCTCCTGCTGTGAGGATGGAGGTAAATCAACAATTTAAACCCCTCAGAGCACAGCAGGGCAGGCTTAGCCTGTCCAAGCCTCTTATACCGGGCGCCTATGCCCTCCTGCAATAGAAGATGTCTTCTTAGAAGATGTGCTGGTAGCAGGATGTACAGGATCTCCCATGCACATTTTGCTAGTTGTGGCCAGCATGTTTGCTTGTTTTTCCAAAAAATAAAAATATTTTATTGTTGTCTGCATCATTCAAACATAAATAACAGCCCAGTTCATTAACAGGCTTCAAAGTAGAAAATGGCACAGGGACAAAGTTTGTCCCCGTCCTCGTGGGCTCTGTCCCTATCCCTGCCCCGTCCCCATGGGCCCTGTCCCCGTCTTCACCCCGTGGGATCTGTCCCCACCCGTCCCCAAAAGCTCTGTTCTCGTCCCCATCCCCGCAGTTACTGCGGGTCCCCGTCCCCGTGTCATTCTCTACCTTCTCCTCACACTTCACAGTCCTTAAGATAGATGCAAAACTGGAAATTCTTACTCCCGTCCATTTCTTTACGCCCATTGTAATTAGTTGAGCATGTGGATTTGCGGTGGACAAATAGAGGGAACGGTATCAAGCGATTTCCCACCCGGACAGTTCTCACCCACCAATTCCCCCCCTCCCCCCAAGACAATTCCCACCTAGGACAATTCACCCCAGGACAATTCTCACTTAAGGGGGAGAATTCCCACCAAGGACTTCCCCCCCCCCCCCCCCCCCCCCCCAGTAATTTCCCACCCTCCCTAGCCTTTTTTTTTTTTACCAACCATAGCTTTTTCTTAGCTATTGCAACTTGCATTGCCTGCCCTGCTCTTTCTTCCCGTCATGTCCAGGACGGAGATCGGCGCTGGATGAAGGATTCAGCTGGCAGGGGTTAGGGACCCCTGCCAGCCATACCAGGGTCCCAGAGCAAATTTTTGGGAGACCCAGGCCTCCATGGCCCCACATAGCTACGCCACTACTTAGACTTACAAAGTTCCATATTAACCTATCTCTACTAAATATCTCTGCTAACTGGCCATTCCCTAACCAGCTAGGTCCGGAGACAGAGTTTGGCCACAGCCACAACTTATGCAGTTAGGGCTAAATTGTATATATGGCACCAAAATCATCGGTGCTGAAAAAAGCGCTATTCTATACACCATGCGTAAAGTTATGCGTGGTTTATAGAACAGCGCTTATGCCCATGAATCACGCCAACTGAAATAACGTAGTAACATAGTAACATAGTAGATGACGGCAGAAAAAGACCTGCACGGTCCATCCAGTCTGCCCAACAAGATAAACTCATATGTGCTAGTTTTTTGTGTATACCTTCCCTTGATTTGTACCTGCCATTGACAGGGCACAGGCTGTATAAGTCTGCCCAGCACTAGCCCCGCCTCCCAACCACCAGCCCCGCCTCCCACCACCGGCTCTGGCACAGACCGTATAAGTCTACCCAGCACTAGCCCCGCCTCCCAACCGTCTCTGTGGTGCAAATCTACACGCCTACATTATGCGCGTATCCCCGTTATTCTATCATAATAAGCGTTAATTTTAGGACTTCCCCATTGCACCCACGCCCCTCCCATTTCTGCGCCCCCCTTTTCACATTGCACGTACGATTGACAATCTGCCGCAACAAGCTGCTCCCGCCCTCTGCCACGCTGCTACGGTCTGACATCTCCCCCCTTCCTTCCCCAACCCCCTTCCCTGAATTTACCTTTTATTTTCTTGTTTTTTTTTTTTTACTTTAAAGTTTTTATTGAGAGTTTAACAAGCATAACACCTCAAAATACTGAACATGTTACATTCCTTGTAGAACAATATACCTCCAAAGTTAGACACATACATGTATAAGTGCATAGCTCTCTTTTCGACCTACCCACTCTCCATTTTTGTCCCACCCTCCTCCCTTCCTTGAATCTATTTATTCCCCTTCCCCCTCCCTCCCTCTCCCACCCAAACTAACTCCCTTCCCTTCCCCTATACATAGTAACTTAAACTTTACATTTCACCCAGTATGTTATCCAAATGTACCCACTCCTCAGCATCCAATTTTAAACGCCCCAGTCTGCGATCTGTTAGTTTCTCCATCTCGGCCACTATTTTAATTTTTACTGCCCATTGCTGTCCGGTCAGTCCCAATTTCGATTTCCAATGAAAAGCTATGAGGGACTTCGCTGCCGCCAAACTTATGCGTTTTATGCGTCTATGCCATTTCAAACCCCTTCTATTCCCTCCCCCCAGAAGGCACCATTTAGGATCACAGGGGAAATCAACCTTCAGTGCTTTAGTGAGAGAGCTTGCCTGACCAAAAAGTTTGCAGAACAGTACATGACCACCATATATGCCAATACGTTCCCACTGCTTTTCCACAATGCCAACACTGATCATTAGCGTCAGGATACATCTTTTTCACACGGTCAGGTGTGTAGTACCATCTGCTTAATACTTTGTATGCATTTTCTTTAATCAATACACATATTGACGCCTTATTCACCTCCCTGCATATAGATTTCCACTCAGTCACATTCAGCTCACTCCCTAAATCTCGCTCCCACTCCTTCATATATGGAAATTTGATGAATTCCTCCCCCCCGGAGATGGCGATAAAACAGAGTTATGCCTTTCCCCCTTTTGCTCACAAAACTCCATGTGTCTTCAAAGGTCTCCGCCTTCTCCATTGCAGGACTACCCCATCCCTGCTTACCAACAAAGTGTTTAACTTGCAAGTAGGCAAATATATCTGTCTGTGTCAGTCCGTATGTTTCCTGTAATTCCTCAAAGGGTCTAATTTCCCCTGAATCTAGTAAATCACTAAATTTGACCAATCCCCTGCGTGCCCACCCTACAAATCCCCTACCCTGTCTTCCCGCCGGAAAGCTGGGTTCCTGAGTAATTAATGCATTGGTGGATAATATTCTCGTTCCTCTTAATTTATCCCTTTGTGACCCCCATATCATTAACAAGTGCATGATAAATGGATTCCTCGTTATAAGTTTATAAGTTTTAGTGGATATGGAAGCCCATAATACTCCCTTTAGAGAATATCCCTTCACAAAATGCTGTTCCAACCTTGTTAATGCTGTCTCATCCCCCCTATTCCACTCCGTCATAAATTTTAATTGGGCCGCCCCGTAATACCATTGTAAATTGGGAATACCTCTACCCCCTAGATCCACTGCTCTCCACATGATCTTCCTGGAAAGTCTGGCCCCCTTCCCTCCCCAAATGAACCGGAATATTTCAGATTGTAATCTAGATATCTCTCCCTTAGGGACTGAGATTGGCAAGGTTTGAAAAAAGAATAAAAGCCGGGGGAGCAGATTCATTTTTATTGCTGCTATCCTGCCCCACCATGACAGCCAGCCATGCCTCCATTTACTTAGGTCTCTCCTTATTTCCCTAAACAGTGGGATGTAATTCAACAAATATAATTGAGATAAATCCCTCGGAATCTGAATTCCCAAATACCGAAAATGCCCTGCCGCTTTTTTAAATGAGTAGGACTCCAGCAATCTATTTACCTCGCTGTCTGAGAGAGTCACCCCCATCAATTCAGATTTATCGTAATTAACTTTAAAGCCAGACATCCCCCCATATCTATCCAGTTCCCGTTTAATAATAGGCAATGTCAATAGTGGATACCCAACATAAAACAAGACATCGTCTGCAAATAAAGCTATTTTATGCTCTGTATCCCCTATCCTCGCCCCTTTAATATCTGTTAGGATTCGCACCCGCTGTGCCAGGGGTTCAATGGAAATCGCAAACAATAATGGGGAGAGAGGGCAACCTTGCCATGTCCCCCTTTGAATCGTAAACTGTCCTGTGTAACCCCCATTCACTTTTATTCTGGCTACCGGTGATTTATATAGGCACTGTAACCATCCCACAAATCTCTCCCCAAATCCCATTTCACTCATCACCTCCCATAAATAGTTCCACTCCACCCTGTCGAATGCCTTCTCGGCATCCGTTGTCAAAAAAGCCAGCGGCTCTTCGCTTTGTTGAGTACCCCATAGGATATGTAATGATCTCCTTATGTTATCTACCACCTGTCTCTTGGGCACGAAACCAGATTGATCTTCATTTATCAAATACGGCAGCACTATCCCCAGCCTATTGGCCATTATCTTGGCTAAGATCTTAATATCCACATTTATCAGGGATATCGGTCTATATGAACCACACACTCCTGGATCACGCCCCGGCTTTAACAGAACCGATATCCCCGCCTCATGCATACTAGGTGGGAAAGATCTGCCTGTCAAACTGTTACCCACTCTACATAGGACAGGCACCAGTTCCTTGGAAAAGACCTTATAAAATTTGGCCATGTACCCGTCGCGTCCCGGAGCCTTCCCCCCTTTTAAATTTTTTATCACTTCAAACACTTCTTTATGGTTTATGGGTTGCTCTAACATCTCCCTTTGTGATCCTGATAATTGCTGGAGTCCCAACTCCTGCAAATATTGTTGTATTTCCCCCCTGGAAACCTCCGCCCCTTTCGCATATAAAGTAGTGTAGTATTGCACAAATTGGTCACGTATAGCCCTGTCACTGTACAAAGGAATCCCTCCCTGTCCCTTAATCATCGATATTGTACTATTGACCTGACGTTGCTTAAGAAAGCGGGCTAGCATAGTACTCGATTTATTACTAAATTCAAAGAATTTCTGTTGCATGAGATGCCTTTGAAATTCCATTTTTTCCACCTGCAGTTTTTGTAATTCAGCCCTACATTCTAATAAACTTTGCAAGACCTCTAGATTCCTTCTCTCCTGATGTTCCGCCTCTAGTTGTGCTAATCTTACTCTAATCTCCAATTCCCTAGATTCATGCTCCCGCTTCCGGATCGCTCCATTTTTGATGAGGCGTCCCCTTATAACCACTTTAAGAGCATCCCACAAGCTCCCGTCAGACACCTCACCCGTATCATTAAATTCCATATATTCCTTAATGGCCCACCGGATCTCTGTACAGATCTTATCATCCCCTATTAATGATTCATTCAACCTCCAATAGGTAGATTTCCTTTCTTGCCCTAGATCCGAGAACGTGATCCAAACCGGGGCATGGTCAGAAGCATGAATGCTCTCTACTTCTGTTTCTCCCACCCTTTCCCATAGGGCGCGGCTAACCCAGATCACATCAATTCTTGTGTATGTCTGTTGTGCGTGCGAGTAGAATGAAAATGTTCGTTGCCTAGGATGTTGCAGCCTCCAAACGTCAAGGAGATCCAACTCCTTGACTAAAGCCTTTAGCTTACTTCTATGTGGTTTGAGATTACCTCCTTCACCCTTGGAATGATCCAGCCCTGCCCAGGTCATATTAAAATCTCCCCCCATTATTACCCTGCCTGCTGCGAACTGCGCTAATTCTTCTCGAAGAGATTCAAAAAATTGTCTCTGCCCTGTGTTGGGAGCATATAGATTTATAATTGTTACAGTCTGATTATATAGTTTCCCTTTTATCGCAATGCATCTCCCCTGTGCCTCTGTGTACATATCTTCCTTGTGAAATGGAACCCCCTCCCTAATGTATGTAGCCAGACCCCCCATTTTGCCTCCCCGTGGGTCTGCCAGTGCATAATAGTTTCCGAAATTCTTATGTTGCAGCAACCTTTGATCTTTCTTTTGTATGTGTGTTTCCTGGAGCATGATAATGTCCCACTTTAAACACCTGAGTTCATTAAAAATAATACTTCTTTTCCCTGGGTTGTTTAAGCCATTAACATTCCATGAACCCATCTTCACCCCCTTCCCCCTCCCCCCCCTTCCCTGTCTTCAACCGGCCTCCCTCCCTTCCTGCCAGTTAATTCTTGAAGGAAGTGTGTCAACGACCGGGTGCCACTGTGTACCCTCATATCCCATTCAATCTCACCCTTCCATACATCCACCCTTCATGCGCTCACCCTTTCCACAACATTTCCTATATTTGAGCCCTAACAGTCCCTTAACTACTTCAACAGCTCACTCCAACCACCATTTAGTCCATTACATTCAAGTTTGATCTCCCTGCGCCGGGCTAGATGTGCTGGGAAGTGATGTTCATCTTCTGCCTCTTCTAACTGTTGTCCATCCCGATTGCGACCTGATCCCGGAGCCCGAAGTCTCTCCTTTCGGCCTCTGTCCCTCTGCCGGAAGATCTTTACACCCCAGGTCCAGCAATGCTTTCCACGCTCCCTCCGTGGTCTGACATTTTTTGGATTGATTGCCCATTGTGAATTGCAGGCCAAACGGGTAAAGCCATTTGTACCTTAAACCCTTCTGCTGCAGATAGGTTGTCACCATTTTGAAGTCTCTTCTCCTTGTCAAAGTCGCCTGCGCCAAATCTTGAAAAACTTTAACACTACAGTTCTTCCATGCTATGTCCCCCATGCTTCTTGCTTTTTTCCAAATCAATTCCTTTGCTTGAAACTCGTGAAAACAGACTATGATGTCTCTGGGTGCATCTCCTCTCCGAGGACCAAGACTCCTGTGCGCCCTATCAAGCTGCACAGTATCCATTCTATGCTCTGATTGGGAGTTCTCCCCCGAAGTTAAGATGAATGCACACAATTCCTGAATTACTTTCACACAGTCCCCAAATTGATCCTCCTCAGGGATCCCTTTGAATCTCAAATTACCTCTCCGCGATCTATTCTCAAGATCTTCCATCTTCAGTTCCAACTCCATTCTGATTCGTTTTTCCTCTTTAAGGGTAGCTTGCACAGTTTGTAGCTCCTCTCCCATTGCCTGTATATTTTCCTCATTTAGGGCCACTCTGTTTCCTATCTCTTGAATTTCTCCACGCAATTCTGCAACAGCAGCTTGAATTTCTTTTTTTGAGGTTACAACCTCCGTCTTCAATTCCTGAAACCATTTGGCAACATCCCTCTTAGTGAGCTCCATTTCGCTCTCCGAACGCTCTTCATGCTCCAGCTCCGAGTCCGAGACGTCAGCCGCCATTTTGGCTCCGCGCTTCCCCGCTGTCTTCTCTAGCGCCACTTCCGCCTCTGTTTTGTCCGCTTTGAAGTGGTATTTCTCCAGCTTTTTTGGGGTCGTCATGCTGTCGGACCTTAGCTGGAGCTTTGGTGGCGCGACTTTTCTCAATTTGTCAGGTGGGATCTTATTTAATATCGAAGCACCTCCGGAGATTCTCTTTCATGTGGCCATCTCCCAGTGATGACGTCACTTCCTCTTTTTCTTGTTTTTTTTAAAAGGTGGCGGCGGCAGTGTTTCCCACAGGCTGCCCTGCCGCCGGTCCCGGCCCCTTCTCCACTGCAGCCTGCCTCCGAGGAAACAGGAAGTTACATCAGAGAGGCAGGCCATAGTAGAGAGAAGGGGCCGGGACCGGCGGCAGGGCAGCCTGTGGGAAACACTGCCGCCGCTACCTTTTAAAAAAACAAGAAAATAAAAGGTAAATTCAGGGAACGGGACCGGGGAAGAAAGGGCAGGGGGGGGGGCAATGCCGCCTCAGAAGAGTGCCGACTGAGGCCCCCTCCCCCCTCCTCAGTTGGCCTAACGGTAGGGCCGCCACTGGTATTGGCGCCATTTTCGGTCCTCTGTGCTTCCAATGCAGACTTTTGAAATTTCAGCTTTGGTACTTTCATTCTACATGCGGCGAGCGGGGCTCTATTAATATAATATCCACGAGATACACCGGTGACAGTCTTTGAGCCATCACAGTGTCAGATCTTGCGATGTGATACATACAAAGAAGAGTTTACGCTCGTGGGTTATTTACAGAAACTTGAGCTGGTGGCAGTTCATTATCCAGCGATAATGCATCCAATACTACTTGTCACTACCCGATCCTTTTCTTAGTTTTCTTGCTTAAAGGTGGCAGCCTGAATTAATTTGGTTATCAACCTCCCGGGGTGCTGTGTATCTATAAAGCACGTCTATTATTACTCCACCATCCGAGAGGCAGCTAAAAATATTCCAAAAATTACAGTCATTAAGTCATAATTAGAATGTCATGAGCAGGTGACAGCTATAAAAAAAAATAATTGCCATTAATGCAAGCTAACAAAGAAAGAAATAAAATGCGGAGTGGGAAACTTTATTTACATTTTCCTCTTTGCTGCACTGCCAACTCTTTTCCCATCATGTTTATTCCAACAGCATTCATGTATGAGGAACCCTTTTACTGACGGGGGCTTAGCGTAATGAAAAATGCTTACTGGAAGGATGCGCTACAGCGTCTTACAGCAATTTCCAAGTCTGCGCTATTTCTTTCTTCAAATTATTTTTTTGGGGGGGGGCACATGACATGGTCATAGGAAAGTCACGAATTAGGATGCACCAGAGGTGTAGCCAGTCTCGGTATTTTGGATGGGCCCAGAGGTAAATTGGATGGACCCTTCCACGCGTACGTGCTCCCCCCCCCCCCCCCATACACACTACAAATATCTTCCCGGAGATATTTTTTAAGAACATAAGAGGGGGGAAGGGTTTCGCCTACCTCAAATCTTCTCCCTCTCCTCTGCGGCGTCCCTTTTTTGAACTGCGTGTAAAATGTAGGCGCTGATCCTATGCCTAAATTTACATGAGTGTATGATAACACGCTAACTGATTGATGCCCATAAGTGGTGTCTTCTTCTAGGCCCCAGCTTATAGAATTGGCCTTCTTCCAGCATAGTGCATCTGTTCAGGTTGGCCTTGCCCCATTCACTTACTACTCACCAGAGGCGTAGCTAGGTGGGTCACCAGGGGAGCGACCGCTTTCCCCAACTGGATTTGTGCCGGCGCCTAGTTTTCACACAATCCCTCATGTGAAAAATAGGTGCTGGCGGCAGTCCATTCTCTGCTCCCCCAAAGCCTCAACCTGGCTAGGCTTCTGCCAACCTCCTTCTACTTGCTGTGCTTCGTCTATTGTTATCAGCTCTTAGTCCCTGCCTGCCTTAGGACTTTGATTTCTTTAATTATATTTTGCTCACACCTTTTTCAGTAGTAGCTCAAGGTGAGTTACATTCAGGTACTCTGGATATTTCTCTGTCCCAGGAGAGCTCACAATCTAAGTTTGTACCTGAGGCAATGGAGGGTTAAGTGACTTCTACTACATTCCATGTAGAACCCCAAAAATAGCAAGATTCTGGAATTGTAGCGTAACAAGATTCCATGCAGAATCTCAAAGAATAGCAACATTCTATTTATTTTATTTAGATTTTGCTCACACCTTTTTCAGTAGTAGCTCAAGGTGAGTTACATTCAGGTACACTGGATATTTCTCTGTCCCAGGAGGGCTCATAATCTAAGTTTGTACCTGAGGCAATGGAGGGTTAAGTGACTTGGCCAAGATCACAAGGAGCAGCAGTGGGATTTGAACCGGCCACCTCTAGATTGCAAGACCGCTTGATACAAAACTGATGATCTAGCCACTCCTCCACTCCTCCATTAACACAGGACCACAGATTGATAATGAGGGTGTGTCCCAGGAGAGTCTTTGCCTATCCAATAAGCAAGTTCCTGCAGGAAAAGTCCATAGTCTGCTACTGAGATAGACATGAGGAAAACCACTGCTTGTCCATGGGATCAATAACATGAATCTTGCTACTATTTGGGATTCTGTTAGGTACTTGTGACCTGAATTGGCTGCCGCTGGAAGCAGGATACTGGGCTAGATGGATCATTGAGTTCTTATGCTCTTAAACCACAGAGACAAGGAAAAAGGTATAACATATTTCAATTTTTAATTTTGATATTATGTACATAAGTATATAAGTATCAGTGGCGTTCCTAGGGGGGGGCGGTGGGTGCGGTCCGCCCTGGGTGCATGCTGCTGGGGGGGGGGGTGCCATGCACCTGTCGGTGCCGCTCGTTCCATGCTCCCTCTGCCCCGGAACAGGTTACTTCCTGTTCCGGGGCAGAAGGAGCATGGAACGAGCAAAGCCGACATGCGCGCCGCACCCTCCCCCCTCCCCAGCAGGTAAAAATGCACCCGGGGGTGTCGTTTCGCCAGGGGGGGAGGTGTCGTTTTTCACCAGGGGAGGCGCTGCACCCGGGGGGGGGGGCATCGGCGATCCGCCCCGGGTGTCAGCCGCCCTAGGCACGCCACTGATAAGTATTGCCATACTGGGACAGACTGAAGGTCCATCAAGCCCAGCATCCTGTTGCCAACAGTGGCCAATCCAGGTCACAAATACCTGGCAAGATCCCAAAACAGTACAATATATTTTATGCTGCTTAATAAGCAGTGGAGTTTCCCCAAGTTCATCTAATAATGGCAAGTCATTGGTGAGACCCCACTTGGAGTATTGTGTTTTGGTTTTGGAGGCCGTATCTTAAGATGTAAAAAGACTGGAAGCTGTGCAAAGAAAAGCTACAAAAATGGTATGGGATTTGCATTGCAAACCGTATGAGGCGAGACTTGCTGACCCGAACATGTATGCCTTGGAGGGAAGGAGAAACAGGGGTGACATGATATAGATGTTCAAATATTTGAAAGGTATTAATCCGCACATGAACCTTTTTCGGAGACGGGAAGGCAGTAGAACTAGAGGACATGAATTGAGGTTGAAGGGGGGCAAACTCAGGAGTAATGCCAGGAAATATGTTTTCAAGGAAAGGGTGGTAGATACGTGGAATGCCCTCCAGCGGGAGGTGGTGGAGGTGAAAACGGTAATGGAATTCAAACATGCGTGGGATAAACACAAAGGAATCCTGTTTAGAAGGAATGGTTCCGCGGAATATTAGCGAAGACTGGGTGGCGACGCCGGTAATTGGGAAACAAAACAGGCAGACTTCTACGGTCTGTGCCCTGATCGTGACTGAATAGATATGGATGGGCTGGAGTGTAAATTTTAAGGGGCTTCAACGTTAGCTTCAGAACTTTTAGTACAAGAACGGTGCTGGGCAGACTTCTATGGTCTGTGCCCAGAGAATGGCAAGGACAATTCAAACTCGGGTATAAAGTATCGCATGCCATGCAAAATGAGTTTATCTTGTTGGGCAGACTGGATGGACCGTACAGGTCTTTATCTGCCATCATTTACTTTGTTACTATGTTATGGACTTTTCTTTTAGGAAGCTATCCAAATCTTTTTTAAACTCCACTAAGCTAACTGCATTTACTACATTCTTTTGCACAAATTCCAGAGTTTAATTACACATTGAGTGAAGAAATATTTTCTCCAATTTGTTTTAAAATGTACTACTTTGTAGCTTCATTGCGTGCCCCCTAGTCCTAATATTTTTGGAAAGAGTAAACAAGTGATTCACATCTACCCGTTCCACTCCACTCATTATTTTATAGACCTCTATCATATCACCCCTCAGCTTTTAGCCAGAAGATAATTTATGACATATTGATACTGTAAGTAGGTAGGGAGGGTCATATAGCTCAAAATCAAGAGGGGCAGGCAGAACCAGTTATGCGTTTTCCCTTGTCTGCTAATTTCACTAAGTTCCAATGTCAGCGGCAGACGGCCGATTTAGCTGAAGGACCAAATGAAAAGATCAGTGGCAGAGGGCGAGGGAGGCAGCAGGACCGAGGGGGGGCAGCAGCAAGACCGGGGGGCCCAATGGTCCTCATTGCCTGGGGGGCCCAGACCACTCTACCTCTGCTCAAAGCCACAAGGCGTTTTCAAACATTTCTTATATCTCAGACAAATAACCAAATAATTTAGCCCAACACTTAATGCAAATCACAAAACCTCAATACAGTTCACGCAAGCGGAGAGTTATAAAATATTTATAGAAGTAATCAAATGGGTTATTGTGATCCTGATATTTAAATGAAGCTAATACTTAAATGTGTCATGAAAACTAAAAAAAACGCACTGAGTCATCTCTACAACAATGGAAATTTGCATATTAAAGGTCAGCAAAGGCAAAATAAAAATGCAATCCTTAGTATAACCCTCTTGACATTTTTTTAACTATCACTAGCATGTAAAGTCATAAATGTGTTTGTTTCAATGAAACAATGCATAGCTTGATTTGGATGGATAGTTGTTTAGTAACCCTGGAAAGGGGATATTAGTGGTATACAAGAATTGAATTGAATCTGAATTTTGAGTGATCACGTCAGGGGATACAAGATCACAGGAGCTCATGTGTTTAAAATGAGACCTCCAGCCCCACGTAGCTACGCCCCTGCGACAAAGCCCATTCACTGTCAATGGGCTCCATTAGCATTGCTGCACGGGAACCGCTAGCGTGGCTTGATAAAAGACACCCTTTATTAGCTTATATAAGAGGGTACCAAAATGTCCTTTGTCCCTTACTAACGATCTAAGCGTCTCCACACTTGGGTGTACAAAGTTTCTATAGACACTTCCTTTGATTGTTGTAAACCGCTTAAGCACTGATGTAGTTAGCAATATATCCAATTATTAAATCCAGTCCCTCAGGGTGAGTAGTTTCTATATAACAGAGGGGTTCAGAAGGTTCCCTTTTCCATTAGGATCTAGAATTTAATTCTCATCATGATAGGAAGCCAGTGTCTGCAAATAGTGGGCTTTTTAACATGTATACTATTGGCCTGTAATACATTAAGCAGAAAGCAGGGAGTAAGAAAGGTAGGCTCCTCCAAGAAACCGGGGTAGACGTATGTTGAAAATCAAACCTTTATTCCACGAAAAACAGTGGAAAAACTCGACTCGACACAGCTGTGTTTCAGCGCAAAATGCGCCTTCCTCAAGAATCATATCGTGTGTAGCTGATTTTGTGTATTCGATTATCTGTAAAAGTATCGGTATTATGTAACATCAAAAATGGACATTATCCGATATCTCTGCCAAAAGGGATCTCCATTGTGTGCGAATCGCTCCAGCAAATCACTTAAATGATTTACTGAAACGATTCACACACAACGGAGATCCCTTTTGGCAGCTACACACTATAAGACTCCTGAGGAAGGCACATTTTGCGCCGAAACACAGCTGTGTCGAGTCGAGTTGTTCACTGTTTTTCTTGGAATAAAGGGTTGATTTTCAACCTACGTCTACCCCGGTTTCTTGGAGGAGCCTACCTTTCCTACGCCCTGCTTTGTGCTTTTCCTTGCGTAGGATTTCAGCGTACCTCCGCCTTCTTGGTGGTATTTTTCCTCCTGTAATGCATTAAGACCTAAGCTGTTCAGCGAATAGGCCCCAAAATGTAGCACACCAAGTTGTGTTAAGATCCAGGATAACCTGAAAGTCATACAGCAGGAGATGAACACTTATAGTTAGTTAAAAGAAAATCTACTATAATAAAACTCACCCTCAACGTTCTGAAGACAACGTTCTGAAGTCACTCAGTCACTCCCTGAAGGGTTCATGGATTCATGGTGGTGAAGCCACAACACTGACCATGTCTCTCTGCCCCGCCCTCGCATGACGGACCAATCAGAAAAAACACCCTCAACATTCTGAAACACAAAGGACCATCACAACACCGTTCCCAGGCAACACTAGGCAACATAAGACGGACCAATCAGAGGAAACTACGTGACAATAAGGGAGGAGCATTCCCCAGCAGAATGGCTCATATATCTGTGCAGCACGGAGAGCACAGAACCACCGCTGGAAAAAACAAAACAAAACAAAAAAGACACACATCAACAACCTGCACACACACCGCACCCTCACACACTCACACACACACACACACAAAATAACTCTGTGACACATACACACACACACAAAAAAAAGCCACATGCTAGCGCCCATTTCATTGGTTTCAGAAACGGGCCTTTTTTACTAGTGTTTAAATAAGTTACTAAGATTTTTTAAAGTATTAGATTAGATTATTACTCATCTACTCTACTATTTTTAATTCTATTTTCCTTGTCTTTCTACACCCTTGATCTTCACTCCCAGTACTCAAGGGCTGTCAACGGGCCATGTTTTCAGACTCTCTTGAAAGAGATTTACGTTGTATGCAAATCTCTCTTTCACATTCATTAGGGACATCCTGAAAACCTGTCCTATTGGTGACCCCCAATGACTAAGAGTGAATACCAAGATTTTATGCCATAATGCTATACCTGTACTGTCCAGTGGTCTCTTTTCTCTCACACTTGTTTCGTTCTTTTCATTTGCTTTTCTCCTGAGCACGCCTCTCATTGTAATTCAGAGCCCAAAGACCTGAGTCTTGATTGACTGACTGATTTCTCCCCTACGTTCGTGCTTGGCAAGCGTTGAATGGTAATTAAAGATTCCTCTAATCTGTTCAAAGGGTGCTCAGATAATCAAAAGCTAGTCGCATTGATTGATGGCCACTGTCATGAAAACTGGAGAACAGGGGCCTTTGTGTTCAATTTCCTCGAAGAGGAATTCACTAGATAATGTGTTCCAGGCTAGTATGTCAGAATATTTTAGCGTACATATCATTTCTTAAATGGGTGGTATTTGCACACAGAGTGGAGACACACCACAAGAGCTACAGTTACCGCTGGAGCCTAGGGTTTCAATGACATGTCTTTCTCTCTAGAGCCCTCCTTGCTGTTTTGTGTCTGCAAGGGGCTTTCTCTTGGCGGCCTGACAGATCACACACCGAAATCCATTATAACAGTAAAATAAGCAGCACCAAAGCAACCTCAGCTGTTTGAGACATTAGGATGGGGGAAGGGAATCCTGTGGGTTTTAAAATAACGAGCAGCTCTGGCAAAAACCAACAGCAGCTTTGAAAGGGCAAGAAGAGCTAAAGAGTCTCCATGGGTCATCTTTGGGAAATATATTATTCCAGCACACATTCTTCTGATTAAGTACTTTGCAGATGAGGTCTTTAGTACCACCAAAGCTAATAAATCATTGGTCTGTATAGTGGTCTTATCACCTGTGCTTTATCATCCAGCAGGGAACCTTGTAAATTATCCAAAAAAAAGCGACCAATGACCAGTCAGGCTATGAGAAACACTGGGACAAATTTGCATTTTTAAATATAATCTGTTTTTTTTTTTCTTTCCAACCTGCTTCACTGCTGGTAAGGTCTTGGCAGAAAGTACATGAGGCCTCAGCATTAACTTCCACTTCAATGCTTTCTGTTCTCAAACAAGAAGGGTGAAAATTTCACAGAATCAGAAGGTGAAAACCAAGTAACCTGAAATGACTGGATTAATTTTTCAATATTGGAATGGTGCTGTGATTTTGATTTCCAGACAAGGTGGGGAAAATGTTTTAATTATCTAAAAATAACCTAAAATTTTACAAAATGCCTACGTTCTACTCTGGAAAGTTGCACCAGGATGGGCTTCATCTATCACAGCTCAAATATAATTGGACAACAAATATTTTTCCTTTCAAAAACATGGATGAACAGAGTTTAGAAGGAGAGGGTGTTTATATTGAAGGGGACTCCTGTTTCATTATAAAATTGGTTTTAATTTGACAATGTTTTACTTTTTTTCAAAAGTACCTACAATCAACACTCTGCCCATATGTTTGTTTTTAGTTTGGTTGAAAATTTTAATAAAGATTCAAGCTTTTTAAAATACCTGGATGAAAATGTGATAGAATTCACTTATATTATAGCACTTGAAAATATTTCATGAGTTAAGGGGGAGAAAGAACAATAATTTCATGGTTTGTATTTGCACAAAGGAATGTCATCGCTATACTAGTGAAATGTCCAAGCAGGCGGGGAGCCTCCTCAATGGGCAGACTCCTTCGGAACCTTTCACCTCACAATTGACACGCAGCGCCTCCACCTGGGAAAAAGAAGTGGGTTCAGAGTCCCTCTTCTCCTCCCAGAAACTCAATCTCTGCTACAACGCTCCTGTGAGATGCAAGCTGGCGGTTAGTTAGGACGACCCCGAGGGGGGGGGGGTCAATGACTCCCTACACTTTCCAAGATTAATTCACTCCACAATCCAACAGTTTATATGAAAGTTAACTAGAACTTTTATTAACTTTCATAAGTACATAAGTATTGCCATACTGGGAAAGACCAAAGGTCCATCAAGCCCAGCATCCTGTTTCCAACAGTGGCCAATCCAGGTCTCAAATACTTGGCAAGATCCCAAAAAAGTACAAAACATTCTATACTGCTTATCCCAGAAATAGTGGGTTTTCTCCAAGTCCATTTAATAATGGTGTATGGACTTTTCCTTTAGGAAGCCATCCGAACCTTTTTTAAACTCCGTCAAGCTCACCGCCTTTGCCACATTCTCTGGCAATGAATTCCAGAGTTTAATTACACGTTGAGTGAAGAAAAACTTTCTCCGATTCGTTTTAAATTTACTGCATTGTAGTTTCATCGCATGCCCCCTAGTCCTAGTATTTTTGGAAAGTGTAAACAGACGCTTCACATCTACCCATTCCACTCCACTCATTATTTTATAGACCTCTATCATATCTCACCTCAGCCGCCTTTTCTCCAAGCTGAAGAGCCCTAGCCACTTTAGCCTTTCCTCATAGGGAAGTCGTCCCATCCCCTTTATCAATTTTGTCGCCCTTCTCTGCACCTTTTCTAATTCCACTATATCTTTTTTGAGATGCGACGACCAGAATTGAACACAATATTCGAGGTGCAGTCGCACCATGGAGCGATACAAAAGCATTATAACATCCTCATTTTTGTTTTCCATTCCTTTCCTAATAATGTCTAACATTCTATTTGCTTTCTTAGCTGCCGCAGCACACTGAGCAGAAGGTTTCAACGTATCATCAATGACGACACCTAGATCCCTTTCTTGGTCTGTGACTCCTAACGTGGAACCTTGCATGACGTAGCTATAATTCGGGGTTCCTCTTTCCCACATGCATCACTTTGCACTTGCTCACATTAAACGTCATCTGCCATTTAGACGCCCAGTCTCCCAGTCTCGTAAGGTCCTCTTGTAACTTTTCACAATCCTCCCGCGATTTAACTACTTTGAATAACTTTGTGTCATCAGCAAATTTAATTACCTTACTAGTTACTCCCATCTTCTGCAACCAGCAGTTCAGTCTGTTCAAACCAACGAAATAGATAACAGTCCAATATAAACTTGACTTGATTTTAGCAGGGTATTTACTGTTGGAATGTAATTGTATTTTACATGCATTGCCTGTCACCTATTATTTCTCTGTGATTACTCTGTGACCTCTGATGTGAATTACTTAGAGAGGTCACACTGCTATGCAACTTCCTGTGGGGGATAGATGCAGCAGACACAGCACATGGAGCACATGGAGCTCATGATCTCTCCTAACCTGAGAGGATCTATGGTGGTGTGAGCATCCATTACCATCTAAGCACATGGAAGGAGCTGATAAGACAAATGTATAGTAATATGTAAATATAAGCCTGTCTGATTATAATCTAACTGCAAACTGTGAGTAAACAGATGTTTTGTTACTTCAACTTTAAAGTGACTCAGCAGTGAATTATTCAGGGGTGAATGAGAGAGAGATGAAGAAAGAAATTAACATTTCTAAAGCTGAAGCTGTGTGTACTAAAATCTGCTAATTATTTACTACAAATAATCCAACAAAAGGGTTATGGGCCCAGGGCTCAGGAATTGAAAAAGAAGAGAAATATTACCAGGCAGAAAAAAAGGCCACATTTTTCTCTTAAGTTTTAAAGGAAAGATTCAGTCTGTCTCTCTCTCCCCCCACACAGCAGACAGAAGGCTAAGAAAATGGCTGAGGGAAGAAATTCACCATTTTTCTATTCTCTCAAGGTGCCTAAATTAACTGAGTTTAATTATCAGCAGTGGGAACTAAGATTCATATGTCTCCTTCGAGCAAAAGGATTAAATATATGCTTAGACCAAGACAGAACAGCTGAAAATATGGCTGAATGGGACAATGCAAACTATTATGTGAAGTGCATGCTTTTGGAAGCTCTCTCAGAGAAACAAGCCATATTAGTGGAGGGAAAAGATACACCAAAGGACATTTTATGTAAGCTGAGAACTATGTATGCAACTACATATGCAAAGCAGCAACCAATTTGGCTGGCAGAGTTGAATGAAACCAAATTAAGGGATAAAAGTAAATGTAATGATCACATTATGCATCTTATGTCTTCATTTCAAAAGTTAGAACTTTCTGGAATTCCCATGTGTGATGCATTGAAAAGAGCATTTCTTTTTACCTCACTATCAAAGAAGTTTGATGTTTTTAGGTCTGTAAATGAGGCCATTGAAGGGCAATCTTTTGAACAGACAACATCAAAACTAAGGCAGGAATGCATAATAAATGATTCTGAGGAGATGTGTTCTCAAAGCAAGTCAGAGAGAAATGAAACAAATTTCTTGGCAAAGAACAGAGGAAGGCGGAGCTATGGGAAAACTCCACCCAAGGGCAAGCTGATTTGCTACTCATGTGGAAAGGAGGGACATGTATCTAAATGGTGTAAGGAAACACAAAACACTCCCTCTAGCTCACCTAAGCCAATGGAACTAAAGAATTTTCAAACCAGGAAATGTATGAAGGACAAAGATAAACACAAGGGCTTTCTAATGGCAGAAAAATCTTTGACTATGGTAAATAATAATTCAAATGAAAGTACTTGGATTTTGGATTCGGGGAGCACATGCCATTTAACCAATTGTAAGAATTTCTTTCAGGAAATGTGTCCAGAAGAAGGTATTCTTAAAACTGCAAACGCAGGGACTGCTAAGATCCAAGCAAAAGGTATTGGATTCTTAAAATGCAAAGTGTCTAATGAAGTTAAAGAAATTCCTGTAAGTGATGTCTTGTATATTCCCCAAGCAGTTTGCAATATGCTTAGTGTATCTACATTAGATAAGAAGGGATTTGTGATTCATTTTGAAAACAGTAAGTGCACAATCTCTAAAAATGATGAAGTGTATGCTGAAGCTTTTATGCATAATGATGTTTATAAACTGAGCATTTCAGGTGAAGCCTCACATATGGCGCAAGTAAGGAAGAATGATGGTAAATGTAGTCTGGAAATCTGGCACAGCCGCCTGGGACATCGTGATTCTAAGGTGATCCAGGATCTTTACAGTAAGCAACTAGCCACCGGCATTCAGATAAGTGCAGATGCTGGTAAAATGGAGAAATGCATAGACTGTGTTACTCAAAAAGGTGTGAGACCCTCATTTCCTGCATACACAGGAAATAGGAGTAATAAAGTACTGGACTTAATACACAGTGACTTATGTGGACCGTTTAATATCCCATCATTGGGAAATAACAGATTTGTGCTAATATTCTTGGATGATTTCTCTAGATATTGTGTGGCCTATTTGCTGAAAGAAAAAAGTCAAGTCACAGACATGCTGAAGAAATACGTAACCATGGTGAGCAATAAATTTGAAAGAAAACCAAAGGTTCTTCAGACCGACAATGGTGGTGAGTTCATTTCACAAAGCATACGCACATTTCTAGAACAAGAAGGCATTCAGCATATCACAACAGTAGCTTATACACCAGAGCAAAATTCTGTTGCAGAGAGAAAATTTAGGTCACTTGTGGAAATGACCAGATGTATGCTGTCAGATAGCAATCTCCCTAAAAGACTATGGGGGGAAGCCATTCTCACAGCAGTGTACCTACAAAACAGAATGCCAACTAAAGGCGCTGAGCGCACACCACATGAGACATGGCATGGTAGGAAGCCAAACCTGTCACACATAAGAACATTTGGGAGTACAGCATATGCTCATGAACCAAAGCAAAGAAGGCATAAGCTGGATTCCACAACAGAAAGGGGCATTTTAGTTGGCTATGCTCCAGGACACAAAGGATATAGAATTTTGAATCTGAAAACTGGCATTGTTGGCATAAGACATGTTACATATTTTGATGAAAACAAAAGGGTTGATAAAGGCTGGATTATCCCAGATGAGCCTTATCATCCAGAATATGAAACTAGAACCATAATAGACATGCCAGTGTATATAAATGCCATACCAAGGCAGATGTCTGAAAGCAACTCATCTGTATCTAACGAGGAACAGGCAGAGGAAGCAGACACAGAAAGGATCATTGAAGAAGACAGTACAGTTGGAGAAGGGGAATCAATTGGAGAAGGACTCTCAGATTTAGAGGATGCGGAAAGGTTAGACCAACCTGTTGTCAGACGCTCATCCAGGGAAAACAGAGGTGTTCCACCCCCAAGACTGTCTTACCTAACAAAGTCAGCAGAAGCTCAAGAGCCCTTAACATGGGATGAGATTGAGAAAATGCCAGCAGAAGAAGCTGCTGAATGGCGTAAAGCTGCACAAGAAGAAATTGATGCATTGGATAAAAATAATACTTGGATTCTTACAAAATTACCTCCTGGCAAGAAAGCTATAGGATGCAAATGGGTATTCAAGTTAAAAAGGAATGCACAAGGAAAAGTGGAAAGGTATAAAGCCAGATTAGTGGCAAAGGGATATCTTCAAAAATATGGAGAAGATTTTGATGAAGTGTTTGCACCTGTAGTGAAACACACGACAATAAGAACACTTCTGAGCATTGCAGTCTCAAAAGGCATGCAAGTCAACCACATTGATGTGAAAACAGCGTTTCTTCACGGAGATATAACTGAAGACTTGTACATGGAACAGCCAACAGGTTTCATAAATACAAAACAAAGACAGCTAGTGTGTAAATTAAACAAAGGTCTTTATGGATTAAAGCAAAGTGCAAAATGTTGGAATGATAAATTGCATGAAATATTGACAAATTTAGGATTTAAGCAAGGTGAAGCAGATAAATGCTTGTACACTAGGTGCAGAAATGGACAATATGCATACATTTTAGCTTTTGTTGATGATCTGCTCATTGCAAGCAAAAGTGAGCAAGAGTACAAGGACATTGTAAAATGTTTAAACCACAATGTTGAGATAAAAGAACTTGGTAATGTGTCATACTATCTTGGTATAGAAATTGAGAAACAAAATGATGGTTCTTATCTTCTAAGCCAGAAGCAGAAAATAAATGAGCTTATTGAAAGTTTAGGTATGCAAGATGCCCAAGTTGTAAGCACTCCCATGATCACTGATTTTCTGAAGGATGAAACAGTAAGAGAACCTTTACCAGATAACATCCAATATAGATCAGCCATAGGTAAGCTTTTATATCTAGCTACCACATACAGGGCTGATATAGCAAATGCAGTAGGAATTTTGAGCAGAAGGGTCAGCTCACCTACCAAATCAGATTGGACTGCAGTTAAAAGGATGGTAAGGTATTTAAAGGGTACCATTGATTGTAAATTAAAGATTTCAGCCAATAGTAATCCAAAACTAATATGTTACTGTGATTCAGATTGGGCAGGGGATCATTCTGATTATAAATCCACAAGTGGATATGTGTTTATGTATGGAAATGTACAAATTTCATGGGCCAGTCATAAACAAAGTATTGTGAGTTTGTCTTCTACAGAAGCTGAATACGTGGCCGTATCGGAAGCGTGCAGAGAACTGATGTGGATTGAAAAACTTTTGCTGGATTTTGGAATAGCTGAACAGAGACCAATCCAGATAATGGAAGATAATCAGAGCTGCATCCGACTGTCACAGAATGACAAGGTTCAGTCACGCACCAAGCACATCGCAACGAAATACCACAACGTGCGAGAGTTGGCAAAAGAAGGGGTCATCAGTCTACACTATTGTCACACCAGTGAGATGACAGCTGACATCATGACCAAACCGTTACCCAGAGAACATTTTGTGAATCTGCGTATAAAGCTTGGACTTTGTATGAATAAATAATTGCATGACAGTTATGCATGAGAAGGGGTTTGTTGGAATGTAATTGTATTTTACATGCATTGCCTGTCACCTATTATTTCTCTGTGATTACTCTGTGACCTCTGATGTGAATTACTTAGAGAGGTCACACTGCTATGCAACTTCCTGTGGGGGATAGATGCAGCAGACACAGCACATGGAGCACATGGAGCTCATGATCTCTCCTAACCTGAGAGGATCTATGGTGGTGTGAGCATCCATTACCATCTAAGCACATGGAAGGAGCTGATAAGACAAATGTATAGTAATATGTAAATATAAGCCTGTCTGATTATAATCTAACTGCAAACTGTGAGTAAACAGATGTTTTGTTACTTCAACTTTAAAGTGACTCAGCAGTGAATTATTCAGGGGTGAATGAGAGAGAGATGAAGAAAGAAATTAACATTTCTAAAGCTGAAGCTGTGTGTACTAAAATCTGCTAATTATTTACTACAAATAATCCAACATTTACAAGAGTGCAGATCAGAAATGTATATACTTTGTACAGTGCCTCTCGTTGTCCGTCCCTTCCAAGCAGCAATCAACCACGCACAGGCTTTGCGCCTCTGGTGCATGGGTTCCAGACTCTGATGTCCCAGCTCCCCTATGAGATGGAACTCTCCCCATCCACACTCCAGAGCTCACTGACAGTCTCTGTCCGTCTGGACTATGACTTCTCTCTTCTCTAAACTCACGGGTTACCAGTTCTTAACCAGGGACTCCCCTTTCTCCACACTGGTCTAATGGCAGGGGATTCTTGGACCAACAACGACCACATGCAAGCACATGGTAATCCTTTTATCACCCTCTAACTCCTCCCAACATGTCACTCATAAGAACATAAGAGTGGCCGTACTCGGTCAGACCAATCTTGCTGCATTTTATTTCCTAACCCGTCCTCTAAGTCTGGGCGTACTGCCCGCCCAGGGACCTCCAAGGTACTCCCCCCAGCGACCTTCTACCAGAGCTCTATCCTCTCAGTAACCCCATGCAACAGGGGGGGGGGATACACTAGTTCGACCAAAAAAAGGCTAAAGCCACAGTCAAAAAAGTTTTAAACACACAACTAAAAT
The DNA here is from genome assembly GCF_901765095.1 of Microcaecilia unicolor. Lineage (NCBI taxonomy): Eukaryota > Metazoa > Chordata > Amphibia > Gymnophiona > Siphonopidae > Microcaecilia > Microcaecilia unicolor. Next base: position 642,774,785 of record NC_044032.1, read on the forward strand.
GGGTATATAGTGCATACCAGGCTAAATGAAATGAGGGGAAAAAGCTCCAGAAGGTCCATTAAAATACCTATGGACAGTTCTGTGGTACAGAAATTCATGCAACACCCCTGCAGACCTTTTTCGTCTGTCATTGGCCAGAAAAACCCACTATGCTAATTTTTAATCAAAAATATTTTTAACAATCATAGCATATCCTTTCCTTTTCTTACTTAAAGTGTCAGTTCAAGCACTATGTCCCTGATGAAGCCGGATGGCGAAACGGGGACCCGTCGGGAATTTTTAAAGATAAGTGTGTGCCAATTTCAAGCACACAAACAGGCAGAGACAATGTGGCCTTTCTTTATTGAGGCTTTATATTGGTTGTCTTCATTTTTGAATTTAACATACACCAAGGGTCGTTTCCCTTCTGAACTTGGTATGATTACTCTTGCACCCATTTTGAAGGAGTCCTCTAAATCATTAGCAATTGCTTCTAACTACTGCCCTATTACTAGTATACCCTTTCTGGCCAGATTATCATGTGGTAACAGCGGTTAGCGTATTTGGGCTTTAAAAAAGATTTGGACAAGTTCCTGGAGGAAAAGTCTATAGTTTGCTATTGAGATACTACTACTACTACTTATCATTTCTATAGCGCTACCGGATGTACGCAGCGCTTCACACTTGAACATGGAGAGACAGTCCCTGCTCGATAGAGCTTACAATCTAATTATGACAGACAGACAGGACAAGTAAGGGATAAGGGTTAGGACAGAGACACGGGGAAGCTACTGCTTGCCCTGGGATTGGTAGCAGTGGTGTAGCTATAGGGGCACGGGGGGAGCAGTCACTACCCCAAACAGATTTTCAAAGAAAATGGTGCCTAGGCACCAAAGAGGGGCATTTTCGATATGATGTCTAAGTCTGACTTTGGACGTTTCACAAAAACGACCAAAATCTGAACAGGAAAGAGGGTCATTTTCAACAAACAAAAAACGTCTATCTTTTCCTTTTGAAAATACTGCTCGGAAAAACGTTTTGTGATTTGGACGTTTTGTTTTTTTTTGGTCCATTTTCAAACAAAAAACATCCAAATGCAAAACGTCCAAAATAGAGGAGGAGTGGCTTAATGCAGCAGACTTTGATCCTGGCGACATGGGTTCAATTCCCACTACAGTTCCTTTGTGACTTTGGGCAAGTCAAATGCACAAGGAGCATTTTTGGATATGACGTCTAAGTCTGAATTTGGACGGTTATTTTTTGTAAAATGTCCAAAATCAGAATAGGAAAGGTCATTTTCTACGAATAAAAAAAAGTCTATCTTTTCCTTTTGAAACTGCTGTTTGGAAAAACATTTTGTGATTTGGACATTTTATTGTTTGGTCCATTTTCACACACAAAAAAAAACATCCAAGTGCAAAATGTACAAAATACATAAGAAAATCTACAATAGAGTGAAACCATTCACGTATTCTAAGTGTGGTAAAAGCTTTGGTTGTCATGTAAATCTCAAAGTGTATCAGAAAGCCCACACGGGAGAGAAACCATTTTGCATGTACAGAGTATGGTAAAAGCTTTGGTCAGAAGGTAAACCTCACAATGCACCAGAGAATACACACAGGAGTGAAACCATTTACATGTCCTGAGTGTGGTAAAAACTTTGGCTGGAAAGAAAGCCTCACATGGCATCAGAGAATCCACACAGGGATGACACCATTTACATGCACGGAGGAGGTAAAAGCTTCAGATTTATTGGGACAGGTAATTAGGGAGTGTACACTCTTGCTATGAAGTATGGAAAAATAGCACTCTGGTATTTAGATATACCGTATTTTTCGGACTATAAGACGCACTTTTTTCCCCCAAAATTTGGGAGGAAAATGGGGGGTGCGTCTTATAGTCCGAAGGTAGCGGTTTTTTTTACCTCCGTTCCGTATTTACAGGATTCCGTGTTCCCTGGTGGTCTAGTGACGTCGGGGCAGGAAAGAGCCCCCTCTTTCCTGCCCATCGCGCTGCTCTCCGTGCTTCTCAATGCTTTCCGACGGTCTCGGCGATATTCAAAATGGCCGCCGCGGCGGCCATTTTGAATCTCGCCGAGACCGTCGGAAAGCATTGAGAAGCACGGAGAGCAGCGCGATGGGCAGGAAAGAGGGGGCTCTTTCCTGCCCCGACGTCACTAGACCACCAGGGAACACGGAATCCTGTAAATACGGGACGGAGGTCCAAAACCCGAACAAGACGCACCGGAGCACCTAGGTTTTAGAGGAGGGAAAGAGGAAAAAAATTTTTTTCCTCTTTCCCTCCTCTAAAACCTAGGTGCGTCTTATGGTCCGGTGCGTCTTATAGTCCGAAAAATACGGTATATATAATGAGACCTCCTTTTTATCTATAGATCTGAATTCAAAACCCAAATCTACTGATAAACAATAGACACAAGGCTCAGATGCTATAAAAAAAATAGAAAGCTTGACATCAGGTAGAATAGTGGAAAAGTGACATCCCAGGAAAGCAATAGGGCATCCTTGGGGGCACTGCAGTGGACTTTATAAAATGCTCCCAGGTACACATATCATCATTAATCCTTTACCTTGTCTGCTGAGCCCCCCAAAACCACCCAAAATGCACTACCCCCAACCGTACACCACTACCATAGCCCTTACAGGTGAAGGGAGCACCAACATGTGGGTACAGTGGGTTTCTGGTGGGTTTTGGAGGGCTCACAGTTTCCTCCACAAGTGTAACAGGTAGAGGGAGGTAGGAGCGTGGGTCCATCTGTCTGCAGTGCACTGTACCACTACTAGACTACTCCAGGGACCTGCATGCTATTCTAATTGACCTGAGTATAACATCTGAGGCTGGCAAGTAATATTTTTAATCACATTTTGGGGGGTGGGAGGGGGTAAGTGACCACTGGGGAGTAAGGGCACTTTTCGTGTGGAGTGGAGGAGTAGCCTAGTGGTTCGTGCAGTAGACTTTGACCCTGGTGTAGTGGGTTCAATTCCCACTGCAGCTATTTGTTATAAAAACAGGTCGAGCTCAAAATGCACACCCCCTTGAGATTTAGACGCACGGACTTCAAAGAAAATCATCTAAAAAGTTTTCGAAAATACTGATTTGGACGTTTTTGTGAGAAAAACGTCCAAATGCAGACTTATGTCACTTTTTGGACATTTTGCTCTTTTGAAAATGAGCCTGAAAGGTACCTCATACTACTAACTTTTCCTCCCGGCCGCTGCCTTCTTGAGTTTGCGGCAGCCTGGAGGAAACATGAGCTTCCCTTCCCATCCGATCCAGATTAATTCCCACAAACCCATCTATTCATCACATATCCAGGAGACAATGACCTAGACTACATCTCCCGCCTCATTTCCCCCTGCTTATCCTTTGTTCTATCCCCTTTCGCCTCATCGACCTCTCTCCCAATGCACATCTACCCTTACTCACACCTCTCCTACTCCCTTCACTCTTGCCCATTCCCCTCCGCCTCATCTACCCTCCAATTGCTCACTTACCCTTGCTCATACTTCTCCTACTCCCCTCATCCCTGCATTTCTTCATTCTTATTTCTTTTATTACTCCGATAATACTCAACACAAAAGTTGAAATAGAGACCTCCTTCTCTCTGCCCAAGAAAGCCAGACTCTATAAACAGTGCAACGCTGATAAAAAAAGAAACAGAAATGTGTTTTCTCTTGTACTTTACATCTTTTTCTTTTTTTCTTTTGCACATTTTATAAAGCAGGTACATCTCAGTCCTTACAAAGCATTACATAAAAATAATTTATCTTTTCTTACCTTTGTTGTCTGGGGATTTATTTTTCTAATTGGACTGGTCTCAGTCTTTTTTTTTTCCACGTTCCATGAGTCAGTCTTCCAAATTCTTTTCCAGGTTGGTCTTTCCATTTCTTCTCTTGTCTTCTTCCTTCTCTATATCTCTCTGACACTGATCTTTCTATCAAATAGCTGTGTACAGAGTGATCCAGTTCCAGGAGGGAGATATTTCAATCAGTCCCAGTTGAACTCACATCCGAAATTCATGTGGGATTTGCAGTCCCTGATTCTACCCGTTGGAATATGTGCTACAGGTTCCATAATGCACCAGGCTAGGGCTATCAGAAATACAGGACTGGCCTACAGGAGCTGGATAACTTGGGGGTTCCGTGCAATATTACAGCGTACAAAGGCAACACTTGGCAAGTGGATTTAGGGTCCCTGCTTGCAAGGTGATGGAAGAAACACTGGCATATGGCACTGTGACTTAGCTGAGGTCTGCAGTATGTAAATTTTGGGGGATGGGGAGTGATATAAAGTAGGGCATGGTTATAAATGAAGGCTCCTGGCTCCAGATTCCAGCCCTGGATCCAAACGAGCCCCCCAAAAGGAGAAGGAAACAAGCCAAATTTTCAAAAAAGAACCAGAGGAGAGGGGATAGGGAAAGGTACTATAAGGGGAAGGATTCCTGATGAGAACCTGATTAAAGACAGTGGATCTACTACATGTAGAGGATCCTTAACGGAAGTCAGGAAGGGATGGAACATGATACTTCTTTAGTGGAAAGAATGAGCCACTTCCTCTGATGATAGGACTCCTCCATGGTAACATATAGTAAGGCAAATATAGACCTGAACGGTCCATCCAGTCTGCCCAACAAGATAAACTCATTTTACATGGTATGTGATACTTTATATGAATACCCGAGTTTCATTTGTCCTTGCCTTTCTCAGGGCGCAGACCGTAGAAGTCTGCCCAGCACTGTTCTTGTACTCAAAGTTCTGAAGATTCTGGAATCCTAAAGAGTTACAAGATTCCGGAATCCCAATTAGTAGCAACATTCCATGTAGAACTCCAAAGAGTAACATAGTAACATAGAAAAATGACGGCAGATAAAGACCTGTACGGTCCATCCAGTCTGCCCAACAAGCTAAACTCATTTTACATGATATGCGATACTTTATATGTATACCCGAGTTTGATTTGTCCTTGCCATTCTCAGGGAACAGACTGTAGAAGTCTCATAGGTGAGTCAGGGCTGTTATTGTGTGGTAAGTTTGATGTTCTAGGGCAGTGTTGATGCAAAGGAGGTAGAACGAGAGGACATGAAATGAGATTGAAGGGGGGCAGACTCAAGAAAAATGTCAGGAAGTATTTTTTCACGGAGAGAGTAGTGGATGCTTGGAATGCCCTCCCGCGGGAGGTGGTGGAAATGAAAACGGTAACGGATAAGCATAAAGGAATCCTGTGCCGAAGGAATGGATCCTAAGGAGCTTAGCAGAGATTGGGTGGCAGAGCCGGTGGCGGGAGGCGGGGATAGTGCTGGGCAGACTTATACGGTCTGTGCCAGAGCCGGTGGTGGGAGGCGGGGCTGGTGGTTGGGAGGCGGGGATAGTGCTGGGCAGACTTACACGGTCTGTTCCCTGAAAAGGACAGGTACAAATCAAGGTAAGGTATACACAAAAAGTAGCACATATGAGTTTGTCTTGTTGGGCAGACTGGATGGACCATGCAGGTCTTTTTCTGCCGTCATTTACTATGTTACTATGTTTACCAAGTTGGTCCTGGATTACCCCCCTTGTCAGTCAGGTTTTCAGGATATACACAATAAATATGCATGAAATTGATTTGTATATATTGCCTCCATTACATGCAAATCTCTTACATGCAGCTTCATTGTGGATAGCCTGAAAACCTGAATGGCAAGGGGGTACTCCAGGACCACCTTGGTAAACACTGCTCTAAGGCCCAGTGTAATATTTGCAGCACCGTCTTTTCATAGGTGAGTTAGGGCTGTTATGGTATAGTAAGTTGTCAGTACAGGTTTTGAGTGTCTTTTTGCAGGGTTTTGTGGTATTTCCAGTGTGTTTTTTTTCTAGCAAAAAAGGTGCCGGTACTCAAATGCTGGGCCACCCTTCAGGGGTGGGGTGATTACTGAGGGACCCACCCCACAATAGCTATGGCCCCTGCAACCAGTCACAGAATCTATAACAAGGCAGAATTGGTGTGCAGAGCCTGAGCTCTATCATTAAAACTTGGGTTCCATGCACCCCCCCCACCCCCCCCCCCCCCAGCGGCATGCACCCGGGGTGGGTTGTCATTTCGCTGGGGGGGGAAGAGGTGTCGTTTTGCTGGGGGGGGGGGGTCGCGCTGCACCCGGGGGGGGGCTCATCGGCGATCCGCCCCGAGTGTCAGCTAGGATCAGAACTCCACTGCTAGTATTCAGTACTGATCTGCTATGGATTTACAGCCTGTCTCACTAACACAGACTACCCAATAATTACCGTGGATTCTTTTGGATTCGTAATGAGTAAATGAAACCTTTATTAGAGGAAGCTAGATTCTGCAATTGGTTAATATATACATATATATATATACTGGTTAGCACATATACAGTAATTAGCTATATAAACACAATGGTTAGCTGTATAAACAATCATGACATCACTGGTCTCTACATCTAAGCAATGCAAAGAGTTCTTTGACCAGGAAAGAAACAATAATTACATGCATACAATCATCACTGATCTCCATCATCCAAGCTCTCCATGGGTCAATTTTAGCAGCAATGGAATAGGTGCCAGTATTCAGTACCCCCAAGTATCCCCTCAAAAAAAGCCCTAGTTATTTCACAAAGTGTCTGGCCCTATTTGAAAGTATGCTTTGGGGCAAGGGCCACCTTTGGAGGTCCTTGTCACCCAAAATAAAAATGCTCAGGACTAGTGGTCTCCACATCCTGTAGAGTCACCACACAAACAAAAGCCCATCTGATTTAAACAAAGTGTCTAGCAGTGGAAGGAATGTGTGTGCTCTTCCTGAGGTGATGGTCACAATTTAAATATTTTTACTTGTAGTTAAGAAGACAGGTTGCCTGCCCTGGCCAGTCCGGGGATCTCTTCTGCATCCTGCCTCCTGATGTAACTTCCTGTTTCCTTGTAGACAGGACACAACAGAGACAGCCTATACTAATCATTGCCCACCACAGCCATTGCACCTGAGAACAATACATGCACTGCTGTCTAGCTAATACCAACCAGTACCTATTTTATACAAGTCTGCACCTCTTGACATCAAAACCTGGCTATGCCTCTACTATTTGGGTTTCTACCAGGTACTTGTGACCTGGATTGGCCACTGTTGGAAACAGGATATTGGGCTAGACGGACCATTGTTCTGACCCAGTATGGCTATTCATATGTTCTTAGATAGCAAGGACTCGAGGCAGTGCCAAGAGATTCAAAGCCAAAGCCCCAGGTGCCCAGGCCTAGCAATGCCCCCCTCTACCCCCCCCCCCCCCCCATGTCCTTCAATAAGCATGAGCCAGCTTCTTCTCACCCAATTTCCTCAGATCTCTGTCTCTGATTTGTTTTTCAGTTGCTGTATTCAGTCACCAAAATTTCTGGGATCAATCCAATCCTGGATCTTCCATAATCTTCCCCTCCCCCCTCCTGCCCATCCAGCTGCTTTCTGCTTCTCCCTGTTCCACACACACACACACACACACACACACACACACACACACAGATAGGGTGCTTCTTCAGGACAAACCTCTTCCCCACCCTCCACCTCACTGTCAGAATTTGTAGTACTTTGTGAGTAAACACCAGTCAGGGTGGGGCTTATGCCCGAGCCAATGAATCTTTAGCTATGCTGCTCCCTGACACACACAACATCCAAGGAGTAGGCATTGGGCAAGTACCATACGTCATACTCACTCAAAGCACTACCACTGTTGCTGGACCCAGGACCGGCCCTCCTGTACATTCTTCTAGCCTCGTCACACAGAGGGGAAGGGAAGGGGAGAGCCTGGGACAGAAACCGAAGCCCCCACAAAGCAGGGGTAAGGTAGCAGTAATGGCAACAGTGGGATACGTTGAAACCTTCTGCTCAGTGTGCTGCGGCGGCCAAGAAAGCAAATAGAACGTTAGGTATTATTAGGAAAGGAATGGAAAACAAAAATGAGGACGTTATAATGCCTCTGTATCGGTCCATGGTGCGACCGCACCTCGAATATTGTGTTCAATTCTGATCACCGCATCTCAGAAAAGATATAGTAGAATTAGAAAAGGTGCAGAGAAGGGCAATGAAAATGATAAAGGGGATGGGACGACTTCACTATGAGGAAAGGCTGAAGCATCTAGGGCTCTTCAGTTTGGAGAAGAGATGGCTGAGGGGAGATATGATAGAGGTCTATAAAATAATGAGTGGAGTGGAACAGGTAGACGTGAATTGTTTACTCTTTCCAAAAATACTAGGACTAGGGGGCATGCGATGAAGCTACAAAGTAGAACATTTAATATGAATCGGAGAAAAAGTTTCTTCAATCAATGTGTAATTAAACTCTAGAATTTGTTGCCAGAGAATGTGGTAAAGGCAGTTAGCTTAGCGGAGTTTTAAAAGGGTCTAGACAGCTTCCTAAAGGAAAGTCCATAGACCATTATTAAATTGACTTGGGAAAATCCGTTGCTTATTTCTGGGATAAACAGCATAAAGTGTATTGAGCTTTTCTGGGATCCTGCCAGGTATTTGAGACCTGGATTGGCCACTGTTGGAAACAGGATACTGGGCTTGATAGACCTTTGGTCTGTCCCAGTGTGGCAACAGTTAAGTACTTATGTACTTACTAGCCGTTAAGCCCGTAAAAATGGGCGAGTATTGCAGCCGTCCTCTCTCCCCTGGCCTCCCCCCTCCCCCCCATATCCAGCGATCCTCCTCTTTCCCTTGGCCTCCCCCCTCCCCCCATGGCCAGCAACCCTCCTCTGTGCCCTGCTCTCACCCCAAGTCCAGCAACCATGGCCTCTCCCCCCTGCCCTCCCCCCATGTCCAGCTACCCTCATCGCCGCCGCTCCCTCCCCCCTCCGTGCCGGGCCCCCTGCACTGACCTGACAGCGCCTTTCACCTCCTTGTGAAAGCGCTACAGGCAGCAGCAGATTGCTCTGCTGCTGCCTGCAGCGCTTCCACATGGAGGTGAGAGGCGCTGTCAGGTCAGTACAGGGGGCCCGATACAGAGGGGGGCGGGAGCGGCGGCGGGGATGGGGGGGAGGGTGGAGGTTGTTTCGCGCGATGTTCCTTTCCAGGCGGCAGCGGCGGCGGCGTCCAACAATTCAATTCCGTTTCCCTCTCTGTTCCGCCCTCTGACGTCATGATGTCTTGACATGAGGGCGGGACAGAGAGGGAAGTCTGTACTGCGCATTTGCAAGTGAGTACGGTCACTTGCCGTTTATATGTTTGATATATGATGTGGTCTCAGTCTGTAAAGATTCCTCTAGTCCAATCTAGCATTTTTCACCAGAGAATAAGATTTTTCCGATCTGACGAAGAAGGGCAACCTTCGAAAGCTAATCAAGAAATGTATTAAGTTATGTCCAATAAAAAAGGTATCATCTTATTTTCTTTTCCATGTTTTATTTTGTTTGATTTCTATAGATTCTACATGGAATGTTGCTATTCCACTAGCAACATTCCATGTAGAAGTCGGCCCTTGTAGATCACCAATGTGGCCGCGCAGGCTTCTGCTTCTGTGAGTCTGACATCCTGCACGTACGTGCAGGACGTCAGACTCACAGAAACAGAAGCCTGCGCAGCCTTCTACATGGAATGTTGCTAGTGGAATAGCAACATTCCATGTAGAATCTCCAACAGTAGCAACATTCCATGTAGAATCTCAAAGAGTAGCAACATTCCATGTAGAATCTCCAATAGTATCTATTTTACTGTCATAGTAATGCTTGAATGTTTTCACTTATATACACTGTCAGCTGGCACATTTGCTTATTTCCGATCTGACGAAGAAGGGCAACCTCCGAAAGCTAATCAAGAAATGTATTAAGTTATGTCCAATAAAAAATGGTATCATCTTATTTTCTTTTCCATGTTTTATTTTGTTTGATTTCTATAGATTCTACATGGAATGTTGCTATTCCACTAGCAACATTCCATGTAGAAGTCGGCCCTTGCGGATCACCAATGTGGCTGCGCAGGCTTCTGCTTCTGTGAGTCTGACGTCCTGCACGTATGTGCAGGACGTCAGACTCACAGAAACAGAAGCCTGCGCAGCCTTCTACATGGAATGTTGCTACTGGAATAGCAACATTCCATGTAGAATCTCCAATAGTAGCAACATTCCATGTAGAATCTCCAATAGTATCTATTTTACTGTCATAGTAATGCTTGAATGTTTTCACTTATATACACTGTCAGCTAGCACATTTGCTTATTTCCGATCTGACGAAGAAGGGCAACCTTCGAAAGCTAATCAAGAAATGTATTAAGTTATGTCCAATAAAAAAGGTATCATCTTATTTTCTTTTCCATGTTTTATTTTGTTTGATTTCTATTGATAACCTTAAGAGTGGACTAACACGGCTACCACACTCTTCACCAGAGAAGAAATACACCGCATGCATTTACGGTTTGCACTGTGGAAAAAAAAAAAAAGCAATTTTTATGCAACAGAGAGAAATTCTTCCCTTTTCTTCATTTTAATAATATTTTCCCAACATGTGTAAATTGTATGCACTTGCTGGGGTTTTTTTCAGAGAAAACAAGTGTTACTCATGTCTGCTGCATATATCCTGGAATAAAGAGAGCTATTAGCATGTCTAGCCTGATGGTTTTCTATCGTACATCACCCTGCCTCTTAATCATCCCATTACACCACTGTAGAAATGACAACCCATAAGGAATGAAATGTAGCACAGTGTGGTTAAAAAAAAATAAAAGTTAATTTAGGTGAGCAAAATGAATCTGTGCAGGCCAAGAAAAAAAATATCAGAATGTTATTTTCTTCTCTCTAGAGTCTTAACAACAGTTTTCTAGATTGTTCGGCTAGTGAATTTTATGCAGAATGAAATCACATCTAGAAACCTGTGAGCTTTTTATACTTAAAAGAAAGAGTCTGTAGTACCGTGAGCGAAGGTGGGCTGCAGAGCCCAGTAAGATAAGCTACACATACTCCACAAGGTATGCATATAAAGTGGCACATATGAGTTTATCTTGTTGGGCAGACTAGATGGACCTTACAGGTCTTTCTTTGTCATCATCTACTACAGAGCACATCCAAGGACATGGATTACTGAGACCGAGTCAGCATGGCTTTTGTGTGGGGAAATCTTGCCTGACCAATTTACTTCAATTCTTTGAAGGAGTAAATAAACATGTGGACAAAGGGGAGCTGGTTGATTATAGTATATCTGGATTTTCAAATGGCGTTTGACTAGGTACCTCATGAAAAGCTACAGAGGAAATTGGAGGGTCATGGGATAGGAGGAAAAGTCCTATTGTGGATTAAAAACTGGTTGAAGGATAGGAAACAGAGAGCAGGGTTGAATGGGCGGTATTCACAATGGAGAAGGGTAGTTAGTGGGGTTCCTCAGGGGTCTGTGCTAGGACCGCTGCTTTTTAATATATTTATAAATGATTTAGAGATGGGAGTAACTAGCGAGGTAATTAAATTTGCTGATGACACAAAGTTATTCAAAGTCGTTAACTCGCGACAGGATTGTGAAAAATTAGAGAAGGACCTTACGAGACTGGGAGACTGGGTGGCTAGATGGCAGATGACGTTTAATGTGAGCAAGTGCAAGGTGATGAATGTGGGAAAAAAGAACCCAAATTATAGCTACGTCATGCAAGGTTCCACGTTAGGAGTTATGGACCAAGAAAGGGATCTGGGTGTCGTCGTCGATAATACACTGAAACCTTCTGCTCAGTGTGCTGCTGCGGCTAGGAAAGCGAATAGAATGTTGGATATTATTAGGAAAGGTATGGAAAACAGGTGTGAGGATGTTATAATGCCATTATATCGCTCCATGGTGCGACCGCACCTTGAGTATTGTGTTCAATTCTGGCCGCCGCATCTCAAGAAAGATATAGTGACACTGGAAAAGGTGCAGCGAAGGGCAACTAAAATGATAGCGGGGATGGGATGACTTCCCTATGAAGAAAGACTAAGGAGGCTAGGGCTTTTCAGCTTGGAAAAGAGACGGCTGAGGGGAGACATGATAGAGGTATATAAAATAATGAGTGGAGTGGAACAGGTGGATGTGAAGCGTCTGTTCACGCTTTCCAAAAATACTAGGACTAGGGGGCATGTGATGAAACTACAGTGTAGTAAAGTTAAAACAAATCGGAGAAAATATTTCTTCACCCAACGCATAATTAAACTCTGGAATTCGTTGCCGGAGAACGTGGTGAAGGCGGTTAGCTTAGCAGAGTTTTAAAAGGGGTTAGACGGTTTCCTAAAGAGCAAGTCCATAAACTGCTACTAAATGGACTTGGGAAAAATCCACAATTCCAGGAATAACATGTATAGAATGTTTGTACGTTTGGGAAGCTCGCCAGGTGCCCTTGGCCTGGATTGGCCGCTGTCGTGGACACGATGCTGGGCTCAATGGACCCTTGGTTTTTTCCCAGTGTGGCATTACTTATGTACTTATGTAAGTTACAGTGAAAACAAATAATATTTTATTAAAGTTGTCCAGGAAGTGCTCCTGTTCACTTCACAGGAGGGAAGAAAACCATAGGCGGTCAGTGGCCCAGCTGTTTGGGGAGGCTAAAGGGGGCGAGGTCAGGGGTGTGGCCAGGGGCAGGCTGTACATCCATAATTGTCTGACAAGACGCAGATAAAAGAGTAAGTAAAAGGAGAGAGAAGGAAGGTGCTAGACCAGAGTGCAGCGATGCTAAGGGTAGCCCATCCCAAACAGTGAAAAGTACCACCCTAATTAGTAAGATTGAAGGCTAGAGAGTGAGTTTTTAGCAAAACATCCAAAGTTGGACTTAGACGTCGTATCTTTCATGCATATTCATTGTGGGTGTCGTGGGGACCTGACTGGTGGGGGATACTCCAGGACCAACTTGGGAAATACTGATCTCAAACACCTTCAGATGCTTCAGAACACTGCAACTCATAGGCGCCCGGTATAAGAGACTTGGACAGGCTAAGCCTCCCCTGCTGTGCTCTGAGAGGTTTAAATTGTTGATTTACCTCCATCCTCACAGCAGGAGCTGCAGTGAAAGCCCTCTAGCCTGGTGTAACCAATTGTAGAAATTGGTTTATGGTTTGTTTACCTTACTACTGGGAGAGCAGGGGGAGGGGGGGGGGGTTGGCTGGGCTGCCAGGGAGATATTTAAGTAGGATGACTCCCTGACCTGCACTGAGAACAGATAGCAGCAGAATCGGACAACCAGACAACAAAGGTAGAAAAGATCATTTTATTTTCATTATAGTGTTTGGAATATGTTCACTTTGAGAATCAGGTGCTCAACATTAAAAGTTTATATTTATTTACTTATTTATGGCATTTTATCCCACATTAAACATGAATTAGGGTGTTTTGTGGCTCTACATGAGAATTGTGATATTATGATCCCTTGTTTCATATTGTTGACGGTCTGCATTTTCCGTATGGTGGTATATCGGTGTATTAGGTTCTGCCCAGTGTAATATTTATGGTACAGTAAGGTTCTGAGTGTGTTTTTGGACAAAGTTGTGCATAGTGTTTTGCAGTTGAGCGATTGTGCTTAGAATATGCTTTGAGCAACCACTTTATTCTTTGACATATGATACATATCTAATATCTAAATTTAATAAAAGGTATTAATTGTGACTTTTATTTTTATTTATTTATTTTTTCTGTGTGTTATCAGACAATTATGGATTTAAGCTCCACCCCTGGCCCTACCCATAACCCCGCCCCCTTTAGCCTCCCCAAACAGTTGGGCCACCGACCGCCTATGCTGCAACTCGTATCATTTACCAAGCCTCCCGCTATGATTGAGTCACAGCACTCCTACAGCGCCTGTATTGGCTACCAGTAGGATACAGAATTAAATTTAAGATCCTCACCTTGACACATAAGATTCTCTATACCACTACTCCTCTGTATTTGACCTAGTTGATTACTCCTTACTCACTATCCCACACTTTGCAGTCTTTACTTGATAACATCTCAGTTTTGCCACACCCCTCTTAAGCAAGGTGGGAATCTACTCGCTCCTCCGCTTTTTACTTTTTATCACCAGCTCTACGGAACTTGCTTCCCAAGCCTCGACTGCTGAAGAGAGTGTATGTGCTTTTTAGGACCTCTCTTAAGACCTACTTCTTCCAACTTGCATTTGATTCTTAGCGTTGTCTCTGGCCTGGTTCCTGTGACTGGAAGATAATTTTTATTTGGGCCTGCTATTTGTGAAGAGATTTTACTTGTACTGTAATGGATGAATGAATTGATTCTCTCCTTCTCTGAGTGTATGTGGGTTTGTATGTTTCCTTTCCTATCAAATTATGGAGTTCTTATTTTCCTTCTATATGATTTGTTTTGATTGTAAACCATTTTGTCTTGCCTGTCAAATAGAAGTGGTATATAAAACCAATAAACGATCAATAAACGATATCGAAAATAGCCCTCTAAACAATTCAACATCAGATCCTTCAATATATTCTAAAACCATGTCAGATGTTAGTTAGTTAGTTAGTTAGTTAGTTAGTTAGTTAGTTAGTTAGTTAGTTAGTTAGTTAGTTAGTTAGGGTTCTTTTACTAAAGCTTAGCTTAAGTTATCTGCAGCAGGGCCCATAGGAATAAAATCGGCCCTGCTGCAGATAACTCAAGCTAAGTTTTAGTAAAAGACCCCCTTAGTTAGTTAGGGGTCCTTTTACAAAGGCGCACTGAAAAATGGCTTGCGCTAGTGTAGGCGCGGGGGTGCGCCTACACTAGCGCAAGCCATTCAGCGGTTTTGGGTGCGCACCAATCCATTTTTTAGCATGCCTGTAAAAAAAGCCTTTTTTTTTTTTACTTTTGCCAAAAATGGACATGCGGCAAAATGAAAATTGCCTCACGTCCATTTTGGGTCTGAGACCTTACTGCCAGCCATTGACCTAGCGGTAAAGACTCACGTGGTAACTGGGCGGTAATTAATCTACAAAAAATTTGTTGTGAGAACGGACCACAATCCTCTGAAATACTTAGAGACCGCCAACGTACAAGCGGTGGAGCAGCGGTGGCTAGCGCAGCTAGCAGAATTAGAATTTTCCGTTGAATATAAGCCTGGTCGGAACAATGTGGTAGCGGATATACTTTCCAGATTACCAGACACGGAGGAACCAGAGTTGGAGGGAGAAGACACAGAGAAAGACTTCATGAGTTGTGTCTGTGCTCTAGTGACAGTGAAACGGAGAAGGGGGAAAAGGCTTCCAAGAGAATATCCTGAATGTAAGAGCATATTGGTTGGGGACCAAAATTCTGAAACAGCAAAGGCACAAAGAGAGGCTGAAGACTTGGGAGATATAATGTCGTGGTTGGAGAAAAATTATCATCCCGATTCAGAAGAACTGAATTCAGTGGGGAAAAAGCTGTTGTGGAAACATCGGGAACAATTGCAGATTAAGGATGGTGTACCGTTTCGGGTGTATGAGGACTGTCAGCTTGGGAAAGATGAGTACCAAGTAGTAGTGCCTGATTGCTTAAAGCAGGAATTATTAAGAACTTATCATGATCGGATGGGACACTACGCTGTGGAAACCACTTTCAAGAACTTGAGGAAGAGGCATTTTGGGGCAAAAATGAGGCAGGATGTAGAGCAGTGGATCCGGAGATGCAAGAGGTGCTGTTTCTCAAGAGAATTATTTCCTAAGGAGAGAGCTGAGTTAGGATGCTTTAATGTGATTCGCCCTCAAGAGATGTTGGCCGTAGACTATACGGTATTGGAGAGGGATGGCGGAGGATTCGAAAACGTACTCATCCTTATGGATATGTTTTCCAGATTCGCTGTTGCAGTGCCTACTAGGAATCAAACTGCCAAAACGACGGCCAAGGCATTGGTAGAGAAATGGTTTGCGGTGTACGGGGCGCCTGAGAAACTGCATTCGGACCAAGGATCAGCTTTTGAGTCCGCAGTAATCAAGGAGTTGTGTGACTGGTATGGGGTGAAGAAAACGCATACGACACCCTATCATCCCCAAGGGAATGGGCGATGTGAGAGATACAATAGAACATTTCATCAAATATTGAGAGCATTTCCTGAACAGAAGAAAAGGTGCTGGTCCAAATTCATACCAGAAGTAAACCAAATTTATAACAGTTCAGTTCATTATGCAACTGGATTCACGCCTGCTACGTTATTTTGGGGTAGAGAAACCCTGCTACCCTATCATTCTCTGGTAAATCAGACCGAAGTCTTGGAACATGAAATTTGCCTGGAAACCTCGGAGATTGGTTGAATATTCATCAAGTGAAATTGGAATGTGCGCAAAAGTTAGCCAGAGAGGCCACTTCTCTTCAATATGAGAATATGAGAAAGCAGTATAATAAGAGGGCTGGAGTTGAACAACTTAATGAGGGAGAGTGGGTACTGCTTCGTAGACAGAGATTCTCGGGGAGACACAAGATACAGGACATTTGGGAGGCCAGGCCTTATAAAGTTATTGCCATTTTTGGGGGCAATTCTAATGTTATTAAAACTGGAAATGTAGAAGATGGTGAAAAGACAGTACATCATAATTTAGTAAAGAAATATGTTTTGGATGGGGAGGAACCTGACATAGAATCACAGACTCAAAGGGAGGTTACTGAAAAAGATAAAGTAAACGATGATAGTATTGCAACAGAAAAGAACAACTGTGGGTACATAATATATACAGAAGCAATTTTGGCTCCTTACGTTTCCGAACCAGTTCCAAAGAATTTGGAAAAGGTAAGGAGTTCTGCGAGAAGTAATAAAGGGATATGTTCTTCTTTTCTAGCTGAACATTTTATTTTGGATTAAGTAAGAAAAGATGATACAAGTTGTAAAGCCAGATGAAATCATAATATCAATGTAACAGATTTTTGATTAAAAAGTAATCAAAAATCTGATTTTGATGTGTATGTACAAGTGTTCAAGAAATGCAAAATGGTTCAGTGGAAAATAATGTTTAGGCAGAAATAAGGATGACTTAGAGATTCAAAGGGTTAGGCCTATCCTGTTACTATAGGGTACATTGTTATAGCCAAAGTTATGGGAGTGTGAGAGTGGCTGGAAGATTATTGATGATAGAGAATTTTATGGGATGTCTATTTTGAAAAGGGTGTGAAGTGAGGATGTGAGTTTGCTGTTTGAGTTTGGGGATGGTTGGAATGTTAGAATATTGGGGACAATATTCAGTTCTAAAGCATAGGCGAATGTAACAAAGGGTTAAGAAAAGGGAAAAAAATAAAATACTTACCTGGGGGGCTCAGGAGGGTCCATGAGGCTGCTGCCCAGGTTGAGTGGCCAGTGGCAGGCTTGGGGGTCATTGCGGGGCCGTCTTTTGGGTTGGGGGAGAGCTGCAAGGAGCGGCGAGGTTTTTTTAAATCCGGGGACAGTTCGTGTTTGGGGCTGAGGGGGACGCTGCCTGAGGCAGCATTGCAGTTTTTCTGAGGTGGGAATTGAACTCAGTTCCTCAGGACCAAAGTCCACCACCCTAACCACTAGGCCACTCCTCATCAAGACCTCCAATGCCACTGTCCACAGGAGGTTGACCTAAGTAGTTCATAAATAATGCGATACAATTTCTCACAGCTGCAAACAAATCTGAAGAACAGACCTGTGTGAACCTGGAAACTCATACTTGGATAACTCTTATGTCGGTCCAATCCGAAGGTATCACAGTCTACAAAATATTACAGTTTTCATAAGGACAAGATGGTTGTCGGCGGATGGCTCGCTTCATTTTAAGCACTGCCTTTCAGCAGGCGTCCGGACAATAAAACCATCCACATGCACAATTCTGTCCCTTTAATAGAGCAATTTTGAAAATGAAAGTCTGCTTTTAGAGTTGTGTTAGCAGGCTTTAGTAATCGGGATTACAGTACACAGTATTTAGCAAAATAAAATAGACCAGCAGATGTTCTCATCTAATTTGTATGAACCATAAATCTTCATGCAGCTTTAAGCACGCAAGGTGCAAGCACAGACCATGGTTTTTGGGTTGTTTTCTTTTTTAACTGGCTTTGTGTTTTGTTTTTGTGAAAAGAACTGTTGGCTAGAGGCCAGCATGTAAGAAGCTCTTCAAAAACCTGACATTTATTTCCCAGTGCATCAGCCTTGTAATGTTATTTTCAAAATCTGACCATGATAAACTACCTATTCTGCAAGGCTTTGCTCTTCTTCCCATTAAAAGCAGACATCGTTTGTACAGTACTCCATCAGCATTTTATGCCAGACCATAAAAGTCATTTTTTTTCCTCCAAATTTCTATTAGCATGTTATCTCAGAGTGATTAATGGTAGCTGTTTTTCCCACTCTTCTTTATTATAGGAAAGTACTGAGGCCACTGAGCATTTTATTTCCACGATTGTTTTATTCGTACTCTACACTCCTCCCCGTGAACTCCATTCGCTGGGTAAATGTCTCCTGTCATCCCCCTTCTCCCCCACTGCTAACTCCCGGCTCCGTTCCTTCTATCTCGCTGCTCCCTATGCCTGGAATAGACTCCCTGAGCCAGTACGTCAGGCTCTGGCTGTCTTCAAGTCTAGGCTTAAAGCCCACCTCTTTGCTACTGCTTTCGACTCCTAACCATGACTCTCTTACTCAACACCCTCACTTATCACCCCTACCACTGCAATTTCCCCACCCCTAGCTGTCTGTTCGTCTGTCCAATTTAGATTGTAAGCTCTGTTGAGCAGGGACTGTCTTTTCATGTTAATTTGTACAGCGCTGCGTAAGTCTAGTAGCGCTATAGAAATGTTTAATAGTAGTAGTAGTAGTACTCTATTTATGCAATATAATTTGTATCACAGGCGCTTTTTCGGGGGAGTTTCCGGAAATTACTCTGAGCGTTCAGGGGAGAGTGAGCGAGGCGATATGTTAAAGCTGAAAGCATACGGTTATTGCAAAGCGCTGTACTGAATGAGCAGGGCTTGTATTCTGTACTGTTGTTTGAACACTGGAATGAGAAATAGTGGACAAGCTTTAAGTCTAGCTGGCAGACGATGATACAGTACTTTATTATCCACACGGTCATGCGAGTCATCAGAACGCTTTCCCTTCCAACAAGATCCTTTCAGCTGTTCTTTCTCGACCATACTATTGGTTTTCCAGGACGTGCAAAATATTATTTATACTGAAGTTGAGAACATTACGCAGTGATAACGATAACTATAAGTAATTTGCGGCAGTTTCCTTGGCAAGCAACAGGCGTCACACTAAAGCTTCGAGTATGGCTGCAGTACAGTGGTAGAGTTTCACGAATAGACCCAAAGAAGACATCGAATAAACGAACAGGAAGCTACTGAAGCTGAAAAAAACAGCAAAGGTTTTGGGAGAGGGATGGCAAGTTAGTGTTTGCATCACGGCGCTGAAGAAAACGAGACAGCTTTGATTGGAGAAGGACCTTGACACAGCCCATGGCGAAACCCGGATTCGTGTCGGCGTCAGAGGTCTCCTTTACTGTAGTGTGCAATGTCTTATGGAAGACTCAATGATGTGAACTAAAGAAGAAGAAGCTTTTTTTAAGCTAAGTATTATGTTTTGAAATGTAGAAAAACTTTGGATAAAAGGCAATAAAAAAGAAGAAAAAATTATACGGTAAAAGATATTGGATTAATGACGAACACATGCCCACCCAAAATTGTATTTGGCTTAAGGTACTGAGCCAGTGTGCTGGAGTCATGTGCATCTGATAGATCCAATATTTCTACTAAAAAATTGTATTTTTGGTAAATGAATGAAGGATTGTTATAGGAGTTGGGTGTTTTGTTCATATATATATTGCCTCCTCCTTTGATGAATACTATTGGTACTATTGATATTGAGTATTATAGTAAAACTAGTAGAACCATGCCCCTTTCCTCAACAATGAAACGGGCCCTAGGTAGGCTGTCCTGTAAGCTTTTTTTCTCTCTCCCCTGCCCTCCCTTCCATGTCCAGCGATTCTCCTCTTCCCTGCACTCCCATCCATGTCCCACAATTCTCTCCTCTACTGTCCTCCCATCCCATCCATGTCCATCAATTCTCCTCTGCCCTGCCCTCCCCTCCCCGTCCCTTCCCTTCCTTCCTCCCTCCCTCCCTCCCCTCGATGTCCCGCGATTCTTCCCTCCCCTCCCCTCCCTTCCATGTCCAGCGATTCTCCTCTTCCCTGCACTCCCCTCCCCTTCCCTTCCCTTCCTTCCTTCCTCCCTCCCTCCCATCGATGTCCCGCGATTCTCTCCTCCCCTCGATTCGTACCTGAACGTTCTCTGGCTGGCTGGCGCTGGCTTCCATTCCATTCGTAACATCCCTCCTGACGTCAGCTTGCCTCCAGCGTTCCCTTCCCTCTCATTGTTCCGCCCTCTGACGTCATTACGTTTTGACGCAAGGGCGGGGCAATGAGTGGGAATGGATGTTACGAACCCAGGCATCCAGACGTGGAACGTTGGAGGTGCAAATTATTATATAGGATGGTTTTGACATCAAAGAAATACAAGTGACAGATTTCTAGAGAGAGCAAATATTTGAACCTGTTCAGATAAGTGAATTTTCCCTGAAGCAGAATCCAGTTCAAAACATGATGCTTTGTTGAAGGTATTTGAATTTAATGTTTGAGACACCAGTACGAATGAAAGATCAGTGTTGTCTTTTGCATGTGGACATTTTTATTTACAATAGGGGAAATTCTATATATGGCATCTTTAAAACCATTCGGTTAGCACCTCACGTGCCGTTCTTGAGACTAAAATTTAAGCGCACCCAGTTAAGTACTACTACTACTACTACTACTATTTAGCATTTCTATAGCGCTACAAGGCGTACGCAGCGCTGCACAAACATAGAAGAAAGACAGTCCCTGCTCAAAGAGCTATGTAATAAAAGTGAGCCAAGTATAGGACAATCAAGCCATTGTGACATCACTGATGAGGTTGGCTCTTATTGGTGGCCTGAGGCATTATGACATCACAATATTAGCTCTGGTTACAAGAGACTACTACTATTACTATTTATCACTTCTATAGCGCTACAAGGCATACGCAGCACTGCACAAACATAGAAGAAAGACAGTCCCTGCTCAAAGAGCTTACAATCTAATAGACAAAAAATAAATAAAGTAAGCAAATCAAATTAATTAATGTGAACGGGAAGGAAGAGAGGAGGGTAGGTGGAGGCGAGTGGTTACAAGTGGTTACGAGTCAAAAGCAATGTTAAAGAGGTGGGCTTTCAGTCTAGATTTAAAGGTGGCCAAGGATGGGGCAAGACGTAGGGGCTCAGGAAGTTTATTCCAGGCGTAGGGTGCAGCGAGACAGAAGGCGCGAAGTCTGGAGTTGGCAGTAGTGGAGAAGGGAACAGATATGAAGGATTTATCCATGGAGCGGAGTGCACAGGAAGGGGTGTAGGGGAGGATGAGTGTGGAGAGATACTGGGGAGCAGCAGAGTGAGTACATTTATAGGTTACTACTACTATTTAGCATTTCTATAGCGCTACAAGGCTTACGCAGCGCTGCACAAACATAGAAGAAAGACAGTCCCTGCTCAAAGAGCTTACAATCTAATAGACAAAAAATAAAGTAAGCAAATCAAATCAATTAATGTGAACGGGAAGGAAGAGAGGAGGGTAGGTGGAGGCGAGTGGTTACAAGTGGTTACGAGTCAAAAGCAATGTTAAAGAGGTGGGCTTTCAGTCTAGATTTAAAGGTGGCCAAGGATGGGGCAAGACGTAGGGGCTCAGGAAGTTTATTCCAGGCGTAGGGTGCAGCGAGACAGAAGGCGCAAAGTCTGGAGTTGGCAGTAGTGGAGAAGGGAACAGATAAGAAGGATTTATCCATGGAGCGGAGTACCCGGGAAGGGTGTAGGGAAGGACGAGTGTGGAGAGATACTGGGGAGCAGCAGAGTGAGTACATTTATAGGTTACTACTACTATTTAGCATTTCTATAGCGCTACAAGGCTTACGCAGCGCTGCACAAACATAGAAGAAAGACAGTCCCTGCTCAAAGAGCTTACAATCTAATAGAGAAAAAATAAAGTAAGCAAATCAAAATACCTGCGCTTAAGTTAGGCGCAGATCGGGTGTATTCTATTTGCAGTAGCTGTGGACGAAGTCAGCTTTGCCTTTTTCGACTAATCATTGGCAGCAGCGATTGCGTTATGTTACCTAAATGGAATACCTGACTCCACTTCACAAGGATCAGTTGGCTGGTTTTCTTCCAGCTTGGACTATATTACATGCTTATAGTTTGGACTGATTGGTTGGGTGGGCAGGGCTGGGAGGGCAGGGGTATTTGAATTCCAGTGCTGTTAAATGTGTATATTTATGATACCGTTTCATGGTAGTTTATTTATTTATTTAACACATTTATACCCCACATTTTCCCACTTAGCTGCAGGCTCAATGTGGCTTACACAATACCGTAGAGGCAGGCTCCGGTTCGATAAAATACAAATACACAAAATATAGTATTAGGCATATAAGAAACATAAATAAAAGCAACAAAGAAATAAAGAGGGGGTGGTGATAAAAGTCCAATACGGTCCATAGTTTTACTGTGTCGCAGGAAGTAGAAAGTTAATTTGGATCAAGGGGGTAGGCCTTCCTAAACAAGTTGGTTTTCAATGACTTCCTAAAGTTAAGATGGTTGTGGATAGATTTCACGGTTTGGGGCAGAGCGTTCCACAGTTGTGTACTTATGTAAGAAAAGCTGGATGCATAAATTGATTTGTATCTAAGTCCATTGCAGTCTGGATAATGCAAATTTAAAAATTGTAAATTTCAAAAGAGTTTGAAATTCAAAGTTTTGAAGGTGTCTGTCCTTGTAATTCAAGGAGAATGACCAAAATCCTTAATAGCTAATTAACCAATAAGGAACCTCAAAGCTCCTGATAGGGAAAACATTGCATATAATGCTGAATCAACTATTGCAACAAGGAGTAGAGTAATATCATTGGTTCCAGTGAGAAAGAACCAGAGAGCAAAAAAAACATGCGCAAAAACTCATATCTAAATGAGAAAAACGAATGGTATAAAAAAAACCTCTCTTTCCCAATCACTAATGCTATGAATTAACAAGGTGAGACACCTAACCCTAAAACTACCGTACCGGACCTGTGCCCGGACATATAACCCCCCCTCCCCCCGTGAACTCGTCCACCAAACAAACCTCAACCTTTCACCCCTATAGCACTATTAATACTTGTTATATCTATAAAATTTCATTATTAGCTGATCGAACACAAAGTTAGACCACAGTTTTATAAATGTCTTTAACTTATCTTGTAGTCTTGTGGCTTATAGGAGTTAGGCTGCCCGTGGTGGAGCCGGGGAGTCTTTAAACTGTTTAGCAAACTTTTGATGACATCATCCTGTGTCGCCCTTCCTTCAACAAGTGCGCCTTATTTCGCCGAGTATAAAGCTGCCTCAGGAACTCAGGACCTCCAACCAGAACCAAACAGTAAAAAATCTCTCTTCTGAATGCTCAAAAGATGGTCTATAATGCAAATTTAAGTACGTTTGGGATAGACTGGTACTGTTCCTGGGTGGTAGATTTATAAGGTTCTATTATTAAGTTTTTATTTACTGTTTTCATGTTTACCTCATTTAGGGGCCCTTTGTACAGAGCGATGGTAAGTCCAACGTGAGCTTACCGCTTTGCTCTTCTGGGACTACCTCTGGCCCAATGCGGCCACCAGTGGTAGTCCCACCCTGAGCGCGCGTCATTTCCGGGGGAAAAAAAGAATACCCAGGGAAATGACTTGTACGGCAGTAACCCAGAAGTAATCGGGCATCGCCGTGCGCTGCCCGGTTACCACCGAGTTAGCGTGGGAGCCCTCATCGCCACCTCAGTGGGTCACCACTGACAGGGCTCCCTGTCGCATGGCCATGCGGTAAGAGTTCTTTTACCACATGGCCATGTGCGCCTGGGGTCTTTTTGCCCGCTGCGGTAAAAAGGGCCCTGGTGCGCGGGGAAAAATGAACCCCGCTGCTAGCACAAGCCCTTTTTCCCGCAGCTTAGTAAAAGGACCCCTTATAGTATTTATGTTTATTCTTGGTTATTTTACTATTGTTATGCTGTTATTTCAGCTTGGAGAAGAGACGGCTGAGGGGAGACATGATAGAGGTATATAAAATAATGAGTGGAGTGGAACAGGTGGATGTGAAGCGTCTGTTCACGCTTTCCAAATATACTAGGACTAGGGGGCATGCGATGAAACTACAGTATAGTAAATTTAAAACAAATTGGAGAAAATATTTCTTCACCCAACGCATAATTAAACTCTGGAATTCGTTGCCGAAGAACGTGGTGAAGGCGGTTAGCTTAGCAGAGTTTAAAAAGGGGTTAGACGGTTTCCTAAAGGACAAGTCCATAAACCACTACTAAATGGACTTGGGAAAAATCCACAAGTCCAGGAATAACATGTATAGAATGTTTGTATGTTTGGGAAGCTTGCCAGGTGCCCTTGGCCTGGATTGGCCGCTGTCGTGGACAGGATGCTGGGCTCGATGGACCCTTGGTCTTTTCCCAGTGTGGCATTACTTATGTACTGTTAATATATGTTCTAGCTTGAGACCTATCCACTGGAATGGTGGTGGGCCAAGCTACACAGCTTGAAACAGCTGAAAAGCACTAACTAGGCCTGATAACCAGCTGATGGCCTTATAGCAGAGAGCCTGCAAGAGCAGGACTGCTTGGTGAGTCTTAATGAAACCTGGTACAACTTTAAAATTGAGTGTAATACTTAGGATGTAGAAATTAATGACAAAAATGGTAAAAATCTTGGTTCTTAAAATGGAGTTTGTCTTTATAAAATGGCTTTCAGTATCACAAGATATAAAAGACACTGATCTCTCTCAGTATTACGAAAGAGGTTTTAAAAGTGTTGAAATTGGCACTATGAAGAAATCTTTGAGAGGAGGGGCAGGTGGGCACCTGATCTGCGGTTAAGCATGATTCCGGTATGAAGCAAGATTAGAGAAAAAAAAGTCCCTCTTCATAGACTTGTATGGGGACCAAATACTATATAAGAAGGGTGCATCAGAGCTATCTTTGGAACGATTTCCCCAACGCATCGTGGAGGAGCTAAGCTCTGGCCGGTTGAACCCAGAATTGGTCCGATGAATGTACCGAACTAAAGTCCAGATTTGGGTGAGAATAAAAAGACTTTTTCTGTAACTAAACTGTTTCTGTCTTTATTTCAATCTATTCTCTATCTTCCATCTGTTTCACAAAATAATACACACACACAAGTAAGATTTCTCACTGAAACAGTTTTATAGATATTTCATAGATTTTATGTGGGAACATAAATGGCCAAAGATTCACTTAGATCCAAATAGACAGAAAGCAGTGGTCATGGGAATTAGATTTGAACTGCGCCTTCTGATACCCCCCCCAGCGCCGATACCCATGGAAAGGGGTGTCGCTGGAATTCAGGGAGGCGGTGATGAATAAGATCCTAGAAGAACAAACCCTCTGTACACCTCCGTGGGGAAGGGTCCTGCGGGGGTCTAGAGAGGGGTAGATAAAAACAGTACTTATGTTAACAAAATTGTAAGTTTTATGTTAAACTGTACCTGCTGTACACTGCCTTGGGTGAATTTCTTCATAAAGGTTAATAAATCCCAGTAAACAAATTAAATAATTGTAGGAGTTTCCTTCTTGTACCATTTCTCTGTTATGCACTTCTTTCTTTACAAAAAATGTCAATAAACATTTCAAGTCATAAAAAGAAGTATTTCCCATTGCTTGGGTAGGTTACCTATAGATGTTACATCTATAGGTAACCTGGGGTGTAGAGGATAGAGGAAAGGAAGAAAAAGAGAGGTGCTGAATTTGGGGAGAAGGGGGAAATAGGAGAGAAGCCGAATTGATGGAGAGAAGGATGGAGGAAGGGAAGTGGAGGAAGAAGGGAGAGGGAGAGAGAGATAACGGACCTGGGGTGAAAGGTGGAGGGAAGGAACAAAAAGAGAGATGTGTTGGACTTGGGGGTGGGGGTTGGGAGAGAGGGAAGAGAAAAAGAGAATGGACCTGGGGTAGAGGGGAATAAGGGAGAGAGAGTTGGACCTGTAGGCGGGAGAAAGGACATGGGCCTTTAATCAGTGGCGTAGCCACATGGAAGGGAAGGGTAGGGGTCTTGGAGACTTGAGCCCCCTCCTTTGAGTTCAGGCCCCCTCCAAAGCTGCAGTACCTGTTCAATGGCTCGTGGGGTAGCTCAAGCCCTGCCAGCCGAAGAAATCCGCTGCCTGAGTCACCACCTTCCTCCACGTACTGCCTAAGAACCAAGAAAGTCAACAGGGTGTGTCCGTCCACCAATGCTTCCACTCCCCAAGCATGTTCCAGACGGAAGATCTCTTTCGCACAATGCAAGTACTGCAGCAAGTGTAAGCAGTAAATTTGAGAGACGGAAATCATGCGCTACATGCCCTGGCTTAGGAGTGAGGTTCTTTCCTGTTATAGTATGATCAAAACTAACCCACTTGGAGAAGTCGCCTCCAAGACATAAACTAAATAGGGCCAAAGACTAAGCCTTAAGCACACATACGTACTACACAATCCACCAGCAAAAATCCACCACCAAATCTACACATGCTCTAGGGATCTTTGACTTATATAGGGGCAGGCAGAACCATTGCAGCCATTGCAGGAGGATGCTGTGACCAAATGTTATACACCTATCTACGCTGATTTGGTATGACCCTGAATTCAGGATCATGTTGAGCTAGTGAAGGTATTTGCTAGTTTTTTAGCTACAAAGATATGATTCACGTCTTCAGACCTCCAAAGAAAATAGTTTGGCTGGCAGTCTGATGGTACTCAGTCAAAAAACATTGAGTTATCAGCAGCGCCAAAAGCAGTAGCGTCCATCAAACTATGCCCAGTGCAATTTTAATGAAATATAATGTAGATACAGTTAGGGTCATCAGATAGGAAACTGATTTTGTGGTTTCAGACTTTGATGACAACTTTTGATATCTGACAAACTGTGAAGATACTTTATTCTAAATGAGGCATTTGCTTTCGAAGCATTCATTGCTGTGATTGGGTCGGGACATTATTCAGGTGTGTGAGAGAAAGAAGGAAGACCAGAGGTGCCCTTCCCTTCCATTTTGCAAAGGCAGTTTTCTTTAGGTGAGGCCCATGGTTTTGCAGATAGGAGATACCTTTTAGCTTGAATACCCTTGTAAATCAGTTTCCATGGTGATATTCATACCTACTGTATCTGAATGTACACCGCTTGATTGCTTTTGAGCTTGCGGGCAATATATAAGAAATTAAATAAAAAGAAATATTCATCATTAAAACTTAGGTCTGGAAAACAGCTGATTTTGTGCCAGCTGCTCGTCACATTTTCAGTATATAAAATCTGAAACAATAAATTGAGAGCAGGTGGTATTGAATAAACATTGATAGAATCATGGTGCAGTATTGTTCCATCATGCAAGTGACTTTAATTCATGTAAACAGGTCTATGGATTGTCCACTAAGATCTATGGTTATCCCAAGGGAGGACATACTGAAGATGTTAATATGATAATCATTTGTTATAGTCCTCCCATTTAGACTGGTCACAATGGTATAGTTCTGGGAGTAGGGTAGAGAAGTTTCTGGTCAGGAAGTCCTAGGAAAGAGACAAAAGAAAACAGATGCCAGATAAAAGTCCACACAAATGATTCTTTATTAAAAGCTCTACCCGACATGGTCCATGTTTCGCCCGAGGAGGAATGCCTCAGCGGTATACACTAAAAACAATAATCAAAAAACCTCTTAGAGAAAAATTACATTGGCTCCCATTAAAAGATCGAATTGCATTCAACATCTGCACCTTAACTCATAAAATCATTCATGGAGAGGCCCCATCATATATGTCAGACCTAACTGACTTATCAACACGAAATACCAAAAGTTCATCACGTACTTTCCTAAACCTCCACTACCCCAATTGCAGAGGTCTTAAATACAAATCAATACATGCGTCTAGCTTCGCCTACCTCTGCACACAATTATGGAATAAACTACCGAATACTATAAAAACCACGCACGACTTGAGAACCTTCCGGAAGTTACAGAAGACGCACCTGTTCAAAGAGACTTACAAAAAGAATCCTCCTTAATGACTTGTTTCCTAATCTATACCAGAACCAACTAATATTGATCCCTTCTGATTTGATTATTTTACCATATTATCATTATTGAACATTACATTTTTTTCCTACTCTCACTTGTATGTTATGTATTATCATTTTATTTACCCTACCTTCCTGTTATTCTTGTACATTAATTGTAACAATATGCTGAACCTCTTACTCTGTTAATGGTGATGCCATTGCAACATAATGCAAGCCACATGGAGCCTGCAAATAGGTGGGAAAATGTGGGATACAAATGCAGCAAATAAATAAATATTTACTACAAAAATGATATAAAATAAATTCATCAAAAATACATATAAAATGTTAGCAGTCCAGGCGATATTGTATTTGCACTGACAGCAAACAAAATTCCATAAAGTAAATGTGACCATGCAAGTAAAACATAAAATCATGCTTAGAATATGTGATTCCTGACGCAGGCATTGTTCGCCGAAACACGGTCATGTTATGTCATTTTAGCTGTGCCACGAACATTGGCTGATGGATTGAACATTAAGGTCTATTTTACATCTAATTTGGGATATTTCACATATGACATTTTGTGGGGTTTACCATTTATATTGAGACCCTTTACACTAATATTTCCCAGTATTTCCCACTATTTTTATCCTATTTCTTTCCATTACTTGGTGTCATATAACTTCTCTTACATATTTATTTATTTAGATTTTGCTCACACCTTTTTCAGTGGTAGCTCAAGGTGAGTTACATTCAGGTACTCTGGATATTTCTCTGTCCCAGGAGGGCTCACAATCTGAGTTTGTACCTGAGGCAATAGAGGGTTAAGTGACTTGCCCAAGATCACAAGGAGCAGCAGTGGGATTTGAACTGGCCACCTCTGGATTGCAAGACCGATGCTCTAACCACTAGGATTTATTTTTATCCATTATGTTGCAGCCTCTGGTGTTTTGGGGCTAAGGGTTAGGGAATCAACTGTTGCAGTTTTGAATGCATGCTAATCATGGTTAATGTTGCAATTAACATGTTCATTATTAATTGTGATTAAAAATGTAATCTTAATTAATAATATACCTACCTCCCTTCCCCGCCCAAGCGTGGTCCACTCCAGCATCTCTCCCTCCCCTCCTGGACCACCTGCAGCTCTCTCTTCTCTCCACTTCACACCTGGATTACCTTTTTCAATTTGCAGTAAGTCATCGGCCCTGCAGCAGTGGCAGCTGTACTGAAGAGCTGCCTGTTGCCTGCTCCAGGCCTTCCCTCTGACCTGTCCCACCCACTGCTGATGCAACTTCCTATTTTTGATGGGTCAGATCAGAGGGAAGTCCCGGTGAAGGCCACAGGCATCTCTTCAGTGTGGCTGCCGCTGCTCCAGGGCCAAAGACTTAGTGCAAATTGAAAAAGCTAATCTGGGAGGGAGGAGGAGGGAAGAGAGAGGATGGTCTGAGAGGGGAGAGAGATGCCAGACCATGTGCAGTTGGGGAGGGAGGGAGGTAATTGAAAGAGAACTGCGTGAGGAGAGGGAATTGAAAGAGAACCTCAGGTGGCCAGGGGGTTGGAGGGAGAGAGAATCTTAGGTAGCCGGGTGGGAAGGGAGAACCACAGGTGGTCATGGGGAGGGAGAGAGAACTTCAGGCAGGGCTAAAAGTAGAGGGAGAGATGCTGGACTATGCACGGAGGAAAGGGGGAAAGAGAGAGATGTTGAATTGGGGGAGAGAAGGATGGAAGGAGTGACGTGGAGGGAGAAGAGCAAGGGAGAAAGAGAGATAATGGACCTGGGATGGAAGGTGGAGGGAAGAAAAAGAGAGACGTGCTGGATTTGGGGGGGGGTTGGGAGAGGGAAGAGGGAAGAGAGAAAGATAATGGACCTGGAGTAGAGGGGAGGAAGGGAGAGAGAGTTGGACCTGGAGGTGGAAGAAAGGAAAAGGGCCTTTAATCAGTGGAATAGCCACAAGGAAGGGGAGGGGGGCCTTGGAGACCTGGGCCCCCTCCTGTGGATTCAGGACCCCTCCAAAGCTGCAGTACCTGTTCAATGGCTGGTGGGGTAGCTCAAGCCCTGCCAGCCAAAGAAATCCGTAGCCTGAGTCACCACCTTCTTCTTATACTGCTTCGGGACCAAGGAAGTCAGCAGGGTGCCTTCAGCCACCAACACTTGCACTCCCCAAGCATGCTCAGTTTGTGCATCAATTGAGCATGTTCAGGGCGTGCTGGAGGCACCCCGCTCAATTCCTCGCTCCTGAGGCAGCACAAGGAGGGAGGAGATCCCTTTGGCAGTGGATTTCTTCGACTAGGGGAGCTTCAGCTTCCCCACCAGCAAAGGTATGATATCAAATGTGGGGAGGGGAGAGAGAGGAAATGTGTGTGCCCCCCCCCCCCCCCCAGTGGACTGCTGGCTATGCCTTTAATCACATGATTAATCGCAATTAAAAATTTCAATCGATATGCGGCCCTAGTTTAAACAATTATAGGATAAGAGGAAGAGGGAAAGGAAGAGTTAACCAGAAAGAAACAACCAGAACAGGACACTTGATAGTTGAAAAACAGGTAACTTCCACTTTTACTTTTAACTGCATGCATCAGATATAACTGAATAAAAGTAATAAAAATTGGTGACATTATTACTTTGGTAAAAGTAACAAATGTTTCCTGAACTTCTTTACAGGTAAAAGTGATAAGTACGTAAGTACATAAGTATTGCCATACTGGGAAAGACCAAAGGTCCATCAAGCCCAGCATCCTGTTTCCAACAGTGGCCAATCCAGGTCACAAGTACCCAATAGTAGCAACATTCCATGTAGAACCCCAAAGAATAGCAAGAGTCTAGAATACTAAAGAATAGCAAGATTCCATGCAGAATTTCAAAGTGTAGCAACATTCCATTTGGAACCCCAAAGAATAGCAAGATTCCATTCAGAATCCCAAGCACATAAGTACATAAGTGTTGCCACACTGGGACAGACCAAAGGTCCATCAAGCCCAGCATCCTGTTTCCAACAGTGGCCAATCCAGATCACAAATACCTGGCAAGATCCCAAAAAAGTACAAAACATTTTCTACTGCTTATCCCAGAAATAGTAGATTTTCCCCAAGTCAATTTAATAATTGTCTATGGACTTTTCCTTTAGGAAGCCATCCAAACCTTTTTTAAACTCCACTAAGCTAACCGCCTTTACCACATTCTCTGGCAACGAATTCCAGAGTTTAATTACACGTTGAGTGAAGAAAAATTTTCTCCGATTCATTTTAAATTTACTACTTTGTAGCTTCATCGCATGCCCCCTAGTCCTAGTATTTTTGGAAAGCGTGACACATCTACCCGTTCAACTCCACTCATTATTTTATAGACCTCTATCATATCTCCCCTTTACTTAGGGGCCCTTTTACTAATGTGCACTGAAATATGGGCTGTGCTAGTGTAGGTGCATGTTTTGGGCATGCGCAGATCCATTTTTCAGTGTGCCTGTAAAAAAAACTTTGTAAAATTTTTGCCAAAAATGAACGTGCGGCAAAATAAAAATTGGCTTGCGTCTATTTTGGGTCTGAGACCTTACCGCCAGCCATCGACATAGCGGTAAGGTCTCACGAGGTAACCATGTGGTAATCATCTACGCATGTAGAATGACGATTACTGCCCGGTTTTTGCCGTGCACCAGAAAATAAAAATTATTTTCCGGTGTGCATAGCGGACCCAGGTCAAAAATGAAATTACTGCAAGGGCCACGCGGTAGCCGGGCAGTAACTCAAAATTGACGCAGATGGGGTGTGCGTAGGCACCTACGCAGCTTAGTAAAAGGGACCCTTAGTTACTATACAACACTGGATATTCTGCTTTGACGTTTCTAGAACCACCATAAAGTCAACATTCCAAATTAAATAGGACCGCGGTACAACATAGTCAAAAGGTGATTTAACTAACTGAAGATTGTCTTTTCCAGGACAAAATTAGTGTTCACTGTCATTTGTTCATATCATATTGCATCAGATTATGCAGGCATAATAACCACATTTTCTCCAGAGGTCAGCACAGAGGAGCAGATGAATTTAGGAATCAGAAATTTTCTTTTCTTGCTCGTCGCCACTAATGAAATGAGTTTATTGCGGAGATTTGTGGAAATACAATTTCATTAGTGTCCAGAAGAGACCCCAAACTGCTGGAGAACGCTTTGTCCCGAAGGACGGATGGGTTTCATGCGTCTGATGGCTTTATATCATCCCTGTGAGATCTGCTCCATTTTCTGTTTTGAATTATTTCATTAAAATCTCATTTGCTGCTCCCTGGAAATGGATCATCACTTTGGGTTTTTATATCTGACAGTCACGGTGCTGTCAGACGTTGATTCAGTCTGCAGAGGTTCTGATTTGGGGAAAACACGCTGTATGTTTGCAATTCACTCTAATCGACTGAGTAACAGACCTGAAAGTCATACACAGGCTGCACAAGTTGAACCCGCTCATTTTCATCAAGTGACTTTTAAGGGTGTAGAAAACTTTAAAACAGTCCCCATTACTGTGACTCTTTAAACTGTACAAGTAATAACAAAGAGGGTGAAAATTCAAAGGGGTTTAACCGGGCGGTAGAGGTTCTCCCAGTTAAAACCCACTGAGCTAGCCAGTCACCGAGATTCACCAGCTCTTTAACTGAATAGTGCTGCTGAATATCGGCTCTAACCGGCCACGGGGAAACCAGCTAGGTCAACGGTGGTCCAGGGGAAGAGTTTGGGCAGAACTGCTAGTTAGCCAGTTAGTGGCATAAGAACATAAGAATAGCCATACTAGGTCAGACCAATGGTCTATCTAGGCCAGTATCCTGTTTTCCAAACAGTGGCCAAGCCAGGTCACAAGTACCTGGCAGAAACCCAAATCGTGGCAACATTCCATGTAGAATCTCAAATAGCAGCAACATTCCATGTAGAATCTCAAAGAATAGCAAGATTCTGGAATCCTAAAGAGAAACAAAATTCCATGCAAAATCTCAGAGTAGCAACATTGTATCTAGCAGAAACCCAAATCATGGCAACACTCCATATTACAAATCCCAGGGCAAGCAGTTGCTTCCCCATGTCTGTCTCAATAGCAGACTATGGACTTTTCCTCCAGGAATTTGTCCAAACCTTTTTTAAACCCAGACACGCTAACCGCTGTTACCACATTCTCTGGCAAAGAGTTCCAGAATTTAACTATTCGTTGAGTGAAAAAATATTTCCTCCTATTTGTTTTAAAAGTATTTCCATGTAACTTCCTCAAGTGCCAGGGCTGCAGATAAGGAAAGTTTTTGTTGATAAAACATGCAGGTCGGCCAAAGCCAGATATTATTTGTAATTTAAGATTCTGTAACCTTTCTGAGGATATTCAAACAATTATGAGAAGAAATTGGCATATTTTGGAGGGGCATCAGTGTTTTAAAGATAAAAGATTGATATTTGCTTAATCGTACACAGAATTATATATGGCCTCGGCCTGGCCTACATGAGAGAACTAATTTATCTATCAATAAGAAACCTAACGGAAAGAGCAAAATCATACCTAACCCTCCACTACCCCAAATGCAACGGCCTGAAATACAAATCATCACAGCTTCTCCTTCATAGGCACTCAACTCTGGAATGCACTACCAAAAGACCCGAAACTCACAAACTACCTCAACTTCCGGAAAAACCTAAAAACACTCCTTTTCAGGAAGTTCCTCCCCTCTGTGAATTCATAACATCTTAACCACTAAAAATACCCGAAACAACCTCGGAAATAGAAAACGATGCATACCTCACTCCCACAAATACTACTTATTCCTCCCGCATGCTTTGTAAACACAATCTACGCTACTACTGATCGCTGGTATTAAGTGATTCACATCAACTAACTGACATTCTGTAATCTGTATCTGTTGTAATATGTAAGCCACATTGAACCTACCAAAGGGTGAGAAAATGTGGGATACAAATGAAATAAATAAATAAATAAATATTTGTATACACTCACAATAGAAATATCAAAGAAACTGTAGCCTCTTCTGCCCTTCCCCTAGAGTTACTATCAGATGCTCCTCTTTTTGGTCATTACCCCTGTGGATCATGTTCCATATGCCCTTCTTCAATGTCTACTACCACTTTCACTCCCTATGCATAACAAAGGTTTATCCTTTGAAGCAGTCATCTGACTGTAATGCTGAAGGATATATAAAACTCCTAAGAGACCTTCAACCAACTACCTGCTCCCTCGATCCCTGCCCATCAAAGATAGTGCAACAGGCAAGTATGGGCCTCATAGAAGGTGCCACAAAAATTGTGAACACCTCTCTTTCTAATGGGCAGCTACCAACAGAATTAAAAAGGGCAGTGGTCCACCCTCTGCTGAAGAAAAACAATCTTGACCAGGACAAACTTGAAAGTTACAGGCCAGTATCCAACATCCCGTTTCTAGGGAAACTCATAGAACAAACAGTCTGTGTTCACCTTAATGACTGGTTAGAAAAGAGAAACTGGCTAGATCCATGTCAATCTAGATTCAGACCTGGTTATGGTACAGAAACGGTCCTTGTATCCCTACTAGATGATCTTCACAGGAACCGAGACAAGGGATTCGCCTCAGTGTTGCTCCTTGTGATCTTGGGCAAGTCACTTAACCCACCATTGCCTCAGGTACAAACTTAGATTGTGAGCCCTCCTGGGACAGAGAAATATCCAGTGTACCTGAATGTAACTCACCTTGAGCTACTACTGAAAAAGGTGTGAACAAAGGTTGCTTGACTTCTCAGCAACTTTTGACACTGTGGATCATGATATCATGCTAGCACGACTGACAGAAACAGGTATCAATGGAACAGTACTTGCTTGGTTCAGATCCTACCTATCAGACAGTCAACAATCCATAATGTTTGGCAGCAACTCATCACCACAATGGACACTGACCTGCGGGGTACCACAAGGATCAATACTGTCACCTATTCTGTTCCATATCTACCTCAAGCCACTAGCTGAGCTGATTCAGTCAATGGACACTCAGTTCTACGTCTAAATGGATGATGTGCAGCTACTCATACCCATTGAACCTGACTTACCTACAGCCTTGAATAAACT
The DNA here is from genome assembly GCF_901765095.1 of Microcaecilia unicolor. Lineage (NCBI taxonomy): Eukaryota > Metazoa > Chordata > Amphibia > Gymnophiona > Siphonopidae > Microcaecilia > Microcaecilia unicolor. The sequence continues at coordinate 642,809,853 of NC_044032.1, forward strand.
GATTACCTGTCTAACATCAATTCAAGAATGGGCTAAAAACAACAAACTTTGACTGAACCCAAGTAAAACCGAGCTTCTCTGGGTCCATAACACAAGCGGATACATACCTGACATCAAAATCCTTTTTGGGAAGTATGAACCCCCCCTCAAATCACAAGTCAGGAACCTTGGAATACAGTTAGATTCAACACTTACTCTGATTCCACAAATCCAAGCAACCTTCAAGAGCTGCTTCAACCAGGCCTTTACTGGAAGAAGTAACTAACTTGTTAGTCTCACTCACACACACAAGGATTGACTAGGGCTGCACATACTGCAGCGGGACATGTTTATCCACTCCTACCCTAGCTGAGATAACATTTAACTATCTCTCTGACCTCATGTGCAACTTTCTTTAAATCAGTCACCTTACTTTCTAATTCTTCCTACTTTCTTACCTATCTATATGTTACATCTTTGCTTTACCCTTCACTATCAATTAAAATGTTCTATTATGTATTGTGTTAACGTTGTAAGTAGTATACCATGCCATACTTTATATTGTTTTTGAATTATTTTTTTCTGCTGGAGGGAGTGGGAGTCGGCTGTATATGTTGTGTGAGGGGAGATATTCTTCTAGAAATGTTTCAGAGTGGAGGACGTAGAGCTCGTTTTTGTGTTCTTTGCTGCTGAATAGATGCATCTTTGTCTGTTCTTTCTTTTGCTGAACACAGTAGGTTTGTTCTTGTGTATTAGCTTGGGTATTTCCTGAATTTGTGCTACTGTGCTTTCCCTCTTCCTACTCTGAATCAATAAACATATTTTGTTTAAAAATAAGGAAAAAGGACAGATGACGATTTAGGCGTTTGGCAGAAATGGGCTGCAATAGAGAATGACATGGGGACAAAGTTTGTCCCCCGTCCCCATGGGTTCCTCTTTCTTTATCCCCACCCCATCCTTGCAAGTTCTGTCTCTGTCCCTATCCCGTCCCCGTGAGCTCTGTATCCATTCCCAACCTGTCCCCGCAGGCCCTGTCTCCGTCCCAACCCCGTCCCCGAAGGTTCTGTCCCCCACCTCATCCCCATGAGCTCTGTCCTCATCTGCAGAAGCCTTGAACACTTATGATTTTATATTTAATTCTTTTTATTAATGTACTAGTAAAAGAGGCCCGTTTCAGAGCAAATGAAACGGGCGCTAGCAAGGTTTTCATCGCCAACAGTCCCCTCCCTCCCTGGCCAACCCCTTCGTTGTTCTGCCATTGCTCCACCCCCAACGTCATGACGTTTAACGTGAGGGCGGGGCCCGGAGCGATTCCCCCCGCCTCCCTGCCTCCCTCCCTGCCAACCCCTTCGTTGTTCTACCATTGCTCCGCCCCCAACGTCATGACGTTTGACGCGAGGGCAGGGCCCGGAGCGATTCCCCCCCGCCTCCCTGCCTCCCTCCTTGCCAACCCCTTCGTTGTTCTGCCATTGCTCCGCCCCCAACGTCATGACGTTTGACGCGAGGGCGGGGCCCGGAGCGATTCCCCCCCCCGCCTCCCTGCCTCCCTCCTTGCCAACCCCTTCGTTGTTCTGCCATTGCTCCGCCCCCAACGTCATGACGTTTGACGCGAGGGCAGGGCCCGGAGCGATTCCCCCCTCCCCGCCTCCCTGCCTCCCTCCCTACCAACCCCTTCGTTGTTCTACCATTGCTCCACCCCCAACATCATGACGTTTAACGTGAGGGCGGGGCCCGGAGCGATTCCCCCCCCGCCTCCCTGCCTCCCTCCCTGCCAACCCCTTCGTTGTTCTACCATTGCTCCGCCCCCAACATCATGACGTTTGACGTGAGGGCAGGGCCCGGAGCGATTCCCCCCCCCCCCGCCTCCCTGCCTCCCTCCCTACCAACCCCTTCGTTGTTCTACCATTGCTCCACCCCCAACATCATGACGTTTAACGTGAGGGCGGGGCCCGGAGCGATTCCCCCCCCCCCCCCGCCTCCCTGCCTCCCTCCCTGCCAACCCCTTCGTTGTTCTACCATTGCTCCGCCCCCAACATCATGACATTTGACGCGAGGGCAGGGCCCGGAGCGATTCCCCCCCCCCCCCCCGCCTCCCTGCCTCCCTCCCTACCAACCCCTTCATTGTTCTGCCATTGCTCTGCCCTCGAGGGCGGGGCCCGGAGCGATTTTGGTGACTTCACCACCACGAACCTTCGAACCTTTTTGAAGGAAGTCAGGGCTTGGTTTCACTGACGTCAGTGTCCTCAGAACGTTGAGGGTGAGTTTTATTATAGTAGATAAAAAGGAACAATATGCTGTGCAACTGTTGTTTATACATCAGAAATTGAAAACAAGAATAACAACGAACAGCTATAATAACCCTCCCCCCTACCACCCTCTACCCTTCCAACCCCAACATTAGCTGACTTCTACTACCCTAAGGCAGGGCCGCCGAGAGGGGGGGCAGGGGAGGGCAAAATTCCCCAGGCCCAGGCCTCCAAGGGGGGCCCAGCACCAGGGTCAGGCTGCTGGCGCTGCAGTCCGCGGTCTCACCTGCCTGCCTCCACGGCTCCGGGCCCCCTTCATTCAAAGCGGCAGTCGCAGATCGCGTCCCTTCTGGCCTTCCCTCCCTGTGTCCCGCCCTTGTGGAAACCGGAAGTTACATCAGACGAGGGCGGGACACAGGGAAGGAAGGCCAGAAGAGACGCGATCTGCGACTGCCGCTTTGAATGGAGGGGGCCCGGAGCCGTGGAGGCAGGCAGACGAGACCGCGGACTGCAGCGGCGGGGGGAGCGACGGGGGAAGGCAGCGGCGGGGGGGGGGGGGCGGGGGGGGGGGGGGGGGGGCGGCCTGCCCCGGGCCCGGCCTAGTCTCTCGGCAGCCCTGCCCCAAGGAATCCTAATCCACCCTGTTAAAATGTCCAGGGGTATAAAATACAACCTGTTTTGTATGCCCTAGTGAGGGAGAAATATGCCCTATGAAGCTCTGTTATGATTTTTTAATCTGTGGATGAATAAATCATCAACAATCTCAGGATTCAGTCTAGCTCTCCTGTCTTCCACAGTCCTTCGTGCAATAGAAGATGTCTTCTCAGAAGATGTGCTGGTAGCAGGATGTACAGGATCCCCCATGCAAATTTTTCCAGTTGTGGCCAGTTTGTTTGCTTGTTTTTTCAAAATATCATCATCTACATCACTCAAACATAACTAACGGTTCAGTTCATTAACAGGCTTTAAAGTACAGAATGACAGGGTGACAAAGTTTGTCCCCATCCCCTCAGGCTCTGTTCACACCCCATCCCTGCAGACTCTGTCCTCATCCCTGTGTCATTGTCTAGGCTGCAGTTTGGAGAAATGTCGCCTCTGATGGCCAAAAAATGTATTACATCCTATATAATAAAACTCACCTCCAACGTTCTAATGCTTGGGACCGTGGCTCCCTCAGCATGGTGGTGGTCTGCTAGGCAGAATCGAACTCAATGACGTCAACAAACACAGCTGAACGCAGGAACTGGCTGCTGGCACGTGCAAAAAAAAAAGAAAAAAAAAAAGCACCAGACCCACAGTAACAAAACAAAAAAAAACCCAAAAGGGTGAAGACAGGGGTGTGCTGGTAAATTGTTAACAAGGGGCTCTCTCTTGCCAGAAAAGTAAAAGAGAATTCAGGAGGGGCCCAAGCCCACACTTTGGGATCCATTTGTTAAAGTAGCCATGGAGAACCGGCTCCCAAAATTCTTAAAAACTTAAGAAACGGCTCTCAAGAGCCTGTGAAAGCCTGCTCCAGCACACCACTGGGTGAAGAGACAGCCTCCGGGCAACTCAGCAGGGGACCTCGACCACACTGCAAGCTGCAGGAAGCTGAACAGCCCTCTGGACCCGCACTAACAAAACAAAAACAAAGGTGAAGACACAGCCTCCGGCGTATCAGCAGGGGACGTCGACTATAACGCAGCAGGTACACTTATGGGAGAGAAAGGGCAGGAAAAAAAAAAGAGCACAATCACGAGATTAAAAAAAAGAAAGAAAAGGAACTGAAAAACCAGTGGGGGGGGGGGAACTACCCTGCACCTCAGACAGAAGGAAGGGGTCATACACACACACACAACACACAGTCTTTCACTCTTTGTGTGACACACACTCTCAAACACACACACTCTCTGTCTGACACACACACATGTTCTCTCTCACATGCAGGGAGGGGGGGAGGAAAAGAGAGGGGCCTGGAACTTCAAGGGGAGACAGACAAAAGCACATGGAGAGGGGGGAGAGAACAGAATGAGAGGGAAAGGGGAGAGGACAAATGTTACACATGTATGGATGGAGGGCATGGAGAAATTAAATGAATTCTTTGCTTCGGTCTTCACCGAGGAGGATTTGGGGGGGACACCAGTGCCGGAAAGAATATTTGAAGCGGGGGAGTCGGAGAAACTAAACGAATTCTCTGTAACCTTGGAGGATGTAATGGGTCAGTTCAGCAAGCTGAAGAGTAGTAAATCACCGGGACCTGATGGTATTCATCCCAGAGTATTAATAGAACTAAAAAATGAACTTGCGGAGCTACTGTTAGAAATATGCAATCTGTCCCTAAAATCGAGTGTAGTACCGGAAGACTGGAGGGTAGCCAATGTTACTCCGATTTTTAAGAAGGGTTCCAGAGGAGATCCGGGAAATTATAGACCGGTGAGTCTGACGTCGGTGCCGGGCAAGATGGTGGAGGCTATTATTAAGAATAAAATTGCAGAGCATATACAAAAACATGGACTGATGAGACAAAGTCAGCACGGATTTAGTGAAGGGAAGTCTTGCCTCACCAATCTAATGCATTTTTTTGAGGGGGTAAGCAAACATGTGGACAATGGGGAGCCGGTTGATATTGTATATCTGGATTTTCAGAAGGCGTTTGACAAAGTGCCGCACGAAAGACTCCTGAAGAAATTGCAGAGTCATGGAATCGGAGGTAGGGTATTATTATGGATTAAGAACTGGTTGAAAGATAGGAAGCAGAGAGTAGGATTGCGTGGCCAGTATTCTCAGTGGAGGAGGGTAGTTAGTGGGGTCCCGCAGGGGTCTGTGCTGGGTCCGTTGCTTTTTAATGTATTTATAAATGACCTAGAGATGGGAATAACTAGTGAGGTAATTAAATTCGCCAATGACACAAAATTATTCAGGGTCGTCAAGTCGCAGGAGGAATGTGAACGATTACAGGAGGACCTTGCGAGACTGGGAGATTGGGCGTGCAAGTGGCAGATGAAGTTCAATGTTGACAAGTGCAAAGTGATGCATGTGGGTAAGAGGAACCCAAATTATAGCTACGTCTTGCAAGGTTCCGCGTTAGGAGTTACGGATCAAGAAAGGGATCTGGGTGTCGTCGTCGATGATACGCTGAAACCTTCTGCTCAGTGTGCTGCTGCGGCTAGGAAAGCGAATAGAATGTTGGGTGTTATTAGGAAGGGTATGGAGTCCAGGTGTGCGGATGTTATAATGCCGTTGTATCGCTCCATGGTGCGACCGCACCTGGAGTATTGTGTTCAGTACTGGTCTCCGTATCTCAAAAAAGATATAGTAGAATTGGAAAAGGTACAGCGAAGGGCGACGAAAATGATAGTGGGGATGGGACGACTTTCCTATGAAGAGAGGCTGAGAAGGCTAGGGCTTTTTAGCTTGGAGAAGAGACGACTGAGGGGAGATATGATAGAAGTGTATAAAATAATGAGTGGAATGGATCGGGTGGATGTGAAGCGACTGTTCACGCTATCCAAAAATACTAGGACTAGAGGGCATGAGTTGAAGCTACAGTGTGGTAAATTTAAAACGAATCGGAGAAAATTTTTCTTCACCCAACGTGTAATTAGACTCTGGAATTCGTTGCCGGAGAACGTGGTACGGGCGGTTAGCTTGACGGAGTTTAAAAAGGGGTTAGATAGATTCCTAAAGGACAAGTCCATAGACCGCTATTAAATGGACTTGGAAAAATTCCGCATTTTTAGGTATAACTTGTCTGGAATGTTTTTACGTTTGGGGAGCGTGCCAGGTGCCCTTGACCTGGATTGGCCACTGTCGGTGACAGGATGCTGGGCTAGATGGACCTTTGGTCTTTCCCAGTATGGCACTACTTATGTACTTATGTACTTATGTACTTAAGAGCACAATCGCAGGATTAAAACAAGGAAAAGTTACTGAAAATACAAACACATGGGGGGGGGGGAGGGGACGACCCTGCAACACGGACAGAAGGAAGGGGTCATGCACACACACAAATACACACACACAGAGACAGACACACTCTCACACACACACACACTCACACTCAGACTCACTGCTCGCCCCTGTGGTCCCAGAACTTCAAACACAAAAGGTGGGGGTAACTGCACATCTGACAGAATGAGGGGGTCATGCACACACGCAGACACATACTCTGGCACACTGTAGCTCTGTGTCACACACACACACACTCTTTTCCACTCTCTGTGTCTTACTGTGACACACACACTTTACTAACAACTCTACAGATACCAAAAAAAAAAAAAAAAACATTGCTAGCGCCCGTTTCCTTACAAACAGAAACGGGCCTTTTTTACTAGTTTATATATAAATATGAGTTCATTTAATTATGCATTTTGATTGCTTGAATGGACTATAAAGATTTATTTGAGATTTTGTGACATTGCTGGGAAGAAAGTGGTACCTGTGTACATTCATTTTCAGTGGCACTGTCTGATAGTGCAGCTGAAAATCTGTAGACGGCCCAGATAAGCAGCTTTGAATATTATTCCCTACAATTCAAAATGCATTAAAGTGGGAATTTGTTCCCCTCCAGAGTTGCCCCTATGCACATCCCCCAGAGGCAGGCTACTTGTTGAACATTCAGCATTTTCCCCATGCTCAGTCAGAAACCTCTGTTCATTTAATTAATCTTAGGCCCCACAGTGACTGTCTTTAGCAGTTTTCTTAACCCATGGCTCAGGGGCGTAGACAGACCTTTCATTTTGGGTGGGTCCAGAATTTGGATGTGTGGGCCTTTCAAAATTTCCCCATCCTTCATCTTTCTCTCCCTCCTCTGCTCCCAGATCCAGCATCCCCCCTCCCCAAGTTCCAGCATCTCCCCCCTCTCTGAAACTACCCCCATACCTCAGTACTTTTGACAGCAACTATGTACATCCACTGCCTGGCCAGCCCCACAGGCTTCCCTCTGCCGCGTCTTGCCAGGGAGAAAACAGGAAGTGATGTCAGTGAGGACAGGGTGTGGCAAAGGGAAGCTGCTGAGGAAGGTGCTGAGGTAGAACAGGGAAGAGGTTTGTTGTGGAGCTGCAAGCGGGAGGCAAATGCCAGATCATGGGTTGAAGGAGAGGGAGAGAGGGAAGTAAGGCAGCTGCTGCTGAACTAATACTACTAATTAGCATTTCTATAGCGCTACAAGGCGTACGCAGCGCTGCACAAACATAGAAGAAAGACAGTCCCTGCTCAAAGAGCTATGTAATAAAAGTGAGCCAAGTATAGGACAATCAACCCATTGTGACATCACTGATGAGGTTGGCTCTTATTGGTGGACTGAGGCATTATGACATCACAATATTAGCTCTGGTTACAAGAGACTACTACTACTACTATTTAGCATTTCTATAGCGCTACAAGGCATACGCAGCGCTGCACAAACATAGAAGAAAGACAGTCCCTGCTCAAAGAGCTATGTAATAAAAGTGAGCCAAGTATAGGACAATCAAGCCATTGTGACATCACTGATGAGGTTGGCTCTTATTGGTGGACTGAGGCATTATGACATCACAATATTAGCTCTGGTTACAAGAGACTACTACTACTACTATTTAGCATTTCTATAGCGCTACAAGGCGTACGCAGCGCTGCACAAACATAGAAGAAAGACAGTCCCTGCTCAAAGAGCTATGTAATAAAAGTGAGCCAAGTATAGGACAATCAAGCCATTGTGACATCACTGATGAGGTTGGCTCTTATTGGTGGACTGAGGCATTATGACATCACAATATTAGCTCTGGTTACAAGAGACTACTACTACTACTACTACTATTTAGCATTTCTATAGCACTACAAGGCGTACGCAGCGCTGCACAAACATAGAAGAAAGACAGTCCCTGCTCAAAGAGCTTACAATCTAATAGACAAAAAATAAAGTAAGCAAATCAAATCAATTATTGTGTACAGGAAGGAGGAGGGTAGGTGGAGGCAGGTGGTTACGAGTCAAAAGCAATGTTAAAGAGGTGGGCTTTCAGTCTAGATTTAAAGGTGGCCAAGGATGGGGCAAGACGTAGGGGCTCAGGAAGTTTATTCCAGGCGTAGGGTGCAGCGAGACAGAAGGCGCGAAGTCTGGAGTTGGCAGTAGTGGAGAAGGGAACAGATAAGAAGGATTTATCCAGGGAACGGAGTGCATGGGAAGGGGTGTAGGGAAGGACGAGTGTGGAGAGATACTGGGGAGCAGCAGAGTGAGTACATTTATAGGTTACTACTACTATTTAGCATTTCTATAGCGCTACAAGGCGTACGCAGCGCTGCACAAACATAGAAGAAAGACAGTCCCTGCTCAAAGAGCTATGTAATAAAAGTGAGCCAAGTATAGGACAATCAAGCCATTGTAACATCACTGATGAGGTTGGCTCTTATTGGTGGACTGAGGCATTATGACATCACAATATTAGCTCTGGTTACAAGAGACTACTACTACTACTACTTATCACTTCAATAGCGCTACAAGGCATACGCGGCGCTGCACAAACATAGAAGAAAGACAGTCCCTGCTCAAAGAGCTTACAATCTAATAGACAAAAAATAAAGTAAGCAAATCAAATCAATGTGTACAGGAAGGAGGAGAGGAGGGTAGGTGGAGGTGAGTGGTTACGAGTCAAAAGCAGTGTTAAAGAGGTGGGCTTTTTAAAGGTGGCCAAGGATGGGGCAAGATGTAGGGGCTCAGGAAGTTTATTCCAGGCGTAGGGTGAACTGTTTTGAAGGCCACACAGGGTGGGCCTGAGTCAGGAATGGGCGGGGCTGTGCCCACCCAGGCCCACCCATAGCTACGCTACTGCCATGGCTATTGGCTTTGGATGGTCTGAACGATGCAGTGTCAGGGTTGTGCCTAATTATTTACAACAGTAGGACCTGACAGTGCCCCATAAAAGATTGAAATACATTGAATTTTCTTATACCTCCCCCTAATCTGTACCTTTGAATAACTTTATCCTGGAATTCTTTGACAATTACATGATCAGCATATTTAAACCTTTGTATCAAATTTACTTTGTACAATGGAAACAGTTTGATTCTTCATCCAGGAGTTTCCAAATCAGGTCAACTACTATGATTGGACGCTGGTGGGCTCTATTTAACTTATTATAGACCTTGTTAAATCAGATCTTGAAAATGGCGCTAATTTGGGTTTGCTATGGCAAAAAGCATGAAAGACTTACGGAATCAAGATCTTTCAGTTTCTTATTCGTAATTACGTTGTAAATATTTCTATAATTATTCCTTCACATTGAAAGTGCAGCGTAAGTTGTATAGTTCAGTAAAATAAACTCCTACTTAATGCATTTTGAATTGTACTTTTTAGATCGCAAAATAGAAAAAATCCTGAAAGGTGTGAAGCCTTCTACCAGGCCCTGTAAGGAGGACAGTGCAATTATAAACTTTAACACAAGCAAATATTGTGATCTCAAAAATAACCCAACCAAGTCTACATGAACCAGAAGGCATCTTTGCCCTATTTCATTCCTGCAGGTACCAAACTGCCACATTGTTATTGCTTTAGGAACCTCTAGGAATCTAGAAAATGTTCCGTTATCTATATACTGCAGCTTGATAATAGAATTTAATTTCACACCCTATAGCTTGGGGTGGGGTGGGGTGGAATTGATCAAAGAAGCTTAACTTTGAAACAGCTCAACAATCATTTGAAGAGGTGAATTTCAAGCTGGCCATAAAATCTGAATGTTTTCCTCTGAGAGCTTCCCCCCTCATCCTGAAGATGAGTCAAATAAAAAACACTAACAGGTGTTAAATATTCATAAGAGTCAAAGGATTCACCCAATTATATGCAAAACAGTGCCAGAAAGTACTCAGATTAATATGTTAATTAATCTATGCCACATCGGTATGCATACACATACTGTACCTAGAGTATGCAAGATTTAGGATCACTTTACAGGGAAACATGAGGAAAGAAATTAGAATTTCATGAGTAACCAGAGCAATTAGATCAAACAAATATAGACTCTTTCCATGCAATTACAAGAGAAGATGTTTTTAGATTCTTCCTAACACCTGGTTTTGAATTTTAAGAATATCCTGCAGACATATGATCTCTGTTACTACAAAAAAACAGCAAAGGGGCTCGATTTATATTAGGCTTAGTGGTTGTTCTTTCACATTCTTGAATTGGGAGTCTTACAAGCGCCAATCTGATATACTTCCTCATTCTATAAGAAGTTGTCTAAAGTTAGGTGCCAATTCCACATGTAAGGTATAGAATATTAGCACTTGCATGAGAGACTGTTACAGTTATGTGCTTAAGTGCTAGAACATACATAAGAACATAGGAGTAGCCATACTGGGTCAGACCAATGGTCCATCTAGACCAGTATCCTGTTTTCCAAACAGTGTCTAAGCCAGGTCACAAGTACCTGGCAGAAACTCAAATCGTGGCAACATTTCATGTAGACTCTCAAAATACCCACACTGAACAGTTTAGTTGTGTCTGCGAGGGAAAAGTCTCAACTTTACGGCAACAACTTTTAAACTGTTATGTTGCACGTACAAAAAGTCATCATAGACAAAAAAAACCCTCGAGTGATATTTTTTTAGGATAATTTTTCAAAATTATTAGTACAAAAAAGTTCATACGTTAATGAGCCAAACAGACTGAAAAAATATATAATCAGTAAATATGTCGAATGACTCAAATGCACTTATCTTATCTTGCAACTTTGCACTCCAGCTTGCCGGATGATTCCAATGGTCCTGTTTCGTTCACCTTCCTCAGGGAACCATGCAGCAAAGTGTTTCAAAATTGCTATGTGCTGGAGAATACTCAGTGCTGGACAACGGAAGCGGTTCCTGATCGCCTCATCGCACGTTATATCATTACCCTACATGGCGTTCCAGACCTGCTCACTTGCCCGCTAGCCAACCTCAATGCATACCTAAGGAAGAGACCGCCTGCTGGCTTGCCCCTTTTGCTTCATCAGGTCACTAGTCCGCTCACACGATTTCAGTTCACGGCTATCTTCCGGCAAGCTCTCCTAGAAATTGGCCATTGCCCTGACAATTACGGGACCCACTCTTTCCGTATAGGGACAGCAACGACTGCTTTCCAGCAGGGTCTCTCCCCTCACGCCATCAAGCGACTGGGACGATGGAGCTCTGCTGCATACCAAACCTATATCAGGCCACTGCAATAAACTAACCATTCCCTTCCCTTGCAGGTCTCCAGCTGCGGACAGGTGCAGTTTGGATCATCGGGCACTCATACATCGCCAATGCATGCAAGCGCTTAACGACCCGGAGACCGGATCTACACCTTGGGCTTGACGCCAAAGGGGCAGTGCTGACATGGATTGGAATCCCTGGTATGAGATGGCATCAGCTTGTGCCCACTGTCCGCCAACTGGTCCTCACGGCGCCTCAGCCAGATGTCCTGCTTGTTCACCTGGGTGGCAACGACATTGGGCACACCTCATGCCACTGCCTCATTGCCATAGCCAAGCAGGATCTCCTGCAACTGTCGACCACGTTGAAAGGCACCACTATCCTCTGGTCGGATATCATCCTGCGGTGGCATGGATGCACTTCCAGGTTGTGGTCCAGAGGCGTTACTAAGGTAAACCGACAGATTGGCATATGGGTGGCGCAGCTTGGCGGAGATAAAATCTGGCACCACTGGACTTCCCCTCTCACTCCTGGGTTCTTCTGCCCGGATGCTATCCATCTCTCGCAAGTTGCGGATTTCCTCCTCATTAACAACTTCCAAGAGGCATGACACTTTTAAAGGGGGAGCGGGGGGGACCCACGGGCCCCGATTCTCAGGCCCCCCGGGTTGTGGCGGAGGCACCCGAGCCTAGGAACTTTGGGATGTGCTGCAGCAACAGCCAAATGGAAGATCACCCGCTGCAAGCAAAGGACAGGAGCATTCACTGCTGGCAGACCTATCACCTCACTGGTTAGGCATGGCAGGTGGGGCTCAGGTCTAGGGGGGCAACCCCTGGCAGGTTGATGCTCGGCCACGCTGGGGGTGGAGACAAGGCTGGCCGCAGCGTGGGCTGGGATGCTGGCTCTCTAGCTGGATAAGCTATGGCGGAGGGCTTAAGCATCTGCAACGTCAAACCCAAGGCTTGGGTGCTTCCTAGGGATTGTTTGATGTATTTTCAATAAAAGCTGTGGCCATTTATTCCCAAAACCTGTCTCATGTTTGGTCTGTGAGTGCGTTAGGGGCGAAGCGAGGGCCAGAGCGGGAGGGAGTGCAGCCTGCCTATGTTATTTAAAGATAAAGTATCACCTAGTAAAGAACAGAGAACTTAAACAATTAAACTCCTTCAACTCTCTTAGAGGCCATGAAAGATGTTAACTGGGAAGGTTCCATAAACACATATTTTACCATATTGTATCGTACTATACATTTGCAAGGAAATCTAATCTTCCTAGTCATATTAAATATTCTTTGGCAACTGTTTCTCTTGTTGTTAATAAAAAAAACAGTAGTTTATTATAAATCTTCTTTACCATTCAGTTTAGTTTCACAATGTTCTGAATACGAGGGTAGATGGACTATAATTACCACTCTTACTGATCAAACACTTTTAGGGCCCTGTTTACAAAGGCATGCTAGCGGGTTTTAGCACGTGCTAACCGTGTCCATTTTGGGTCAGAGACCTTAAAGCCAACCATTGACTTAGTGGTAAGGTCTCACGTGTTAACCATGTGGTAACCGTCTATGCGTGTAGAATGACGATTGCCGCCCAGTTTCTGCCGCGCACCAGAAAATAAAAATTATTTTCCGGCATGCGTAGCAGACGCATGTCAAAAATGAAATTGCCACAAGGGCCAGATGGACCATTGGTGCCCTGTGAACTCTTTCAAGTTCCAGTGGTTCAGAAGGTTTCAAATTGAGAAATTTTGGGATCCAGCTCTCCAGAAATTGAATCATAATTGGGTCCATCAACTTTTTCTGCCAGACCTAAAATTTGAAAATTGCATTTTCTGGAGCAATTATTTAGATCTTCAAGGTCGTGTTCCACTTGTTGCAAGAATTTGCACAGTTTTGGAATGGACTGAAGCTGTTGATCCTATGCATCAATCCTGTTTTCTACCATCTCCATTCTCAAAGAGAGAGAGTTCAGTTGTTTAATATTGTGTCTTCTTTAAGATCAGATAAAAGATCCTTTGTTTTCAGAAATTAGGTCCTTCACGTGACACAGTTCTTGAAGTAAAATATGTATGGCAACTTCCTCTTGCTTGTCCGGTTGTGATTTGCAGAGTGATGGAGGTTCTGGGTTTTGCCTCTTATCTCCTTGATTCTGAGAGGTGAAGGGCATCAGCTTTGGTATTTTTAGATGCAGTCATGTATCAGAAATAAAAAAATCCAAAGTCAAAAGTGAAACAAACCATCTGACTGTATGATAACGAGAAAAGAATCCCATGGATGAGCCAAGCCAAAAGCCATAAGCTGCCATCTTTACCTCTGCTCACAAGTCCCCCGTCCCCCGATCTGGTCCTGGTGCTGATTTCATTATTAGAGGCAGGACTACAAGCCCATCAAGGCAACCTGGTAGAAGCAAGACTGGATCTGAGGTAAACAAAACTGCTTGTAAGTCACTCTGGTCCTCAGCAGCAATTTTTTGAAGCTTTGTAAGTGACGTGAGCTGGTGGGCATATAAAGAAACTTAGAGCTAGTGTACATTGTTAGTGCATAAGTACATAAGTACATAAGTAATGCCATACTGGGAAAAGACCAAGGGTCCATCGAGCCCAGCATCCTGTCCACGACAGCGGCCAATCCAGGCCAAGGGCACCTGGCAAGCTTCCCAAACGTACAAACATTCTATACATGTTATTCCTGGAATTTTGGAGTTTTCTAAGTCCGTTTAGTAGCGGTTTATGGACTTGGCCTTTAGGAAACCGTCCAACCCCTTTTTAAACTCTGCTAAGCTAACCGCCTTCACCACTTTCTCCGGCAACGAATTCCAGAGTTTAATTACACATTGGGTGAAGAAACATTTTCTCCGATTTGTTTTAAATTTACTACACTGTAGTTTCAGCGCATGCCCCCTAGTCCTAGTATTTTTGGAAAGCGTGAACAGAAGCTTCACATCCACCTGTTCCACTCCACTCATTATTTTATATACCTCTATCATGTCTCCCCTCAGCCGTCTCTTCTCCAAGCTGTATAGCCCTAGCCTCCTTAGTCTTTCTTCATAGGGAAGTCGTCCCATCCCACCTATCATTTTAGTCGCCCTTCGCTGCACCTTTTCCAATTCTACTATATCTTTCTTGAGATGCGGCGACTAATGCAGCTGATATGTGGCACATTTCACAAGTTAATGCAATTAACATGTTAAATTTTTAATGTGCATTATTAGATTACCTTGATTAACTCATTAGGCTTCCTGCCCCCACAGTCTGGCATCTCTCTTTTCCATCCTTCCTCTCCCAGTGATCCAGCATTTCTCACTCATTCCCTCCAACCTTTCCCTTTGCAGTGTCCCGCCTTCTCTGATGCAACTTCCTGTTTGTGACAGGTGGGTGGGATGCAACAGAAAGAAGGCTCAAGGCTGGCGAGAAGCAGCGTGTCTTTAGTGCTGTTAACCACAAAGGCAAGTTTTGAGGTCTGAGGGGTCATGGAAAGAAAGAAGAGTGAGAAATTCCAGACTGTAGAAGAAGGAGAAAGAAGGAGAGATGCTGGTCCTGTGGAAGGGGTGGGGAACAGGAGAGAGAGAAGGGAGAAGGAAAGCTGCTGGCCCTGGGGGGGTGAGCAGAAGGGAAGGAAGAGAGATGGAGAGATGTGGACCTTTGGGATGGGGACAAGGAGGGAAGGAATAGAGATGGAGAGATGCTGGCTCGGGTGGAGGGCAGAAGAGAAGGAAGAGAGAGAGAGAGATGCTGATCCTGGAGGGAAGGAAGAGAGAAAGAAGCTGGCTCTGAGGAAGGGGAAAAGGAGGAAGGAATATATATATATATATATATAGAGAGAGAGAGAGAGAGAGAGAGAGAGAGAGAGAGATGTTGGCCCTGGAGGGGTAGGAAGGAAGGAAGAGAGATTGGAAAATGCTAGCCCTATGGGAGGGGAGGTTGGAGCGGTGTGTGTGAGAGAGAGAGAGATTATGGCCCTAGAGGGGCAGGAGGGAAGGAAGAGAGATGGGGAGATGCTAGCCCCATGGGAGGAGGGGGGAGCTGGAGCAGTGTGGCGTGGTGCAGGAGGAAGGGAAGTTTTATTAGGAAACTGGAGTGTTATGCAATTAATCTTGTGATTAAACATTTTAATCATGATTAACTGAGCGAATTAAGTTTTTTATTGATCTGCAGCCTTAATTATTACTAAAAAGATCTTGTATAAAATGGAACCGCCAATAAATAATGTTAGTGCATGGTAACGTGGTAGCATCTTGTAATAAATCCAGCTCTTATAGTGCAACTCACCCCCTCTCCTAAATCTGCAGCATGCGATCAACGCATCCAATCTGATCACTGCAGTGGTAGCAGCCTCGACTACCAGAGGCAGGAAGAGCGTAACTAAGGGATGTGATCTTCGCAGATGGAATTTTGGGGTGCAGCTGAGGTGCTCATGACTCATACCCAACTCTGCTTTTCTCCTATTTCGAAGACTTGTAAATTGTGGTCAGAGTTGCCTTCATTGAATTTTCACATCAGAAACCTTAGAAGATTAAGAAGGGCTCGATGAATTCATTATAAATATTTCTGAGCTGGAGGCTTGTTCATGTTTTAAGCCATCACAGAAACCCCAAAATAATTAAATAAATAAGTTAGATATAGACCTAAGCTCAGGGGGAGCGAGCTGTGTAACTTAATGTAAGTAATGAGCCTTTCATGTGAAATGATGTAGTGTCACAACTCATTTGCATCCCACTTAAAGTGTAATTAAGTTTCCTTGACAGTAAGCCTTATGACAGAGAGAAAGCTGACCTCGCTGCTAGATTAATTCAGAATTCTTCCACTTGATAGCACCATGCAAAGAAAACTTTGAAGACTGCAATTTAAAGTTACTAAACTCACATTTCCCGTGACAGGGCAGCAGGGGCTACCAATGCCTTATGATATGAACTGATTAATTGTGTGGCTCTGAGTGCCACGTCTAATACTTAACTATGCTTTCATAGCTTCTTATTATCAGAATGAAAGATGATATGTCACCACCCTATCAACAGTGGAGTTTAATCAGCTCTCGGTTTAGAAACATTCTCGTACAACGCACTTCAAACTCACTTGAGGGAAAGTGAAGAAAGGACTGTACTAAGAATGTCATAACAGTGTTAACAGTATGTAGGTGAGGACCTCTTGGCCCATTCGGTCTGATTAGTTGTCGTTTCTTTCTCTATAATATCACCAAAATTCATCCTTTCCTTTCTCAGCACACTACCAGAACTCTTATCCACACTCTTGTCACCTCTTGCTTAGACTATTGCAACTTGCTTCTCACAGGTCTCCCACTAAGCCAGCCATCTCTCTCCCCTTCAATCTGTTCGAAATTCTGCTGCACGACTTATATTCCGTCAACGTAACTACGCTCATATTAGCCCTCTCCTCAAGTCACTTCGCTAGCTTCCTATCCATTTCCGCATACAGTTCAAACTCCTCTTATTGACCTATAAGTGCATTCACTCTGCAGCTCCTCAGTACCTCTCCACTCTCATCTCTCCCTACATTCCTCCCCGGGAACTCCATTCACTGGGTAAATCTCTCTTATCTGCACCCTTCTCCTCCACTGCTAACTCCAGACTCCGTTCCTTTTATCTTGCTGCACCATATGCCTGGAATAGACTTCCTGAGCCGGTACGTCAAGCTCCATCTCTGGCCGTCTTCAAATCTAAGCTAAAAGCCCACCTTTTTGATCTCCTAACCCTTACTCACTTGTTCAGTACCCTTATCATTCCCACCTTGATAATTCCCTTATCCGTTATTTGTCCTGTTTGTCTGTCCTAGTTAGATTGTAAGTTCTTTTGAGCAGGGACTGTCTATGTCCAGTGTACAGTGCTACGTACATCTAGTAGCACTACAGAAATGATAAGTAGTAGTAGTAGTTGCCCCTGCCTATGTGTTATCAAACGCCTTCTTAATCTTCGATCACTTACCTCCCATGACATCTGCAGTGCCCTCTGTATCTATCACAAACTAGCCTGAATTATGTTCTCATTTTGGTTGTTACCAGCTACCCCGGTAAACTATTTCAAGAAACTGCAACTATCTCAATACAGAAGTGTTTCCTAGAAGACTGCAGGAATAGAGAAATTTTTCCTAGGGGAGCAGAAGAGTAGCCTAATAATTATAGTACAATGGCATGCTGAGACCCAAAGCTTAGTAAAAGGGCCCCTAACTCATCTACACAGAATTCCATCGCATCAGCAAGACATACTTTTTTTAGAAGGCTGAAAATCTAAGCAAATAAAATACAAAGTATAAGGGCACAGTCAGCGGTGTAGCAAGGGCGGGGTGGTGGGGGCGGTCCGCCCCCGGTGCACGCCACTGGAGTGGTGCAGAGAGCAGCCGCACGCCTGTCGGCTACGCTGGTTCCCTGCTCCCTCTGCCCCAGAACAGGTTACTTTCTGTTCCGGGTCAGAGGGAGCAGGGAACCAGCGGAGCTGAGAGCCACGCGGCTGCTCCCAGCAGCCAAGAATGCACCCGGGGGGGAGGGGGTTGATGCACTGGGGGGGGTGTCATTGCACGGGGGGGGGGTGTTGTGCTGCACCCGGGGGGAGGACACGCATCGGTGATCCACCCCAGGTGGCAGCCGACCTAGGATCGTCACTGAGCATAGTACAATGGAAAATCCTGTTACATAGCATTTCTCAACTACTTTTCATAATAAACTAACATTTATGACCTGTTTTCTTTAGTTAAACAAAAAATATGCTTTACTTTTCAAACAGAAGACATCTATCACAAATAGGGGTCAGTTTCAGACCTTCTTTAACCTCTCTTATCTGAAGGCCTTTCATTATCAATACAGACAAAGAAGTCTGTAGTAAACACTTCTATTTGTACTTAATGGCCTTCCCCATAAGGTCAGCTAAGCCAGCATTTGTCAATAGCTCACTTAAGACAATTTATTGCATTTATTTTTAAGACATATTGTTAACTCTGTCTTTCCTAGTTCCACAACACCTTCCCAGAATAAGGGTTATTTTGTAAAAGTTATGTTCCAATAAACTTTGAAAATAACCGCCAACCCTGCTGGTGAAAGTACTTTTTCCTTGTTTCTTTCAGTTTTGAGTGGCTGTCAGGATCAATTCTTTTACTCTAACTGCAGCTGCGTTTTGTTGATGTTCCCCTCCCTCCCCCTCCGGAAGCTGCTGTTCCATATCACTACCTAGTCTTGCCTAAGGGTCAGGCCAGCCCTTCCTGAGGGATCCAGGCATGGAACGAACAGTGCCCCCACTGAGGAAAATATTTCTTCACTCGACGTGTAATTAAACTCTGGAATTCGTTGCCAGAGAATGTGGTAAAAGCAGTTAGCTTAGCAGGGTTTAAAAAAAGGCTTGGCTAACTTCCTAAAAGAAAAGTCCATAAGCCATTATTAAGATGGACTTGGGGAAAATCCACTGCTTATTTCTAGGATATGTATAGGAGAATATATCTAGAAACAGTTGTAAATTACAATCGAGGTAGAGTCTCATACCACTTTGCACGGCTCATCACATCACTCCCATGGTGAATCTGTGCTCGTGCACTAAACTTTAATCATTGACTCAAACCTCCTCCATCCTATATTACAACTATTCGCAATTCATTTATCATACTATGCTGTTCACTCTTATGCATAGATATATTCCAAAGACACTTAGCTTAACGAGCTGGTGCGCTCCACTTTCCAAACTGGTGTGCCTATGTACCCCGGCAGGTGCCTGTTTCGCCACGCTTCGTCAAAGGGGGTTCCCACACCATTTAGCTATTGTGTAGCTACGATGAGTTTATCATGTTGGGCAGACTGGATGGACCACACCAGTCTTTATCTGCCATCATAGACTATGTTACTAACTGCAAACAATGTAAGGTATTATTTGGCAAATCCACATATTAATGCATTCCCAAATATCAAGAAAATCAACACATGTACAACCTTAAATAGTTGATCTATGGTAAGGAATGGCCTAATCTGACAGATCATCCATAACTGACCAAAAACAACCTGCACAAGTCTGGCAACATGAGCACCGAACATCAGACCAATATCCCACCAAACACCTACGTTCCTACAAACCTCCTGAAAAGGAATCCTTATCTCTCCAACTCCCTCCGCCTCAGGTCAATATACAGACCCTCTTCTCACTTTTCCTTCCCAACAACATAACCTCGGAAATAGCCACATTAAGTTGTTGACCATTATTCTTAGGCCACTCGACCACAAACTGTAGCTTTTCATCCAGCTTTTGCAACTCCCATTCATCACCGATCAGGCCTGAAGAAAATATTTGAATGTCATCTGCATACAAGTGGCACCGCAGAGCAACAGAATCCAACATCCCATCCAATGGGGTCATTAAAATATGAAACTTTGTAGGTAATAGCACATTTCCCACTTCTCAGACAATTCTGCTCCCAAACAATGTATTGTAATCTCCTTTCTGAAATAGAAACAGCATAGCTTCAAGCTATCCATTCCTAATGCGCTCAGCCTACCTCTCAAAAAACACAAGGTGGATTCTGTCAAAGACTGCTGACAAATCTAAAAAGATCACCAGCATTCCCCTACCCTTATCCACTGCCCTATAGGCACACAGGCATTATACAATATAAAAACAAAATAGATACAACCTTAAGGACATAAGAATAGCCATACTGGGTCAGACCGATGGTCCATCTAGCCCAGTATCCTGCTTCCAGCAGTGTCCAATCCAGTATATAAGTACATAAGTATTGCCATACTGGGAAAGACCAAAGGTCCATCAAGCCCAGCATCTTGTTTCCAACAGTGGCCAATCCAGGTCACAAATACCTGGCAAGATCCAAAAAAAGTACAAAACATTTTATACTGCTTACCCCAGAAATAGTGGATTTTCCCCAAGTCCATTTAATAATAAGTACATATAAGTACATAAGTAATGCCATACTGGGAAAAGACCAAGGGTCCATCGAGCCCAGCATCTTGTCCACGACAGCGGCCAATCCAGGCCAAGGACACCTGGCAAGCTTCCCAAAAGTACAAACATTCTATACATGTTATTCCTGGGATTTTGGATTTTTCCAAGTCCGTTTAGTAGCGGTTTATGGACTTGTCCTTTAGGAAACCGTCCAACCCCTTTTTAAACTCTGCTAAGCTAACCGCCTTCACCACATTTTCCGGCAATGAATTCCAGAGTTTAATGGTCTATGGACTTTTCCTTTAGAAAGCCGTCCAAACCTTTTTGAAACTCCACTAAGCTAACCGCCTTTACCACATTCTCTAGCAACGAATTCCAGAGTTTAATTACACGTTGAATGAAGTAACATTTTCTCCGATTCGTTTTAAATTTACTACATTGTGGCTTCATCGCATGCCCCCCTAGTCCTAGTATTTTTGGAAAGTGTAAACAGACGCTTCACATCTACCCGTTCAACTCCACTCATTATTTTATAGACCTCTATCATATCTCCCCTCAGCCGCCTTTTCTCCAAGCTGAAGAGCCATAGACGCTTTAGCCTTTCCTCATAGGGAAGTCATCCCATCCCCTTTATCATTTTCATTGCCCTTCTCTGCACCTTTTCTAATTCCACTATATCTTTTTTGAGATGTGGTGACCAGAATTGAACACAATATTCGAGGTGCGGTCACACCATGGAGTGATACAAAGGCATTATAACATCCTCATTTTTGTTTTCCATTCCTTTCCTAATAATATCTAATATTCTATTTGCTTTCTTAGCCACAGCAGCACACTGAGCAGAAGGTTTCAGCGTATCATCAACGACGACACCTAGATCCCTTTCTTGGTCCGTGACTCCTAACATGGAACCTTGCATGATGTAGTTATAATTCGGGTTCCTCTTTCCCACGTGCATCACTTTGCACTTGCTCACATTAAACGTCATCTGCCATTTAGACGCCCAGTCTCCCAGTCTCGTAAGGTCCTCTTGTAATTTTTCACAATCCTCCCACGATTTAATGGCTTTGAATAACTTTGTGTCATCAGCAAATTTATTTACCTCACTAGTTACTCCCATCTCTAGGTCATTTATAAATATGTTAAAAAGCAGCGGTCCCAGCACAGACCCATGGGGAACCCCACTAACTACCCTTCTCCATTAAGAATACTGACCATTTAACCCTACTCTCTCTGTTTTCTATCTTTTAACCAGTTTTTAATCCACAATAGAACACTACCTCCTATCCCGTGACTCTCCAGTTTCCTCTGGAGTCTTTCATGAGGTCACAAGTACCTAGCAGAAACCCAATTAATAGCACCATTCTATGATAAGAACATAACTTGTTGTGTTTTATGCTTATTTATTTGTCTAATATATGATTTGCTTAGAAGTGGAAAGATAGATGGGAGATAAATGTTTTATTATGAAGAAGAAGAAGAAGATGTCAATAAAGGAGGTTAAATCAATTAAATGCTTCAACAGAAAGGCAGGATTCTGGGCTGAAGTATGCAATTGTTGTTGTAGAGGGCTTCCCCAGGGAGTGAGCTGACGCCTTGGTTCTGAACCACAGACTATGATAGTAACATATAGGGGCATAATTGAACAAAAACGTCTATCTCCATGGGCGTTTATCTCCGAGAACGGGTCCGTGAAGGGGCGGACCGAACCGTATTTTCGAAAAAAATAGACGTCCATGTTTTATTCGACAATTTGTGAGCTGGGCGTTTTTGTTTTTCAGTGATAATGGAAAATGAAAGCGCCCAGCTCAAAAACGAATAAATCCAAGGCATTTGTTCGTGGGAGGGGCCAGGAGTCGTAGTGCACTGGTCCCCCTCACATGCCAGGACACCAACCGGGCACCCTAGGGGGCACTTTTACAAAAACAAAAAAAAGTAAAAGAGCTCCCAGGTGCATAGCACCCTTCCCTTAGGTGTTGAGCCCCCCAAATCCCCCTCAAAACCCACCGCCCACAAGTCTACACCATTACTATAGCCCTAAGGGGTGAAGGGGGGCACCTACATGTGGGTACAGTGGGTTTGGGGGGGTTGGACGACTAATAAGCATTAAGCAGCACAATTGTAACAGGTAGGGGGGGATGAGCCTGGGTCCACCTGCCTGAAGTCCACTGCACCCCCTAACAACTCCTCCAGTGACCTGCATATGCTGCCAGGGAGGTGGGTATGACATTTGAGGGTGAAAATAAAAAGTTGTGAAACATCATTTTTTTGTGGTGGGAGGGGGTTAGTGACCACTGGGGGAGTCGGGGGAGGTCATCCCCGATTCCCTCTGGTGGTAATCTGGTCATTTAGGGCACTTTTTGGGGCCTTATTCGTGGAAAAAACAGGGTCCAGGAAAAGTGCCCTAAATTCTAGCTACAAACGCATACTTTTTTTCCATTATCGGCGAAAGGCGTCCATCTCTCCTCGGCCGATAACCACGCCCCAGTTCCGCCTTCACCACGCCTTCGACACGCCCCCATCAACTTTGTCTGCATCCGCGATGGAGTGCAGTTGAAAACGTCCAAAATCGGCTTTCGATTATACAGCTTTATTCGCTTTTGTGAGATAAACGTCTATCTCCCGATTTGGGTCACAATATAGGCGTTTTTCTATTTCGATTATAAGCAGGATAGTAACATTGTAGATGACGGCAGAAAAAGACCTGCACGGTCCATCCAGTCTGCCCAACAAGATAAACTCATATGTGCTACTTCTTGTGTATACCTTACCTTGATTTGTATCTGCCATTTTCAGGACACAGACCGTAGAAGTCTTGCCCAGAACTAGCCCCATTATGTTATTTTTTATGTATGTTGTCTTGTATTTATGAAGTGCATATTTACTGTATTTATTTGTATTGTTTAATGCATTTATTATGTATTTGTATCTGATTACATATTTGATTTTATATTTTGTATTGCTGTAAGGGTTGTCCTGTGGTGAACCAGAAAGATTATTATTATTATTTTATTATTTATTGCATTTGTATCCCACATTTTCCCACCTTTTTGCGGGCTCAGTGTGGCTTACAATAAGATATGAATAATAGAAATACATTTGTTACAACTTGGTTATGGATTACATTGTGCAGAGTTGTGCGAGACATTCGAATATCATTAGGAATATA
This sequence comes from Microcaecilia unicolor, assembly GCF_901765095.1. Taxonomy (NCBI): domain Eukaryota; kingdom Metazoa; phylum Chordata; class Amphibia; order Gymnophiona; family Siphonopidae; genus Microcaecilia; species Microcaecilia unicolor. Next base: position 642,833,249 of record NC_044032.1, read on the forward strand.
ACAATGGGACATCAACATAGAAACATTGGAAGGAGACAATGGGAAGCTAAAAGGGCAGTGTTAGACACAAAGACATATGGTGTACGTAGTTCCGTGAATAAATGTATGATTGACTGGATTACGGGATGAGGGATCAGAAGTGGATGTATGTTGCATTGATGAACAGTGAGTATGGACTCTATGTGTTTTGGCTCTTTCCGTAAGTTTGTTCAAACAGGTAAGTATATAAGATGGTATATAAACTTCAGATTAGATTAGATATCGGTACCAAGAATTATTTGTTAAAAAAGAAACAGTAGCAAAATAGCACCTATAATTTTTTTCACAAAGTATTTCACAAAAACTTTAACAGTATCTTGTTGAGATTTAATTCATTTTTTACAAAATCGCATTTGTGAAGTATTTTTCATGCATAGTTTAACTATGCATTCATAGCTAATTTTGCATTGAAATTACTTATTAACAATGAATTTGGATCAAGTGTCACAACAAAAGAAATTGTATGTGAAAAATAAATTTGCCATAAAAAGGTCATATTACACTTGAAAAACGGCAAACAGTGGCAAACACAATTACTCTTGCTAAATGACTTTTCATGCATACTTGAGTTAGTATTTTGCCCTTTTAGTGTGCTTTAGTTGGAATTATAACTTGATATTGGGGTAAGTTTGAAAGGACCTATGGAGTTACACAAGGTAGATCTGGTTATGATAAAATTTGCCCTCACTTAGCAGGTAAACAACACACAATCATTTAATAATACACATACTTTCACCTTGCAAAGATGTTCTCATGGGCATGTTCCCTCAAAAATGCCATAATTATACCACTCCTCAAGAACCCTTGATTGGATCCTCCAGACATTGCTGTTATTTCATCTCAAATTGTTCTAGATCCACTCCAGTCTGACCTTTGCCCTCTATATTCCATAGAAACCGCCCTTGCCAAAGTCTCCTGTGACCTCCTTTCAGCCAAGGTCAATGGCCTTTACTCATCCTCCTTGGTCTGTCCGCCACTTTTAACACCATCTTCTCTTTGACACATTCTCCTCGATTTGAATTCCGAATTGTACTCTGTCTTGGTTTTCTTCTTACCTCTCCTATCATACTTTCAGTGTATCTTCTGGTGGATCTTCCTCCAGTTCTATGCTACTAACTGTTGGCGTATATCAATGTTCAGTCCTAGGACCTTTTCTCTTTTTTTTTCTATACTCATTCATATATTACCCATACTAATCTCCTTTCAGTACAATTTTTATGAATTGAAACTTCTTCAAGGGTGTTAGGAGTAGTACTTGATACACAATTGAATATGAAAAACCAAATAAATTCTCTATCTAAAAGAATTTTCTTTAAATTACATCAGTTACGGCCAGTGCGTTCTTTCTTTTTTTCCAGAACAGTTTTGTGTGATAGTACAGATGACAATTCTCACAGAATGATTATTGCAGTGTTCTGTATGTTGGTATACATCAACAGCTATTGATGTTACAGAACAAGCTACGTTGATATTTGGTTGTAAGAACTATGATCATGTGTCACCTATTTTGAGAGAACTTCATCGGGTGCAGGTGAAAGCGTGGGTGGGATTTAAAGTGACCTGTTTAGTTTATAAGATTTTTTTCATGTGATTGCCCACTTTCTCATCGGTTGAAAATGTGCGATATAAAAGTATACAAGATAGTTCTTTTGCTTATCAGTCTTATAAGATTTGAAATATGATTCCTGTCTTTATTCGTAGAATTCCAAATTATTTCAAGTTCTGGAAGGCTTTGAAGTCCTATGTTTGATAGGTAGTAAGATAGCCCTCTATAAATCTGCGTATTATTTGTGAACCGCTTTGATTCCTTGGTCGATTTAAGCGGTGTACAAGCAATGGAATGGATGCTCAGACCTACTTCTCTACACCAGAAATTAAGCCAAGAAGCCAGCCACAAATTTCAGCATGTTCGCCTCACATCTCTGCTTGGATCTCCCACATTCAGATTAAACTTAGCTCAGCCAGGAGGTAGATCCTCGTCTTTCTCCCCAAATCCAATTCCTCTCTTCCGTCTTTTTTCTGTCTGGATGGCCCTCATATTTCTGGCTTTCTCAGCTCTCAACCTTGAGTTCACCTTTGATGGCTTTATCTTCTTCCCTATGCACAAAACATCGCTAAAATATGTCATCTTTACCTTTTCAGCACTGATAAAATCTACCTCTTCCTTTCGGACATGTTACTGAATTGCTCATCTTTTCTCCCATTGTCTCCCACTTAGACAATGGCATCCTACTCTTCATGGCTGACCTGCAAAACCATCTTTCTCTGCTGCAATCAGAGCCAGCCAAGCTATTAGGCAGATCTAATCAGTTGCCCTGGCAGCAGCTTTTTAGGGGGCACCAAAGAACAGTTGTAGTCACAGCAAAACAATAGGTCTTGACAAGTAGGGAGGGGAAGCCCTAAAATTTTTGTTTCATTTTGTTTCGCTTCCCATTGTAACCCCTTGCTACATTGGAACTTGGGTGGGAAGAGCCCAGCATGGAAAAAAGTCATGAGTCCATCTCACGCTTGAGTGCCCTGATTTGTGGAATCTCAGTGAGGGGTGGAGCTGATAATTATTATATAAGGGAGGACAATATTGTAGGATTTGTCGTTGGTAGCCTGTGTTTGAGAACTTCTATACCCCCGCCAAGTGACCCGGTGGAAAAGAGAGAGTGGGGTAACTGCTGAGCCAACCCTGACATTGGACTGGGATCAGGGTCATTGCTGTTAATCTCCTTAGCCAACAGAGGAGCCGACCTGTGGGCTGAGATTGGGGAGTCTCACCACAACCCGAACTCAAGGGTAGGATACAGTCTGCCCACAGCTGATGATTTCTTTCTGAAAGGCTTGGACAGTTAATGTTGGATCCAGATCTCTGATGGAAATGTTGTTACATCGTAAAAGTCGACTGTGGGGTGTCATCTGGCTACAGGACAGGCGAAAGTTATCTGCTTTTGTGACTCTATAAGATCAAGCCTGAGATGCCATCAAAACTGTATGCTGAGGACTTTCATGCCAACCGTTACTTAGTTCTAATTTGTTAAAATTACGTAACATTGTAAGCCACATTGAGCCCGCTCTTGTGGGATAATGCGGGGTATAAATGTACCGAAATAAATAAATAAATAATAAAGTTCAGTTGATTTTCTTGACTCTCCTGACTACCGTGTGGTTCCTGGGTTGGATTCGGAGGGCGCAAAAAACAGAAGAAACCAGTCTTCGCAAGAAACAACAACAAACAAAACAGCGAAGATGACTAGAAAAACATCAAATATAAAAAATAAAAAATAAAACCATGAAAAAATAATAAAAGTAATAATAATAATAAAAAATAAAAATCTTCAAATTTGTGTATAAAAAAATGTAAAAAGGCGACTCTTTGGTTGTGAAAATTAAAAAATAAACTTTATTAATCAATGGCTAGCAGGGAGAAAAGGACTCGACACAGCTGTGTTTTGGCCGTACAGGCCTGCGTAAGGAGTTTGTAGCAGGTATTCTCCGAGGACAGCAGGCTTTATAGCATCACAAGTGGGTGACGCCGATCCACCTTGCCCGATCCAACATTTTGCAAGCACGAGTGCCTTCCCGCTTGTCATGCGAATGCGGTCTCCTCAGTTTTATACTTATGATGATGAATAGATTACAAAATCTCCAATATCGTGTCTTTTCAATCTTGGAACACAAAGGATGAGTCTGATCCTGAACTCTTCTCTTCTCTGTCCAGTATACACAAATTTGAAGATTTTTATTATTACTTTTATTATTTTTTCATGGTTTTATTTTTTATTTTTTCTATTTGATGTTTTTCTAGTCATCTTCGCTGTTTTGTTTGTTGGATTCGGAGGGAACATGAAGTGAGTAGTGCATCTAGTCTCCCGAACCCCAAGGTCAGCTCTCGGAGAAGACCAGAGAGTTTAACCCAGCTAAGTGAGAGGTGCGGGTTACACCACATCATTTACAGAATTGTTCATTTTGTTTTATTTTATTTGGTCTTCATTTTTGTTCAGGGCAATGTCCTTAAGAGTATGCAATAAGTGCAAAGATGGTGCACTCTTTCAGATAGAGTATGCACTCTTTGCACAAATGTATGGTGGTTCACACATGTGCACACTGTGGGGAAAGAGTACATGCTCTGTGCAAGGACATAAGAACATAAGAGTAGCCATACTGGGTCAGACCAATGGTCCATCTAGCCCAGTATCCTGTTTTCCAAACAGTGGCCAAGCCAGGTCACAAGTACCTGGCAGAAAACCAAATTGTGGTAACATTCCATTTGGAACCCCAAAGAACAGCAAGATTCTGGAATCCTAAAGAGAAACAAGATTCCATGTAGAACCCCAAAGAATAGCAAGATTCTGGAATCCTAAAGAGTAACAAGATTCCATGCAAAATCTGAGTAGCAACATTCCATACTATAAATCCCAGGGCAAACAGTTTCTTCCCTATGTCTGTCTCAATAGCAGACTATGGACTTTTCCTCCAGGAATTTGTCCAAACATTTTTAAAACCCAGATACACTAACCGCTGTTACCACATCCTCCGGCAAAGAGTTCCAGAGCTTAACTATTCGTTAAGTGAAAAAATATTTCCTCCTATTTGTTTTAAAAGTATTTCCATGTAACTTCCTCAAGTGTCCCCTAGTCTTTGTACTTTTGGAACAAGTAAAAAAAAATCAATTTACTTCTACTCGTTCTACACCACTCAGGATTTTGCAAACCTCAATCATATCTCCCCTCATCCGTCTCTTTTACAAGCTGAAGAGCTCTAACCTCTTTAGCCTTTCCTCATAAAGGTAAGGGGTCCCACATTAACTTTTTACTGGTACTTTGCCCTAGGGCCACTGAGGGGGGGGCAGGAGGACAAGATTCCCTGGGCACGGAACAAGAAGATTCTGTCCCTCGGTCTGTCTCTCTCCTGCTCCTGTGTGTCAGGACCCTGGTGATTGCGTTAACATGATCACCCGACTCCCGGCACCCAGGAGCATGAGAGTGATAGACCAGGGGGAGGAGCAGACACAGAAAGGTAAGGGAGCGGGGGCATCATGACCCAGGGGGGCGGAGGAGACATGGCCCAGGAGAGTGGGGGGCAGCGGTGACCCAAGGGTGGCAGGGGTAGCGGCCCCGCCCCAGGCCCAGCTCTGTCTCTTAGCAGCCCTGCCATGCGCTAACATAAGCATTAGCATGCAACCAGAAAAAATATATTTAAAAAATGCCGTTAGTAAACGGGGCCCAAAGTTAGCATCCAAGTGGCGGTAAAAAGTAGCCCGCGGTAGTGTTGGCATCAGGCAAGGCCACTTTTTACCGTGGCAGGAAAAAAAACACTTTTTTTTAGTTCTTCTTACATAAGTACATAAGTATTGCCATACTGGGAAAGACCAAAGCTCCATCAAGCCCACCATCCTATTTCCAACAGTGGCCAATCCAGGTCACAAATACCCAGCAAGATCCCAAAAAAGTACAAAACATTTTGTGCTGCTTATCCCAGAAATAGTGGATTTTCCCCAAGTCCATTTAATAACGGTCTATGGACTTTTCCTTTAGGAAGCCGTCCAAACCTTTTTTTAAACTCCGCTAAGCTAACCGCCTTTACCACATTCTCTGGCAACGAATTCCAGAGTTTAATTACACGTTGAGTGAAGACATATTTTCTCTGATTCGTTTTAAATTTACAACACTGTAGCTTCATCGCATGCCCCCTAGTCCTATTATTTTTGGAAAGCGTGAACAGACACTTCACATCTACCCGCTCAACTCCACTCATTATCTTATAGACCTCTATCATATCTCCCCTCAGCCGCCTTTTCTCCCTAGCTGCTTTAGCCTTTCCTCATCTTGGTCGTGTGCTAGTATCAAAATGAGTGTGCAGCCATTTACTGCCTGAGCCAGTGAAGGCAGTGGGTGCTCTTGCACTAACCTGGCAGTAATCAGGCAGCACACACAGGGGCATAGTTACGTGGGGCCACGGGGGCTTGGGCCCCCTTAGATTTGGCTCTGGACCCCCTGCCGATGACCCTCTCGACCCCCCTCCCGTCGCAAACCCTCCCCCCCCCCGCCGCCATCTGCTACCTTTGCTGGCGGGGTCCCCAACCCCCGCCAGCCAAGGTCCTCTTCTTCCGGCGCAAGGCTTCGTTCTGTTTCTGTGAGTCTGTCGTCCTGCACGTACAACGTGCAGGACGTCAGACTCACAGAAACAGAACGAAGCCTTGCAGATCAGCCAGCGGCTGCGTTGTACGTGCAGGACGTCAGACTCACAGAAACAGAACGTAGCCTTGCGCCGGAAGAAGAGGACCTCAGCTGGCGGGGGTTGGGGTCCCCCTCCAGCAAAGGTAGGTGACGGCGGCGGCGGGAGAGGGTTGGCAGCGGGAGGGGGTTCGAGAGGGTCATCGGCAGGGGGGGGGTCAAAGTTGGTGGTGGCAGCGGGTCAAAAATGGCGGGCGGGGGGGTCGGTGGCGCCGGGGGGTGGGCTAAAATGTGCCCCCTCACCTCAGGCTCTGGACCCCCCCCCTCCCGCCGAAGTCTGGCCACTCCCCGCTCCATGCACTAGAAAATAAAAAATCCTTTTCTAGCATGGGAAACGGCACATGGCGAACTCAGAACTACCGCCGAGCACCTGGATGCACCCAGCGGTACCGCTATTGTGACACAAGGTCGCCCCAAAGCCGCTTGGTAAAAGGGCCCCTAAATCTTTGAAAATCAGCGTGCTAGACTTCCAGCCTCTTCTTTTGACTTTTCACTGTAAGGCACAAAGTAACAGTTGCACCATTGACCGAGTGCTAAAAGTGAAATGCTGTAAAATGTTATAAAGTCAAATTGTGTAGTCGCCCTCTTTTTTCACATCAGTAATGGCCATTTGGTTTCATTGGCTAATACTTTTCAAATGAAGCTGAATAATGAGAAAACACGCTGCCTTATCCTTTCATCTTTACGTAATAGGTTCAAACCTTCATCTTTAAGAACTCCAAACCTCACCCTTCCTATCACTGACAGCCTAAAAATACTTGGTGTAATTATCGATCGCAACCTATCGCTAGTTAGCCAAACTAATTCCACCGCAAAGAAAATGTTCTTTTCATTGTGGAAACTCAAGCGGATAAAATCTTTCTTCCCTAGAGAAGTATTTCGATATCTAGTTCAATCAATGGTATTAAGTCACCTAGACTACTGTAATGGAATATATGCAGGATGCAAAGAATAACTTGTAAAGAACCTTCAGACTGCCCAAAACACAGCAGCAAGACTAATCTTTGGTAAATCCAAATTTGAAAGTCCCAAGCCCCTTCGAGAGAAATTGCACTGGCTCCCAATAAAGGAACGAATTAACTTCAAAATCTGCACCCTTGTCCACAAAATTCTTTATGGAGAAACCCCAGGATACATGAGCACCCTAATCAATCTTCCAGCCAGGAATACATCGAGCACATCCCGTCCATTCCTAAATCTCCATTATCCTACCTGTAACTAGGGTTACCATATTTTGTCCCCCCAAAAGGAGGACACATGCCCCGCCCCACCACACACCCCGCCCCCTTTCACACCGTCGCTCCGCCCCCTGTCACATTTTCCCCTCCCCCCTGTCACACACCCCGTCACTCCCCCTCCCCGTCACCCCCCTCCCCTTTCCTTACTACTACCCTGGTGGTCTAGTGACCTCTTTGGGACAGGAAAGAGCCCCCTCTTTCCTGCCCAGAGCGCTGCCCTGCATGCATCCTTTCTGTTGCTGATCCTCAGCGCCGAGTCAAAATGGCCGCCAAGAGTTGAAGTCTCGCGAGGTCATGTCAACTCTTGGTGGCCATTTTGAATCGGTGCCGAGATCAGGAACAGGAAGGATGCATGCAGGGCAGTGCTCCGGGCAGGAGAGAGGGGGCTCTTTCCTGCCTCGAAAGCGGAAGAGGTCACTAGACCACCAGGGCAGTAGTAAGTAAGGGGAGGGGAGGCTAGCAATCTGCCCATTTGGCCAGATTTCTGGACAAACGGGCAGATTGGCAAAACCCGCCCAGTTGCCCGGACATGTCCGGGTAAATCCGGACATATGGTAACCCTACCTGTAACGGCCTCAAATATAAATCCACCTACGCTTCATCCTTTTCCTTTATCAGCACCCAATTATGGAATGGACTGCCAAAAGCTGTCAAAACTACTCAAAACCATCTCAACTTTAGGAAATTACTCAAGACCAGCCTATTCCGGAAGGTCTACCCCCAGGCTCCAACATAAAACCCAAAGTCCTTCATAGCAGCATATAAATGGGACCATTTTGGACTCTCTTGCCTTTACCCTTTTCCCTTTATACCCTGTTCTTTCTATCCACTCTGACTACCACAATCTATTGTATTTGTATAACTACTGGGCTGGCGATAGCCTTTTCGGTCTATTGTAAGCCACATTGAGCCTGCAAACATGTGGGGAAATGTGATAAATAAATAAATAAAAATGGCAATCACTGGCGATCTTTGTTTAAAAGCAACTCATCCACTGTGCCCCTGACAATCCTGTCTCACCATCTTGGGTCCATGGATTTTAAACAAAGCACTTTGCACCTCCAGTTTCATATCCAATATAATAATCTGCCGGTGTGTTTTTCTATGATCCATTCGTTTGATCGACCCTCAGTGCAATGAATATTCTCAATCAAAACTGATTTTGAATGTACCCTTTCATTTCCCTGGCCCTAATCTCATTCCTCTATAGCTAAAATCATTAAAACTCTCTATTCATATATCACCGGTGCTCTCCTCTGCTTTACTGATTGAATTCTGTTTCAGCCCCCTCACAAGGAATTAGAACTGTCAACCAAATGACATGTAACACCATCACATAAATGGTTATTATTGAATATGAGGCTATATGAATTTGTTTATTCTGTATTTCTCTATTTTATGATAGATTATTTCATCGTCGTCCAGTGCCTGTGGATTTTCACTGCACTCTGATTCTGTCCCAGCTGATTACAACTAGGAGGGGCCTACTGGTTAAAGCACTTGGTTTAAGAACCAGCGGTGGCTGGTTCAAATCCCACTGCTGCTCCTTGTGATCTTGGGCAAGTCACTTCACTCTCCCTTGCCTTGCATACAAATTAGATCATGAGCCCTCCAGGGACAGGGAAATACCCAGGGTAACTCATCTTGAGCAACTACTGAAAAGATATGAGCAAAATCCAAGATAAATAAATCCAGCATGTATGCATATGGGACTTTGCCAGCAGAGGTCGGCATTGTGCAATAACTGGATCTCACCTGTTCTGTTTTGGTTCCCTTTATTGCAGGTTGGCCTAAGCATGCTTTTCAGTCCTGGGAGCGGAAGGGATTGACACATCCTAGGCGATTGTTTCAGGAGAGTGGTCTTCTTTCTTCTTTTTTTAGAGCTGCAACAAACCTTTCACCTGGACGGTAAGAGGTTTTTTTTTTTCACGTATATTTGCAACTCAGACATTTTGCTTTATAGTGAGCCCTGTCAGGGGGAACTTCAAGATTCTTTAACCCCGTTTGAGGAATTTTTAGCCAAACGTTTGCATCAGCCTACGATGATCTCCTTATGTGATTTTTTTTGTATCAACCAAGCTCTCAGCAGATGCCTTGCTTTATTAGACAGTGGGAAGTTGGGGTGAAATCACTATACAGTTGGTATAGAGCTCCCATGACCATTGCCCAATTCATTTCTACTCAGATGGGGGGCCTGCCGGCATGGTTGTAGGGGACTGGGCACTTACTTTCATAGTTGGTGGGATTGCCCTCTCGTTGGCCAATTTTGGCTTGCTTGAGCAGGGCTTTTCTCACAAAGGTTTTCTACTCCTATATCAGCGGGCCCTGCTCTGTTTTCGCTGCATGTGGCTCCTAGTTCTCGCTCCCCGGATGTGTTGAAGGTGTTCTTTCCTTGTATAGCTGTTCTCCGTCAAGAGGAGGCTAAGTGCTGGAGGTAAGTTGCCACAGATTCGGAGTGCTTTGTGAGAAGACTATTATTTCAAGAAACTGATGGCTCAATGGTGAGGCCATCTAGATGCTTTCCAACAGATTTGTCTAATTAGGTAGACCTTATTTATAAGTGTGGGGAGTATTCCAATATCACTTATATTCCTCTCCCAAACACAGATTATTTAAATGCATGTATATATTCAATCTGTTATTCCAACATATATGATATTGATGGAGTTATACATATTACTTTAAATATATGGGGATCTTCAGATTTCTATCAGGTATTTCCACCATATGGGAACAATGTCCCTAGTTGTTAATGGTGTTCCTTTCATCCTCATTGATCAACCCATAAGGCATTATTCCCTTTTCTACAAATATGCGTTTTTTCTAAACTAATTTTTTTATTGAATACTTTTTTAGATTATATATAAATATTACTTAGCTTAATTTAGCCAGAGAATATAGTAGCAATTTTCCATCCAGCTCAAACCTCTGCCGACATGGCCAGGTTTCGTTAATACTTCCTCAGGGAAGAGGCTAGCATAATTATCACTGTGTCTCAGAAAAAATGGCTGGGACGCAGTGATAATTATGCTAGCCTCTTATGGGTTGATCAATGAGGATGAAAGGAACACCATTAACAACTAGGGACATTGTTCCCATATGGTGGAAATACCTGATAGAAATCTGAAGATCCCCATATATTTAAAGTAATATGTATAACTCCATCAATATCATATATGTTGGAATAACAGATTGAAAATTTCCAACAGATTTGGGCACCCTTCCTCACCTGGTCTCGAGGTGTGTAGTTGTAGTCTGTAGTCTATGGGATATGGTATCTACTGCGATGGCCTTGGATTCTGGACTCCACTTTTAACCTGTTCATTATTTTATTTCTATACCCTATGAAGTTTGTTCTTATTGATGGGCTAGACTGGGGGTGGATGGGGGGGGCGGGGTGGTTCGTGTTTTTAGTCAAGTGACGAGACTGTTTTCCTGTGCTGCAGTGTTTTGGTTTCTGTAGTACTTGTTCTTGCTACCTGCCTTACTTGACTTTGGAAAATCAGTAAAAGTTACTGTGTTGGAGTGTTGTCGTGTCCATGGCCTCAGAAGATGCCAAGGCTGGTTTCCGCATGGACCTTAATAATCTTCTAAATTATCCTCCATGTGGAGAAGCATGGCCCTGGTGAAGCAGTTATAGTATTTTTTTTATTATTATTATTATTTTTTTTTAATGGGAAGATACAGTAGTCCTCAAGCCCGTGGATGCTATGCGATGTCACTGATTGGGCAGGAGAGCCTTGGAGGTTAAAATGGAGAGAAAGCTTGACTTTCTGTATCATTTGGAGTGGAGGAGTGGCCTAGTGGTTAGGGTGGTGGACTTTGGTCCTGGGGAACTGAGTTCGATTCCCACTTCAGGTACAGGCAGCTCCTTGTGACTCTGGGCAAGCCACTTAACCCTCCATTGCCCCATGTAAGCTGCATTGAGCCTGCCATGAGTGGGAAAGCGCAGGGTACAAATGTAACACAAATAAAATAGATACTATTGGAGATTCTACATGGAATGTTGCTATTCCACTAGCAACATTCCATGTAGAAGGCTGCGCAGGCTTCTGTTTCTGTGAGTCTGATCTGCAAGGGCCGACTTCTACATGGAATGTTGGAATAGAACATTCCATATAGAATCTCAAATAGTAGCAACAGTGGAGGAGTGGCCTAGTGGTTAGGGTGGTGGACTTTGGTCCTGGGGAACTGAGTTTGATTCCCACTTCAGTCACAGGCAGCTCCTTCTGACTCTGGGCAAGTCACTTAACCCTCCATTGCCCCATGTAAGCCCCGTTGAGCCTGCCATGAGTGGGAAAGCGTGGGGTACAAATGTAACTAAAAAAAAAAATAAAAATTAGATACCTGCTGTTCAGTATAAAAACTGTACAAGTGTGAACAGTCTGCTTTCTAACACTGGGGAAGAGGAGTGTACAGATACCTTTTATTGCAAAACACACCGAGATGAGCTGGTTTTCTTCTAATATTATACCCGAACGATCTCTTGCTATTGCTCTGTTGCCCTATCAGTATCCGTTGTTCTTCTATTGTCCAGTTGTTCTTTTCCATTGTTTTATTCCCCTTAACGATACTTGGACTTTGTTTTAACTTAACTCCTCACCATAACCGAGTTGTAACAAGTTGTACTTCCATTAACACAATGTATTGTAAGCCACACTGAGCCCGCAAATAGGTGGGAAAATGTGGGATACAAATGCAATAAATAAATATTGTTTTACCTCAAAAAGAAGGTAATCCCCATAGAAACGTTAGTTTGTGTAGAGTACTGTTACATTGTGGTTGTGTGGTTGCCAAGTTAGTTCACTTTAAAGGTTCATAAATGAAAACAACAAACAATGTAAGATGACCAGCTTAATACATTTTGACTCCTGAAAGCTAGTCAAAAATGTATACGTTCAATAAAAAGGAGTCACCCTATTATTTTTTTTTTTTTATTTTTATTTACCACTTTGTTCCTGATAAGAGTAAACTGTTCCTCCACAGGAAAGACAAAAGTAGACATTTCAAGTGACTGAAGTAAAATTTATTTGACTGTGCCAAGGTTGGAACTGACCTGAAATAAACTGCTGAAAATAAATACCTATAATTTAAAACACCTTTAGATGCAGAAAAATACATCGCCTTCACCATCATTTGTAGCCATTACAGAAATGAAACATTGCAAAACAAATTTAAGGAATGTTTACAGCATGTATTGGACTTAGGAGCTGTTGCTCGGTGAATTTATAAGCTACTTGATGAAAGATACTTAAGGTGCTGGTTCCCATAAGTCCGAGGGTGGCTGCTCCCAATCTTCTCCCATGATCCATTTCAAACTGAACGCTTGAAAATATTCCAGCCTGTGGCTGTGGATTTAAAAATGACATTAATAAGTGATTAGAGCAAACCATACATCAACATGTATGCGATGAAACTACAGTGTAGTAAATTTAAAACAAATCGGAGAAAATTTTTCTTCACCCAATGCATAGGAGGAGTGGCCTAGTGGTTAGAGTGGTAGACTTTGGTCCTGGGGAACTGGGTTTGATTCCCACTGCAGGCACAGGCAGCTCCTTGTGACTCTGGGCAAGTCACTTAACCCTCCATTGCCCCAGGTACAAATAAGTACCTAAGCCGCATTGAGCCTGCCATGAGTGGGAAAGCGCGAAAGCACAGGGTACAAATAAAATAAAAATAATTAAACTCTGGAATTCGTTGCCGGAGAACGTGGTGAAGGCGGTTAGCTTAGCAGAGTTTAAAAAGGGGTTAGACGGTTTCCTAAAGGACAAGTCCATAAACCACTACTAAATGGACTTGGGAAAAATCCACAATTCCAGGAATAACATGTATAGAATGTTTGTACGTTTGGGAAGCTCGCCAGGTGCCCTTGGCCTGGATTGGCCGCTGTCGTGGACAGGATGCTGGGCTCGATGGACCCTTGGTCTTTTCCCAGTGTGGCATTACTTATGTACTTATGTAACATCTTTCCTTTGAAGACCAAGCCCAAGAAGTAATTGCTAAGATGTTCAAACTTACTTTAACGAGAGCTCATTCAGATTATTAGTTCAAACACTGACACTTTCACAATTAGACTACTGTAATGCAATTTATGTAGGAAGCAAAGAATCTATATTTAAATTGCTTCAGACAGCATGAAAAACAGCAGCACAATTAATTTATGGGGCAACAAAATTTAACAAGGCCACCCCTTTACTTACTGCATTACATTGGCTTCCAATTAGAGGGTGAATTATGTTCAAAGCATGTACATTAATTTTCAAAATTCTATTTGGTATGGCACCTGACTCTATGATGAGCCTAAATATCCAGTCAGATAGACAAGCAAAGCCAGCATTGAGAGAATATTTGTTATTACATTTACCTAGTTATAAAAATGTAACATACAAATCTGTTTATATAGCTGGATTTGGTTATATAGGATCCAAATGGTGGAATCTCATTCCAAAAGAAATCAAAAGCATAAGTTCCTATCTTCTATTCCGAAAAGCTATTTATTTATTTATTACATTTGTACCCCACATTTTCTCACCTATTTGCAGGCTCAATGTGGCTTACATAGTACCGTAAAGGTATTTGCCAATTCGGTTGATAACAAATACGAGGTTATGTTGTGGTCAAATGAGGTAGGTGTGAATCAGGCATCATGGGGTCGAAGGGAATGAAGATTATAAATTGTTCAGTACGATCATTGGTTATGCTGTGTTGCTGGGTGTGGGGATTTACGTTGGATCGGTGGGATAGGCCTTTTTGAAGAGGTGAGTTTTTAGTGATTTCCTGAAGTTTAGGTGGTCATGGATTGTTTTCACAGCTTTTGGGAGTCCATTCCAAAGTTGTGCGCTTATGTAGGAGAAGCTAGATGTGTAAGTTGTTTTGTATTTTAGTCCTTTGCAGTTTGGGTAATGTAGGTTTAGGTATGATCGTGATGATCCGATTCGGTTTCTGGTTGGTAGATTTATGAGGTCTATCATGTATCCTGGGACTACACCATAGATAATTTTGTGGACCAAAGTGCAGATTTTGAAGATGATCCGTTCTTTGATTGGGAGCCAGTGCAGCTTCTCTCGCAGGGGTTTAGCACTTTCAAATCGTGCTTTACCGTATATCAGTCTGGCTGCTGTGTTTTGGGCGGTCTGGAGTTTTTTTGTGAGTTGTTCTTTACATCCCGCAGAGATTCCATTGCAGTAATCTGCATGGCTAAGGACCATTGATTGTATTAGGTTTCAAAAAGTATCCCTTGGGAAGAAAGGTTTTATTCGTTTGAGTTTCCACATTGAATAGAACATTTTCTTTATTACGGTATTTACTTGGCTCTCGAGAGTAAGGTTCCAGTCGATTGTGACGCCGAGTATTTTTAGGCTGTCTCATTTAGGGAGTGTGTGTCCTGGGGTGTTTATGGTTGCGGGTTTGTAATTGTTATGTTGAGATGAGAGGATGAGGCAGTGTGTTTTTTCAGTGTTCAATTTCTTTTTTTTTTTGTAAATATTTTTTATTGAATGTAGATTGTAACATCATCTGCATAGATGAATGGGTTGAGGCCTCGATTGGATAAGGACTTTGCCAGTAGGATCATCATCATATTGAAGAGTATTGGTGATAGAGGTGATCCTTGAGGTACTCCGCAGGCTGCTTTCCATGGTGATGATATGTTCTATCAGTAATCTGGGATGAATACCATCCGGTCCAGGAGATTTGCTACTCTTCAGTTTGTAGAACTGCCCCATTACATCCTCCAGAAAGGTGCTTCAACATTATCTTAGCAAGGGTAGGGATAGGTAAGCATGTGCAGCCTGTGTCATTTACTTTTTCCATTAAAGCCCTGGTTGAAGAGCCAAGCTTTCACCTGCTTCCTGAAATATAGATAGTCTTGCATTAAGCAAAGCCTTTCATGGAGTGCATTTCAGAGTGTGGGGCTACTCAGGTATCACATCATGTAATGTCCTTGGAAGAGGGTGTGGTTAGGGATACTCCTTAGGAGGACTTAGGGACCTTGGAGATGTGTAGAGGGAGATCCTGTTCTTCAAGGGCCATTTCCTTTAAGGGCCTTGAAGGTCAAACATAGAGTTTTAAATTTGGCCCTGTATTGTACTGGTAGCCAGTGAAGTTTTTGCAAAAATGGTATGATGTGGTCATGCCGCTTACAGTCTTTCACTAGTGTAGCTGTAACATTCTGAATGGACTGGAGCTGGTGCAGACCCTTTGTAGTAAGATCAGTGTAGAGTGCATTACAATAATCTAGTCTTGATGTTATCATAGCATGCACAACTTGCCTTCTCAATGTAAGGAGACAGGCAGCATAGTTGTCACCAGTGATAGAAGCTGCTCTTGAAGGTTGCTTGGATTTGGGGATCAGAGTAAGTGTTGAATCGAGCCGTATTCCAAGGTTCCTGACTTGTAGTTTGAGGGGGAGTTCATATTTCCCAAAAGAAATTTTGATGTCAGGTATGTCCCCACTTGTGTTAGGGACCCATAGAAGCTCGGTTTTACTTGGGTTCAGGCAAAGTTTGTTGTGTTTAGCCCATTCTTAAACTGATGTTAGATAGGTAATCAGTTTATTCAGGGCTGTAGGTAAGTCAGGTTCAATGGGTATGAGTAGCTGCATATCATCCGCATAGATGTAGAACTGAGTGTTCATTGACCGAATCAGTTCGGCTAGTGGTTTGAGGTAGATATGGAACAGAATAGGTGACAGTATCGATCCTTGTGGTACCCCACAAGTCAGTGCCCATGGTGGTGATGAGTTGCTGCCAAACATTATGGATTGTTGCCTGTCTGATAGATAGGATCTGAACCAGGCAAGTACTGTACCATTGATACCTGTTTCTGTCAGTCGTGCTAGCAAGATATCATGATCCACAGTGTCAAAAGCTGCTGAGAAATCTAGCAGTACTTACACTGAGGCAAATCCCTTGTCTCGGTTTCTGTGAAGATCATCTAGTAGGGATACAAGGATGGTTTCTGTTCCATAACCAATTCTGAATCCAGACTGACATGGATCTAGCCAGTTTCCCTCTTCTAGTCAATCACTGAGTTGATCACAGACTGTTTGATCTATATGTTTCCCTAAAAATGGGATGTTGGATAGTGGCCGGTAACTTTCAAGTTTGCATACTTCACCTTGATTTGTCCTTGCTATTTTCGGGCACAGACTGTAAAAATCTGCCCAGCACTGGCCTTGTTCTCCAGTTACAGAAGATGAATCTGTCCAGCCACGATCAGGGCACAGACCTTAGAAGTCTGACCAGAACTGACCTTGTTCTCCAGCTACGGAAGCTGAATCTGTCCAGCCACGATCAGGGCACAGACCTTAGAAGTCTGCCCAGAATTGACCTTGTTCTCCAGCTACGGAAGCTGAATCTCCAGCCACAATCAGGGCACAGACCTTAGAAGTCTGCCCAGAATTGACCTTTTTCTCCAGCTACGGAAGCTGAATCTGTCCAGCCACGATCAGGGCACAGACCTTAGAAGTCTGCCCAGAATTGACCTTGTTCTCCAGCTACTGAAGCTGAATCTGTCCAGCCACGATCAGGGCACAGACCTTAGAAGTCTGCCCAGAATTGACCTTGTTCTCCAGCTACGGAAGCTGAATCTGTCCAGCCACGATCAGGGCACAGACCTTAGAAGTCTGCCCAGAATTGACCTTGTTCTCCAGCTACTGAAGCTGAATCTGTCCAGCCATGATCAGGGCACAGACCTTAGAAGTCTGTCCAGCACTGGCTTTGCTTCCTAATTACTAGTGTTGGCATGTAATCAGCTCTAAGCTTATTCAGTTCCATACCTTCCATATAGGATTCCTCTGTGTTTATCCCATGCATTTTGTTTTTAATTCTGTTACCATTTTCATCTCCACCACCTCCAGCATGCTTGATTCTATAACAGCAATGCCTTGTCCATATTTTTCCTAGCTAATTTTCAGTGCACTTTCTTGAATCTACCCTTTAGTGGCCAGTAGGAAGTGCTCTAAAAAAGGAAACCACACGAAGTGTGGAGGTGCACTTAATCCCCACGAAACAATATAGAGAGAAAAGGAGAAGAGTGGGGGAAGATAGGCTCTTTCCAATCAATAGGGGAGACGTATATTTACTACTACTACTTAACACTTCTAGAGCGCTACTAGGGTTACGCAGCGCTGTACAATTTAACAAAGAAGGACAGTCCCTGCTCAAAGGAGCTTACAATCTAATGGACAAAAATGCAGTCAATCAAATTGGGGCAATCTGGATTTCCTGGATAGAGGTCAATGGTTAGGTGCCGAAAGCGACATTGAAGAGGTAGGCTTTAAGCAAAGATTTGAAGATGGGCAGGGAGGGGGCTTGGTGTATATTTTATTTTTGTTACATAGTAACATTACATAGTAGATGACGGCAGAAAAAGACCTGCACGGTCCATCTAGTCTGCCCAACAAGATAAACTCTTATGTGCTACTTTTTATTTGTACCTGTCCTCTTCAGGGCACAGACCGTATAAGTCTGCCCCGCACTATCCCCACCTCCCACCAGTATAAGTCTGCCCATCACTACCATAACATAGTAGATGACGGCAGAAAAAGACCTGCACGGTCCATCTAGTTTGCCCAACAATTTAAACTCATATGTGCTACTTTAAGTGTATACCTGACCTTGATTTGTTTCTTCCATTTTCAGAGCACAGACCGTAGAAGTCTGCCCAGAACAATGACCGAGCAGCCCCACTAATCCACTTCACCAACCCATTCAGTTATGAAAGCCCACCTTCTATAAATACCATTCCTTCTTCCCCTAATTAACCTCTACAGAATACTAACTATACCTAATATACTGGAATAACTATGTTAACAATACTATGTAAGCCACATTGAGCCTGAAAACAGGTGGGAAAATGTGGGATACAAATGCAATAAATAAAAAAAACCCTCAAATACATTTTGTTTCTGGTGCGGCCCAACATCAAAATAAGTTTGCCGCTCCTGTACTATAAGAGTTTCGATTTATTAAGGTTTTGTACCTTACACCCCCTCCCCCGCCCAAAGCATAGGGGACGACAACATAGTAAAATGTGTCCACAAATAAGTGCAAAGCTTCAACCAAGTGTAAGGGGGGGGAGGGGAGAAAGAGGGCGGCAGAAAAAGATGCGGCATCAATCTCGTTTTGTACTAAGCGAATAAACCACATAAACAACGGTCCTTGCTAATACCGATTTCAGGTTAGGAGAGAGAAACAGAGGGATTGGAGGCACCTTGCGACAGGGAAACCCTGCCCACGCAACAACACAACCACCACCACAACAACAACAACAACAAAAAAGCCACACCACCTACCGCGAGCGAGGGAAAACCTGCTGGAGAGCGCGTCTTCCCCCCCCCTCCCACCCCCCCTTTAGGCCGGCCGCCTCCACCTGTTCCCCTCAGTGGAAGAGGAGGAGGCGGGAACACCGCGGCTCAAGCGCGCACACAACAGACACACGGCTGACGATCCCTCCCCCCCTCCCCTCTCAACCAGCCCACCACCGACAGTTCTGGAAGCCGGGCCCGCGGCAGCAGCGCCGCCGGGACCCTAGCAGCCGCCAAAACACAGCCAGTCTCGTCAGCTGCACGCTCTTCCTGCCAAATCGGGCGGTTTTTACATTTGTACCCTGCGCTTTCCCACTCATGGCAGGCTCAATGCGGCTTACATGGGGCAATGGAGGGTTAAGTGACTTGCCCAGAGTCACAAGGAGCTGCCTGTGCCTGAAATGGGAATCAAACTCAGTTCCTCAGTTCCCCAGGACCAAAGTCCACCACCCTAACCACTAGGCCACTTCTCCACTCCTATGTTAATATATCTATAACATTCTTTTACAATTATTGTTGTTCACAATTTATAGTTATATCTATTTATGTTTTACATTTGGCTTTGTAGACTCCTGAAGAAGGCGCTACAGCGCCGAAACATGGCTGTGTTGAGTCAACCTGTTCCAATAAATATTATACTTTTTTCAAATCTACGTCTCCCCTATTGATTGGAAAGAGCCTATCTTCCCCCACTCTTCTCCTTTTCTCAGTAACTGCTGCTCCATTTACAAAGCCGCGCTTGCGATTCTGACACGGCAAATGCGGCAAAGCCCATAGGAAGTGAATGGGCTTTGTGATATTTGCCACCCCAGAATCACTAGCGCAGCTTTGTAAAAGGAGGCCTTACTTTTTTGCACAGCCAGCATTTAAAATACTGGGGCAACTAGGGACACGACATGTTGTTTCTTGCCGTCAACTAGAAAAGTAACACGAACAGAGACAAGACTGAACATCACCAATGAGAAATTGTCTTTGTTGTTGTTCTTTTACTGCTTATGTATTAATGTGACAACTCATGTACAGTGGCGTAGCGAGGGCGGCTGACACCCGGGGCGGGTTGCCGCTGCGCACACCCCCCCCCGGGGTGCAGCAAGGCGCACCCCCCCCCCCCCCTCGGAGCACATTCTTACCACTGGCGCTCCGCCCCGAGTGCATGTCGTCGCTGGGAGCTGCGTCGGCTCCGTTGGTTCCCTGCTCTCTCTGCCCCGGAACAGGAAGTAACCCCCCCCCAGTGGCATGCACCCGGGGCGGACCGCCCCACCGCTCCACCCCTTCCTACGCCACTGCTCATGTACAAAATGATCAGGATAGTACAGTTTCTTGAATTTTCAGAAACAGAAAATATGCAAAGAGAGAAAGGAGGAGACAGAACAAATAGGAGACTTTCTTCCCTTAATTTAGCAGCTTGTGCATTTTTGTTTGTATTTTCTTAATGGTTTTTTTTTTACAGGGTAAGATTGCTTGCTGTCCTTGATAACTCTATATACAGTACCCTGATTGGCAACTATCTGGAAAACAAAGGCCGGCAAAGATAGAGAGTCACTTAAGACCTGAATGGGATCTATTTCTGAATCTGACAGCACTTAAGCACTGCTGTGGAAACCACTGACAGAAACCAGGGAGAGAAATTCAGAACAGGCACAATTCATTTTCCCAGTGGCAGAGACCCTTTGAAAGGCTGCTAAAATGAATTATAGAGGAGAATCGGCAAGAAGGCTGTGAGGAAATAATACACAGCTGAAAAGCTAGTCGTCGGCATAGATCTGATGGATGAGTCCTAGTAGCCGCATCAAATAAAAACAGAAATATCTGTACACGTTTCCTCCATCTGGCATCTCATACTCAAACAGTTCACTGCTGCTGCCTTGTGCAGTATATCCCTGCTCATTAGATATAGGAGGGGAGATTAGTCTATTGGCAGGCTGAGAACCAGAGAAATCAGGGTTCAAATCCCACGGCCACTCCCACTAATCCTGGGCATCCTCTATTGTCTCAGGGACAAACTTAGGTGTATGGCAAGTGGGCACAGGCCCACCCAATTTGAACTCTGGCCCACCCAGCAGCGGAACAGCTGTGATGTGGCTAGCGGGGATCCCGAAGCCCAGCCACCTGAAGACTCTTGGCATCCCTCCCCCCCCCCCCCCCCCCCAGGCAATCGGTGGTCTCTTAACTGCACCCCTCCACCACCCCCTACCCCTGTACTTTTTAAATCCTTCAGTTTTTTACTGGCAGTGAGCAGCAACTCATACCCGCAGCTCACACCAGCCCAGAGCCTTCCTTCTGATGTAACTTCCTGTTTGCAGGACCAGGAAGTTACATCAGAGGGAAAGCTTGGGCATCCCCGCCACCAGTCATACATAGGGTTACCATATTTTGTCCCCCAAAAAGAAGGACACATGCCCCACCCCACCTCCTTTCACACCCTCGCTCTGCCCCCTGTCACATTTTCCCCTCCCCCCTGTCACACACCCCATCACCCCCCCCCTCCCCGTCACCCCCTCCCCTTACCTTACTACTGCTCTGGTGGTCTAGTGACCTCTTCGGGGCAGGAAAGAGCCCCCTCTTTCCTGCCCGGAGCACTGCCCTGCATGCATCCTTTCTGATGGTGATCTCAGCGCCAATTCAATATGGCCGCAGAGAGTTGAAGTCTTGCAAGGTCACTTCAACTCTCAGCGGCCATTTTGAATCGGCGCCGAGATCACCAACAGGAAGGATGCATGCAGGGCAGCGCTCCAGGCAGGAAAGAGGGGGCTCTTTCCTGCCCCGAAGGCGGAAGAGGGTCACTAGACCACCAGGGCAGTAGTAACTAAGGGGAGGGGAGGCTAGCAATCTACTACTACTACTATTACTTAACGTTTCTAGAGCGCTACTAGGGTTACGCAGCGCTGTACAGTTTAACAACGAAGGACAGTCCCTGCTCAAAGGAGCTTACAATCTAAAGGACGAAATGTCAAGTTGGGGCAGTCTAGATTTCTTGAATAAAGGTATGGTGGTTAGGTGCCGAAGGTGACATTGAAGAGGTGGGCTTTGAGCAAGGATTTGAAGATGGGCAGGGAGGGGGCCTGGCGTATGGGCCCAGGGAGTTTGTTCCAGGCGTGGGGTGAGGCAAGGCAGAAAGGGAGGAGCCTGGAGTTGGCGGTGGTGGAGAAGGTACTGAGAGGAGGGATTTGTCTTGAGAGCGGAGGTTGCGGGTAGGAACGTAAGGGGAGATGAGGGCCACCAGCCTGCCCGTTTGTCCAGAAAATCCGGACAAACGGGCAGATTGGCAAAACCCGCCCGGTTGCCCGGACATGTCCTCAAAAGAGGACATGTCCGGGTAAATCCGGACATGTGGTAACCCTAGTCATACATCCTGTGACACAATTTTGAAGGGGGCCTGAGCCCAAAGTGGGGGGGGGGGGGACAGACACCCCAAGGTCCCCCGTGGCTATGCCACTACTGCAGATACAGTAGTGGGGATTCCATGCCTGCTTTTTTTCTTCACTGCCTGCATATAGGACAGTAACATTTTTTCAGTTACATGAACAGCATAGTAACTGAACGGAGGTGTGCTCATTCTTCTGCTCGCCCACAGTTCTGCTCTAAGAATAGCTTGAGCCGCACAGAGGTCCCTGGAGGGCATTCTTTAAGGCAGTGCAGGGGCGTATCTGAGGTTTGGCGGTAGGGGGGGCAGGGGCTAGAGTGAGGGGGCACATTATAGCCCCCCCGGCCGCCGCCCCCCCTACCGCCATCAACCCTCCCCCCTACCACCGTTAACCCTCCCCCGCCTACCGCCGTCACCTACCCCCGAGGTCCGCTTCCTCCTGCCGGTTTTTTAAAAATATTCCTTCAGCTGGCGGGGGACCCCAACCCCCACCAGCCCAGCCGAGGTCTTGTTTAAGTTCTTCATCCTCGTGCTGTGAAAGCTGCATCCTTCCAGTTGGACGGAGTCTGACGTCGCAGCACGTTGTACGTGCAGGACGTCAGACTCACAGAAACAGAGTCTGTGAGTTTGACGTCCTGCACGTACAACGTGCAGCGACATCAGACTCCGAAACTGGATTCAGCAGCTTTGAACAGCACAGAGGACGATCGAAGAAGAACTTAAAAGACCTCGGCTCGGCTGGCAGGGGTTGGGGTCCCCCGCCAGCTGAAGGAATATTTTTAAAGGCAGCGGCAGGAGGAAGCGGACCTCGGCTGGCGGGGGTAGGGGTCCCCCGCCAGCAAAGGTAGCCCACGGCGACGGCAGGGGAGGGTTGATGGTGGTAGGGGGGTCCAGGGCAAAATCCTGGGGGGCCCAGGCCCCCATGGCACCACACAGATACGCCCCTGGGACAAACCACAGGAATCGCACTTGCTCTTGTAGCCCCGCCCTCGGAGCCCTCCCGCCCTTGGAGCCCAGCTAACGCGACGTCAAGAGAAGGATCCAACCACTCGGAGCCCAGCTGATCTTCTGAACAGCCAGCTGGCTAAATTCCTTCCGCCCTCCCGCCCCTTGCGCCGTGTCCCGCCCCTCCCCCCCATGTCGCCACCGCTGAAAACAAGAGCCAGAGCTGGTATAGTTCAGAGGGGCAGAGATTAGACCTCTCTGTGGAAAGTGCATGCTTGTGAACAGCAGGGTTTTTACCGAAACACAGACGCAGACAGGCACTTTGCACTACAAGAAGCAAACTCAACTCACACTGTCACACTGGATTCCAGCATTGTTTCTACCTTCAAACTGCATTTCAGAAAGAGCAGGAAAGATCCCAGAGTGGGGGAGACAAGATCAGAGGAAACCTTGAAAGAGCACAGCAGCTCAGAGGACAGTAGAAGACGCAGAGCAGACGGCAAAAGGCTACGGCATCGTAGACCAAAGCAGCCATACAGGATACCTGAAGTAGAGAAATAGTCCCAGAAGCAACAGAGACGATAATAGAACCTTGGGACAGAAATAAATAAACACACAAATGCCTGAAAGACAGAAGATGTCGGAAGGGAGAAACCACAGAGCAGAGGGAAGAAAAGATTCCCAGGCAGCAGTCTCACAGAGAGTATGTGTAACGCACACATACTCTCACACTCTACTCTCTCTTTCACACACACACTCGCACCCACACTCACTCTCTCTCTGTCACACACCAGTGGCGTAGCTACGTGGGGCCTGAGGGGGCCTGGGCCCCCGCAGATTCGCCCCTGGCCCCCTGCCGATGACCCCCCCCCCTCCCACCACCAACCCTCCCCCGCCATCGCCGCCCGCCCCGCCACCGCATGATTTACCTTGTTTGCTGGCGGGGATCCCCAAACCCCGCCAGCCAAGAGTGTTCTTCAGCGCCGGAGTTAGTAGACTTTGGCGCCTTCATTCAAGGAAGTTCGTCTGAAGGATCAGCTGGCTTTGACGCCTTACGTCCTGCACCGTGCATGTAGCCCCGTGCAGGACGTAAATGCGTCAAAACCAGCTGATCCTTCAGACGAACGTCCTTGAATGAAGGCGCCCGAGTCTACTAACTCCGGCGCTGAAGAACACTCTTGGCTGGCAGGGTTTGGGCATCCCCGCCAGCAAACAAGGTACTTCATGGGGTGGGCGGCGACGGCGGGGGTGGGTTGGTAGCGGGAGGGGGGGGTTTAAGAGTGTCGGCGCGATCGAGCGGGGGAAGGGGGGTCGCCGGAGGGGGGAGGCGGCTTAACAGTGCCCCCCCCACCTCGGGCTCTGCCCCCCCCCCCCCTCCTGACAAGGTCTGGCTACGCCCCTGTCACACACACACACTCGCACATTCACTCTCACATACACTCTCTTAAACATACACACTCCGAGGAAAACCTTGCTAGCGCCCGTTTCGTTTGTGTCAGAAACGGGCCTTTCTCCCTAGTCTCCAATAATTAAGTGCCATTTTAGCACCAATTAGCTAATTATGTTATGCACATAACTTACCCTATTCTGGACATACATTTGCCCACCTAACTTTAGATTCATTTATAGAATTTGTAGAAATATGTGCGTATTTATAGAACAGCAGTGTATCATTCTAATGGTTTGTGTGTATATCTGCTGCCTACATGTAGACACTTCCTTTACAGAATTACTCCTCAATGTTTATATGTAGGATCATTTTCCTGTCACTCTGTGATGTCCTTTTTAAGTCATTTTGAGACTCTTATTCTTAAACCAAAAAAAAAAGCATAATTTTCAAAGGCAGGAGTTTGAAACCTTATGTCCATACTCACAAGTTAGGCCCTTGACCTTCTTTGATCTCCTCAGGGGGTATGGGATACAGGGATTCATACGTTCTTCCAATTCCAGAACCATGGATTGCGTAGGAATTCATCTTGTCAACGCCAGGTGGGAAATAACTCCAAGGAATCACTGCCTTGCCAGTCCATTTGCCCCAGTCCGAGAGAGTATCTGCCTCAAAGCTCAAGTCAAGCTCACTCTTAAATAAGAAAAATGACCATTTAAAAAAAATGGTTATTCTTTCATCATAATAATCATCAACAACCAATGTTGTTCAAAGTACTAGATCAAAGTGCTTAAGTAAAAATAGAAAGAAATGTATATTTTAATACTTAAGTGAAAGTAAAAAAGTTATTGCCTGATCTACATAAGTACATAAGTAATGCCATACTGGGAAAAGACCAAGGGTCCATCGAGCCCAGCATCTTGTCCACGACAGCGGCCAATCCAGGCCAAGGGCACCTGGCGAGGTTCCCAAACGTACAAACATTCTATACATGTTATTCCTGGTATTTTGGATTTTTCCAAGTCCGTTTAGTAGCGGTTTATGGACTTCTCCTTTAGGAAACCGTCCAACCCCTTTTTAAACTCTGCTAAGCTAACTGCCTTCACCACATTTTCCGGCAATGAATTCCAGAGTTTAATTACACGTTGGGTGAAGAAAATTTTTCTCCGATTTGTTTTAAATTTACTACACTGTAGTTTAATCGCATGCCCCCTAGTCCTAGTATTTTTGGAAAGCGTGAACAGACGCTTCACATCCACCTGTTCCACTCCACTCATTATTTTATATACCTCTATCATGTCTCCCCTCAGCCATCTCTTCTCCAAGCTGAATAGCCCTAGCCTCCTTAGTCTTTCTTCATAGGGAAGTCGTCCCATCCCCGCTATCATTTTAGTCGCCCTTCGCTGCACCTTTTCCAATTCTACTATATCTTTCTTGAGATGCGGCGACCAGAATTGAACACAATACTCAAGGTGCGGTCGCACCATGGAGCGATACAACGGCATTATAACATCCTCACACCTGTTTTCCATACCTTTCCTAATAATACCCAACATTCTATTTGCTTTCCTAGCCGCAGCAGCACACTGAGCAGAAGGTTTCAGCGTGTTATCGACGACGACACCCAGATCCCTTTCTTGGTCCGTAACTCCTAACGTGGAACCTTGCATGACGTAGCTATAATTTGGGTTCTTTTTTCCCACATGCATCACCTTGCACTTGTTCACATTAAACGTCATCTGCCATTTAGCCGCCCAGTCTCCCAGTCTCGTAAGGTCCTCTTGTAATTTTTCACAATCCTGTCGCGAGTTAACGACTTTGAATAACTTTGTGTCATCAGCAAATTTAATTACCTCGCTAGTTACTCCCATCTCTAAATCATTTATAAATATATTAAAAAGCAGCGGTCCTAGCACAGACCCCTGAGGAACCCCACTAACTACCCTTCTCCATTGTGAATACTGCCTATTTAACCCCACTCTGTGTTTCCTATCTTTCAACCAGTTTTTAATCCACATTAGGACATTTCCTCCTATCCCATGACCCTCCAATTTCCTCTGTAGCCTTTTTGAGTAAAAAGTAAAAGTACCGCAACTACAATGAATGCAACTATTGTTAATGTTTTTATCCCAACAGCTTTACTGCTCTGCAGTTCAATCCACTATGCTTTTAGTAAAACTAAATTTCTGAAATGACTGTCACTCATGCGAGTGCGCTTGTGAACCATTAATCACGCACAGCTAAAAAGGTTCATCAACTGTGCTAGCAGAACATTTTTCTTCATTCAACATGTAATTAAACTCTGGAATTCGTTGCCAGAGAACGTAGTAAAAGCAGTTAGCTTAGCGGGGTTTAAAAAAAAGGTTTAGATGGCTTCCTAAAGGAAAAGTCCATAGGCCATTATTAAAATGGGACTTGTGGGAAAATTCACTGCTTATTTCTAGGATAAGCAGCATAAAATGTATTGTACTTTTTGGGGATCTTGCCAGGTATTTGTGACCTGGATTGGCTACTGTTGGTCTGTCCCAGTATAGCAATACTTATGTGCTTAAGTGGAATGTTCAGTCTGATAAAACGTTCCTTCAAATCAGGCCATGTTGTAATATTACTGATATCACAAAAAACATTCTTCCTTTAAAATATTTAATTTCTTTTATTACAATACATATATCACATAAAACCACTTATGCTGTGTAAGTTCCGGAACTTGCCCAGTCACACCCTTCACTTCACCACCCATTCACATAAACCTTGTGTGGGCACATTTCTATATATCCACAATCTGTGTACATGCTCCCCAATTGTTGTTTCCTCAATTTCAAATCTTCCACTTGTGTCTTAGATATTGTCCTTAAAGGTTCAAATTATAGTCCTTCTTATAAATCATGAAAATCTTCTAAATCACATCAAGCAGGAGCACAGTGTTCACAACAAATGAGGCTCATTTTCAAAGCACTTAGCCTCCCAAAGTTCCATAGAAACCTATGGAACTTAGCCTCCCAAACTGCTTTGAAAATATGCCTAAAGTCTCTCCAGCACTCTTCTTGGAGTAGTGTTAGTTCAGCAGAGTGAATCAGTGCAGTGTGTCAAGGGCTTCCTGGAATTTACATACTGTTTCCAGACTTTAAGCACCTTCTAACTCTTCACACCTTCTCTCTTTTGTTCCTCCATGCGAGAGACCGCATTTCCAACACTCCTTCTTCAGGAGGAACATTTCCCTTAGGAATCATGAGTCCAGCACAGGACCCTCTGTGAGCGTCTCAGCAACTTAAATGACTAATATTACTGATGTCTTCTGATTTGAGTCTGCAGGTTTTGATCAAGAGAATCTCTGAAATACTTGATTTCCGTATAGCAAAGAATACTTTATCGTCATTATTGTCACTATCATCCGCATTATTTATTTATTTAACACATTTATATCCCACATTTTCCCACTTAGTTGCAGGCCTAATGTGGCTTCCACAATACCGTAGAGGTAGGCTCCGGTTCAATAATACAAATACACAGTGCTTTTTTTGTAGAAAAAAAGGTGCCGGTACTCATTATGGGCGGGGTCACCACATATGGCTCCACCCCTATGATAGCCACACCCACATTAACCACACCCCCTATACCAGCCATGGCGCATATAAACAGACGTCATTGAAAATATTACAGTACTATAGGAGAAAAAAATAACGTGATTTGCTAAGTAGTAGTAGTAGTATACCCAGTGCAAAATAAGACAGCCAATGTAAATTCTCAAATTGGACATATTACAAACACTAAAATGAAAATAAAATGATTTTTTTCTACCTTTGTTGTCTGGTGACTGTTTTTCTTTCCATATTGGTCCCAGTCTGTGATTCTCCTTTCCTTTGTTTTCGCTTAACTCTTCTGTGCCATTTGTCATTTTTGTCTCCTTTTTCTTTGCTTTCTTCAATATTTTTCAGGCTCTCTCTCTGTCCAGATTTAATTCATTCTTACTATCCATTCTTTAATTTCCTTCATCTACCTGTGGCTTTTCATCTTTTCCTCACCCTTGTTCTCCCCATGCCCCTTCCTCTTATTCTCCAGTCTTTCTCTATTCCCCTTTTCCATTCAGCAGCTCTGCTTTCTCTCCCCATCCTTCCAGTGTCTCCCCTATTTCTTTCTGCATTCTTCCATCCAGCATCTTCCCTCTCTCTCTCCCCATCCTTCCGTTTTCCCTCTCTCTCTCCCCATCCTTCCATCTGTTTTTCCCTCTCTCTCTCTCCCCATCCTTCCATCTGTTTTTCCCCCTCTCTCTCCCCATCCTTCCATCTGTTTTCCCTCTCTCTTCCCCCATCTTTCCATCTGTTTTTCCCTCTCTCCCCAATCCTTCCATCTGTGTTTTTCCCTCTCTCTCCCCATCCTTCCATCTGTTTTCCCCTCTCCCCAATCCTTCCATCTGTTTTTCCCTCTCTCTCCCCATCCTTCCATCTGTTTTTCCCCTCTCCCCAATCCTTCCATCTGTTTTTTCCCTCTCTCTCCCCATCCTTCCATCTGTTTTCCCCTCTCTCTCCCCAATCCTTCCCTCTGTTGTTTTCCCTCTTTCTCTCTCTCCCCACCCTTCCATCTGTTTTTCCCTCTCTCCCCATCCTTCCATCTGTTTTTCCCTCTCTCTCTCCCCAATCCTTCCCTCTGTTGTTTTCCCTCTTTCTCTCTCTCCCCAATCCTTCCCTCTGTTGTTTTCCCCTCTCTCTCTCTCTCCCCAATCCTTCCCTCTGTTGTTTTCCCTCTTTCTCTCTCTCCCCAATCCTTCCCTCTGTTGTTTTCCCTCTTTCTCTCTCTCCCCAATCCTTCCCTCTGTTATTTTCCCTCTTTCTCTCTCTCCCCAATCCTTCCCTCTGTTGGTTTCCCTCTCCCTGCCAAGTTTCCTGCGAACGGCGCGAAGTCGCGACGCACGCGGCACCAGCCCCTATTTCCGGCCGCTGCTGCTTCTCCTGTTGAGCAGCAGCGGCCGCTACACAAAGAAAAAGAAGATTTTTTTTAAAAAAATTTGAAACCTGGCTGAAACGCAGCACCCCGGCACTGTAGACAGCCATTAGGCATTGGCTGTTGCCCCACAGCCGCTCCTCCTCTTGCCTCTACGTCACTGCCCCTGGAGGAAGACCCCGGAGGAGCGCAGTGATGTAGAGTCAAGAGGAGGAGCGGCTGCGGGGCAACAGCCAATGCCTAATGGCTGTCTACAGTGCCGGGGTGCCGCGTTTCAGCCAGGTTTGAAGTTTTTCTTTAATCTTTTTCTTTGTGTAGCGGCCGCTGCTGCTCAACAGAAGCAGCAGCGGCCGGAAATGGGGGCTGGCACTGCGTCTGTCACGGGGCGGGGGGAGCAAAAAAAAAAGGTGCCGGTACACCGTACTGTTGCGTACCGGCACAAAAAAAGCACTGCAAATACATAGTACAGTAGTAAGCATTTAAGAAACATAAGTATAAAGCAACAAAGCAATACAGAGGGGGTGGTGATAGAAGTCTAGTACGGTCCATATTTTGCTGTGTCGCAGGAAGTAGGAAGTTAATTTGGGTCAGGGGGGTAGGCCTTCTTAAACAAGTTGGTTTTCAGTAGTTTCCTGAAGTTAAGATGGTTATGGATAGATCTCACGGTTTTGGGCAAAGCTTTCCACAATTGTGTATTTATGTAGGAAAAGCTGGATGCATAAGTTGACTTGTACCTAAGTCCATTGCAGTCTGGATAATGCAGATTTAAGTAAGTTCGGGATAGGCTGGTACTGTTCGAAGGTAGTGTTGTCTGATTCATCATTTGCACCTTCATCTTTATCTTTGTTAACATGCTGTGTAATTACAAAGAAGGCTTTCACAAAGTTGGAATCATTGCCTGTTGTTGTTGTTCTAACAATTTTTCGCCTGTTGGCAAACTCTGAATATTTTTTTTATTTATTTGCTGCATTTGTATCCCACATTTTCCCACCTATTTGCAGGCTCAATGTGGCTTACACTATGTTGCAAAAGGTATAATCATAAACAGAGTAACATAGTAGATGACGGCAGAAAAAGACCTGCACGGTCCATCCAGTCTGCCCAAGAAGATAAATTCATATGTGCTACTTTTTTTATTTGTACTGTCCTCTTCAGTGCACAGACCGTATAAGTCTGGCCAGCCCTATCCCCACCTCCCAACCACCAACCCCGCCTCCCAACCACCGGCTCTGGCACAGACCGTATAAGTCTGCCCAGCTCTATCCCTGCCGCCCAACCACCAGCCCCGGCACAGACCGTATAAGTCTGCCCAGCACTATCCCCGCCTCCCAACCAGCCCCGCCTCCCAACCACCAGCTCTGGCACAGACCGTATAAGTCTGCCCAGCACTATCCCTGCCTCCCACCACCGGCTCTGGCACAGACCGTATAAGTCTGCCCAGCACTATCCCCGCCGCCCAACCACCAGCCCCGGCACAGACCGTATAAGTCTGCCCAGCACTAGTCCCGCCTCCCAACCACCAGCCCCAGCACAGACCGTATATGTCTGCCCAGCACTAGCCCCGCCTCCCAACCACCAGCTCTGCCACCCATTCTAGGCTAAGCTCCTGAGGATCCCTTCCTTCTGCACAGGATTCCTTTATGTTTATCCCACGCATGTTTGAATTCCGTTACCGTTTTCATCTCCACCACCTCCCGCGGGAGTAAGAGGTATGGTCTAATTTAACATATTACTGTGTAAGAAATTAGGTAGATAGGTCAGTAGAATTATTTACATAACACAAAATACAACAGGTAAGATATAATCACCAATAGTGATATAGTGATTAACATAATCAAATTAGAAGGGATCAGTATTAGTTGGTTTTAGATGTAGAATGGAATCAAGTCATTAAGGAGGATTTTTATTGTAAGTCTCTTCGAACAGGTGCGTCTTCAATAACTTCCGGAAGGTTGTCAAGTCATGCGTTGTTTTTATAGCATTCAGTAGTTTATTCCATGAATATCTTCAAAAACGAATGCAAGAACATCAAATGTGGGGGAACCCTTCAAGTCTTAAGGCTAGACAAGCAGATTTCCTTTCCAAACACTCTGTCAATCCAGTGGACAGTCACCTCAATGTTAAAGTTTCCATGGGATGACCAGAAGGGATTCGATTTACTACCGGCGCAGCAACTCCATACTGTCAAGGATTCCATCTATCGAATCCCCTGAGGAAGCCGAGTGGGACTGGGAGAAGGGGAGGATAATGCTGCTGGTGCTTGGAGAAGGGGAGCTGATGCTGGAACTGGGAGAAGGGGGGAGATGCTGGTGCTTGTAGAAAGGGAGCTGATGCTGGGACAGGGAGAAGAGGATGGTGATGCTGGTGCTTGGAAAAGGGGAGCTGATGCTGGAACTGGGATAAAGGGAGGGTGATGCTGGTGCTTGGAAAAGGGGAGCTGATGCTTAGAAGGGGTGATGCTGGTGTTTGGAGAAAAGGAGCTGATGCTGGGACTGGGATAAAGGGAGGGTGATGCTGGTGCTTGGAAAAGGGGAGCTGATGCTGGAACTGGGAGAAGGGGGTGATGCTGGTGTTTGGAGAAGAGGAGCTGATGCTGGAACTGAGAGAAGGAGGTGACGCTGGTGCTTGGAGAAGGGGAGCTGATGTAAGATCCAAGTGAACACTGAAAAGAGGTTTAGTTGCCAGAGTCTGTGTTCAGAGGCAAGAAGTGAATCTCTCTCAGGGAAAAATAGCAGAATGAAACCAGTTATAAAAATAGGTGCAACTGTCCACTGATCTGTTTGACAATAGCTTCATCTGGTAAAATCATGCTGCCTTAAATCCTACAGCCTGTTGACTACCTGTCCCACTACCGAGGTCAGACTAGCCGCTCTATAATTTATAACCTCCTCTTTCTTACCTCTTATAAAACTATAAGCCTAACTATAAGGTTAATGCCAATATTTCTCTATAGTTTGGTTTATACCTTCCATTGGTCACAGTTCAATATTTCATTAATAACCCTTCACAGAATTAGGAAACAGAGATATACAGAGTCTGCTCACTCCTGAAGAGATGACCACAGAGCCTCCACAATCCCAGCTTTACTCTCAAATCCTTTTATCAAATGATCTTCAGAGTTTATCCCCTTTCTGGACAGAGTAGATGGGCCATGTTGCACTCTACAGGCATATTTTCAAAGCACTTAGCCTTCAAAAGTTCCATAGAAACCTATGGAACTTTGGAAGGCTAAGTGCTTTGAAAATATGCCTCAGTCTATCTGTCATAATATACTATCCTGCTTATTTTCAAAGGAGAAGGGCGGCCATCTTCCGACACAAATCGGGAGATGGCCGGCCTTCTCCTAAGGCCGGCCAAATCGGTATAATCGAAAGCCGATTTTGGCCGGCTTCAACTGCTTTCTGTCGCAGGGCCGGCCAAAGTTAAAGGGGGCGTGTCAGAAGTGTACCGAAGGCGGGGCAGGGGCGTGGTTAAGAGATGGCCGGCCTCTGCCAATAATGGAAAAAAGAAGGCTGGCTCTAACAAGCATTTGGCCGACTTTACTTGGTCCTTTTTTGTTCACGACCAAGCCTCAAAATGTGCCCTAAATGACCAGATGACCACCAGAGGGAATCGGGGATCACCTCCCCTTACTCCCCCAGTGGTCACCAACCCCCTCCCACCCAAAAAAAAAATTTTAAACATTTTTTTGCCAGCCTCAAATGTCATACCCAGCTCCATCACAGCACTATGCAGGTCCCTGGAGCAGTTTTTAGTGGGTACTGCAGTGCACTTCAGGTAGGCGGACCCAGGCCCACCCCCCCTACCTGTTACACTTGTGGTGGTAAATGGAAGCCCTCCAAAACCCACCACAAACCCACTGTACCCACATCTGGGTGCCCCCCTTCACCTGTAAGGGCTATGGTAGTGGTGTACAGTTGTGGGGAGTGGGTTTTGGGGGGCTCAGCACACAAGGTAAGGGAGCTATGCACCTGGGAGCAATTTGTGAAGTCCACTGCAGTGCCCCCTAGGGTGCCCAGTTGGTGTCCTGGCATGTGAGGAGGACCAGTGCACTACAAATGCTGGCTCCTCCCACGACCAAATGCCTTGGAGTCCCGCCCTCGAGGAAATGACATCAGAAGGCGGGCTCTGCGGGAACGAACTCACGAAGGGAGGGAAGGCTAGAGACGGGCAGGGCTTTGAAATGACACGGCCGCTGGAATGGAGGTAAAAAAAAGATTTAAACCCCCAAGGGCGGTGCAGCGGTGCCCTTGAAGGCAGGCGCCTCCCTGCGGCGCTTACCCCGCTTAACGGGTTTGACCGGCCCTGAGCATGTCTACAGTGTGGCTTAGTAAACAGGGCCCTTATTTTGATATTAATGTACATTATCCCGCATCACTTTTTGTACTGTTAATCACAATAAGCTGTTAGCCACATTGAACCTGATCTATTGGGATAATGCGGGATATGAACGAGGGGGCATACAATGAAGTTAAAGGGAATAGCCGTAGGAGTAATCTAAGAAAGTATTATTTCACGAAAAGGGTGGTGGCGGTGTGGAATGGCCTCCTGGTGGAGGTTATGGAGTCGAGGACTGTGTCAGAATTTAAAAAGGCACGGGATAAGCACGTGGGATCGCTTAGGAAAAGGAAGAGTTAGGGGTTTAAGAGGATGGACAGACTGGAAGTGCCATATGGCCTTTATCAGCCGTCATGTTTCTATGTTTCTAATAATAAAAACGCTAGTGAGCCTTTGTAAAAGGGGCCCCGCAGTGATTTCCCTTCTTCCACCCTCCACCCCCCCAGTGGAGTTTATCAGATAATTATTCTACTCATGGTAATCTGATCTGCTGACATCATAGTGAAATAGGCCAAAGTAGCTAACATTTCCTCTGAAATTAAGTACATAAGCACTGCCATACTGGGAAAAGACAAAGGTCCATCAAGCCCAGCATCCTGTCTACGACAGTGGCCAATCCAGGCTTCCAGAACCCAGCAAACCCCCCCCCCCCCCCCCCAAAAAAAAAAAAAAAAACGTAATTCTTATTATTGTGCAATGGACTTTTCCCTCAGGAATCTGTCCAAACCCCCTTTGAATTCCGTAAGGCCAGCTGCTTGCTGTCACTACATTTTCCGGCAACGAGTTCCAGAGTCTGACTACACGCTGAGTGAAGAAAAACTTTCTCCTATTTGTTTTAAATCTACCATATTCTAGCTTCATCTTGTGTCCCCTGGTTCTATTATTGTTTGAAAGTGTAAACAAACGCTTCACATCTGTCCGCTCTACTCCGCTCATTATCTTGTAGACTTCTATCATATCACCCCTCAGCCGCCTTTTCTCCAAGCTGAAGAGCCCTAACCTTCTCAGCCTTTCCTCATAGGGAAGTCGTTCCATTCCCTTTATTGTTTTCATCGCCTTCTCTGCACCTTCTCTAATTCCTTTATATCTTTTTTGAGATGCGGCGACCAGAATTGGACACAATATACTAGGTGCGGTCGCACCATGGAGCGATACAACGGCATTATAATGTCCTGAGAATTGTGTACCAACAGGGACAGGTTGCCAAGGTTTATACTGTAGAAAGTTAAAATAAGATTACAGTGGGAATTATAGATGGTTGTTTTACTTGTTTCTGTGTGTGATGTTTTGCATTTTTATTGTACGCTTTTATTGATCTGTTTTTAGTTACTGTGTATTTTTTAGAATTATGCATGACCGAAAGACTCCTTTCACTGGTGGATTCCTCCTGAGGCAGAGACGAAACAAGGGGACCCTTTGTCGAGGATTTTGAGGATTTTGCATGGTGCTACCGTTGATTGATTTGGAGCTAGTCCCGGTTGGATGTCCTTGGATATTGAAGGCTGCGGTTACCACCCGGGTGGAGAAGCTAAGTGAAAATAAGTTTGTTCTGTGCACATCTACTATAATAAAACTCACTCTCAACGTTCTGAGGACACTGACGTCAGTGAAGCCAAGCTCTGACTTCCTTCAAAAAGGTTCGAAGGTTCGTGGTGGTGAAGCCACCAAAATTGCTCTGGGCCCCGCCCTCGAGGGCGGAGCAATGGCAGAACAATGAAGGGGTTGGCAGGGAGGGAGGCAGGGAGGCGGGGGGGGTGGGAAATCGCTCCGGCCCTGCCCTCGAGGGCGGAGCAATGGCAGAACAACCAAGGGGTTGGCAGGGAGGGAGGCGGGGGGTAGGAAATCGCTCCGGGCCCCGCCCTCAAGGGCGGAGCAATGGCAGAACAACCAAGGGGTTGGCCATAGAGGGAGGAGGGAGGAGGGGGGTGTTGGCGACGAAAACCTTGCTAGGGCCAGTTTCATTTGCTCTGAAACGGGCTTCTTTTACTAGTGTAATATATTCCTCATACTTTAAAAAAATCTTTTTTCAGCACGGTGTTGACTTTAACCCAACATATTATTATATGATTATCATTTGATTATTTCCTCTGTTTGTTTTTTGTTTTGTTTTTTTCGCTGCAAAGGTTTTTTCTCCATTAGGGAGTTGTTTTCCTTTGCAGTTGGTTGCAGAGGATTATTGAAACCGATGATAGGAGCCGTTAAAACAGGGGGAGACCATCTCTGTAGGTACCCTAGGCTGTTGAGGTTTCTTTTTGTTTAAAATCCATGATGTATATTATGGTCTGGGCTAAAGCCAAACTTAGAGCAAATTATTTTTTGATAGGTTTCTGATGATTTTTGCTCTCCAGTATATATTCTTTTTAGAATTATGTACATCATTTTGTTCTCCGCTTAGATATAAGTGGAATATATGTTAACCTTAAACTAGACTGCATTCTCTTACACCAGGCATAAACCTGGCACTAAGAGTTAGAGCATTTATATCGTTCATTTAAAGTGTGCATGCAGAGTTTTCCAACAGTTTAACTTGAAACAAACAAAATCCAGGGCTGTTTTTGCACTCAGTGACACCAAAACTCTAAAAGGAACACATGCTTTCATATGCAGGTGATGTTTTGATTAATTCGCTAGAACTGTGTCCATGGAACCAATTTGCAAGTGATCCTCAGGCATGTTGGCAAGTGATTTATGTTACCTGCAACTAACTGAAATGATGAAGTGAAATTTACAATCCTTAATTACCACTGTGGAAAATCGAGAAGAAGGGACCAGCTCATAATTTGCAAGCTGTCACTAAAGCAAAAGTGAAAATGTGTTCTACAGAAATACTAGGAGGGAAAAAATAGATTGTTACATGATGCTTGTTAGCCATGTTTTCTTGATAATTATATTTTTTTAATGACTTATACAGTAAGCCACTTAGGATGAAGTGGAGTCTGTTAGCTTGAGTTGCTGGAAGAAATCTTTGAAATTAAAAAGTTTGCCATGATAATGAAGAAAGGGAAAAGGAACTGGGACTTGATATACCGCCTTTCTGAAGTTTTAGCAACTACATTCAAAACGGT
This sequence comes from Microcaecilia unicolor, assembly GCF_901765095.1. Classification (NCBI taxonomy): domain Eukaryota; kingdom Metazoa; phylum Chordata; class Amphibia; order Gymnophiona; family Siphonopidae; genus Microcaecilia; species Microcaecilia unicolor. The sequence continues at coordinate 642,870,092 of NC_044032.1, forward strand.
TTACATATATTCAGGTACTTATTTTCTACCAGGGGCAATGGAGGGTTAAGTGGAGTGGAGGAGTGGCCTAGTGGTTAGGGTGGTGGATTTTGGTCCTGGGGAACTGAGGAACTGAGTTCGATTCCCACTTCAGGCACAGGCAGCTCCTTGTGACTCTGGGCAAGTCACTTAACCCTCCATTGCCCCATGTAAGCCGCATTGAGCCTGCCATGAGTGGGAAAGCGCGGGGTACAAATGTAACAAAAATAAAATAGATACTATTGGAGATTCTACATGGAATGTTGCTACTATTGGAGATTCTACATGGAATGTTGCTATCACTTGCAACATTCCATGTAGAAGGCTGCGCAGGCTTCTGTTTCTGTGAGTCTGACGTCCTGCACATACGTGCAGGACGTCAGACTCACAGAAGCAGACGCCTGCGCGGCCACATTGGTGATCTGCAAGGGCCAACTTCTACATGGAATGTTGGAATAGCAACATTCCATGTAGAATCTCAAATAGTAGCAACAGTGGAGGAGTGGCCTAGTGGTTAGGGTGGTGGACTTTGGTCCTGGGGAACTGAGGAACTGAGTTTGATTCCCACTTCAGGCACAGGCAGCTCCTTGTGACTCTGGGCAAGTCACTTAACCCTCCATTGCCCCATGTAAGCCGCATTGAGCCTGCCATGAGTGGGAAGCGCGGGGTACATATGTAACAAAAATAAAATAAATAAATAACTGACTTGCCCAGAATCACAAGGAGCTGCAGTGGGAATTGAACTCAGTTCCCCGGGATCAAAGTCCACTGCACTGACCACTAGGCTAGAAAAGATCAATTTGTCCAAATCCTAGCCATAAGGGAAAAAATTCTAGCAAAAAGATATCCACTGGTTTCCACGAAGAACAACAGTCACATTCTGTGTCTGAATAGGTAGTTCAGATTCCCTGCATATTTTGGAAAAATTAAATGTATTTTCTTCACTCAGGTTTGTAAACTTACGCTCACCCTGACTGACAAAGTGCATTGTCTGTTTCATTTCACTATGTATGAGGAAGTTCCCTGCTGGCTCCAATCAGTGGTCAATTGAAGCCAGCAACCTATCTTTAAGAGTGACCAGTCCAGGTCCCTTGAAAGTACTGGGCAGATCTTAACGGCGAAATCTCTTCCCTGTTACTCAGTCAAAGGTGTAGAAGATGGCAATCACTGCGCCTCCCTGGCTAATTGGTCCTCCAGACCTTCTTCTTTCCTGAGAAGGTGTCATGTTGGAGACTTCTGCATTAATCATCCACTCGAGAGTTATAATTAAGACACTGATTTATTCCCATACAAGCTGGACATAACATAGTAACATAGTAGATGACGGCAGATAAAGACCTGCATGGTCCATCCAGTCTGCCCATGACAAACTCATATGTGTATACCTTACCTTGAATTTGTACCTGTCCTTTTCAGGGCACAGACCATATAAGTCTGCCCAGCAGTATTTCCCGCCTCCCAACCACCAGTCCCGCCTCCCATCACCGGCTCTGGTACAGACCGTATAAGTCTGCCCTCCCCTATCCTCGCCTCCCAACCACCAACCCCTCTTCCCCCCACCTGCTCCGGACATAAGTAGAATATGTCTTACAACTACAGTAGCACAAAGGAATAGGTCATTTACACGTGACATCCAACATTCATAGCTGGGGTAAGTTTATTACCAGTCCACATATTCAATCGAGGTTAATGAACACAGCACCTGTTCTCCAGTCTGCACCGACGTCCATGCAGCTTCTGGCCTCCTAGCTTTCCAAATGCTGACCAGCAGATCTTTGGAATCACTTGAGGACCAATCTGGATCCTTAGGGTGGGGTCATACATCAGGTCATCAGTCTGGGCCCAGCTTTTTTTCAGTCATTCTGTGGCTCTGCATACAGCATACTAGCCCTGAATTAAGTAGCCCTGTGGTTCAAGGCCTACTGATAAATCTTGTGCTTCATAGAAGGCCACAGATTCAGCAGCTTGTCTAGCCTTCTTTCTCAGCAGTGGCGTAGCCACTGGTGGGCCTGGGTGGGCCGGGGGGTCTCCTCAATTCTACCGGCACCACTTGAGATACGCTCAGATTCATTCCAGGTGAAATACTCGTCTGTATCGATGTTCCGTCTGGCGTTGAGGAAGCCGCGGGGTCTCCACAAGCTAGCGCAGGGGACCGACTTCCGGACTCTGCACTCTGTTCCACCGCTGCCCCCCTTCTCTCTCCTGGTCACGGAGGTACAGCTTGAAAGGGAGGACTCAATGAAGCTCCCTCGGCGCTTTGGTCAATAAGGTTACCCGGACCACTCGTAGCGAGTCCGCCAGCTCCCGGCGTTAGAAGTCCCATTTCTCCCAGAGTCATCTGCCTCAACGGAGCTGGCTCCACCCTGCCTGCAGAGATAGAAAGATTGGTTTTGCCTTTTCGCTTTCCCATTCCGGTCCGCGAATCTCCGTGAGCAAACTACAATGGAGGTAAGGGAGAGCTAAACGTACGTCTGCTCAGGTAGACGCCATCTTGGATCTCTATCCTGCTTATTTTCTAAGAAGGCCAGCCATCTTCCGACACAAATCGGGAGCTGGCCGGCCTTCTCGTATGGCTGGCCAAATCGGTATAATCGAAAGCCGATTTTAGCCAGCTTCAACTGCTTTCCGTCGCAGGGCCGGCCAGACTTCAAAGGGGCGTGTCGGCAATGTACCGAAGGCGGGACGGGGGCGTGATTAAGAGATGGCCGGCCTCGGCCGATAATGAAAAAAAGAAGGCTGGCTCTGACGAGCATTTGGCCGACTTTACTTGGTCCTCTTTTGTTCACGACCAAGCCTTGAAAAGGTGCCCGAACTGACCAGATGACCACCGGAGGGAATCGGGGATCACCTCCCCTTACTCCCCCAGTGGTCACCAACCCCCTCCCACACACACAAAAAAGATGTAAATACATTTTTTTGCCAGCCTCAAATGTCATACCCAGCTCCATCACAGCACTATGCAGGTCCCTGGAGCAGTTTTTAGTGGGTGCAGTGCACTTCAGGCAAGCGGACCCAGGCCCATCCCCCCCTACCTGTTACACTTGTGGAGGTAAATGGGAGCCCTCCAAAACCCACCAGAAACCCACTGTACCCACATGTAAGTGACCCCCATTACCCTTTAAGGGCTATGGTAGTGATGTACAGTTGTGAGATGTGGGTTTTGGGGGGCTCAGCACCCAAGGTAAGGGAGCTATGCACCTGGAATCAATTTGTGAAGTCCACTGCAGTGCCCCCTAGGGTGCCTGGTTGGTGTCCTGGCATGTGAGGGGGACCAGTGCACTACAAATGTTGGCTCCTCCCATGACCAAATGGCTTGGATTTGGCCTGGTTTTGAGATGGCCGCCATTATTTCCATTATCGGTGAAAACCAATGGCGGCCATCTCTAAGGCCGGCCCAAATGTTGAGATTTGGCCGGTCCCGACCGTATTATCAAAACAAAAGATGGCCGGCCATCTTGTTTCGATAATACGGTCGGGTATGCCGCTTTACAGGGCTTGGCCAACCCCATTCAATTTTGCCCCTCTATGTGAAATGGCATATATTTGCCTACAGATTCTTCAAAATTAAAAATGACTTTGCATTCATTTACATACAACTTAACTAATAAAAAAAATTACTTTGGCATCTGCAAGAAGCAAAATTAAGTCATTACACGGTGGCTATTCTTTTCTTTAGAGAACAACTTACCAGAAAAGCATTTCCAACTCCAGAAAGCAACAGCACCAGGTGCTGTCCATGCCTAGAAAAGAATAAAACACATGAAGAACAGAATGACTGGGACAAATCCTCAAGACCATGACCAGCTCAGCATTCCTTACTGTTTAATATTATGCCATTGTAGCACAGTAACGTGAGTAACATAGTAGATGACAGCAGAAAAAGACCTGAACATTCCATCCAGTCTGCCCAACAAAATAAACTCATATGTGCTACTTTTTGTGTATACCTTACCTTGATTTGTATCTGCCATTTTCAGGGCACAGACCGCAGAAGTCTGCCCAGCACTAGCCCCGCCTCCCAACCACTAGCTCCGCCTCCCACCACCGGCTGTGCCAACCAATCTCCGTTAAGCTTCTGAGGATCCACTCCTTCTGAACAGGATTCCTTTATGTTTATCCCACGCATTTTTGAATTCCGTTACCGTTTTCATCTCCACCACCTCCTGCGGGAGGGAATTGCAAGTATCCACCACTCTCTCCGTGAAAAAATACTTCCTGACATTTTTCTTGAGTCTGACCCCCCCCCCCCCCCCTCAATCTCATTTCATGTCCTCTCGTTCTACCGCCTTCCCATCTCCGGAAGAGGTTCGCTTGTGGATTAATACCAGTAAATGTCCACATGTATATAAAGACTGCTTGGCCCAACCAACGTGCTCAGTTTCTTCATCTACTTTGTTCATCACGTACTCTATACCATCTCCTTTGGCTCTTACTACCAGTCTACATTATCCGGCTCAAAACATTGATGTAATGTAATGCTTAAAATACATCACAAATCAACCCCACAGTCTATGGTATTTAGTAATAATACAACAAGATAGAACCAAGGCTATTTGCTGCTAGTAGAACACGTCTGTTAATACTATAAACCCAAACAATGAGCTCTAAATGTGTCTCTATTTTCAAAATGCTTTTTCAAGGTTTAAAAGAAAAAACCTTGAAAAAACATTTTGAAAATAGAGACACATTTTGAGCTCATTGTTTGGGTTTATAGTATAGTATGTTATGCTTAAAATACAGACAGTTACCTAGGTATTGTTCCATTCTCTGAATGAAAATGACTTGAAGTATAAAATCTACTGAATTCTTTTCCCTGGGCTGCATCTCTTTTTAGCCTCTGTGCTGATGGACAGAAATGACAATTCTATGCCGTCTCCTACCTGGAATAAATCCATCATCTCAATCTTTGCAGCAAATAAAAACAGATGGTAATGAATCACCGTTACTTGGGGCTGCGCTGAAGGTACAGACCACCGTACTATGTCAAAAGACATTCAGGGGGCCTTTTACTAAGCTGCTCTGCAAAATGGGCTGCGGTAGGGTAGGTGCGGGTTTCGGCAGCGCACAGGATCATTTTTTTCAGCACACCTGTAAAAAAGGCCTTTTGGGGGAGGGGGGTGGGGTGTCCCGAAAATAGACATGCAGCAAAATGAAAATTGGTGCGCGTCCATTTTGCGTCTGAGACCTTACCGCAACACTGACTTAGTCGTAAAGTCTCCCGCGTTAACCGGGCGGTAACGGCCAACGCGGATCAAAATGCTGATTACCGCCCGCACGAACGCCAGAAAATAAATATATTTTCTGATGCGCGTATTGGACACGAATAAAAAATGAAATTACCACCCGCGCCACACGGTAGCCAGGCAGTAACTCAGAATTGACGTGTGTTTGGCGCACGCACGCACTTACGCTGCTAAGTAAAAGGACCCCTCAGAATATAGCAAACCTACCATGCTATAACAGAACCACTGGGATCCCCAGAAGCTTAGCCGGTGGTGGGAGGCAGGGCTGGTGGTTGGGAGGTGGAGATAGTGCTGGGCAGACTTATACGGTCTGTGCCAGAGCCGGTGGTGGGAGGCGGGGATAGTGCTGGGCAGACTTATACGGTCTGTGCCAGGGCTGGTGGTTGGGAGGCGGGGAAAGTGCTGGGCAGACTTATACGGTCTGTGCCAGAGCCAGTGGTGGGAGGCGGGGCGGGTGGTTGGGGGGCGGGGATAGTGCTGGGCAGACTTATACGGTCTGTGCCAGAGCCGGTGGTGGGAGGCGGGGATAGTGCTGGGCAGACTTATACGGTCTGTGCCAGGGCTGGTGGTTGGGAGGCGGGGAAAGTGCTGGGCAGACTTATACGGTCTGTGCCAGAGCCAGTGGTGGGAGGCGGGGCGGGTGGTTGGGGGGCGGGGATAGTGCTGGGCAGACTTATACGGTCTGTGCCAGAGCCGGTGGTGGGAGGCGGGGATAGTGCTGGGCAGACTTATACGGTCTGTGCCAGGGCTGGTGGTTGGGAGGCGGGGAAAGTGCTGGGCAGACTTATACGGTCTGTGCCAGAGCCAGTGGTGGGAGGCGGGGCGGGTGGTTGGGGGGCGGGGATAGTGCTGGGCAGACTTATACGGTCTGTGCCAGAGCCAGTGGGGGGGGGGGGGGATAGTGCGGGGCAGACTTATATGGTCTGTGCCAGAGCCAGTGGTGGGAGGGGGGGATAGTGCGGGGCAGACTTATACGGTCTGTGCCAGAACCGGTGGTGGGAGGCGGGGCTGGAGGTTGGGAGGCGGGGATAGTGCTGGGCAGACTTATACAGTCTGTGCCCTGAAAAGTACAGGTACAAATCAAGGTAAGGTATACACAAAAAATAGCACATGTGAGTTTATCTTGTTGGGCAGACTGGATGGACCGTGCAGGTCTTTTTCTGCCGTCATCTACTATGTCACTAATAGGGATATGCATTTGTTTGAAATTACATGGGAAATGTAAACAGGAGCAGCTGTTCTGCCTCTTGGAATTCTGGCTGTAGCCAGTCCATTCCTAGCTGTGTCTTATATTTCTAGTAATCTTAGTTCCTATTTTCTGATTGGCCCAACAGACCTGCTCAGGGCCACTTCAGCATTTCTGCCTCACCTCTGAGCCTGTTTCTTGCTCGTTCAATGTAGTTCCTGTGTTTTGCTTCATTTTCTGAGGTCTCAGGATTCCAGCATCTTGTCAGGCCCTTTTCTTTCAATAATCCTTGTTTGCCCTTTTCTATTGGTGCTTTTCTTGGAGACACAATGTCATTAAGACTTACCTGAGCAACCCTAGTTCTTGTCTTTTCTAATCTAGCATTCAAGCCTCAGAAGTCCCTGCTGGGGATTCTGTGATGGAAGAAAGCAGCCACAGTAAAGGTACTGAGATACTGACTCAGTCACCTAAATAAAAAAAAAAAAAAGCTGTCGGAAGAACTCAGCTAAATTTGAGTAGGTTACCCAGTTCAAAAAGAGAGATTTTAGATCAGTCCTAGCTTTCTGACAACCCTATCGTGATTTATTGTGGGACATGTAGCATGGATTTCAATGCGTGGATTTAGGGACTGTAACCCCACATTGAATTTGTTTATATGTTCAAAACCAGGATTACGCAAAGTCTCCCTCCTGGAACTGGGTAACTTGGAGTCTCTGTATTAGAGAGTTTTACCAATCAATCGCTTCCAGTCGTTCCTGGCACGCTAACAGGAGTTTTGTTTACAGAGGAGGCCAAGGTGGGCTTTATTGCTGCCTCCACAAAGGGAAAACCGTAGGCTGGGTCTACAATTCCAGGAATAACAGGTATAGAATGTTTGTACGTTTGGGAAGCTTGCCAGGTGCCCTTGGCCTGGATTGGCCGCTGTCGTGGACAGGATGCTGGGCTCGATGGACCCTTGGTCTTTTCCCAGTGTGGCATTACTTATGTACTTATGTCCTCTACTTGGCTCACCTTTATTACATAGAGCAGTGATTTAACCTATTGTGATGTCATAGTGGCTCATTCCACCAATAAGAGCCAACCTCATTAGTGATGTCACAATGGCTTGATTGTATAGAATGTTCATACGTTTGGGAAGCTTGCCAGGCACCCTTGGCCTGAATTGGCCGCTGTCGTGGACAGGATGCTGGGCTCGATGGACCCTTGGTCTTCTCCCAGTGTGGCATTACTTATGTATGTACTTATCCTGCTGGATGAGAGCAGTACACTTCTATGCAATCTGCTAAACATTGTGGGGGCCCTTTTCCTAAGTCGCGTAAGCGTCTACGTGCGCCCAACATGCACCAGTTTGGAGTTACCACCTGGCTACTGCGTGGCTCTTGTGGTAATTTCATTTTTGGCGCGCCTCTGATACGCGTGTCCAAAAAAACAATTTTTTATTTTCCGGCGCACATCCTCTATGTGTGCAGGTCATTACTGTCCGGTTAATGCGTGAGACCTCACCGCTAAGTCAATGGCTGGTGGTAAGGTCTCAGACCCAAAATGGACGCGCGCCAATCTTTATTTTGCCGCACATCCATTTTTGGCAAAAATTAAAAAGAGGCATTTTTTTTGCAGGCACGCTGAAAAATGGATGTGCGCGCGTCCAAAGCACGCACCTACACTACCGCTGGCCATTTTTCAGCGCACCCCTGTAATTGCACGACCCTTAGGGTTTGGGATGCTCTCACATGCTCCAAATATTGCTAAGTCTGTGATGTTAAGCCATGTTTCAATACCTCCTGCTTCCAATACTAATTCCTAATATTCTAGTTCAGAGTCTACAATTGCCTTTGTTTTAGTGCTAGGACAGGCAGATGATCAAAAGCAAACGCCGGCGCTAGAGGCTGTTAGCGCCATACTAGCACCAGCGTTTGCTACCGCCCCATGATCAGAGCGCTTGAGCGTGTGAAACAACGCGCTCGAGGGTTCTTAGCGCAAGTAGCATGCAAATGCATGCTAATCAGCGCTTAATGCATTCATCCCCAGTGAGCAGCGTCCAGTGCGCCAAAGATTGGGTCGCTGGCCGCAACAAACCCTACGCCAGCTCCGAGCTGGTGTTAGGGTTTGCAGATCATTGGGGAGGAATGGTCATTTGCATGCTGGCAGGCCCCCATTCCCCCCTACAGCAAACCTGCCAGCAAGAGCAGTAGAGGACGTCCAAAATTTGGACGTTTCTGTGACGGGGCAGTTGAGGACATCCAAATTTTGGACGTTTCGGCAATGGGCAGTTAAGGATGTCCAAAATTGGATGTTTCTATGAGAAAGACGAAACATCCAATTTTGGACGTCCTCAACTGCCCCGTCGCTATACCTCTGACACCCCCTTGAAATTTGGCCGTCCCTGCAACAGGGCAGTTGAGGATGTCCATCTTCTGATTTAAAGATGGGCGTCCTTCTCTTTTCATTGGTCTACAGCCCAGACCTGTCAAACAAGTGCGGGAGGATTGTGCTGAGCGCATGCTCAGGCACAATTCTCCCGCACTTCTACCCCATCATCAGAGATAATTGTGCTGCTTAAATTTGCATGCATTATCTCTGATCATAGGTCTAATAGCGCCCCGCACTGTTCCAGGGCTTTTGATCATCTGCCTGGGAGTGAGGAGAGATCACTCCTGCCCAAACGGTATATCTGAAGTGAGAACCCCAGTAAGTGCCAGTGGGGTTGACTGTCTCTTTGGTCAGGGGGAGGGGGATAGATACACTGTAATGCTGGGGCCAGGGGGGATTGGAGGGGGTGGGTCTGGTGATGCTCTTAGGGAGGTGCAGGATATAATTAGATATTCAGCTTGTGATCATGGAGTTGGGGTGTGATTTGCCACAAGTGAATTTTTCTTTTTTGCTTGAGCAACAGATGCAGCCAACTCTTAATTAGTACAACTGCCCTGAAACAAATATTTATACATTTTTATAATGAAACAAAATGAAAAATTGTGCAAATGACACAGGAAACGAAACTAGACAAAATTGTTTTGCCCTGCACATTCCTACAAATTAACAGGACTCAAACAGCAATATCATTGCACATATAAAAAGAAAATTACAAAACATCTCAGTCCTGGATTTTTAAAGTTAATACGAAAGTACAGATTCAATAAACCTCCTGAAAACTAAGAAAATAATAAACTCAAGTTACTTACGGGCAAAGTTCTACTTCCAGATACTGGGTAGTTTTACTATTCAGAAAAAATGATTCAACAACTGGAAATGAAATAAAAAGTGGTTATTATAATTATGTCAAGCAAAAAATAATATGAAAAGCAAAACAATACTTTAGCAATCTAACAAAAATATCTTTTCCTAAAGGAATTAAGAAAGAGGGCACAACCACAATAAAGTTAACTTCAAACAAGTGAGCTTCAACTGCCAGGGCCGCCCAGAGGTCGCCGTCACTCCGCCCCCCCCCCCACCGAGGTCGCTGCCGTCGCTCCCCCCTCCACCCACCCCCCTCCGTCCGCCACTGGGCCGGGCCCCCTGCATTGAAATCACAGCACCTCTCACCTCCGTGTGAAAGCACTGCAGGCAGCAGCAGATCGTCTCCCTTCGGGCCTACTTCCCTCCCTGTGTCCTGCCCTCGCGGAAGTTACGTCAGACGAGGGCGTAACACAAGGAGGGAAGGAGGCAGCCGATGACGGAGGGTGGGTGGGACTGTGGCGCTGGGCCCCCCTTGGAGGCCCAGGCCTGGGGAATTTTGTCCCCCATGCCCCCCCCCCCCCCTCTCGGCAGCTATGTCAACTGCCCAGGGCTGGTCTCAAGTACTAAACCTGAAATAACTTTACACAACTTCAAAAGGGCTTCTTTCATTGGCCCAATATAGTGAGGTGCAAAAACAATAGAAAAAAAATCACTGTTGAAAAAAAGCTATCCCACACTCTCTAAAAATTCAAAAATACACAACTTGGGAGGTCCTCTTTAGTCATATAACATTGTATCAACAAACATGGGGACCCTGTTTACTAAGCAAGTTATAGGCACATTAACGTTTTTAACGCGCACTAACCATGTATGTGCCTACAATGTCCCTATAGGCGCCTACATGGTTAGCATGCACGCTAAGTGTAAGCACGCTAAAACCACTAATGCACATTAGTAAACAGGGCCCATAGTTCCATAGCATAGATGGGCATGACCAAAAAAAAACCTTTTCAGGCAGAGTGTATTTTCATGTAATCCTCAAAATTCTCTTTCAGCCTTTTAATGCAACAAAAAGCAGCTGCAATCAAATCCTGTACCCCGACAAGGACCCCCTGTTTCATGACCTGCTTCAGGAGGACAATGTTATTGCTGATTCAGTCGCTACAAGTCAAAACAGACGAAACCAAACCAAAATTGGAAGAGCGGACAAGCAAGTTGCAATCTATGCAAGATTATGATGTCATTAAAGGGTCCTTTTACAAAACTGCGGCAAAAGGGGCCCTGTGCTGGCTCGTGCTTTGGATGCGTGCTGAGGCCCCCTTGCCACGTGGCCACTTCCGTGGTAAGGACTCCCACACAGTAACTGTGGCAGTAATTACCGCCAGAAATGGCACGCGCTGGAGGAGGGAGCTACCGCCGGGCTGCTGTGGTAGACGGCAGTATTTCCTGTATAGCGAGCAGTAAGCCCATGTTGGGCTCACCGCTGCTTCGTAAAAAGGGTCCCTAAGTGAATTTAATGAGAAAGCAGACAAGCTCCGTAAGGAATTAAAATCTAACAAATATAAGAAATTACAAAGGGATAAGAAATCAGAGGGCTATGTGTACCAGTGGATGGAGGTTGTAGATATACAAGATATTGGCAAAGCAATAAAAAAGTTAAGTTCAGTTTATCCTCTGATTCGTCCAATGGTGATGAAAACGATGAACAATCGGGGGCAGAAGCCAACAGAGGCTCCCGGAGAGACAGAGGTGCCTGGAAGAACCGGGGAACAGCAGGGAATACAGGAGTAGCCAACCGTACATCAACACGAAGGAGACAGAGGAACAATTCAATTTGTCTGGATATCAGTTAACCCAAGATGAGATATCTATACTTTCTAAAGAACTTTACTTTGTTCCTACTGGTAAACATAATGCGTTTCAATTGCAAGTTGATTTTGAGCTTTACAACTTAAGATTTATTTTGCTAATTCTGAGTTTAATAGGATAGCATACTCCAATGTATGGCAAAAACTTTCCCGGCCTCTCCCAGGACCACATGATCCCGCATTTGACATGTTTAAAAAAAAACCGTGTATTATAGGAAGTCTCTCGTTTAGAGCAAGGTCAGTTTTTTCATCCTTATACCATCACCAAACAAGAATATTTAGCATTTCAACAACTAAAATAAGAATGATTGAATATTTTGACACCCAACAAACAGGACTTAATAAGGATCTGGGTTTTCCAACTCATTATAAAACATAAGCTGTACTTCTCTGTTTATTTCTCTGTTTATTACCCTCCTCTCACCTACCAACACCAATTCTGTTAGAATATCAATGAAATGCTTTGATGTCCCCATGCATACCCCCACCCTCCCACTCTGTCAAAGTAATGCTTTGATGTTTCTCTCATATATACTATCTGCTACCTCATTTGCTTATTTCCGATCTGAGGAAGAAGGGCAACCTTCGAAAGCTAATCAAGAAATGTATTAAGTTATGTCCAATAAAAAAGGTATCATCTTATTTTCTTTTCCATGTTTTATTTTGTTTGATTTCTATTAACAACTAAAAGCCAACTGAGATATAGTAATATGCCGGGCAGATAAAGGTGGGGCTATTGTGGTGTGGGGATGGATGGAGGAGAGGGAAGAGAGAGGAAGGAGATGCATACTAACGGAGATGAGGGAAAGCGAAAACAGGAGAAAAACTGCACATAAATGGAGGGGAGAGGAGAAATTCTGGACATGGATGGAGAGGGTAGAGGAATAATGCTGGACATGGATGGAGCAGAGGGAAGAGAGAGGAAGGAGATGCATACTGATGGAGATGAGGGAAAGGGAAAAGAGGAGAAAAACTACACATGGATGGAGAAAATAGGCAAAAGCTGGATCCACTCTATACCTCCTCCAGTCAAGTCTGCGGGGAATCCAGCTTTTACCTATGGATGTAGAGCAAGAAATGAAGAAGAAAGGAGGAAAGTAAAGAAATAAATGGAAAGGAAGTCCTGGAAATGGAGTTAGGGGAACAGATAGAGAGCAACAGAATCAGAGACTGGGACCAACATGATCAGAAAAACAAAGTCACCAGACAACAAAGGTAGAAAAAAATAATTTTATTTTAATTTTAGTGTTTGGAATATTTCCAGATTGAAAATTTACATCTGCTGCCTTATTTTGCACTGGGTATACTGGAGCTTTAACAGCTTACAGAAATTATTTATAATGAAAAAAAAACCCAAGTTATTTTTCTTCTCCTATACTGGTGTAATATTTTCAATGATGCCTGTTTATATGCGCAATGGCTGGTTAAAGGGGTGTGGCTACTGTAGGGGTGGAGCCATAGTGACCCCACCCCTGGATGGGTAGGGGGCGCCTACTAATAGGCCGCAGGAGGGCGCCACAAACCCTAGCACCAGCCCTGATCCTCATTAGCTAAAGTATTTAAATTTTGAGCTGGGAAGGGGTGGAGAGTGGGGGGAGGAAAGAGGCTGAGAGAGACCTTTGTGTCCACCCACTTTGAACTGAGGCCCACCCACCCAAAATTGGCTGTCTGGCTAAACCACTGCAAGAGCCATGCATGCCCCAGCTTTGAATATCTGAATTTAAGTCAGCCTGTGGCTAGGAGAGGCTTATCAGCCGCTCACCAGCACAAGCTGAACAACAACCCCAAAATGAAGTCCTACCTTCATAGTCCCAAAGTCCATTGAAAGGTTTTCCTGGCTCACCAGGCGGTGCCAAAGGATCGTCAAAGAAGAGAGCATTCACTTCCATCAGCAGTCCTTCATCTGAGGGCTTGAACTTGATTGTCACTGGCTCATGCATAACCACATTACTGTCCCAGGTATGTTCAATCTTGTACACAAGCTATAAGAAAAGAGCATACGAACATAACCTTTCAGTGTTGTTCCACTGATGAAAAGGTGGTCCAAAGGGAAGCATATTTGAAAAGAGAAAAAAGCAATAACTGTAACAGCTTTTCAACTCCTTTATGAATTCTTGTTAACACTGTGAAACTCTCCTAGGGGTTTCGGGGAGATAAAGAATTATTTTGCTGGAATAAACTGTTTTGTTTTGGGGTTTTTTCGAGGAGGACTGAAGTCAGGGAACAGGAATTACAAGCCGATGCAGTGCAATGTGATCTCTTAGGGCCCCTCTTACCAATCTGGCTGGTGCTGGCATCAGCGCGTGTTTTTACACGTGCGCCAAGGCCCCCTTTTACCGCAGCTGGTAAAAGGGAAGTCTCGCCTTCCTGCAGGAAATGGCCGTGCGGCAAGTAAAGCACTTGCCGCGCGGCCATTTCGGGGGGGGGGGAGCCCTTACCACTATTGAGATGGCGGTAAGGGTTCCCGCATTAACCTGGCGATAGCCGGCAATGCCGCCGGGTACACTCCGGTGCTACAAAAATAAATCTTTGTAGCGCCGGAAATGACAGGGTGCTAGGGGTGGGAAGTACCGCCGAGCTGCTACAGTAGCCTGGCGATACTTCCTGTATAGCGAGCAGTAAACCCGTGTTGGGCTTACCGCCGCTTAGTAAAAGGAGCCCTTAGTGGATAACCAGGCTGTACTTAAACTAAAGGGAGCTGCAGGGGGTGGGACATGCAAATTACTTACTTCCACTGCTAGCTAAAATACTACATATTAACTATTATTTACACATATAACATCAGCCTAAGCTGAAAAAGGAGAATATATATATTGGCGTGTATATAAAGTGAGAAGACTGCAGCATGTATTTCACAGGGAAGTCAGACACTCAACCCTAAAAAAAAAAACCAGCAGGAGCACACATGGGGTCCTGGATCCAGAATCATTTGGCATTTGAGATCAAAAGAAAAGCTTTGTAAGTTTCTCCCTCTAGCTTCTTTGTTGAGACATTCCTCCGGGTTGGGGTAGTTGAACTGCAGTGTCTATTGGCTCTACCTGGCAGAATTGCAAGAAGCTGGAGCTAAATTTCTGCTAGCCATTGAGTAGGCGGTGACCTCTTGAGGTCTAGAAGTAGAAAGATGACAAAGCAGCAAACTCTCCAGGTGAGAGGAAGGAGCAGCTACAGAGGTGGAGCTCTCAGACCAGAAAATCAAGTGCCACTGATTTTCCTAGGCCTTCCAACATCTACCAGTCCAGTGGTGGAAAGGACAGTTAGCAATGGTATCTAACTAGTAATACTAGGATGGGCTTGGTACCAAAATTTTTCCGAATGGTTTGTAGAAATGTAGAGTTTAGTACCCGAGCTGGTTAAGTGCACTGTTGGTACATGCTGGAAATGTAGAATAAGTTAATTAAACTTGTAAATATTGCCAGCCAGCCTTCTTCACAGTCACATTTGCTTTTGATTTTTTCTAGGGAGAAGAAAGGGAAATACCACCTGTTAACATCTTTCTTCCCCAGTTGAAGGTATCAGGCACCAAACCACTGAGGAGCCTGAGGGGACTTCTGGCAGGTCAGTCCTGGACCCAGTGATGTTCTCAAGTGGGCGCTGGAACTGATTTACTGGATAAGTACCATCTCGTCAGTTCTGGCCTCTGTGACCATACGTTCTTGACCAACATATCTCCAAAATCAAGGAGATCTTTTAGAATATAAATAATCAAATTAATATGATCTAAAAAAAATCTAGCTGTGAGCTTCATATCCAACGTTTAAAATTTGGTGGTCATGTACTATCCAAGTAACAACTGTGAAAATCAGATAATCATTTCTAATTGATTGCTAAGGATTAAATATTAGGTGATAAGTATCTCGTCAGGATTCAACATCAACTCAGAAGTCATCTACAACTCCGTAAGTTCTTACATCCTGTAAAAATTCCTGTTTATTCTTCCCATTGACTAAGGAACTGGGGTGGGTGTGGAAGAAACATCCACAAATTCATGCTAATATTGTCCAAAGCATATGTGATGCTGGAGTAAGACTGGATCAGATGTTAAAGTTAAAGTTTTCATAAGGACTCTGCTGATACTCAAACATATACCGCAGAATAATATTGCACAATGTCTAGCTAAAACAGATGATTGGGGAAGGAGTAAATGACCACTCAACAGTGTAAGTGTGTCTAGGTCACAAAAATGTTCCTTACCATGAACATCAGTATACTTGGGTTGATGAGATCAGAGAGGGTGGATATGTTGTACCATAGACCTTCCTCCAACGTGAGCCAACAAATTGATAAGCCCACTTTGGTTTTTATTCTTTCTTCTCTGTCTTCCTGTCTCATGTCCCAGAAATGTACCAAGGCTCAAGGGAAGAACACTAGGGCCTGTGGGAGTGGGAAATAATTGGGGTTCAAGAGGACCCCAGGGGAAGATTTGGAGGCTAAGAAGATCTGAGGTGAGGTCTTATATTCCGCATGAACCGATATACTCACATCACCCCTTTCCTCAGGTCACTTCACTGGCTTCCGATCAGATACTGCATACAGTTCAAGCTTCTCTTTGTCACCTACAAATGCACTCAGTCTGCAGCCCCTCACTATCTCTCTCTACCCTCATCTCCCCTTGCGTTCCCGCCCGAAACCTCCGCTCACAGGACAAATCCCTCCTCTCAGTACCCTTCTCCACCACCGCCAACTCCAGGCTCCGCCCATTCTGCCTCGCCTCACCCTATGCTTGGAATAAACTTCCTGAGCCCTTATGCCAAGCCCCCTCCCTACCCACCATCAAATCCTTACTCAAAGGTCACCTCTTCAATGTTGCTTTCGGCACCTAACCTTTACACCTTTCAGGAAATCTAGACTGCTCCAATTTGACGACCCCTACTTGACTGACTGTACATTTGTCCTTTAGATTGTAAGCTCTTTGAGCAGGGACTGTCCTTCTATGTTAAATTGTACAGCGCTGCGTAACCCTAGTAGTGCTTTAGAAATGTTAAATGGTAGTAGTAGTAAATGATGAAATGGGAGCTACACCCCTACAGCTTGGTTGCACTGAATAGTTACCTCACATATCTAAAATTAGAAGTTAGAAGAGAGAACTTTCAAAGTAGTAAAGCCTCGACAGAGCCTGCTGCCTACAGGACCTCATTTACAGTTTTCCTCAGTAAAAGACTGAAATTCTCCACTGAACTGTGAGCTCTGGAACCAATAGGAGAAACCCCAGGGATGGGCCCCTCCCCAAAGAGGGGTGGTGGGCAAAGACGCCACTAGTGTGGGCAAGGTTCGTTGTCTGTCATTTTTGGACTGTACTGATTTCTGGTTTCTCTACATGGATGACATCAGATGTAAATATATTGTCTACCAAATAATTCAGCTGCATCAGGTACCCTGATAAACTATTTCATTTTGGAATTAGTGGAGGAGTGGCCTAGTGGTTAGGGTGGTGGACTTTGGTCCTGGGGAACTGAGTTCAATTCTCACTTCAGGCACAGGCAGCTCCTTGTGACTCTGGGCAAGTCACTTAACCCTCCATTGCCGCATTGAGCCTGCCATGAGTGGGAAAGTGCAGGGTACAAATGTAACAAAAATAAAATAGATACTATTGGAGATTCTACATGGAATGTTGCTACTATTGGAGATTCTACATGGAATGTTGCTATTCCACTAGCAACATTCCATGTAGAAGGCTGCGCAGGCTTCTGTCTCTGTGAGTCTGACGTCCTGCCCGTTGGATATTTTTTCCAACACCTTTGGTGTCACCTTCGCTGTGTTTGCCTGCTCATTTATGTATAAATGCCATTGTTTTTGACATTTTATTATGAAAGACAATATAGTAAGTTCAAATAAACATGAAGAATAAATATGAAGTCTTTCAAGGCACCTAGGCTTGTAGAGTAGCACCTCCCTGAAAAAACCATAAAAATCTCACATAATTTTATTTTTGTTACATTTGTACCCCACGCTTTCCCACTCATGGCAGGTTCAATGCGGCTTACATGGGGCAATGGAGGGTTAAATGATTTGCCTAGAGTCACAAGGAGCTGCCTGTCCCTGAAGTGGGAATTGAACTCAGTTCCTCAGGACCAAAGTCCACCACCCTAACCACTAGGCCACTCCTCCACTCTGAGCTACTCGGGAATTGTTAAAACTATGCGCGTACTTTATGTGAGAAAAATTATCCATCAATATTAGCAGGAATAAATGTGTGTGTGGATACTTTTTCTGGGATCATTTTCACAGTGAAATCCCATGTGCGCCTTTAATGTGAAAATCCTGCTGTGTCTTAGAACGAAACGCATGCGTGCATTTCACCAACGCGTATATTTCAGAGGCCAAAATGTGGCTACTCACGGCATTCTTATAATAGAAGCCTTTGGAAAACACAAAAACAGCAACACTCGCCTCTCTTACCTGTGGCTCAGGTTCATGATTCACCTCAGAAACCTTCACCCTTCCGTAGAACAAGACAGACAGAAGAATAAGTATTAATGCAAAGAGTAGAGAGCATGAGGGCTAAACAACAAATGAAACCCAATTGTTGAGAGCTGAGTTTCTTAATCATTTAATTATTTTAGCTCAAGCTTGATCTAAATAGAAGCAAATCAGACAGCCAGGCACAAACGTCTGCACATAGTCAATCCACTTCTCCCATCTAGTGGCAAAAAGCAGTAACAAAGAAGGCACTGGAGGAATATTATTTTCTCAGGACTAGATACAAGTCTGGGGTAAAAAGTGCACGAGACTAAGGGGCCGATGCACAAAGGTTGCCGTTAAATACGGCAGCTTCAGGAGAACTTACCGATTCATAATTGTCGACCGATGCACAAAGGGAATTCCATGCAAATGAGATGCACAGAAATTCTACGAGGGGAAGCGCCTAGCACACGCACAAAACAGTCGCTCGGTAAGAGTCCATGTTCTGTGCATGCCTAGGAATCGCTGCGCATGTTCTGCTGGTGGGCTAATGTGGAATGATTTTGCTATTAAAGGGAAAGAGACCTATTATACGCCCATAAAAGTCTTATGTGCTCATTTATAGAGGCTGGAAGCTGTTTTCTCACACAGGACCAGAACAAGGGACAGCACAGGGGAATTGAAGGAAACTTAATTTTCTACCTGGCTGCAATTACAATAATCATTTCACCTCGTTTCCAGGAATTACAATTTGCCCTCTCCCCTTCCCTCCTCGTTACATATTCTTGGGTCACACAAAGACAGCTCCAGACGTGACAGAAAAATTAGCTCATTAATGGGCCTTTTTACTAAGCTGTGATAAAACGGGCCCTGCGCCAGGGGCGTAGCCAGACTTTGGCGGGAGGGGGTCCAGAGCCCGAGATGAGGGGGCACATTTTAGCCTCCCCCCCCCCACCATTGCTGACCCCCACCCCCACCATGCCATTGCCGACCCCGCCGCCACCAACTTTGCCCCCCCTGGCGACGACCCTCTCGAACCCCCCTCCCACCACCAACCCACCGTCACCTACCTTTGCTAGCAGGGGACCCCAACCCCCGCCAGCCGAGGTCCTCTTCTTCTCGCAAAAGGCTTCCTTCTGTTTCTGACGTCCTGCACATACAACGTCAGAAACAGAAGGAAACCTTTTGCGAGAAGAAGAGGACCTCGGCTGGCAGGGGTTGGGGTCCCCCGCCAGCAAAGGCAGGCGACGGCTGGTTGGCGGCAGGAGGGGAGGTCGAGAGGTTCGTCGGCAGGGGGGGTCCAGGGCCAAATCTACGGGAGCCCAGGCCCCCCTGGCCCCACGTAGCTACGCCACTGCCCTGCGCTAGCAGTGGGGGCCATTTTTGCCATGCGCTGAGGCCCTTTATAGAGCAGCAGATAAAAAAGCTGAAAAGAACACATGGCCATGCGGTAAGATTGCTCTTACCATGTGGCCATGTGAGGGGCAGCACTTACCACAACCCATTGAGGTGGCGGTAAGGGCTCCCACGCTAACCCGGCAGTAACCGAGTAGTGCATGGCGCTGTCCAATTACTGCCGGGTAACCTCTTGCGAAAATATTTTTTGAATATTTCCACTAGCACCGGAAATGTCACGTGCTGGGGTGGGACTACCGCCAGCACCCACGTTGGGCTGGGGGTAGCTCCAGACTGGTGCATGGTAAGCCTGCGGTGGGCTCGCCGCCACTTAGTAAAAAGGCCCCTAAAGGTAGGCAGTCCTTTCTGTGCATTGCACGGAATGCTCCTTTTAATTCGGATGAGCTTTGTTGTAATACATTTGCATAGAGTTATCGGTAGCTGCTTCGGCAAATGGAAAAAGGGACGCAGAACCCCTTTGTGCATTAGACGCTAAATAATGTTTGCTTAAGACTGGCTATAACCGGTCTAAAGCAAATGTTGCAAGCACGGTAAGGTTTGCACATTGGCCCCTAAGTCTGTTTGAAATTGCCCAAATCTGACTGAGAAAATTAATGTTTTGAAACGTCAGAAAAGGGGAGAAAAATACTGTGCGTGCAAAAGCTTGTTCAGAAAGACACCGGATTGTTGTTGTTTTTTTCACCCAAAAGGGTAACATTTAGGAACAGATTAAAAGTTTCACTGTGCTAGTTATAGAATGATGGGTCTTTTCTCAAGATTTTTCCGTATTACTACTACTACTACTACTATTTAGCATTTCTATAGCGCTACAAGGCGTACGCAGCGCTGCACAAAAATAGAAGAAAGACAGTCCCTGCTCAAAGAGCTTACAATCAAATAGCAGCAGGAACAGCACTAGCTAGGATTCAGGGATAACTGTGGCTAGCTAACTAACAAAATAAATAATAATTATATAACCTTAATTAGTTTCTCTGTTCTTGTACTGAGTTCCCTAACTAAGGAAGGACACTCTTCATTGGATCTTGCAGTCACACAGCTCTCAGCATCTTTGTCTCTCCAAATTCATGCAATCTTCCACTCTAGTGCACCAGCATGTGAACACACAAACTGCAAGCCTAACCTTAAGCTTGGAGACCAGTTTTCCTAGTGGCTTAAAGCGAATGCTACATATCTGATTACGTATCTGATGTTGTGGTCCATCGGAAGGGCAGGCAAAAGTGCTGGCTTAAATTTGTTCAAATTTATTTATTGTCTTTTGTTAGCTTAGAAGTTACACCTGGTTGAAAGTACCCCTCATTGCTTTCAGTCCTAAAACCTAACTGACTCAAGAAGCAATGGTTAACATGCTACAGCGCTATGAAAAAGTTGTGAATGCTCTATGATGGTCTGTACTGTGATCAAAACATGATTAGATCCCGATCTAAACCCTGATAGACAAGAACGATAACTCCTTTTAATAACAGATGTGTGTACAACACACCTCACATGTCACCATTATTTCATATTCCACAAAATCATAAGCATGTTTAACTGGTTAACATGGAGGGGCATTTTCGAACGGGGACGGCCATCTCTAAGGGCGCCCAACTCTAAGGATGCTGCCGCGAAGGGGCGGGGCAATGCGTATTATCGAAACAAGATGGACGTCCATCTTTCGTCTCGATAATACGGTCGGGGACAACAAATCTTGACATTTAGGTCGACCTTAGAGATGGTCGTCCTCAGTTTTCGGAGATAATGGAAACCAAAGACGTCTATCTCAAAAACGTCCAAATCCAAGCCCTTTGGTCGTGGGAGGAGCCAGCATTTGTAGTGCACTGGTCCCCCTCACATGCCAGGACACCAGCCGGGCACCCTAGGGGGCACTGCAGTGGACTTCAGAAATTGCTCCCAGGTGCTAGCTCCCTTACCTTGGGTGCTGAGCCCCCCAACCCCCCCCCCCCCCAGGTCCGCCTGCCTGAAGTACACTGCACCCACTACAACTGCTCCAGGGACATGTATACTGCTGCGATGGACCTGAGTATGGCATTTGAGGCAAGCAAAAAAGTATTTTTAAACTTGTTATTTATTTATGGTTCATTTATATCCCACATTTTCCCACACATGCAGGCGGGAGGAGGTTAGTGAGCACTGGGGAAATAAGGGGAGGTCATCCCTGACTCGCTCCAATGGTCATCTGGTCAGTTCAGGCACCTTTTTGAGGCTTGGGCATGAAAAAAAATGGACCAAGTAAAGTCGGTCAAGTTCTTGTCAGGGACGCCCTTCTTTTTTCTATTATCAGCCGAGAACAACCATCTCCTAATCACGCCCCAGTCCCGCCTTCGCTACCCTGCCGACACCCCCCCCCCCCCCCCCCCCCCCCCCCCCCCCCGTGAACTTTGGTTGTCCCCGTGACGGAAAGCAGTCGAGGGTGTCCAAAAATCTGCTTTCGATTATGCCGATTTGGACAACCTTGCGAGAAGGATGCCCATCTCCCGATTTGTGTCAAAAGATGGGCGTCCTTCTCTTTCGAAAATAAGCATGATAGTAACATAGTAAATGACAGCAGATAAAGACCCGTACGGTCCATCCAGTCTGCCCAACAAGATAAACTCATTTTACATGGAATGTGATACTTTATATGTATACCCGAGTTTGATTTCTCCTTGCCTTTCTCAGGGCACAGACCATAAAAGTCTCCCCAGCATTTTCATATCTATTTAGTTACAATCCGGTTTTGCTTCCCAATTACCGGCGTTGCCCCCCAATCTCCACTAAGATTCCATGGATCCATTCCTTCTAAACGGGATTCCTTTGTGTTTATTCCACGCATATTTGAATCCTATCACCGTTTTCATCTCCACCAACTTCTGTGGGAGGGCATTCCACGTATCTTACAATAGAAAATGACTTAGGAAGGGGCAGTACGGGGGAGAAAAGCTAAAGTAGGAGGCTTAGGTTACAACATTTTTTTTAGTAGCTACAAAACATCAAAACCAGAAAACACATTCCAAGCCAATGGATAGACATGCAGAACTCTTGGCAACACCGCTAGCCTGAGAGAAACGCTGGGGCAGTGGCAGTGGCATTCCGAGGGGTGCTGACACCCGGGGCGGATCGCCGATGCCCCCCCCCCGGGTGCAGCGTTCCCCCCCACCCCGTGCAGTGCGACCCCCCCCCAGCGAAGGGACACCCCCCCACCCCGGTGAAAGACCCCCCCCCGGTGCACGCCGCTGGGGGGGGGGCCGCGCGCCGGTCAGCGTCGTTGGTTTCCATGCTCCCTCTGCCCCAGAACAGGTTACTTCCTGTTCCGGGGCAGAGGGAGCATGGAAACCAGCGACGCTGACCGGCGCGTGGCACCCCCCCCCCAGCGGCGTGCACCCGGGGCAGACCGCCCCTACCCCCCCCCCCCTTGGTACGCCACCGGGCAGTGGTGTGCTGGAGCTGGCTCGCATCAACTCACCAGAGCCATTTGTTATTTTTTAAAGAATTTTGGGAGCCAGTTTTTAAACTTTAACAACCAGCTCCCAAAATTTGTGATGTGGTGATTCGGGTCCCCTCCTGGCAACGTCAGGTCCAGCTGCCCTGTGGCTTGGGCATCTCACTTGCTTTCCTCCTCTCCGACCCTCACAGCAAAACAAAAAACAGCATGAAACAGTGCGCGGGGCTGTAGCCCTGCGCGTGCTGCGACGGCTCCTTTTCTCCTCCCTCTCCAGTAGAGGAGTGTGGTAGCCATGTTAGTCCACTCTTAAGGTTATCAATAGAAATCAAACAAAATAAAACATGGAAAAGAAAATAAGATGATACCTTTTTTATTGGACATAACTTAATACATTTCTTGATTAGCTTTCGAAGGTTGCCCTTCTTCCTCAGATCGGTCTGACGAAGAAGGGCAACCTTCGAAAGCTAATCAAGAAATGTATTAAGTTATGTCCAATAAAAAAGGTATCATCTTATTTTCTTTTCCATGTTTTATTTTGTTTGACTCCTCCCTCTCCAAAACAGGAAATTACATCCTGAGGGGAGAAGAAAGGAAGCTGGCCCTGTGCACAGTTTCATACTGGTTTCATTTCTTTGTTTTGCCCACCGCGAGCATGAGGGTCACCGAGGAGAGTGAGTGAGCGCAGCTCGTGGTTCCTTCAGGCCACTGCAGTACTGGCCCGGAGGAAGAAGGAAGCCAGCAGCAGCGCATGTAGGGCTGCAGCCCAAGGAGGTTAGACTGAGAACAGGAGATGCGTGAAGTCAAAAAAGTTGAATCCATGGAGGTTTGTCTCTCTTTCCCCTCCCCTGCACAGCCGTCATCCCTGTACATTCAAAACAAAGCAAACAGTCCTTTTAGCTGCTGCATAAACGTTGTTGTTCCTTAATGTTGGTAATATTTTTATTTAATCTCACTTATGTTTTCAAACATGCCAGCTTGTGCCGCATACAGATGTACACAGAGGAAGTATAATAATGGAATAACTTTTTCATAGGTAGAGTAGTAATTTGTTATACATCGTAATTAATGTGTCATTTGGAGGGGATGGTTATAGGGACACTCTAGCACGTTTTGTATTTGTGCAGAGATTTGTTTCTCCTGGTAAAGGGCCGAGAATCAGGTGCTCAACATCTAGAGTTTCTATCTATTTATTTACTTAGTACATAAGTACATAAGTATTGCCATACTGGGATAGACCAAAGGTCCATCAAGCCCAGCATCCTGTTTCCAACAGTGCCCAATCCAAGTCATAAGTACCTGGCAAGATCCCAAAAATGTACAAAACATTTTATACTGCTTATCCCAGAAATAGTGGATTTTCCCCAAGTCCAATAACGGTCTATGGACTTTTATATCCCACATTAAACATGAATTAGGTTGAAACCTGGGAGCATTTAAAATCCGTTTTTTCCTGTACCTAGATCAAAAGAGAAAGATGGTCGTCATCCCTGCCAGCAAAGGTATGCCTAGCATGCCCACATGGGGGGGGGGGGGGAAGAGGAGAGTGAGGAATGAATTGCCCCCCCCCCCCCCCAGTCCAGTCCTACGGCTGGCTATGTCCGGAGAGAGAGCCTGTTGTTAAAATTTTTCCAGCACACCACCGCACTGGGGTAAAATAACAACTTTTCAAAGCGGTCTTGATTCTCACAAAGGATACCTTGGGGTGAGTGTTAAGCGTAAATGATTTCAAAGAGTGGGCGTAACCAGTTTAAAACAAGATTGTCTTTTGTGATCAGGTCTGATTATAATAATGCAATAGGATGACTAAGAGGTTGTGTTGGGAGGAATGGAAGCAGCAAGAAGGAATATATGGGACAAGAGAATTATGAAAGAAAGGCGGAATTCTAGAGTAAAAGGCCTGGTGAGGAATAGTGAGTATTTTAAAGGGGATCGAGAAGGATACAGGGAGCCAATGTTCAGCATACTATGGAAGCGTTTAGACCTACTATTAACATGGGTCTGTCTGGCTGCTAAACTTAGGCAGTCAATGAACATTGGTACTAACTGGCTATGTCACATGACATAGCCGGTGACTGGGCTAGCCGCTGAGCGGTAATACAACCAAGATAGCAAGCTATCTCGCAGTGAATATTCGTGCTTAGTTGGCTTTAGGCTATTTAACTGGCCAGGAGCCATTCTTGACGACTAAATAGTTTTAAATATCGGGCAGAAAATCTCTTCTTTAGCTATTCTGTAACTGGATGTTTATGGTTGTTGACATGTAGGTTGTCACTTTTGGCTCAGCTTCAGCTCACAGATGGCCTAACATTCTGCTCTCCAATTTTCTGATATAAAGCAAAATTCACGGTTCCATCAATGATGACAAGCCCCTCCTGATCATTATGAGAAAAACAGCCCCACACCATAACATCTCAACAATCACGTTTGACTGATGGGATGAGGTTCTACCTTTGGAAAGCAGTTTTGGTTTTAGCACAGTGCTGCTCAAACTTCTTGCGGCCACGGCTCCAGGTTTGTGGCTACAGTGACATCCGTGACCTTGCTGAGGCACATCAAGATCCTACCTAAACCTACACTACCCAAATTGCAAAGGACTGAAATACAAAACAACTTACGCAGCCGGCTTCTCCTACATAAACGCACAACTATGGAATGGGCTCCCAAAAGCTGTGAAAACGATCCACGACCACTTGAACTTCAGGAAATCACTAAAAACCAACCTCTTCAAAAAGGCCTACCCCAACGACCCCACGTAACCCTCTTCACAGCATGACTGTGATCGAACAGGACAACACGCAATCTTCATCCATTCCGACCCTCCACTTATACCTCATACGATCACTATACAACTTTGTATTTGTTATCCACCATCTGGGCAAACGCCTTTGACGGTACTATGTAAGCCACATTGAGCCTGCAAACAGGTGGGAAAATGTGGGGTACAAATGCAATACATAAATAAATCAGAATGATGCACCTGTGTAATGCCTACCCAGGTCACAATCGAAACTCAGTGTGCATGATCCTGTTTGAGATCAAGACCCACAGGGGCCCTTTTACTAAGGCATGCCTAAAAATGGCCTGCGCTGGTGTAGATGCGTGTTTTGGATGAGCACTGGTCCATTTCTTCAGTGCGCTTGGAAAAAAGCATTTTTGTGCCATAAAATGGCTGTGCGGCAAAATTAAAAGGGAATGGGACTTGATATACCGCCTTCCTGTGTTTTTTGCAACTACATTCAAAATGGTTTACATGGTATATACAGGTACTTATTTGTACCTGGGGCAATGGAGGATTAAATGACTTGCCCAGAGTGGGAATTGAACCCAGTTCCCCAGGATCAAAGTCCACTGCACTAACCACTAGGCAACTTCTCCATTTTCGGCCTGAGACCTTACCGCAACCCATTGACTTAGCAGAAAGGTCTCACGCGCTAACCAGACAGTAAGCGTTCATAAGTACATAAGTATTGCCATACTGGGAAAGACCAAAGGTCCATCAAGCCCAGCATCCTGTTTCCAACAGTGGCCATTCCAGGTCACAAATACCTGGCAAAATCCCAAAAAACTACAAAACATTTTATGCTGCTTTTCCCAGAAATAAGCAATGGATTTTCCCAAGTCCATTTTAATAATGGTCTATGGACTTTTCCTTTAGGAGGCCATCCAACCATTTTTTTAAACCCCGCTAAGCTAACCGTTTTTACCACATTCTCTCGCAACGAATTCCAGAGTTTAATTACACGTTGAGTGAAGAAAACTTTTCTCTGATTCGTTTTAAATTTACTAAATTGTAGCTTCATCGCATGCCTCCTAGTCCTAGTAGTTTTGGAAAGTGTGAACAGACGCTTCAAATCTACCCGTTCAACTCCACTCATTATTTTATAGACATAAGTACATAAGTAATGCCATACTGGGAAAAAACCAAGGGTCCATCGAGCCCAGCATCCTGTCCACGACAGCGGCCAATCCAGGCCAAGGGCACCTGGCAAGCTTCCCAAACGTACAAACATTCTATACATGTTATTCCTGGAATTTTGGATTTTTCCAAGTCCGTTTAGTAGCGGTTTATGGACTTGTCCTTTAGGAAACCGTCCAACCCCTTTTTAAACTCTGCTAAGCTAACCGCCTCTATCATATCTCCCCTCAGCCACCTGTTTTAGCCAAACAAATCATCTGTTACTGTGACTGAAAAGTTCCATTTTTTATTCATCTGTCCAGAGAACGTTATTCCAGCAGCCTTACTACTACTACTACTACTACTACTTGACATTTCTAAAGCGCTACTAGGGTTACGCAGAGCTATACAATTTAACATAGAAGGACAGTCCCCAAATGTGAGTCTTCCAAATATTCTGGCAAGCCTGAAGCAGGCAGCAGTATTCTTTTTAGAAAGTAATGGTTTCTTCCCAGGTATCCACCATGTCTATTCATTTTACATAGCACATGAAAACCATTCTTATTCATTTTTCATCTGATAGTTGATGAATAAACCCTCACATTAGCCATAGTGAGAGAGGCTGAAAATCTGTAGATGTTAGTTTGGGGTTTTTTGTGAATTCATGAAGGATTTTCTGATTTGCTCTTGGAGTGATCTTGTCAAGATGGCTGCTCTCAGATAGTCATTTTACTCTTCAGCTCTTCCACTTTCAGACCACAGATGTTTGTAGTAGAATGGTCTTGTAACCTTCTCCAGACAGACAAGCATTCACTAATCTTTTTCGTAGGTCCTCTGAAATTTCCTTCAATTGTGACATGCAGTGGCGTAGCCACAGGTGGGCCTGGGTGGGCCAGGGCCCACCCACTTAGGGCTCAGGCCCACCCAACAGTAGCACACATTTAGTGGTAGCTGTGGGATCCCAAGCTCGGCCAGCTGAAGACTTCCTCCAGATGGTAACGAAAATGTTACTCTCCATGATACCAGCACCTGCGTGTGTTCAGTTTTCAGAGCATGCCTGCTGCAAATTGCCAAGGTGGAAAGAAGCATTTTCCCACCAGCTGAGATATTTTTTGGGTGGTGGTTGGGGGGGGAGGGAAGAACAATTGGTGCCCACCCACTTCTTCCCTAGGCCCACCCAAAATCTGTTGTCTGGCCCACACCCCTGGTGACATGATGAGCTCCCACTCTTGTCAACTTTTATGACAACGGCCAAAACCAAAACATTTTGGACCTTTGTAGAGGAAAGGATGACCAAACATAGCCATGCAGATTTGTTCTGCTGTGTGATTTACCTAATTATTTAACTGCCTGATTCTAATTAGCCAATTAATCATCCTAAGGAAACTAGGGGCTCACTTTCCATTTTATTCTGAATAAGTCTTATTGCTTCTGCTTTGTACGTTTTTGTGTCTCAGGGATCATGGAATGATTTAACATATAACCTTTTCATTGCCTAAGAATGGTTTCAATTAAACAATGGTCTAATGATAGGAGCTTGACATTCTCATTGTTATTCTTGGCTAGAAATACCCATTGTAGGAAAACACAAGCACGGGTCATAAGCTCTCAGGTGAAAGGAAGTGATGAAAGCTATCCCGAATGTGGAATATGGAGTGAGAGCGAAAGGAGAAGTTACCGAAATAGCACATGATCTTCTAAAGTCAGCTAATTAACCCTCAGTGACCACCCTTCATATAGGGTTGGAAATGGGATCAAATGGAAAATAAATAGGGGGTATTAAAACTCATTTCTAATCTTCATGTTTCCCTCCTTCCCTCCTTTCTATTGGCCTTCTAATACCCTACCCATATCTTGATCTTTCGCTCTTCTCCTGTCTTTGCCTTTCCCCCCCCCCCCCCCCCCTTTTCATCACCTTTCTTTCTTCCCCCCGTTTCCTCTTCTGCCACATGTCTGCTGTTTCAGGTCCCAATTCTTCCCCCCATTTGCCTCCTTTCAGGTTCCTTTCTACCCAACTCCATTTTTCGGATTCGACCTCAGAAATTCTTTTTCTTCTCTTTTTCCCCTTCAGCATCCTCTCCTCTTCCTCCTTTAATGCTTCAGCCTCCTTTCTTATTCCCTAGGTTCTTCTTGTATTGTTTCTCTTCTCCTCGCTTCATTAAACTCTCCTATTCCCCCTTCCTTTTCTCACTTTCCCCAGAATTTTTCCCCATCATGGTTCCTCTTTCTGCCCTCCCCCCCCCCCCATAGGTTTCTATCTTTTCTTTCGCCCTCATTATTCTTTCTTCCCATAGCCTCTGTGGCAATAAAACAGTCGGCAGCAGCAAAGACACATAGCGGTAAATTCCATATATGGCGCCAATAAGTTAGATGCGATTTATAGAATCATAGCCGCCAAGACGGCAAACTTCCCCGGGCCCGGAGCTCCAAGGGGAGGCCCGGCGCCACAGTCCCACCCGCCCTCCGTCGTCGACCGTCCGCCACCAGTCCAGGCCCCCTGCATTGAAATTACAGCGCCTCTCACCTCCGTGTGAAAGCGCTGCAGGCAGCAGCAGATCGCCTCCCTTTGGGCCTCCTTCCCTCCTTGTGTCCCGCCCTCGTCTGATGTAACTTCCGCGAGGGTGGGACACAGGGAGGGAGGGCCTGCAGCCCTTTCACACGGAGGTGAGAGGCGTTGTAATTTCAATGCAGGGGGCCCGGCCCGGTGGCGGACGGAGGGGGTGGGTGGAGGGGGTAGCAGCGGTGGCGACCTCGGGGGGGGTGGAGGAGGAGAGTGGTGACGACCTCGGGAGGCAGCAGGGGCAGGGCCCCGAAGGCGGCCTTGTCCTGGGCCTGGCCCAGTCTCTCAGCGGCCCTGTATAGATTAGCACTTATGCCTGGGAATTACTACTACTACTACTTAACATTTCTAGAGCGCTACTAGGGTTACGCAGCACTGTACAATTTAACAAAGAGAGACAGTCCCTGCTCAAAGAGCTTACAATCTAATAGACAAGTGAACGGTCGGTCCGATAGGGGCAGTCAAATTGGGGCATTCTGGATTCACTGAACGGTAAGGGTTAGGTGCCGAACGCAGCATTGAAGAGGTGGGTTTTAAGCAAAGACTTGAAGATGGGCAGGGAGGGGGCTTGGCGTAAGGGTTCAGGAAGGTTGTTCCAAGCATAGGGTGAGGCGAGGCAGAATGAGCGGAGCCTGGAGTTGGCGGTGGTGGAGAAGGGTACTGAGAGGAGGGATTTATCCTGTGAACGGAGGTTACGGGCGGGAACGTAAGGGGAGATGAGGGTAGAGAGGTAGTGAGGGGCAGCAGACTGAGTGCATTTGTAGGTAAGAAGGAGAAGCTTGAATTGAATGCGGTATCTGATCGGAAGCCAGTGAAGTGACCTGAGGAGAGGGGTGATATGAGTATATCGGTTCTGACGGAATATGAGACGTGCAGCAGAGTTCTGAACAGACTGAAGGGGGGATAGATGGCTAAGTGGGAGGCCGGTGAGGAGTAAGTTGCAGTAGTCCAGGCGAGAGGTAATGAGAGCGTGGACGAGAGTTCAGGTGGTGTGTTCAGAGAGGAAAGGGCGAATTTTGCTGATGTTAAAGAGGAAGAAGCGACAGGTCTTGGCTATCTGCTGGATATGCGCAGAGAAGGAGAGAGAGGAGTCAAAGATGACTCCGAGGTTGCGGGCAGATGAGACGGGGAGGATGAGGGTGTTATCAACTGAGATAGAAAGTGGAGGAAGAGGAGAAGTGGGTTTTGGTGGAAAGACGATAAGCTCGGTCTTAGACATGTTCAGTTTCAGGTGGCGGTTGGACATCCAGGCAGCAATGTCGGATAAGCAGGCCGATACCTTTGCCTGGGTCTCCACGGTGATGTCTGGTGTGGAGAGATACAGTTGGGTGTCATCAGCATAGAGATGATACTGGAAACCATGAGATGAGATCAGGGAGCCCAGGGAAGAGGTGTAGATTGAGAAGAGAAGGGGTCCAAGGACCGATCCCTGGGGAACACCAACAGATAAGGGGATGGGGGTGGAGGAAGATCCATGAGAGTGAACTTTGAAGGTGCGGTGGGAGAGATAGGAGGAGAACCAGGAGAGGACAGAGCCCTGGAACCCAAATGAGGACAGTGTGGCAAGAAGTAAGTCATGATTGACAGTGTCAAAAGCGGCGGATAGATCCAGGAGGATGAGGATGGAGTAGTGGCCTCTGGATTTGGCAAGGAACAGGTCATTACAGACTTTAGAAAGTGCTGTTTCTGTCGAGTGAAGAGGGCAAAAACCGGATTGAAGCGGATCAAGGATGGCATGAGAGGAGAGAAAATCAAGGCAGCGGCTGTGGACTGCGCGCTCAAGTGTCTTGGAGAGGAAAGGTAGGAGGGAGATGGGGCGGTAGTTGGAGGGACAGGTAGGGTCTAGTGATGGTTTTTTGAGGAGTGGCGTGACTACAGCATGCTTGAAGGTGTCGGGGACAGTTGCAGTGGAGAGAGAGAGGTTGAGGATATGACAGATGGAGGGGGTGATAGTAGGAGAGATGGTGTTAAGTAAGTTGGTGGGGATGGGATCAGAGGAACAAGTGGTGCATTTTGAGGAGGAAAGAAGGCGGGCGGTTTCCTCCTCGGAGATATCAGGAAAGGAGGAGAAGGAGGTCTGGGTTGGTTGGTTGAGGGAGAGGGTTGAAGGGTGAAGAGGAGGAGGTGGCTTGGTAGTGAACTCAAGGTTGATCTTTTGCCTAACTTTAGGTGCAGCCATTTGCACCAACTAAAATGTGGGTCAAATACCTGCACATAAATGTAGGCGCAGATGCCCTTATTCTCTATGTGCGCAACTTGAAGAAACGCCCCTGATCTGCCCATGACCGTCCCATTTCCTCACCCTCTTTTTTTGATTCGAGCCTAAATTTAACGTGCATCAATAAAATCTAATTAGTGCCAATAATGTCTTTTTAAAAAGCTAATTATCAGTGCTAATTAGCTCACTATTCAATTAAATCACATGCACAAATTAAGCACACGCCCAAATCTGCATGCACAATTTTTAGTGACTTTTATAGAATTATGGAGATAGTGAGTGCTGCAAACCAGTCCTGCACCAGTTTCACCATCCCTCACATGCAGCCAGATTCAATAAATGGCGTCCAAACTTAGACTTTGTTATGATCTGCACTAACCCCAGGATTCTGTATATCGCACTGAGATTTCCACATGGAAATCGAAGTGTATTCTATAACATAGTAACATAGTAGATGACGGCAGAAAAAGACCTGCACGGTCCACCCAGTCTGCCCAACAAGATAAACTCACATGTGCCATTTTTTGTGTATACCTTACCTTGATTTGTACCTGTCTTTTTTAGGGCACAGATTGTATAAGTCTGCCCAGCACCATCCCCACCTCCCAACCACCAGCCCCGCCTCCCACCACCGGCTCTGGCACAGACCGTATAAGTCTGCCCAGCACTATCTCCACCTCCCAACCACCAGCCCTGCCTCCCACCCAAGGGCATAGCCAGACAACAGATTTTGGGTGGGCCTAGGCAAAACTTGGGTGGGCACCAAGTGTTCTACCACCAACCCCCCCCCCCCCCCCCCAAAAAAAAATATATATCTCAGTTGGTGGGAAAACGCTTCTTTCCACCTTGGCAGCAGGCATGCACTGAAAACTGAGCATGCGCAGGTGCCGGTGTCATGGAGAGTAGCGTTTTCATTACCAACAGGGGAAAATCTTCAGCTGGTGGAGCTTGGGATTCCCTCCAGTTACCACTAAACATGTGCTACTGTTGGGTGGGCCTGAGCCATAAATGGGTGGGCCATGGCCACCCAAGCCCACCTGTGGCTACGCCACTGATTCCACCGCTGGCTAAGCTTCTGGGGATCCCTTCCTTTTGAGGAGGATTCCTTTATGTTTATCCCACACATGTTTGAATTCCATTACCGTTTTCCTCTCCACCACCTCCCACGGGAGGGCATTCCAAGCATTCACCATTCTCTCCATGAAAAAATACTTCCTGACATTTTTCTTGAGTCTGCCCCCTTCAATCTAATTTCATGTCCTCTAGTTCTACCGCCTTCCCCTCTCCGGAAAAGGTTCGTTTGCAGATTAATACCTTTCAAATATTTGAACGTCTGTATCATATCACCCCTGTTTCTCCTTTCCTCCAGGGTATACATGTTCAGGTCAACAAGTCTCTCCTCATACGTCTTGTAACGCAAATATCAATGTATATAATGTAATTAGTTAATAAGTTAATCGGTGCTGTTAATTGGATGTTAACAAGCAATCAGCACTAATTGGCATTAATTGAGATTTACACGCAGAACTCGCTAAGCATATTCTGTACCATGGTGCGCCTAAATTCTAAGTCACATAGTTGAAAAAGGAGTGTGGCCATGGACAGGGCATGGGAATTTTTACAATCTATGAGCATTACTAGAGAATACAACCACTAGGCGCCTAATTTAGGCATTGAGATTTACGCCAAGTAAAACATGGCCTAAATGGATGCAACTAAATTTGGTCACTTGAAGAGCCACTCAGCATATTCTATAAACTGTACGGAACTTTAAACCAATTCTATATATTTATTTATTTATTTATTTGTTACATTTGTATCCCACATTTTCCCACCTATTTGAAGCCTCAATGTGGCTTACATAGAACCGGAGAGGCGTATGCATACTCCGGTGTGAACAAATACAAAGTAATGTTGTGGTAAGATAGAGTTCATCTGGCACATTAGGGAATCGTTCAACGGAAGAGTTGTGTTATGTCCATTTCATACGTTAGGTATGTTGTGTTGCAGAACTCAGATATTTATGATGGATTGGTCGCGTATGCTTTCTCGAACAGGTAAGTTTTTAGTTTTTTCTGGAAATGTAGGTGGTCGAGCGTGGCTTTCAGGGTTTTTGGTAATTCCACAATTGTGTGCTTATGTAAGGGAAATTGGAAGCGTAGGTTGATTTGTATTTAAGTCCTTTGCAGCTTGGGTAGTGCAGATTTAGATACGTTCGTTTAGTTTCGGATGTATTTCTGGTTGGGAGGTCAATCAAGTTTGTCATGTATCCCAGGGCTTCACTGTAGATAATTTTGTGGACCAGGGTGATGATTTTGAAAATAATGCGTTCTTTGATTGAGAGCCACTGTAGTTTTTCGCGTAAGAGTTTTGCACTGTCAAATCGCGTTTTTCCGAAGATAAGCCTAGCTGCCATGTTTTGAGCAGTCTGAAGTTTCTTTAACGTTTGTTCTTGACTTTCTTTCATCTGAAGCTATTCATGATCCACTTCAATCTGGCTTTTGCCCCCTTCATTCAACTGAAACAGCGCTTGCTAAAGTCTCCAATGATCTGTTCCTGGCCAGATCCAAAGGTCTCTATCCTCATCCTTCTCGATCGATCTGCTACTTTTGACACTGTTGATCACAGCCTACTCCTTGATACGCTATCCTCACTTGGATTTCAGGGCTCTGTTCATTCCTGGTTTTCTTCTTATCTCTCCCACCATACCTTTAGTGTATACTCTAGTGCAGTGACGGCGAACCTTTCAGAGACCGAGTGCCCAAACAGCAACCCAAAATCTAATTATTTATCGCAAAGTGCCGGTACTCATTATGGGCAGGGTCACCACATATGACTCCACCCCTATGATAGCCACACCCCTTATACCAGCCATGGCGCATATAAACAGACATCATTGAAAATATTGTACTAGTATAGGAGAAAAAAATAACATAGTTTTCTTTCATTATAAATCATTTCTGTAAGCCGTTACAGCTCCAGTATACCCAGTGCAAAATAAGACAGCAGATGTAAATTCTCAAATTGGACATATTCCAAACACTAAAATGAAAATAAAATGATTTTTTCTACCTTTGTTGTCTGGTGATTTTGTTTTTCTATCCAAATTGGTACTAGTCGCTGATTCTGCTGCTATCTGTTCTCTTAACTCTGTTTCCAGGGCTTCCTTTCCATTTATTTCTTTACTTTCCTCCTTTCTTCTTCATTTCTTGCCCTCCATCCATGTCCAGCAACCCTCCTCTCCCCTCCAGCCACAAATGTCCAGCCACCCTCCTCTCCCCTCCAGCCACCCATGTCCAACCACCCTCCTCTCCTCCCTGCCCTCCCCTCCAGCCACCCATGTCCAGCCACCCTCCTCTCCCCCCTGCCCTCCCGCCTGCCTTCCCTCCCAGCACCAGGCAGGCCTCCCTCCCAGCACCAGGCCTGCCTCCCTCCCACCAAGCACCAGGCCTCCCTCCCACCGAGCATCAGCCCTCCCTCCCACCCACCCAGCACCCAGCAGCACCCAGCATCAGGCCTCCCTCCCTCCCACCCAGCACCCACCCAGCACCCAGCATCATGCCTCCCTCCCTCCCAGCACCAGGCCTCCCTCCCTCCCTCCCTCCAACCAAACAAGGGACCAGAGCTTGAGAGACAGAAGGGAAGGCCGAAGGCGTGCCAAGCAAAGAACACACTTTTCGCTGCTGATGCCGCCTTAACCCCGAGGTACGCCTTTTAAATTTCGGAGGAGGGGGGCCCTGGTGCTGGGAGGGAGGGTGGGCGGGCGGCCTGGTGCTTGCTTGGTTGGTTGGAAGAGGGAGGGAGGGCGGACAGCCTGGTGCTTGGTGGGAGGGATGGAGGCCAGCCTGGTGCTCGGAGGGAGGGAGAGTGGGCGGACCAGCGACGGCGCGTGTGCCAAAGGAGAGAGCTCTGTGTGCCGTCTCTGGCACACATGCCATAGGTTTGCCATCACTGCTCTAGTGGATCCTCCTCTACTTTTATCCCACTGTCAGTTGGTGTACCTCAGGGATCTGTCCTGGGACCTCTTCTTTTCTCCATCTATATTTCTTCCCTTGGTACTCTGATCTCATTCCATGGTTTTCAGTATCATCTTTACGCTGATGACTCCCAGATCTACCTCTCTACACCAGAAATCTGAGCCAAAATCCAGGCCAAAGTATCAGCCTGCCTGTCTGACATTGCTGCCTGGATGTCTCAGCACCATCTGAAACTAAACATGACCAAGACTGAGCTTCTTATCTTTCCCCCTTAACCAACCTCTCCTCCTCCCCCATTCTCTATTTCTGTGGATAACACTCTCATCCTTCCTGTCTCATCAGCTCGTAA
The DNA here is from genome assembly GCF_901765095.1 of Microcaecilia unicolor. Classification (NCBI taxonomy): domain Eukaryota; kingdom Metazoa; phylum Chordata; class Amphibia; order Gymnophiona; family Siphonopidae; genus Microcaecilia; species Microcaecilia unicolor. The sequence goes on from NC_044032.1 coordinate 642,905,816, forward strand.
CCTTGGGGTCATCTTCGACTCCTCCCTCTCCTTTTCTGCACATATTCAACAGACTGCTAAAACCTGTCGTTTCTTTCTCTATAATATCACCAAAATTCACCCTTTCCTTTCTGAGCACACTACCAGAACCCTCATCCACACTCTTATCACCTCTCGCTTAGACTATTGCAACTTGCTTCTCACAGGTCTCCCACTTAGCCATGTCTCTCCTCTTCAATCTGTTCAAAATTCTGCTGCACGACTAATATTCCGCCAGGGTCATTATGCTCATATTAGCCCTCTCCTCAAGTCACTTCACTGGCTTCCTATCCGTTTCCACATACAGTTCAAACTCCTCTTATTGACCTATAAGTGCATTCACTCTGCAGCTCCTCAGTACCTCTCCACTCTCATCTCTCCCTACATTCCTCCCCGGGAACTCCGTTCACTGGGTAAATCTCTCTTATCTGCACCCTTCTCCTCCACCGCTAACTCCAGACTCCGTTCCTTTTATCTTGCTGCACCATATGCCTGGAATAGACTTCCTGAGCCGGTACGTCAAGCCCCATCTCTGGCCGTCTTCAAATCTAAGCTAAAAGCCCACCTTTTTGATGCTGCTTTTAACTCCTAACCCTTATTCACTTGTTCAGAACCCTTATGTTATCATCCTCACTTTAATATTCCCTTATCTCTTGTTTGTTCTGTTTGTCTGTCCTAATTAGATTGTAAGCTCTGTCGAGCAGGGACTGTCTCTTCATGTTCAAGTGTACAGCACTGCGTACGTCTAGTAGCGCTATAGAAATGATAAGTAGTAGTAGTAGTGGTAACCTGCAGATGCACTAGGGTGAAGATTTTTACAACAGCATGCGAGAATTATGGCATGGACAGGTGTTGGCTAGAGTATTGGTTCTCTGGGAAGCACAGTTGAAGATGGTAGGGCTTGGCGTAGCCTAATAGAGATGGTAGGAGCCCAGCCCGGGGTGATCTGCTAGTGGTGATAGTAGGGATCATCAGAGGGGCAGATTTTGAGCATGCTTGGGATGGATTTGAAGGGCAATGGGGGTGAGGAAGATCGGAAGAGTTGGGTAGAAGATATAAAGGAAAGGAGAATTGGTATCAAAGCACATATAGGAATTCATGTAAGTACAGTGGCAGATTTAGCCTTTCAGCTACCCCTAGGTACTGGGATAGCCAACAGCTCCTCTTCCGACAGGAAATGAGGATCCCTCTCCAGAATTGTGGAATATGGCGAGTCCACTTCAATATTGCATGGCTAGCTGATATAAAATAAGGACTGGGCTGTACAGGACCTCCACTATCAGTGATGGACTGGAGTTCTAGCATGGGATAGCTGTCCCTAGTTAGTTGCCTATCTTGCCTAATGGGAAATCAGCCCTGTTTTATCTACCCAGAGTCGAGCAGGGACTGTCTCTTCATGTTCAAGTGTACAGCGCTGCGTATGTCTAGTAGCGCTTTAGAAATTATAAGTAGTAGTAGTAGTAGCTAAGCTAACTGCTTTTACCACATTCTCTGGCAACGAATTCCAGTGTTTAATTACACATTGAACGAAGAAATATTTTCTTCCGTTTGTTTTAAATTTACTACTTAGTAGCTTCACTGTGTGTCCCCTAGTCCTAGTATTTTTGCAAAGAGTAAACAAGTGATTCACCTCTAACCATTCCACTCCACTCAGTATTTTATAGATCTCTATCGTATCTCCCCTCATCCTTCTCTGCTTTTAGTTTGGGTTCCTCTTTCCCACATGCATCACTTTGCAGTTGCTCACATTAAACTTCATCTGCCATTTGGATGTCCTGTCTCCTAGTCTCCTAAGGTCCTTTGCAATTTTCACAGTCCTCTTGCAACTTAACAACTTTGAATACCTTTGTGTCATCAGCAAATGTAATTACCTCACTGGTTATTCCCATCTCTAGACAAAAAGAAAGAGCACAAAGGGCCTTTAAAAACGGGAAGGAACACAGTTTTTTCATTAAAATAATCCTTTAATGGTGAACTTTGATTGAAGAAAAACCCGACACGGGCCGTGTTTCGGTGCTGCCGCACCTGCGTCAGGGGTCTCCAAATAAATTGGTGGAACTCACACAACAACAGCATCAGTTGTTCCACCAATTTATTTGGAGACCCCTGACGCAGGTGCGGCAGCACCGAAACACGGCCCGTGTCGGGTTTTTCTTCAATCAAAGTTCACCATTAAAGGATTATTTTAATGAAAAACTGTGTTCCTTCCCGTTTTTAAAGGCCCTTTGTGCTCTTTCTTTTTGTTTGGTCTTTTTTGTACTTGGTTCCCTCTCTTTGTTATACTATTCCCATCTCTAGATCATTTATAAATATGTTAAAAAGCAGCAGTCTCAGCACAGACTGCTGGGGATCCCTGCAAATAACCCTTACAAATAATCATGAAAAACAAAACAAAACATCATAACGACTAAGCACATAAGTAACGCCATACTGGGAAAAGACCAAGGGTCCATCGAGCCCAGCATCATGTCCACGACAGCGGCCAATCCAGGCCAAGGGCACCTGGCAAGCTTCCTAAACGTACAAACATCTACTATAATGAAACTCACCCTCAACATTCTGAAGACAACATTCTGAAGTCACTCAGTCATTCCCTAAAGGGTTCGTCAGTTCATGGTGGTGAAGCCACAACACTGAACATGTCTCTCTGCCCCGCCCTCGCATGATGGACCAATCAGAAAAAACACCCTCAACGTTCTGAAACACAAAGAACCATCACAAAACCGTTCCCAGGCAACGCTAGGCGACATAAGACGGACCAATCAGAGGAAACTACGTGGCAATAAGGGAGGAGCATTCACCAGCAGAACAGCTCATTATCTGTGCAGCACGGAGAGCACAGAACCACCGCTGGAACGAGAAAAGAATATTCCTGCTGTGGGTATGTGCAAAAATAGACCGGGGAGGGTGAAGAAATTTTTAAATGCCTAATGCCGGTACTGAAGAGTGCCGGAGGGCGTATAGCACAGACTATATTTGGATTCGCTTGATGTGGAGTCGGTGGAGCCAGAGAACAACGTGCCCCTCACTATCTGGGACGTGGGTGAACAGGACAAGCTGCGGCCCAGCTGGAAGGATTACCCGTGACCCAGCCAGCAGCAAACAGCGACCAAGGAAGGGGGAGGAGTAGGGAAACACGCGGAGCATGTTTCCCTACTCCTTCCCTGCCTAGGAATCACTGGAGACTGGCTGCCAAACTAACGAAACAAACGCACACCGACGCACCACCTCCATCATTCGAAAGGCATCCACTCTTTCTTCAACAGAAATGCAAACTAATAATACAAAACAAACAAAGAATACATGGTTTCTCAGGCGGCTGCAGGTAACTCCCCACTCCCTTCCTCTTCCCCTTTTGCCGAAGCGGCCAAGGACGTGCCCAACCATCCCCAGCCTCAGGCAAGCCGTCTCCCACCTCGGGGATTCCCCAAGCACCCGGAAAAAGACGGCGCTGATTCCCACAGCGCATAAATGTACCAGCATTCCCCTGCAGCCGGCCTGAAATGGACCGAACATACCGGATCACCCCCCGACGGCCCGAGACCGTGCTCTTCTCCCTTCCGCCAACTTAAAACAACCATCCCCGTCCTCAGGCAAGCCGTCACCCACCTCCAGGATGCCCAGAACCCCAGCCCAATGGAAAAAGACGGCGCTGCTTCCAACAGCACATTTCTCTTCCAGCGTTCCCCTACAGCAGCCCTGAAACGGCCAAAAAATACCGACAGACCAAGAACGTGCTCCTCTACCTTCCGCCCACCTAAAACAACACTGCTGCCTCAGCACAACACAAAAAAAAAAAAACATGGAAAAAAAAACAACACTCAACAAAGGCTGACCCCCCCCTACAACCACATTTACATTTCACCAACAGAAAGACCCCCCTCCACAAACCTCCTTGACAGACAAAACCACGCACACACAATACAACAGAAACACACCCTCAAAGCCACACACCAATCCATCCCACTTTGCCAGCCCAGCACATCCCCCAACCCCCCACCCAAATAACAAAACAAAAAAAAGACACACATCAACAACCTGCACACACACCCCACACTCACACTCACACAGACACAAAATAACTCTGTGACACATACACACACACAAAAAAAGCCACATGCTAGCACCTGTTTCATTGGTTTCGGAAACGGGCCTTTTTTACTAGTTCTATACATGTTATTCCTGGAATTGTGGATTTTTCCCAATTCCATTTAGTAGCGGTTTATGGACTTGTCCTTTAGGAAACCGTCCAACCCCTTTTTAAACTCTGCTAAGCTAACTGCCTTCACCACTTTCTCCGGCAACGAATTCCAGAGTTTAATTATACGTTGGGTGAAGAAACATTTTCTCCGATTTGTTTTAAATTTACTACACTGTAGTTTCATGACTAGAAAATAAGTAGCTTATAAAACCCACACCAATATTCTGCAAGCAAAATCTTTCCAGAGCTTTCAATATTGTTGCTAACTCTTGACACTACACACCTCAGACGGGAGAGAATTCCATAAATGTGCACCTGCAACATAGAGCATAGCTGACCAATATTCCTCCAATTGGACATGCCAGAAAGAAGGAACACTTTCCTGTCTAGATTGTTTGTTTTTGATTTTAAATCAGATAATAACAAGTGGTAACAAAAGGCTAGCTTTGTACCTGTTTAGCCAGTGCTGAGCAGGACCAGCTGCACACACCACGATGACACTTATAAGAAAGAAAGCCTTCATTTTGACGTCAAAGCAAGATACAGCGCCTGCGGCTTTATACTCTTTGTTAATGGAATCACAGCCAAATAAATGCTAAGCCTTTTCTCCTCTTTACCACATAAGTGGTGATTAATAATGTTTACTGTCCTTGATGGTGCTTTTAATAATTGACTACATTTACAGATGATACTGAGCGCAGGGCACATGAACAGGGGTAATTCATTTTGATTCACACTGCATCCTAATGCAGACAGCAATTTCCATGAGTTCTGCTATAAAATATATATGATTTGCTAGGAAAGCTGGACAGGCGTTTGAACAGGAAGCCAATGCTCATGAATCTTCACCCAAACAATATGTTACATAAAAGTAATTGAACACAATCAACATGATATAAACTTTTCTAGCAACGCTAACATTCCTCACAATCTGGGCACATGCAGTTCCGCTCAATTATACCCTGCAGGAAAAGATCCATCATTAACGGGAGAAAAGCATGTGAAACAGAAATACAACACAGAAATGTAAAAATACATATTCATAGATATTTACAGAAGATGCATAAATAATATAAGTACATAAGTATTGCCACACTGGGACAGACCAAAAGTTCATCAAGCTCAGCATCCTGTTTCCAACAGTGGCCAATCCAGGTCACAAATACCTGGCAAGATCCCAAAAAAGTACAAAACATTTTATGCCACTTATCCCAGAAATAGTGGATTTTCCCCAAGTCCAATTTAATAATGGTCTACGGACTTTTCCTTTAGGAAGCCGTCCAAACCTTTTTTAAACTCTGCTAAGCTAACAGCCTTTACCACATTCTCTGGCAACGAATTCCAGAGTTTAATTACACGTTGAGTGAAGAAACATTTTCTCTGATTCATTTTAAATTTACTACTTTGTAGCTTCATCACATGCCCCCTAGTCCTTGTATTTTGTTTTTGGAAAGTGTGAACAGACGCTTCACATCTACCCATTCAACTCCACTCATTATTTTATAGATCCTTATCATATCTCCCCTCAGCCGCCTTTTCTCCAAGCTGAAGAGCCCTAGCCGCTTTAGCCTTTCCTCATAGGGAAGTCGTCCCATCCCCTTTATCATTTTCGTCGCCCTTCTCTGCACCTTTTCTAATTCCACTATATCTTTTTTGAGATGCGGTGACCAGAATTGAACACAATATTCGAGGTGTGGTTGCACCATGGAGCGATATAAAGGCATTATAACATCCTCATTTTTGTTTTTCATTCCTTTCCTAATAATACCTAACATTCTATTTGCTTTCTTAGCCGCAGCAGCACACTGAGCAGAAGGTTTCAATGTATCATCAACGACGACACCTAGATCCCTTTCTTGGTTTGTGACTCCTAACGTGGAATCTTGCATGACGTAGCTATAATTCGGGTTCCTCTTTCCAACATGCACCACTTTGCATTTGCTCACATTAAACATCATCTGCCATTTAGACTCCCAGTCTCCCAGTCTCGTAAGGTCCTCTTGTAATTTTTCACAATCCTCCCGCGATTTGACGACTTTGAATAACTTTGTGTCGTCAGCAAATTTAATTACCTCACTAGTTACTCCCATCTCTAGGTCATTTATAAATATGTTAAAAAGCAGCGATGGCTGCACAAAAGCTGGGAGTCACAGTTCAGGGTACAGTATAAAGGAAAAGAGGTATCCCTTCTCTTTTCCAGGCCTTTCAATCACCAGAATGAAAAAATTCCCTCAAGCAAAAAGGGCAGAGTTCAAATCTGTGCCCTGTTTTTATTCCAGCCCTTCCATCCAGCAAACAAGACAGTCACAGAAAAATCAATGGCCACAGGTATTTTCTCCAGCATTATTAGTCAAGTAGTATGGCAAACTCATAGGGACGGTTCTAAAAACTCATTCACTACACTTACAGGCCAGCTGTTTTATCGTGTTTCCCCGAAAATAAGACACTGTCTTATATTAATTTTTGCCCCCCAAAATGACCTAGGTCTTATTTTCAGGGGCTGTCTTATTTTTTGGGGAAACATCGGGGTTGGATCGGGGTTGGCCTGCCCGCCCTCCGTCGCTCCCGGAACTAACCTTAAACGCCTCCTTTCACCTTCACAGCAGCAGGGCAGGCCACTCCTTCCTTCCGTGTCCCGCCCTCGCCTGATGTAACGTTCGCGAGGGCGGGGCACGGAAGGAAGGAGAGGTCTGCCCTGCTGCTGCTTGCTGCAGAGGTGAAAGCAGGCGTTTAAGGTTAGTTCCGGGAGCGACGGAGGGTGGGTGGAGGGGGGCGGCCTTGTCTGGCTCTCGGCGGCCCTGCTTTCAAACAAAAATTTGCTAGGTTTTACTTTCGGGGGAGGCCTTATATCTACCAATTCAGGAAAACCTCTACTAGGTCTTATTTTCGGGGGATGTCTTACTTTCGGGGAAACAGGGTGCCTTCAAAGCCTGGCACTGCCCCTGCTGCTGCTTTGCAGCTTTTCAACTTGTAAGTGCCCCAGTTCCAGGGGCTGACACCCGTTTGGAAGCAGCCGTTCATTAGCAGCACTACTGTAGCTCCCCGCTCCAGGTCATTGTTGGCATTTTGGGGTCAAAGTTCAGTTCAAACAGGTCTTCCGTTTCTAGACTTCTTAAATGGCTGCTGCCCCTTGCACACCTCTGCTCTGGCGGGGCTTTCAAGGCGCAGAGAGGAAGGCCCTACCCAATTCAACAAGAGCTTCCTTCAGCACGAAATATAATATCCCAAAGCTAAACCATGGGCTGGAGACCTTTCATCAAATATCCTCATTCATGCCAAAAGTAGTAAAAACTACACTCGACCACCTAAATTTCCGAAAAGCACTAAATACAGACCTGTTCAGAAAAGCATACCCCACCGACCCAACATAAAAAACCTGGATACCTGTGACATAACGTAACCAAAGACCGTAATGGACATACCCCCAACTCATCCTCTCCCTCTCTAAGTTTCCCAATGTATTTAACCATACATGAACCTCATTCTACCACAATATCACCTTGTATTTGTACATACCTTGTATTTGTTCATACCGGAACCGGCTAACACCATTACAGTACTATGTAAGCCACATTGAGCCTGCAAAAAGGTGGGGAAATGTGGGATACAAATGTAACAAATAAATAAATTCTGTTAATGTCCAAAAACATATTTCTAACAGTACCTTGGAGTAACAGCAAATGGACTCCCAAGGTCCAGCTTAGCTTCTAATCGGTGCAAACACACTGTGCCATGCTGCTTCCCTGACCTGTTTCACCTGGTTTAAGAACATAAGAATAGACATACAGGGTCAGACCAATGGTCAATCTAGCCCAGTATCCTGCTTCCAACAGTGGCTAATCCAGGTTACAAGTACCTGACAGAATCCCAATTAGTAGCAACATTCCATGCTACCAATCCCGGGGCAAGCAGCGGCTTCCCCCATGTCCATCTCAATAACAGACTGTGGACTTTTCCTCCAGGAACTTGTCCAAACCCTTTTTTAAACCCAGATACACTAACTGCTCTTACCACATCCTCCAGCAGCGAATTCCAGAGCTTAACTATTCTTTGAGTGAAAAAATATTTTCTCCTATTTGTTTTAAAAGTAATTTCAAGAGTGAAAATTGATTCACTGCTACCCATTCTACCCTACTCAGGATTTTATAGACCTCAATCATATCTCCCCCTAACCCGTCTCTTTTCCAAGCTGAAGAGCCCTAACCTCTTTAGCCTTTCCTCATATGACAGGAGTTCCATCCCCTTTATCATTTTGGTCACTCTTCTTTGAACCTTTTCTAATTCCGCTATATCTTTTTTAAGATACGTTGACCAGAACTGAACGCAATTCTCAAGTTGAGATCGCAGCGTGGAGCAACACAGAGGCATTATAATATTCTTGGTCTTATTTTGCATCCCTTTACTAAAAATTCCTAGCATCGTGTTTGCTTGTTTGGCTGCCACTGCACACTGGGCAAAAGATTTCAGTGTATTGTCTACAATAACACCTAAATCTTTTTCTTGAGTGCTGACTCCTAAGGTGGACCCTAGCATTAGGTCACTACGATTCGGAATTATTCTTCCCAATGTGCATCACTTTGCAGTCGTCCACATTAAATTTCATCCGTCATTTAGATGTCCAGACTTTTTTCTCTGCTGTGGCTGCTCATGTAGGTTACGCCCCTCCCCCTCCCAGCTGACTCTCTGGGAACTACATATCCCAGGGGACCTAACAACTCCTCCCCAGGGCTTCAATTTACTGTGGGGTGTGGCAGCCTATTCACACCCCCCCCCCCCCCCCCCCGCCCAATGAGCAATCTCATACAATTGTACTAGGAGAGGATTTTTATACTTAATCTTTGGGTTTTCCCTTCCGAGGTGGGCAAGCATTTGGAAGAGTTCCCTTCCCCCATCCTAGCCTTCTTTAAGATCCTATCTATTCTCAAAGACAAATTAAGACTTTTCTGCTTTATTCAGCAGTCTCCCAAAGTTATTTCATAATTTATTGAAAACTTACTTTTTTAGCTCAATCTTTTTAACAATGTTAGAACTCAGTGCTGAATGTTATTTAGTTCACTTTTTCCTGACGTCCCAACACAGGAAGAGAATGTAGAGTCCTATTTGGGGAACATATAAACAAACAACACAACGAAACCAAAGTACGTTTCGCCCACAACAGAACTCTTCCGCTCTACTATTCCTAATGTGTCTTTTCACATGAACCTTATCCTACAACAATACAACATTGTATTTGTGCATTCCGGAGATGGTGAACGCCTCTCCGGTACTATGTAAGCCACATTGAGCCTTGCAAATAGGTGGGAAAATGTGGGATACAATTGTAACAAATAAATAAATAAATAAATAAATTTGCCCCATCACTTCTTATGTAATATTTTTATGAGGTATTCTTTAAATGAGAGTATTTTATTTCTTTTCTTTTATGTTTATATTGTAAGTCACGTTGAACCTGGATTCCACTTGGGCTAATGTGGGATAGAAATGCCATAAATAAATTAATAAATTAATATCCAGGTACATCCAGGGTCACTGTACCGGTCCTCACCACCTGGCAGCACCAATGGCACCCCAAAGGTGTCACAGCGTGCAAATACAAACTGTTGCCAATTATCATCAATAATTGATTGTTAGCGCCCAATTATTATCGTTAATTGGCTTGTTACTCAAGTTCAAGTTCATAAAGAAATCTAAGCGGTTTACAATATAAAATAATCAGGGATGACACAAAATAACATGTAACAGAACATTATGCAAGAGGGAAATGGTGGCGGGAAAAATTACATTGTTCAGAAAAAAGGAAAAACGTGGGAAGGAAAGAACAGGAAGCTTGGCAATGCCTCAGTCAATCTACATGCAACTTCGAGCACCATATTTATTTATTTATTTGTTGCATTTGTATCCCACATTTTCCCACCTTTTTGCAGGCTCAATGTGTCATTTCCTTGACGTCAGAAGAAGGTGGGACATTGAGCGAAGGGAAGACTAGTAGAGACGTCGAGAGCGCCGCCTCCTTCACTGACGCTGCGCCATTCGCTGCCCTGCCAGCCGGATGGAGGTAAATTTAAAAGAGATTTTGTTGGGGGGAGAAGAGGGCGGGCAGTTGGGACATGGGAGCGGGAGGGCATGGGAGAGAGGACAGCGATCATCTTCACGGGGGGGGGGGGGAGATGGAATGTTTCACCTCCTCCCTTTGTTTGTTTACAGTTCATAGCTCTCTCTCTCTCACACAGATGTTCAATCATGTGCCTAGCTCCTTATCTTAGTTCTAAGGCCTGTCTTTGAAGCTTTTCCTTTGTCTCAGTAGTTTGGGCTTTCTACCCCCCCCCCCCCCCCCCCTCTTTCTCTGTCTCAGCTTCTTATCTCTTTACACTCACAGAGTTTCTTTGTTAGTAATTCAGACAGCTATCTACTATAATAAAACTCACCCTCAACGTTCTGAAGTCACTCAGTCACTCACTGAAGGGTTCATGGATTCATGGTGGTGAAGCCACAACACTGACCATGTCTCTCTGCCCCGCCCTCGCATGACGGACCAATCAGAAAAAACACCCTCAACATTCTGAAACACAAAGGACCATCACAACACCGTTCCCAGGCAACACTAGGCAACGTAAGATGGACCAATCAGAGGAAACTACGTGACAATAAGGGAGGAGCATTCCCCAGCAGAATGGCTCATTATCTGTGCAGCACGGAGAGCACAGAACCACCGCTGGAATGAGAGAAGAATATTCCTGCTGTGGGTATGTGCAAAAATAGACCGGGGGGGGGGGAAAGAAATTTTTAAATGCCTAATGCCAGTACTGAAGAGTGCCAGAGGGCCTATAGCACAGACTATATTTGGGATCGCTTGACATGGAGTCAGAGGAGCCGAAAAACAACGTGCCCGTCACCATCTGGGACGAGGGCGAACAGGACAAGCTGCGGCCCAGCTGGAAGGATTACCCGCGACCCAGCCAGCAGCAAACAGCGACCAAGGAAGGGGGAGGAGTACTCCTTCCCTGCCTAGGAATCGCTGGAGACTGGCTGCCAAACTAACGAAACAACCGCACACCGATGCACCACCTCCATCATTCCAAAGGCATGTAACTCCCCACCCCCTTCCTCTTCCCCTTTTGCCGAAGCGGCCAAGAATGTGCCCGACCATCCCCAGCCTCAGGCAAGCTGTCTCCCACCTCAGGGATTCCCCGAGCACCCGGAAAAAGACGGCGCTGATTCCTGCAGCGCATAAATGTTCCAGCATTCCCCTGCAGCCGGCCTGAAATGGACCAAACATACCGGATCACCCCCATGACGGCCCGAGACCGTGCTCTTCTCCCTTCCGCCAACTTAAAACAACCATCCCCATCCTCAGGCAAGCCGTCACCCACCTCCAGGATGCCCAGAACCCCAGCCCAATAGAAAAAGATGGCGCTGCTTCCAACAGCACATTTCTCTTCCAGCATTCCCCTACAGCAGCCCTGAAACGGCCAAAAAATACCGTCAGACAAAGAACGTGCTCCTCTACCTTCCGCCCATCTAAAACAACACTGCTGCCTCAGCACAATACAAAAAAAAAAAACATGGAAAAAAAAAAACAATCAACAAAGGTTGACCCCCCTACAACCACATTTACATTTCACCACCAGAAAGACCCCCCTCCACAAACCTCCTTGACAGACAAAACCACACACACATAAACAACAGAAACACACCAATCCAACCCACTTTGCCAGCACAGCACAGCACATCCCCCAACCCCCAAGCAAAAAAACAAAACAAAACAAAAAAAGACACACATCAACAACCTGCACACACACCGCACCCTCACACACTCACACACACACAAAATAACTCTGTGACACATACACACACACAAAAAAAAAACCACATGCTAGCGCCCGTTTCATTGGTTTCGAGAACGGGCCTTTTTTACTAGTATTGTAATGATTTCTGCTAGAAAAGGCTTTACACAAATATAGTTAAGGCCTAAATTATATATTCTACCTTTACAACTATGCTAAATGAAAAAGCAATATATTTACACATTTCTCGCAGCTGTGTGGCAAATTTTTAAATTACCACATGGCTATTTACTGCCTTCTTAAGAAAAAAACACGTTTAGCAATCTCACACACCGACGCTACTGCGGGCCACCTTTTACTGATGTTCGGTAAAAGGGCCCCAAAGTTTCGACAGGATCAAAATTGGACTATTGTAGCTCTGTATATGACGGTATTTTTTTTTATTTTTTTTATTTATCGCATTTGTATCCCACATTTTCCCATCAATTTGCAGGCTCAATGTGGCTTACATTATGCCGTATTGGCGATCGCCATTTCCGGATAGAGAATTACAAGTGCTATTGCATTAAGGCAGATAAATGGTGCAATAGAATACAAAGAGGTGTTGCATTGAAGTTCCTGAATGATAACAGTTATAAAATGTTAGATAATCAAATATAGAAAGTTCATTTCCAGCATGAGAGATACAGTTCGTTTTGGCATGAGAGATAAAGGGTAGTGTGTATTGTGTAACTCTTTGAGTATTAGTGAAGGTTTTAATTTGATGTAAAGAGTTCATTTTCGTCTAGTTCATGTGGCGTCTAATTATCTTTTATTTAGGATTGGTCGTTGTGGTATGCCTTCTTGAACAGGTTAATTTTCAATAGTTTTCGGAGGATTGTTAGTTCGTGCGTTGTTTTTATGGCCTTTGGTAGTGCATTCCATATCTGCGCGCTTATCCAGCTTATAATTGAAAAAGAAAAACGCCTATATTGCGACCCAAATCGGGAGATAGACGTTTATCTCACAAAATCGAAAGCCGAATTTGGACGTTTTCAACTGCACTCCGTCGCGGATGCGGACAAAGTTGATTGGGGCGTGTCAAAGGCGTGGTGCAGGCGGAACTGGGGCGTGGTTATCGGCCGATCAGAGATAGGCGCCTTTCGCCGATAATGGAAAAAAAATATGCGTTTGTAGCGAAAATTTAGGGCACTTTTCCTGGACCCTGTTTTTCCACGAATAGGGCCCCAAAAAGTGCCCTAAATGACCAGATGACCACTGGAGGGAGTCGGGGATGACCTCCCCTGACTCCCCCAGTGGTCACAAACCCCCTCCCACCACAAAAATATGCCGTTTCACAACTTTTTATGTTCACCCTCAAATGTCATACCCACCTCCCTGGCAGCAGTATGCAGGTCAGTGGAGCAGTTATTAGGGGGTGCAGTGGACGTCAGGCAGGTAGACCCAGGACCATCCCCCCCCCCACCTGTTACACTTGTGCTGGTAAATGGGAGCCCTCCACACTGCCCCCCCAAACCCACTGTACCCACATGTAGGTGCCCCCCTTCACCCCTTAGGGCTATAGTAATGGTGTAGACTTGTGGGTGGTGGGTTTTGAGGGGGATTTGGGGGGCTCAACACACAAGGGAAGGGTGCTATGCACTTGGGAGCTCTTTTACCTTTTTTTTTGTTTTTGTAAAAGTGTCCCCTAGGGTGCCCGGTTGGTGTGAGGGGGACCAGTGCACTACGAATCCTGGCCCCTCCCACGAACAAATGCCTTGGATTTATTCGTTTTTGAGCTGGGTGCTTTCATTTTCCATTATCGCTGAAAAACAAAAACGCCCAGCTCACAAATTGTCGAATAAAACATGGACGTCTATTTTTTCCCAAAATACGGTTCGGTCCGCCCCTTCACGGACCCGTTCTCAGAGATAAACGCCCATGGAGATAGACGTTTTCGTTCGATTATGCCCCTCTATGTAGGAGAAACTGGCTGCATATGTGGATTTATATTTAAGTCCTTTGCAGCTGGGGTAGTGAAGATTCAAGAATGTGCATATAAATCTAAATCTTCAGAAAAGGCTTCAATTTTTACAGAACTGTGCAACTAGGCTGATTTTTTTTTTTATAAAAAGAAATATGATACATGCTTTACAAACATGGGAACAAAGCGGGCAAATTGATGGCTAAGCTACTTAGACCGAAGGGAGGCACTAGAAACATTCTCACACTTCGGGGGAGAGAGGGAGTTCTTCAAACCTCAGACAAAGATATTTGCGATACATTTCGGGACTTCTACAAAGAATTATATGCTCCCCCCCCCCCCCCCCCCCGGAAGATTTAGGCCTCTCTAATCAGATGTATTTAGATAACCTTAGTTTACCAAGGCTTACACAACGGGAACGGGATCGTCTTAATCAGCCAATTACACCAGAGGAAGTGTCCATGGCAATAACCCAAAGCCCACTGTTGAAAGCTCCAGGTCCAGATGGCCTGCGTGTAGAATTTTATAAAATGTTGGGTGAAGGCATTATACCGACCTTAACGATGTACCTTAACCAATTGATAGAGTCAAAAGCAGTGCCACCCGAGCTGAACAAGGTGCAAATAATAGTGCTGCTTAAACCTGGGACAGACCCGTTGGACCCAAAGTCGTACCACCCTATATCCCTATTAAACTATGACACTAAATTGATGGCGAACATTTTGGCCAACAGATTGGCCAGAGTACTGCCTCGCTTAATCCACAAAAGTCAAGTTGGGTTTGTAGGCGGTCAGGTGGTCAGTAAAATCCTGAGAGCAATTTTAACATCTCTGGAACACGGTGCGCGATGTGATATGCCGTCATTGTTAATTAGCTTTGATGCAGAAAAAGCTTTTGACAATGTACACTGGCCATTCCTCTTCGACACTCTGGAGAGATACGGTTTTTCTGGTAGTTTTTTCTAGCAGCACTCCAAGCTTTGTATGCCAACCCTAGCGCAATGATGTGGGTAAATGGAGTGGAATCATTGAGCTTTCCTATTAAGAAAGGGACAAGACAGGGTTGCCCCCTATCTCCACTTCTATTTGTCCTGGCGCTTGACCCCCTTATTAGAGATATAATGAATAACCCCCTGATCCAAGGAGTGAAGTTGGGTACGCAAACGTTTAAGATTGCAGCGTTTGCAGACGATCTCTTGGTACACCTCACGTCACCAAAACAGTCGTTAGAGATGTTATTGGAGACGTTTTGTGAATACGGGGATTATGCAGGTTTTCAGATCAATCTGGATAAATCGGAGGCATTGGCTTCACCAATAGGGGATGGAGAGGTATGGGAGAAAGGCTTTCCTCTACATTGGGCACACCAGTCCTTTAAATACCTGGGAGTTAGGCTTACAATGAACACCTTGGACTTGCACCAACTAAATGTCAAGACAAAAACTAGACTCCTGAAAGGGGTTGCCACTGTCCTTAATGGGGCGAATACATTTAATTCAGATGGTGATCTTCCCGCGCTGGCTATACGTGCTACAGACCCTGCCCATCCACTTATCGAAGAGATATCTGAAGGGCTTAACAAGACTGTGCTGTCAGTTTTGCTGGGCAGGGAAGCGGGCTAAATTACGACAGGACTTACTGGTGGGCGGATGGAGACAGGGAGGAATAGGTTTCCCGGATATCTTTCTAAATAACCTAGTGTGCCTACTTAGACATGTGAGAGATTGGCTCTATGCAACACACAATTATACGCCTACAACGTTCGAAAGTGCTTTCTTTGCCCCACATGACGTGATTGCCCTTTTTCATTTGCCACGTAATAAGTTACTCCCCCAACTTCACCCAGAGTGTACTGCTTCAATCCCTTCGAGCGGTGTGGCAGTGGTGAATTGGCCAACTGGGAGGTAGCCTGAATATATCAGATCAAATTCCGATTGTGGGTAACACATTATTCCAACCCGCAAATGATAATCCGATATTCCGGGTCTGGGGAACGAAGGGGGTCACGAAGTTGGAACACTTGTTGCAGGAGAATGGAACATTAGCAACCTATGAAGCCTTACAAGTCAAGATAGGGCTGGACTGGGGAAATAGGTTTGCCTACATACAAATCAAACATTATGTGCAAACTTTGAATCAGGCCGCCCTGGGAGGTCATCTGGGAGATAGACTTAGGGAGTTTTTTACTAAGTTGGCGGCAGAGAGACATGGGGTATCTGACATATATGGGGCCTTGGTACGATGTAGGCCGGCAAAACATTATGAGGGTCTTAAACTTAAATGGGAACAAGATCTCGGTATTTCATTAGCCTCATGGGATGTGGCGGCCACACTGAGGGGGATCCAGCAGTTGGTCACGGATGAAAGATTGAGAGAATGTGGCTACAGGATGCTCCTACAGGGCTACATGACCAAAGCGCAGCTGGCTCATATACTGGGTCCGGAACACACTAATTGCACTAAATGTGGTGGTAGCCCAAGCTCTTTTTATCATGCGGTATGGCAATGCCCGAAGGTGCAGGCATTTTGGCAGCAGGTTCGGGGATTTTTAATAAGGCTGGGCAATAAAATTCAAGGTAATGAAAGGCAATTTTTGTTGGATCAACCTAGAGTCTTCGCCCCCCTAGCGGCACACACAGTTCTTTTATGCAGGAAACTGAGTTTGGTAGCCCGCAAGTGCATTATGCAATATTGGACCTCCACGGAGGCTCCAGCCTACTGGCACTGGAGGAACCAGGTACACTTGCTGGCTTCGTGAGAAGCTCGTGATGCCAAAAAATTGGTTAAACGCAAAAAGCAATTCCTTCAGGTTTGGGCCCCATATCTATATCAGTTGAGTCCCAGGGGGTGCAGCCTGCTTGTCAACACCTGTTAAACTTTGTATAAGTTTTGGTAGTGGCTCCCGAAGATGCGCCTAATTAGGCTTTGCTTGCTAATGCAGGGGGAGAAGGGGGGAGGGGGAGCTTGGGAAGGGGAGGAAGAGGTTGGAAGAGGGGAGGGGGAGTAAAGCAACAACACAGCGCCTAAGTAATTGACAAGTTGGATGCGCTAGGAATTGTCTTGTGATAATAGTGACAATATATCTTGACCACATAACGGATAGACATATCGCTGTACCAGAAACCCTTTTTAGTGTTGGGCCATAAGAACCAAGGCCCCTCGAGACACAAGTGTGTTTAATACCATGTTCATGTACTACGTTTTCTTTTGATATGTGGTCGATTCTTTCTTTTATGTTGCAAAGTTCAATAAACAATCTTAAATATAAAAAGAAATATGATCATGTTACACCATTATGAAGGGAATTGCACTGGTTGTCAGTCAGAACAAGAGTGGACTTCCAGATGGCTTGTTTAGTTTATAAAATTTACTATAGTTGCTGTCCTGTAGATCGTATTTCCCAGGTATCCTACCCATTACATATCTGACCTAGGAAAGCGAATAGAATGTTGGGTGTTATTAGGAAGGGTATGGAGTCCAGGTGCGCGGATGTTATAATGCCGTTGTATCGCTCCATGGTGCGACCGCACCTGGAGTATTGTGTTCAGTACTGGTCTCCGTATCTCAAAAAAGATATAGTAGAATTGGAAAAGGTACAGCGAAGGGCGACGAAAATGATAGTGGGGATGGGACGACTTTCCTATGAAGAGAGGCTGAGAAGGCTAGGGCTTTTCAGCTTGGAGAAGAGACGGCTGAGGGGAGATATGATAGAAGTGTATAAAATAATGAGTGGAATGGATCGGGTGGATGTGAAGCGACTGTTCACGCTATCCAAAAATACTAGGACTAGAGGGCATGAGTTGAAGCTACAGTGTGGTAAATTTAAAACGAATCGGAGAAAATTTTTCTTCACCCAACGTGTAATTAGACTCTGGAATTCGTTGCCGGAGAACGTGGTACGGGCGGTTAGCTTGACGGAGTTTAAAAAGGGGTTAGATAGATTCCTAAAGGACAAGTCCATAGACCGCTATTAAATGGACTTGGAAAAATTCCGCATTTTTAGGTATAACTTGTCTGGAATGTTTTTACGTTTGGGGAGCGTGCCAGGTGCCCTTGACCTGGATTGGCCACTGTCGGTGACAGGATGCTGGGCTAGATGGACCTTTGGTCTTTCCCAGTATGGCACTACTTATGTACTTATGACCTTTCCAAAATAGTTATTCTATGAATTTAATTCTTCCATCGGTAAACAAGATTCGTTATAAGCATTATTATAATAATTCCTTTAGCTGCTCTGCAGTGAAATTATGGAATTTGATTTCTATAAAGATTAGTAGTATCTTGGATTATCTGTCATTTAGGAAACCTTTATAATCTTTCCTGTTTAATAAATACTCTGAATTATAAGCTTTAATTGTACTTATTTATCTTGTAACCCGCACTGACTCTTTTTGGAAGAGTGCGGGATAGAAAAGCTGGGAATGGAAAGGAAGACAAGATTGATTCCATTGTTATTGAGAAGGTTAGTTATAAATTGGAATCCACCTTCAAAATACTAGGGATAATTTTGGCCTGTAATCTAACATTAGAATCACATGTATATCAACTAATAAGAAATTGCTTCTGGACAATGAGAAAACTTAAGATGATTTACACTTTACACAAAAACACTTTACATTGATTATACAGGCCTTGATTTTATCTAAATTAGATTACTACAACATTATCAGGCTCATTTTCAAAAGAGATAGACGTCCAAAATGTATCCTTGGGAATTTAGCCGAGTTTAGGTGGCAGAGCCAGTGGTGGGAGGTGGGGATAGTGCTGGGCAGACTTATACGGTCTGTGCCAGAGCCGGTGGTGGGAGGTGGGGCTGGTGGTTGGGAGGCGGAGATAGTGCTGGGCAGACTTATACGGTCTGTGCCAGAGCTGGTGGTGGGAGGCGGGACTGGTAGTTGGGAGGCAGAGATAGTGCTGGGCAGACTTATACGGTCTGTGCCAGAGCTGGTGGTGGGAGGCGGGGCTGGTGGTTGGGAGGCGGGAATAGTTCTGGGCAGACTTATACGGTCTGTGCCCTGAAGAGGACAGGTACAAATAAAAAGTAGCACATATAAATTTATCTTGTTGGGCAGACTGGATGGACCGTGCAGGTCTTTTTCTGCCGTCATCTACTATGTTACTATGTAATGTGACATAAGTCAGCATTTGGACATTTATCTCACAGAAACGTCCAAATCAGTATTATCAAAACCTCTTTTTGGACGTCTTTCTCTGAAGTCCATCAGAAGGACGTCCAAATCTCAAGGGGGCATGTTCAAGGTGGGACCTGGGCGTTCCTAAGACATGGACATCTTTCAGCAATAATGGAACAGAACAAAGATGTCCAAGTTTTGAGCTAGACCTCTTTTTATATTAAAAAAAAAAAAACAGCTGCAGTGGGAATTGAACCACTTCCCCAGGATCAAGGGCTGCTGCACTAACCACTAGGTTACTCCTCTACTCCACACAAGAGGTGCCCCAAATGGCCAGATGACCACTGGAGGGACTCGGGGATCACCTCCATTTACTCCCCCAAATGACAAAACATGTTTCCAAACAGGCAATTTCAAAAGGAAAAGATAGACGTTTTTGGTAGAAAATGACCTTTCCTGTTCTGATTTTGGACGTTTTACAAAAAATGTCCAAATTCAGACTTAGATGTCATATCCAAAAATGCCCCTTGTGCATTTGACTTGCCCAAAGTCACAAGGAGTAGGGTTACCATATGGCTCTAGAAAAAGGAGGACTGTTTTACTTCCATTGCCCGTCGCTCAACCTCGTCCCTCCCTGGTGTACCTTACAGGCATCCCTGGTGCCTGCAGTGATTCAATTATTGCTGCCTACGCCGCCCTGCAGGCTTCCATCGGCCAGGTACCTCCAAACATTAACAATATAATAAGTGCAAAATTTATCACACTTTACTAAAAGGGTCCCTAAAATAATGTAGCAGGTGACACTTTTGAATTAGATTACTCTAGCAAAATGAAGACTGACTTTCATGCATTTCACTCCTTCCATGAAAATGGCATGCACAATCAAATACAGCTTACTATTACTTGATATTTCTAAAGTGCTTCTAGGGTTTATTTATTTTATTTTTGTTACATTTGTACCCTGTGCTTTCCCACTCATGGCAGGCTCAATGCAGCTTACATGGGGCAATGGAGGGTGAAGTGACTTGCCCAGAGTCACAAGGAGCTGCCTGTGCCTGAAGTGGGAATTGAACTCAGTTCCTCAGGACCAAAGTCCACCACCCTAACCACTAGGCCACTCCTCCACTGTTGCTACTATTTGAGATTCTACATGGAATGTTGCTATTCCAACATTGCATGTAGAAGTCGGCCCTTGCAGATCACCAATGTGGCCGCGCAGGCTTCTGCTTCTGTAAGTCTGACGTCCTGCACGTACATGCAGGACGTCAGACTCACAGAAACAGAAGCCTGCGCAGCCTTCTACATGGAATGTTGCTAGTGGAATAGCAACATTCCATGTAGAATCTCCAATAGTATCTATTTTATTTTTGTTACATTTGTACCCTGCACTTTCCCACTCATGGCAGGCTCAATGCGGCTTACATGGGGCAATGGAGGGTTAAGTGACTTGCCCAGAGTCACAAGGAGCTGCCTGTGCCTGAAGTGGGAATCGAACTCAGTTCCTCAGGACCAAAGTCCACCACCCTAACCACTCCTAGGCCATTCCTCCACTGTTGCTACTATTTGAGATTCTAAATGGAAACAGAAGCCTGCGCAGCCTTCTACATGGAATGTTGCTAGTGGAATAGCAACATTCCATGTAGAATCTCCAATGGTAGCAACATTCCATGTAGAATCTCCAATAGTATCTATTTTATTTTTGTTACATTTGTACCCTGCGCTTTCCCACTCATGGCAGGCTCAATGCGGCTTACATGGGGCAATGGAGGGTTAAGTGACTTGCCCAGAGTCACAAGGAGCTGCCTGTGCCTGAAGCGGGAATCGAACTCAGTTCCTCAGTTCCCCAGGACCAAAGTCCACCACCCTAACCACTAGGCAGCGCTGTACAATTTAACATAGAAGGACAGTCCCTGCTCAAGGAGCTTACAATCTAAAGGACAAACGTACAGTCAGTCAAATAGGGACAATCAAATTGGGGCAGTCTAGATTTCCTGAATAGGTTAGGTGTCTAGCTTCTTGCTAGACAAGTCTTATAGATGTAAATTTACCTCTTGCAATACCTCTGTTCACCCAACAGAGGGACTCTAACCATAGCTATACACCCAAACTGTATTAGATGCTGTAACTGTAAGCATGTATTTTTTGCTCTATAAAGTTTATTCTTTTCTTTCACATTTGTATTCAGATGTACTTTGTTATTAAGTATACTACAGAACTTCACCGTGAACTGCTGGGACCGCTGCTTGTTAACATATTTGGGAACGCGAAATACGAAAGCGCCAAACCCCTAAGAGAAAAACTACACTGGCTCCCGCTAAAAAAAAAACCGAATTGCATTCAAAGTTTGCACTCTGGTCCACAAAATCGTTCACGGGGAAGCTCCGACCTATATGTCAGACCTTATAGACTTGCCCAATAGAAATGCAAAAAGATCATCGCGCACATTCCTCAATCTCCACCATCCTAACTGTAAAGGGCTAAAATATAAATCCACGTACGCGACCAGTTTCTCATACATCAGCACGCAGATATGGAACGCACTACCGAAGGCCATAAAAACAACGCAAGACCTAACCGTCTTCCGAAGGCTACTGAAAACAGATCTTTTCAAGAAGGCATACCATAAACATCCATCTTAAATACTAAATAATAACATTATACACGATCTATACAAAACCGAACTCTTATCACATGACTGATTAACCTCTTTGATACTAATGATCAAGCACTACCACTTTAAACCTTATGTTGAATAGGGTCTCTCTATAGTCAATGACGTAATGTATGTTACAATCCAATTTATTACTCAGGAACCTTCATGCAATACCATAATGTATTCTTCTTTACCATGTATGTATGAACATGCTATATATATATATCATGATCTGTTCCATATATCTTATGTTCCATGTATATTATCATGTATGTATGCACCTTAACGCAATACCATTTGTAATTCTGTTACCCTGAAATGGCAACTGCCATTACGGCAAATGTAAGCCACATTGAGCCTGCAAATTGGTGGGAAAATGTGGGATACAAATGCTACTACTACTAATAATAATAATAATATTTATAAATGACCTAGAGATGGGAGTAACTAGTGAGGTAATTAAATTTGCTGATGACACAAAGTTATTCAAAGTTGTTAAATCGCGGGAGGATTGTGAAAAATTACAAGAGGACCTTAAGAGACTGGGAGACTGGGCGTCTAAATGGCAGGTGACCTTTAATGTGAGCAAATGCAAAGTGATGCACGTGGGAAAGAGGAACCCGAATTATAGCTACGTCATGCAAGGTTCCAAGTTAGGAGTCACGGACCCAGAAAGGGATCTAGGTGTCGTTGTTGATGATACATTGAAACCTTCTGCTCAGTGTGCTGCTGCGGCTAAGAAAGCAAATAGAATGTTAGGTATTATTCGGAAAGGAATGGAAAACAAAAATGAGGATGTTATAATGCCTTTGTATTGCTCCATGGTGTGACCGCACCTTTAATATTGTGTTCAATTCTGGTCGCCGCATCTCAAAAAAGATACAGTGGAATTAGAAAAGGTGCAGAGAAGGGCGATGAAAATGATAAAGGGGATGGGACGACTTCCCTATGAGGAAAGGCTAAAGCGGCTAGGGCTCTTCAGCTTGGAGAAAAGGCGGCTGAGGGGAGATATGATAGAGGTCTATAAAATTATGATTGGAGTTGAACGGGTAGATGTGAAGCATCTGTTTACGCTTTCCAAAAATACTAGGACTAGGGGGCATGCAATGAAGCTACAAAGTAGTAAATTTAAAATGAATCGGAGAAAATGTTTCTTCACTCAACGTGTAATTAAACTCTGGAATTCGTTGCCAGAGAATGTGGTAAAGGTGGTTAGCTTAGCAGAGTTTTGAAAAGGTTTTGATGGCTTCCTAAAGGAAAAGTCCATAGACCATTATTAAATTGGACTTGGGGAAAATCCACTATTTCTGGGATATGCAGCATAAAATGTTTTGTACTTTTTTGGGATCTTGCCAAGTATTTATGACCTGGATTGGCCACTGTTGGAAACAGGATGCTGGGCTTGATGGACCTTTGGTCTGTTCCAGTATGGCATGTACTTATGTACTTATGAGGATGAGGTGGTTTGGGAGACGTTGAAAGCAGTGATTCGGAGGATTTTAATTAAATGGGGGCCCCATGGGGAGTGAAATGTTGACTAAGGAGAGGGATCTTTTGACTCAAATTGTGGCATTGGAGAGTTGGCATAAATAGGGCAGTTCTTGTACTATCCTATAGACCTTAAAACAGACGAGACAGGATGGTTAGCAGATCTGGCTCATCAGTTACGAAAAGCCCAACAACTGTATTTTGAATTTGGGAATAAAGCTAGTAAGCTGCTGGCAAGGAAGCTTAGACAACACCAATGGGAAGTAGCCATCCTTTGTATTAAAGGGGAGGGTGGGCAATATTTATATAAACAGGTAGATATTCAACACCAATTTGTTTTGTTCTCTGAGCAGCTCTATAGTCAGGAGTCTGGGGTGATTGCTGTTGCTATAGATGCCTATTTACAGGAGGCTAGGTTTTATAAAGGTTTTGTCACAGTGGTACAATTAATATCTTTATTAGTTCAGGTATTTAATGGAGTACATCAGGGGCTGTCTTTGTCTTCCTCTATGAAACAAGTAGGTATTACTATTTTGTGTAAACCTGGAAGGGATAGCGCCCTCTGAGGGTCCTACCACCCCATTTTCAATTTTGAACCTTGATGTTAAGATTTTGGCTAAGTTTTTAGCAGATCAGTTGGTGTTGCTCCTTCGGATTGCCTAGAGAGGGGAGATATGATAGTTGTGAAAGAATCTGGGGATAGGTCAAGACGCAGAATTTCGTCTGTAGATTGAGAGAACATTGAAAGATTATCAGGCTTATTTTTGAAAGAGAAGGACGCCTAAATCAGCATAATCGAAAGCCGATTTTGGGCGTCCCCAACTGCTTTCCGTCACAGGGATGACCAAAGTTCCCGGGGGCGTGTCGGAAGAGTAGTGAAGGTGGGTCTTGGGCAGTGGTGTGCTGGAGCAGGCTCTCACAGGCTCTCGAGAGCCGTTTGTTAAGTTTTTTGGGCGTGCCTAACACATGGGCGTCGACCCATAATGGAAAAAAAGGGCACCCCTGACGAGCACTTGGACAACTTTACTTGGTCCCTTGGTCCTTTTTTTCTTACGACCAAGCCACGAAAAGGTGCCCAAACTGACCAGATGATCACCGGAGGGAATCGGTGATGACCTCCCCTTACTCCCCCTGTGGTCACTAACCCCTTCCCACCCTCAAAAAAAATGTTTACAAATATTTTTTGCCAGCCTTAAATATCATACCCAGCTCTATGACAGCAGTATGCAGGTCCGTGGAGCAGTTTTAGTGGGTGCAGTGCACTTCAGGCAGGCAGACCCAGGCCCAACCCCCCCTACCTGTTACACTTGTGGTGGTAAATGTGAGCCCTCCAAAACCCACCACAAACCCACTATACCCACATCTAGGTGCCCCCCTTCACCTGTAAGGGCTATGGTAGTGGTGTACAGTGGTGGGTAGTGGGTTTTGGGGGGCTCAGCACACAAGGTAAGGGAGCTATGTACCTGGGAGCAATTTCTGAAGTCCACTGCAGTGCCCCCTAGGATGCCCGGTTGGTGTCCTGGCATGTCAGGGGACCAGTGCACTACAAATGCTAGCTCCTCCCATGACCAAAGGGCTTGCATTTGGTTGTTTCTGAGATGGGCGTCCTTAGTTTCCATTATCACCGAAAATCAGAAACGACCAATTATAAGGACGACCATCTCTAGGGACGACCTAAATGTCAAGATTTGGGCGTACCCCACAGTATTATCGAAATGAAATATGGACGCCCATCTAGTTTCGATAATACGGGTTTCCCCGCCCTTTCGCCTGGACGTCCTGCGAGGACGTCCTCAGGAAAACTTGGGCGCCTCCCGCTCTAGTCCACAGAGGGGCATAATTGAACGGGGCACCCAAGTTTTCCTGAGGACGTCCTCGCAGGACGTCCTGGTGAAGGGGCGGGGAAACTCATATTATCGAAACAAGATGGGCGGCCATCTTTCGTTTCGATAATACGGTCGGGGATGCTCAAATCTCAACATTTAGGTTAACCTTAGAGATGGTCGTCCCCAGTTTTCGGCGATAATGGAAACCGAGGACGCCCATCTCAGAAACGACCAAATCCAAGCCATTTGGTCGTGGGAGGAGCCAGCATTCATAGTGCACTGGTCCCCCTGATATGCCAGGACACCAACCGGGCACCCTAGGGGGCACTGCAGTGGACTTCATAAATTGCTCCCAGGTGCATAGCTCCCTTACCTTGTGTGCTGAGCCCCCCAAAACCCACTCCCCACAACTGTACAACACTACCATAGCCCTAGCACGCGTATTGTGATACCTTTTTAAGCGTAATGCTTTGGTATTGGTCCGGGTCAGTGACGTCACGGGAGAGTCACTTCATTTGTGTGGCTGCAAGATCATCTGTCCAAGGAGAACTACGTTACAGGTAGGCAACTTTTATTTCATTCTCTGAGTTCATCTCACCCTCACAACCTATTTCTGTTCCTCACCCATAGTTCCACTCTCCGTCTCGGTCCCCATCATCCAGCCTCTCTTCCCTTTACAACTGCATTCTACCTCTTCACAGCAGAATTTGTTCCCTCTGCCAGTCCCGTTTACCAGCCCCCTCAATTCCACCCCCTGCACATGTCCTAATCATCCAGCCTCTCTTTCACTTACACAGCAGAACTATCTCCCTATGCCAGGAACCCCTTTCAACCCCCCAATACCTTTTCCTAGTCCTCTCTATTCCACTCCCAGTGCATGTCTTGATCATCCTGCCCTCTTCAGCACAATTCTCTCCCTCTGCCAAGAATCCCTTTCACCCCCTTTACCCTTTCCTAGCCCCCTCTATTCCCTTTCAATCTCCTCTACCTTTTCCTAGCCCCTTCTATTCCACTCCCAGCACATGTCCTGTTCATCTGGCCCCTTCCACTTACACAGCAGACCTCTTTCCCTCTGCCTACCCCTTCACCCTTTCCTAGCTCTATTTCTCTCTCCCAGCTCCACTCCCAGCCCGTCACCATTACCCAACCTCTGTTCCCCTCACACATCCTTTCTGCCTCTTCCTGCTCTTCATTGCATCTCTCTCTCTCCCAGGAAATAACTCATTTTGCCATGGTCATAAGTACATAAGTAATGCCACACTGGGAAAAGACCAAGGGTCCATCGAGCCCAGCATCCTGTCCACGACAGCGGCCAATCCAGGCCAAGGGCACCTGGCAAGTTTCCCAAACATACAAACATTCTATACATGTTATTCCTGGAATTGTGGATTTTTCCCAAGTCCATTCAGTAGTGGTTTATGGACTTGTCCTTTAGGAAACCGTCTAACCCCTTTTTAAACTCTGCCAAGCTAACCGCCTTCACCACGTTCTCCGGCAACGAATTCCAGAGTTTAATTACACGTTGGGTGAAGAAACATTTTCTCCGATTTGTTTTAAATTTACTATACTGTAGTTTCATCGCATGCCCCCTAGTCCTAGTATTTTTGGAAAGCGTGAACAGACGCTTCACATCCACCTGTTCCACTCCACTCATTATTTTATATACCTCTATCATGTCTCCCCTCAGCCGTCTCTTCTCCAAGCTGTATAGCCCTAGCCTCCTTAGTCTTTCTGCATAGGGAAGTCGTCCCATCCCCGCTATCATTTTAGTCGCCCTTCGCTGCACCTTTTCCAATTCTACTATATCTTTCTTGAGATGCGGCGACCAGAATTGAACACAATACTCAAGGTGCGGTCGCACCATGGAGCGATACAATGGCATTATAACATCCTCACACCTGTTTCCATACCTTTCCTAATAATACCCAACATTCTATTCGCTTTCTTAGCCGCAGCAGCACACTGAGCAGAAGGTTTCAGTGTGTTATCGACGACGACACCCAGATCCCTTTCTTGGTCCGTAACTCCTAACGTGGAACCTTGCATGACGTAGCTATAATTCGGGTTCTTTTTTCCCACATGCATCACCTTGCACTTGCTCACATTAAACATCATCTGCCATTTAGCCGCCCAGTCTCCCAGTCTCGTAAGGTCCTCTTGTAATTTTTCACAATCCTGTCGCGATTTAACGACTTTGAATAACTTTGTGTCATCAGCAAATTTAATTACCTCGCTAGTTACTCCAATCTCTAAATCATTTATAAATATATTAAAAAGCAGCGGTCCTAGCACGGACCCCTGAGGAACCCCACTAACTACCCTTCTCCATTGTGAATACTGCCCATTTAACCCCACTCTCTGTTTCCTATCCTTCAACCAGTTTTTAATCCACAATAGGACATTTCCTCCTATCCCATGACCCTCCAATTTCCTCTGTAGCCTTTCATGAGGTACCTTGTCAAACGCCTTTTGAAAATCCAGATACACAATATCAACCGACTCCCCTTTGTCCACATGTTTGTTCACTCCTTCAAAGAATTGAAGTAAATTGGTCAGGAGGCTCTTGAATAAACTTGACAGGCTGAAGATAGGACCTAACGTGGTGAACTGGATTAGGAACTGTTTGATGGACAGACGCCAGAGGGTGGTGGTTAATGGAATTCGCTCGTATGAGGGAAAGGTGAGTGGTGGAGTGCCTCAGGGATCGGTGCTGGGACCGATTCTGTTGAATATATTTGTGAGTGACATTGCCGAAGGGTTAGAAGGTAAAGTTTGCCTTTTTGCGGATGATACCAAGATTTGTAACACAGTGGACACCCTGGAGGGAGTGGAAAACATGAAAAAGGATCTGCAGAAGCTAGAAGAATGGTCTAAGGTTTGGTAATTAAAATTCAATGCGAAGAAATGCAAAGTGATGCACTTAGGGAGTAGAAATCCATGGGAGACGTATGTGTTAGGTGGTGAGAGTCTGATATGTACAGACGGGGAGAGGGATCTTGGGGTGATAGTATAAGAGGATCTGAAGTTAACGAAATAGTATGACAAGGTGGTAGCCGTAGCCAGAAGGTTGCTAGACTGTATAGAGAGAGGTGTCACCAGCAGAAAAAAGGAGGTGTTGATGCCCCTGTACAAGTTGTTGGTGAGGCCACACCTGGAGTATTGTGTTCAGT
This sequence comes from Microcaecilia unicolor, assembly GCF_901765095.1. Classification (NCBI taxonomy): domain Eukaryota; kingdom Metazoa; phylum Chordata; class Amphibia; order Gymnophiona; family Siphonopidae; genus Microcaecilia; species Microcaecilia unicolor. The sequence continues at coordinate 642,934,050 of NC_044032.1, forward strand.
TTTGGAGGCCGTATCTTGCTAAGGATGTAAAAAGAATTGAAGCAGTGCAAAGAAAAGCAACAAAAATGATATGGGATTTGAATTACAAGACGTATGAGGAGAGACTTGCGGACCTGAACATGTATACCCTGGAGGAAAGGAGAAACAGGGGTGATATGATATAGACGTTCAAATATTTGAAAGGTATTAATCCGCAATCTAACCTTTTCCATAGATGGGAAGGCGGTAGAACTAGAGGACATGAAATGAGGTTGAAAGGGGGCAGGCTCAAGAATAATGTCAGGAAGTATTTTTTCACAAACAGAGTGGTGGATACTTGGAATGCCCTCCTGAGGGAGATGGTGGAGATGAAAATGGTAATGGAATTCAAAAAAGCGTGGGATAAACATAAAGGAATCCTGTTCAGAAGGAATGGATCCTCAGAAGCTTAGCGGAGATTGGGTGGCAGAGCCGGTGGTTGGGAGGCGGGGCTAGTGCTGGGCAGACTTCTACGTTCTGTGCCCTGAAAATGGCAGATACAAATCAAGGTCAGGTATACATATAAAGTAGCACAAATTAGTTTATCTTGTTGGGCAGACTGGATGGACCTTAGAGGTTTTTTTTCTGCCAGAAAAAGGAGGACAGATTGAGCCAGTCTGGGTTTTACTTCCTTTGCTTTCAATGGAAGCAAAACCCGGACTGGATCAATGAACGGATCTTTTGAGCTTTGGGGACACATTAGGGTCTCCCGGAATCAGCTTCTGTCTGGGTTTAGTGGCTTATTCTTGAGTGACAGGTGACTCTGGGTTAGGGATTTTGGTGTTAGTGGTATGATTGTTATTTTATATTGTTGAATTTGTAGACCACTGTGAATGAGTAAAGGCCAGTTTGGCAGTACAGTATGTAAGTTTTTTAATAGATGGAAGGGGAAGCATAAGAACAGGGTTTTTTTTTTAATTGTTCAGTTTAATGTATTATTTAGAACTAGTGGAACCATGCCCGTTTCCTCAACAATGATACGGGCCCTAGGAAGGCTGTCATGTAAGCTTTTTTTTTCCTCTGCCCTGCCCTCCCCTCCATGTCCAGCGATTCTCCTCTTCCCTGCCCTCCCATCCATGTCCCACGATTCTCTCCTCTACTGTCCTCCCATCCCATCCATGTCCATCAATTCTCCTCTGCCCTGCCCTGCCCTCCCCTCCCCTTCCTCCCTCCCTCCCTCCCACCCCTCGATTCTCTCCTCCCCTCGATTTGTACCTGAACGTTCTCTGGCTGGCTGGCTGGCGCTGGCTTCTGTTCCGTTCGTAACATCCCTCCTGATGTCAGCTCATCTCCAGCGTTCCATTCCCTCTCAATGTTCTGCCCTCTGATGTCATTACGTCTTGACGCGAGGGCGGGACAGTGAGGGGGCATGGAACGCTGGAGGCTGGCTGACGTCAGGAGATGTTACGAACCCAGGCAGCCAGACATGGAACGTTGGAGGTGTAAATTGTTATATAGGATGTTTTAATTGTAAAATGCATTGGTCTGATTGGAGTTTATATGTTGTGGTATTTAATTTTTTAATAAAGAAGTGGAAACTGATTACATTGTTTGTACCGTGGCTGTGATACAGCTGGAGGGGTAGCCCTCCAGCTTGCTGTGGGGTAGACTTGGCAGTTTTTCTCCAGGTACCATGGCATCTGCCGCACACCAGAAGGCCTGGCATTGTCTCAATTGCAAATCCATGGCACCAATTCTGCAAGGGGGCTCCCAAGTCTTATGAGACAGCGACCCTCTAGGGTGTATATGTGTGAGATTGTATTGTCCATTATGTTTAATTTCTTACTCGCTTAAAAGGAAAGGGCAGGGAAGAATGCAGCCATGTTAATGGAGGCTGTATAAAGGGGCCTTTCTGAACTATAAGCAGGTGTTTGTGTGGAAGTGAGAGGTTAACTGCTAATTGTATTTCATTTCTTATTTGCAGAGATATGGAGAAAGTGGGTTTTATGTGATATATATTTTAATTTGGTGTGAATGATCTTGGCCGTAACCTTTCCCATTATAAAATTGTGTTCTTTTCTGGGTTTTTTTTTTATTGTTTTTATATATTGTAAACCACTCTGACATTTTAGTTAAGAAAGGGTGGTATATCGAGTCTTTTTAAACCAGTGCTTTTTTTGTGTCGGTACGCACCGGTACGGTGTACCGGCACCTTTTTTCCCAGGGCAAGCTCACCTGCCCGCCCTTAGCTCCCCGACAGCCCTGCTTTCTGTTCCTGCCGCCCCACGTTTAAATCTTTTATTTTTTACCTGAAGTCACAGCGCAGCGCCAGCGTTAGTGAAAGAAGCAAGCTCACCTCCTCCAGCCTTCCCTTCCGTCTTAGTGTCCCGCCTTCTTCTGATGTAGTTTCCTGTTTCCGCGAGGGTGGGACACAGAGGGAAGGGAAGGCTTGAAGAGGCGAGCCTGCTGCTTTCACTAACGCCAGCGCTGCAACATCAGGTAAAAAAATAAAAAATTTAAACACGGATGGCAGGAACAGAAAGCAGGGCTGTCGGGGAGCTAAGGGAGGGCAGGTGCATAGCTGCTGAGACGGGGGCAGGGGGGACAAAATTCCCCGGGCCCGGGCCTCCAAGGGGGGCCCGGCGCCGCAGTCCCACCCGCCTTCCGTTGTCGACCATCTGCCACCAGGCCAGGCCCCCTGCATTGAAATCACAGCACCTCTCACCTCCATGTGAAATGGAGTGGAGGAGTGGCCTAGTGGTTAGGGTGGTGGACTTTGGTCCTGAGGAACTGAGTTCAATTCCCGGCACAGGCAGCTCCTTGTGACTCTGGGCAAGTCACTTAACCCTCCATTGCCTGCTGCATTGAGCCTGCCATGAGTGGGAAAGCGCAGGGTACAAATGTAACAAAAATAAATAAAAATAAAGTGCTGCAGGCAGCAGATCACCTCCCTTCGGGCCTCCTTCCCTCCCTGTGTCCCGCCCTCGTCTGATGTAACTTCCACAAGGGCGGGGCAGGACACAAGGAGGGAAAGAGGGCCGAAGGGAGGCTGCCTGCAGCACTTTATTTTTATTTATTTTTGTTACATTTGTACCCTGCGCTTTCCCACTCATGGCAGGCTCAATGCAGCAGGCAATGGAGGGTTAAGTGACTTGCCCAGAGTCACAAGGAGCTGCCTGTGCCGGGAATTGAACTCAGTTCCTCAGTTCCCCAGGACCAAAGTCCACCACCCTAACCACTAGGCCACTCCTCCACTCCATTTCACATGGAGGTGAGAGGTGCTGTGATTTCAATGCAGGGGGTCTGGCCTGGTGGCAGACGAGGGGAGGAGCGGCAGCAGCGACCTCGGGGGAGGGGGAGTGATGGCGGCGACCGCGGGGGGTGGAGGGGGGAATGACAGCGACGACCTCGGGGGCAGCGGGGCCCGGGCCCGGCCCAGTCTCTCGGCAGCCCTGGGCAGGTGGGGCTGAAGTTGGTACTGGAACTCGACGGGGGGCTGAAAAGGGGGACAGGTGAAGGCTGGGGTGAGTTACTGGACATGGATGGGAGGGGAGGATAGGGGGCAAAGTTACTGGACATGGAGGGGAGGGCAGAGGAGAATCGCTGGACATGGATGGAAGGAGAGGGCAGGGGAGAGAGGAGAAATCGCTGGACATGGATGGTTAGGGGAGGGCACAGGACAATCACTGGACATGGTTGGGAGGAGAGGATAGGGGAGGAGAGGATAGGGGCAGAGGAGAATCACGGGATATGGCAGGGGAGGATAGGGGCAGAATAGAAAAGCTGGGCATGGATGGGAGGGGAGGGCAGGGGAGAGAGCAGAGTTGCTGGACATGGATGGAGGAATGCTAGACATGGATGGAGGAGAGGGAAGACAGGAAGGAGATGCACATGGATGGAGTGGAGAGGAGAGAGGAGAAATGCTGGGCATGGATGGAGTGGAGGGCAGGGAAAAGAGGAGAAATTTTTGAGGGATGGAAAGACAGACAGAGGAAGTAGATGCACATGGATGGAGTGGAGGGGGAGAGGAGAAATGCTGGACATGGATGGAGGGATGGGAAGACAGAGGAGGAGATGTACATGGTTTTAGGGGAGAGAGGAGAAATTCTGGACATGGATGGAGGGAAAGGGAGAGAGTTGAAATGCTGGACATGGATGGAGGGGAGGGAAGAGAGAGGAAGTGAGGTGAACATGGATGGAGGGGAGGGAAGAGAGAGGAAGTGAGGTGAACATGGATGGAGGGGAAGAGAGAGGAGAAATGCTGGACATGAATGGAGGGGGAAAGGAAAAATGCTGGACATGGATTGAAAGAGAAAGGAGATGCATACTGACGAGATGAGGGAAAGGGAAAAGAGGAGAAAAACTGCACATGGATGGAGAAAATAGGCAAAAGCTGGATCCATTCTATACCTCCTCAGTCAAGTCCGCGGAGGACCCATCTTTTACCTATGGAAGTAAGGCAAGGAATGAAGAAGAAAGGAGGAAAGTAAAGAAATAAATGGAAAGCAAGCCCAGAAAAACAAAGTCACCAGACAACAAAGGTAGAAAAATCATTTTATTTTCATTTTAGTGTTTGGAAGATGTCCAATTTGAGAATTTATATCTGGGTATACTGGAGCTGTAACGGCTTACAGAAATTATTTATAATAAAAAGAAATCACAAGTTATTTTTTTTCTCCTAGACTGGTATAGTATTTTCAGTGATACTGCTTATATGCGCCACGGCTGGTATAAGGGGTGTGGCTACCATAGGGGCAGAGCCATAGATGGTGACCCCGCCCATAATGAGTACGGGTACCTGAAGGGAACGAAGGTATTGTTCCAGATACTTTGAAGACGTCCGACTGTAAGTATTGTATATATATATTTTCTTTTAGTTACTTTAGGTTAGCAGGATGTCAACTCCTTTAGATGTTGTGTGTAACCAAACTCCTCTTTTAAGTAAAGATGTTATTCAATACAATGACAACTGGATTACATTTAGTAAATCTAGTGCTTTTGTTACGTTTCCCAAAGGTGGGAGTTTGGAAACTCTCATCCCCATCTATCCCAGCCCTACCCCATCAGTCTTGTAGTGTCTGGGAGTCATGGGAGTTCAAAATATCTAAGAGTCGCTGCCAAAGGGTAGCATACTGTCGGTTATTCACGTTGAAAGCACGGGTATAAAGCATACGCTCGTATTTAGCCACCTCAGTTACTCTTGATACCCAACATGCAAAAGGAGCAGGTTTCCCAGATGTCCAGAACTGCACCAATTGTTGTCATGTAGATAAATCTCCTTTGAGGCTACGATAGACCCAGGGAAAATAGGAGAGACCTGCTATCCTAAGAATAATGTAGCATAGGGCCACTCCAGTGTGACTTGAAACACCTAGTTAAGCACAAGAAAGACTTTATTCCAAATAGATGATTTGGGGCATTCCAAAAAGGCATGCAGGAGAGTTCCAGGACCCGGTATGACATTTATGGCACAGAGCAGAGTCCCACATCTTCAGCTGGGCACCCTTTGCCCCAGATACGTAAGCTCTATGTAAACGTTTATATTGTGTCTCTTGCAGATCTGCCGATTTGACCATTTCGTGTAAAGTGACAAATAGCGTGCAAAAATGAGAGAGAGAGAGTATTGGGTGTCTAAATCCTCATTCCATCGCATGACACTATCTAAGGTTACCTCTGGAATTGTAAGTTCTAAAATTTTATATCAAGTAGCCAGATGATTCCCACTGACTGGCATGCTCTTAATTATATTGTCTTCTGCACCATATGCCCCCTTTACTCCATACTTCACCTTAACCTACTACTACTTAACATTTCTAAAGCGCTACTAGGGTTATGCAGCGCTGTACAATTTAACATAGAAGGACAGTCCCTGCTCAAAGAGCTTACAATCTAAAGGACACGTGAACAGTCAGTCTGATAGGGGCAGTCAAGTTGGGGCAGTCAGGATTTCCCGAAAGGTAAGAGTTAGGTGCCGAACGCAGCATTGAAGAGGTGAGCTTTAAGCAAAGACTTGAAGATGGGCAGGGAGGGGGCTTGGCGTAAGGACTCGGGAAGGTTGTTCCAAGCATACCTGGTGCCAGTAGTGTTCTGCCCCTTTCCTGCATGCTGCTTTCATGTTTCAGGGCCCAATACATGACAGCAGTAGGGGGTGTGATTCATATTTCAGGGACAATATGATCCCAAATCTCCAAATTCAGCAAAATTGCAGAGAGCTATGTGCTATTACTTGCCTGGTCTATATGAAACTGTATTATTGCTAATCTTGTAAAGGCCATCTAAGGATACACCTTTGCCTGCCCCATTGAGATTTGTACTGGGTTTTGTTTTCTTCCAGCTCAATTTTCAGAGCGGATTAGATTGGGTTCAAAGCTTGTCATTCTGTTTCATAGGATAGCTTTCACATTAACTGTGAGATTTCCTGAAAGGTTCACGCCAGCATTTTCCTGTTATGTCTGCCTGTTGCACACTTTTATACTCTTGTATTTCTGATGGATCTTTATCATTTACAGATGGTTACATTCCTCCCTGATAAACCTGAGGGACCCTATTATCAGCTGTAGCTTGGCAGTGAGGTTCATCAAAAAATAAATGTAAAGGAAGCCCTGGAAACGGAGTTAAGAGAACAGAGATCTTTCCTGATGGACTCTCACAATAACGACACTGGAAGGGAACTGAATATCACCTGAAAACAGTGGCGTTCCTTGCCTGGATGGCACCCGGGGCGGAGCGCCGATGCGCCCCCCCCCCCCCCCCCGGGTGCAGTGCGCCCCCCCCCTCCAGCGAAATGACACCCCCCCGGGTGCACGCCGCTGGGGGGGGGGGTGCCGTGGCGCGCGCCTGCTCTGCGTTCGCTAAACTTCTTTGCTCGTTCGCTACAGCTCCCTCTACCCCGGAACAGGAAGTAACCTGTTCCGGGGCAGAGGGAGCTGCAGCGAATGAGCAAAGAAGTTTAGCGAACGCGGAGCAGGCGCACGCCACGGCACCCCCCAGCGGCGTGCACCCGGGGCGGACCACCCCCACCGCCCCCCCCCCCCTTGGTACGCCACTGCCTAAAAATACTAGTTGTTATGGAAAAATTTTCTCTTACCAAAGAAGCTGCAGACTCTGGGTTCAGATATATATCTTTATTGTAAAATCCTGTATACAGGGAGACTAGATGAACAAGAAATCTCAGTTCACAGTCTGACAATACTGATTCACTGCAACCTTAAATAGCCAAGAATACTGTTACCTTTACCATCACCAGCTCACCCAGGTGCTCTATTTCTGGTCAAGAAGAAAGAACATATAATGATCCCCTTCTTGCCCCCTCCAGCTACTGTAGATAAGGCACGTGCACCTCTGTTATTTTCCCAGTCAATTGACATTCCAGACTTCTAAGATGATTTTGGCCTATTTCTTACTAACAAGCTAGTTATAATTACAAGCATGACATATATATATGACCTTTCTAACTTCAGCAACTTATTTCAGTAATTATTATTCTGCAGTGAGATACAATTCTATTGTCCTACAGCATGTACATTCTATAACTACTACTACTTAACATTTCTAGAGTGCTACTAGGGTTACGCAGCGCTGTACAGTTTAACAAAGAAGGACAGTCCATGCTCAAAGGAGCTTGCAATCTAAAGGACGAAATGTCAAGTTGGGGCAGTCTAGATTTCCTGAATAGAGGTATGGTGGTTAGGTGCTGAAGGCGACATTGAAGAGGTGGGCTTTGAGCAAGGATTTGAAGATGGGCAGGGAGGGGGCCTGGCGAATGGGCTCAGGGAGTTTATTCCAAGCATGGGGTGAGGCGAGGCAGAAAGGGCGGAGCCTGGAGTTGGCGGTGGTGGAGAAGGGTACTGAAAGGAGGGATTTGTCTTGAGAGCGGAGGTTACGGGTAGGAACGTAGGGGGAGATGAGGGTAGAGAGGTAGGGAGGGGCATTCTATATATGTACATTCTATAACAGAGTAAGCATAATCCTAACACTACTACTACTACTACTTAACATTTCTAGAGCGCTACTAGGGTTACGCAGCGCTGTACAAAATAAACAAAGAAGGACGATCCCTGCTCAAAGGAGCTTACAATCTAAAGAACGAAATGTCAAGTTGGGCAGTCTAGATTTCCTGGGTAGAGGTGTAGAATGATCATGATTTCCATTACACTAGTAGTAGGGAATTTTGTCTTGCTAATGTTCTTAGTGAAAGGAAACGTTTGTGTAGTGAAGTATTTCATATGTTCAGTTATTAGATCTCATGTTAGAGGTATATATATGCAGTGGCGTTCCTAGGGGGGCTGACACCCGGGGCGGATCGCCGATGCGCCCCGCCCCCGGCGAAAGGACACCCCCCACGTGAAAGAACCCCCCCTCCGGGTGCACGCCGCTGGGTGGGGGGTGCCACGCGTGCCTGTCCTTCCTTCGTTCCATGCTCCCTCTGCCCCGGAACAACCTGTTCCGGGGCAGAGGGAGCATGGAACGAAGGAAGGACAGGCGCGCGTGGCACGCCCTAGTGGCGTGCACCCGGGGCGGACCGCACCCACCGCCCCCCCCCCCCCTAGGAACACCACTGACAAATTGTAGTAAACGTAGTAATAATGGGGTTAAAGGATGAGTAAATTGAGCATAGAAGGGATTGAGTGTAGAAGGGAATGAAAATGGGGAGGGTAAGGCATAGGAAGGATGGGGAGGAAAAGATAGGGGGTGAGCACAAGGAGAATGGGAGACATGGTCTAATGCATAACAGTGGTCAGGACAGAATCATGTGGGTGGGCTTTAGTTAAGGCTTTCTTTGTGTTATGCAAGATACTGATTACTTTTCTTAGGACAAGTGTAGCACTTTACTTTCACTAATTTGCACTGTTGAAAATAGGCTGCTCGTGTGAGCTTATTTTTCTCTCATTTGTTTTTTCATACATGAAATCTGCCTATCTAATGATTTTCTTGTAGCAGACCCAGTTACCCAGAAAGCTACAACGATAAAGGTTTACAGTTATTTCTTGTATTGTATGGAGTAAATTACACAGATGGCGTTCATGTGAATTGAATATAACTATGACATAGGATTGTGTTACGATCTGAGCATACGCTCCTTGAGTTAATGGACTTTTTTTTAAGGAATTAGGCATAAGTACATAAGCACCGCCACGCCGGGAAAAGACCAAAGGTCCATCAAGCCCAGCACTCCATCTCCGACGGCGGCCAATCCAGGCCCCAAGAACCTGGCAAAAAACCCAAAATTTAATATTGATCAATGGACTTTTCCTTCAGGAATCTATCCAGACCCCTTTTAAACTAGATTGTAAAACTTGCTGGATGCTCTCCTGACGTTACTGACCTGAGGCCTCAATCACTATGAGGCACTCTGTGTCCCAGGGGCGTAGCCAGACCTTGCGGTGGGAGGGGGCCAGAGCCCGAGGTGGGAGGGCAATTTTGGTCTGCCGCCTCCCGCCCTCCCACCACTGCCCACTGCCACTCTTCCGCTCCCCCACCACCACCACCACCACCCCTGCTTCTCCCCACCCACTGCTGCAGCAAATACCTTGGCTGGCGGGGGTCCCCAACCCCCGCCAACTGAAACCTTTTCCAGCGTTGGTCTCTGGCGCCGCCGCGTTGCCTGCCCTGCTCGCTCTTCCCCCTCACGTCCTGTACTCTCCTTTTAGTGAAACTGAGCATGCTCAATTTTACTAAAATTTGTGTGCAGGACATGAGAGGGGAAGAAAGAGCAGGGCAGGCATGCGGCGGTGCCGCCAGAGACCGATGCTGAACAAGGCTTCAGCTGGCGGGGGTTGGGGACCCACCCTGCTGCTCCCCACCCACTGCTGCAGCAAATACCTTGGCCCCACAAAGGTACACCACTGCTTTGCCCTGCTCTGTTTCACTGATTTCTTGTTTTGAGTCATGTTGCAGGTTCAAAGAACCGTCATTTTGTCTTCGTTGTGGCCTTCTAGAGGAAAAGTCACTTCTCCCATGCGAACCTCTGCCTATGTGCCACATGCCAGCGTTAGTCTGCACTGTAACTGTGTGCAGTGGCCAGACCCAAGACCAGCCACTGCAGACTCATCTGGCACCAGGATTGGGTGGGGAAAATAGGCAAAAGCTGGATCCACTCTATACGTCCTCCAGTCAAGTCCGTGGAGGACCCAGCTTTTACTTATGGATGTAGGGCAAGAAATGAAGAAGAAAGGAGGAAAGTAAAGAAATAAATGGAAAGGAAGCCTTGGAAATGGAGTTAAGAGAACAGATAGAGAGCAGCAAAATCAGAGACTTGAACCAACATGATCAGAAAAACAAAATCACCAGACAACAAAGGTAGAAAAAAATCATTTTATTTTCATTTTAGTGTTTGGAATATGTCCATTTTGAGAATTTACATCTGCTGTCTTATTTTGCAATGTATAGCAATGTGTTTCTTTCTGTTTTTCTGGTATTGTGCTGCATGCAGAGTCTAGCTTCTTAGGATTTCAGGTTAAATTTGGGCTATCTCTGTTCTGCATGTGTGACTGCAAGGCCAAGTGTCTGAATAGGGATCTGTTTGTGAGGTTCTGAGATTTTGATAGCATATTGTGTTTCAGATTTGGCAAAACTGTTCACCTAACTCCTGGTCTGTATTCTAATTTGGTTTGTGTCATTTTGGGTATACTGGAGCTGTAACAGCTTACAGAAATTATTTATAATGAAAAATCCCCACAAGTTATTTTTCTTCGCCTATACTAGTGTAATATTTTCATTGATGCCTGTTTATATACGCCATGGCTGGTAAAAGGAATGTGCCTACTGTAGAGGCGGAGCCATATTGATCTCTCCCCCAAGGTTACCCATAATGAGTACCAGCACTTTTTTTTCCTAAAGAAAAAGTACTGGGGGCAAGTGTCTGGTAGTGGAGGAGTTTGTATTGCTCTCACTGAGGGGAGGGACGAGAGGAGGTACTAGAAGGGTGGAGGGGAGGAGTAAGGAGAGAGAGGAGATGCTAGATGGGTAGGGGGCGCCGACTAATAGGCTGCAGGGGGGTGCCAGAAATGCTAGCACCAGCCCTGCCCATCAACTCTCTCTCAGTTTGCCCCCCCCCCCCTATCCCATCAACTGTCTCTCAGTTTACTCCCCTCCCCCTCTCTCTGTCCCATCCTCTCTGCCCCCCTCTCAGAATCAGGCTCATATCACAGCCAACAGGATCTGGGGACACAGGTGGCTGGATATAAAGCTGGATCCTTCAGATTATCCAGATATCACTTCTGTCGACCACTTCTCGCTCTTTCACAACATGTACCCATAGAGTTTCTCTTTCCCTCCACTTAGCCCTCCCATTCCCTACAGTCTCTCCTTCCTCAGCCTTCTCCCTTCCTACCCGACTCTCTTTTTCTCCCCCCCACCCACCCCCCAGCATCTATGCTCAGCATTCCTTGGTCTCCCTGCTCCCTCCGCTATATCCTCTCTACTTATCCAGCAAAATTCCTCCCCACCCCCAGCCCCCTCACTCCCGTTCAGCCCCTCATCCATTCCCATCCCCCCCCAGGCCCACTCAACTCCCATTCCCAAAAAAAGTCTCCCAGTTAAGTTCCCCTTACCTTGCAATGCAGTCACAGTGGCCTGTCAGCGGCTTGTGCTGTACAGGGCCCCCCCCCCCCCTCTCTCTCTCTCAGCAGGAGCCAGTCCTGTCCTCTCCGGGCTGGAGTCCGGGTTTTACTTGTAATTGCTTCCTTAGCAGTGCTGGTAATCACCAGTGCTCTGTGGCCTCCCAGGCCTGTGTGCCACTGTCACGGGAGAGGGGGGGGAGAGGGTGGCAGAGGGCAGAAGCAGCTCCTGCAAGTTCGGAGCCAGAATCGGAGCAGCACAGGTCTTGGTGAAACTAAGCAGCACTCAGCTTAATGCAAAGACGACAACCCTCACCCTCTCTTAGTTTTCTCTGCTCGGGGCAGGGGGGGTGCAGATCAGCTCCCACTTTGGAGCTGAACGGAGCAGCAGAGATCATGAGTGAGAAGCACTTAACTTGCTTAAAAATGCTGCAAAGACGGACAGGACCCTCTTTTTTTTTTTCCTCTGCTTGCTGCTTGGGGGGGATGGGGGGGAAGAGGCAGCTCCCATTTTGGAGCTGGACTCGATTTAGTAGGTCTGTCTCTGGTCTTGGTGAAAGGCAGCACTCAGCCCATCTCTTCCTCTACCCACCTCCAGGGGCATAGCTACTGGGGGCAACGGGGGCCTGGGCCCCCTGCAAATTTCATCCAGGCCCATGGTTAGGCTGGTGAGGGTCCCCAACCCCCGCCAGCCGAAGCCTTCTTCAGTGCCGGTCTCCGGCGCAGCCACGTTCGCTGCCCTGCTTGTCTTTCTTCTTGCTCCTCCTGTGCACGCTGACGCTCCTTTACATGAAACTGAGAAGGAGCGTCAGCGTGCACAAGAGGAGCAAGAAGAAAGAAGAGCAGGGCAGCGAACGTGGCTGCACCGGAGGCCGGCACTGAAGAAGGCTTCGGCTGGCAGGGGTTGGGGACCCCCGCCAGCAAGGGTGTTTGCGGGGGGAGCAACAAGGAGGCGAGGCGGTGGGGGGGGTGTCAGGGTGGCACTCAAAATCTGCCCCAAACCTCGGGCTCTGGCCCCCTCCCACCGTGAGGTCTGGCTATGCCCCTGCCCACCGCTACACTGTACAGTGCATGAGGTGAGCATGCTGATGTCAACATGCACGCACCATGTCGCTGGCACATGTGTGTTATTAGGCCTGCGCTGAGGATACAGTGGACACTTGGGTAAACTGCTCACAGGGGAAGGGAGGCGGAGAAAATGCTGCACATGGATGGAGGGGAAGGGAAGAGATGAAAAACTAGATAGATTTTGGAACTGGGTAGGAAAATAGAAGAAAGCTGAATGTGAAATATCTGTGCCAAAGGTGCATATAGGGCAAGAACTGAAGAGGACAATCAGCGAGACAAGACATAGCAAATGGAAAGGAGACCCTGGAAACAAGAGTTCAGAGCCAAAAAGGAAGCAGAACCAGACACTGGGAACAAGATGATTAGAAAAAATGTCACCAGACAACAAAGGTAGGAAAAATGATTTTATTTTCATTATAGTGATTGGAATATGCCAGTTTTGAGAATTTACATCTGCTGTCTTTGTATTTTGCACTGTGTGGTGTGAGAGTGCAGGTGAAAGGGGATCCGGGAAGGCACGAAGAAAGGGGGTACAGGGAGCCGGGGAATCCCAACGGGGCAGATTTCATGTGCACAACACCCACATTCAGAAAGCTGGGCTACCAGAGGCAGAGAGGTTGGCTGGGTTAAGGAAGAAGGGGAGGAACTACCAGTCTCAGAATCCTTCTCTTCCCCACCCGGCTGTGCAAGAGTTAGGGGAGGAGATAGAAGATTGGGAAATGGTCTCTGAGGAAGGTGATGAGGGCCAGCTGGAGAGATTGGGGGCGGGGGAAGTTGAGGAGGAGGAGGATAAAATGGAGATTACTGAAGGACTAGGGGAGGAACAGATGGAGATTGGAGCCCTGGCTCAAACCCAAAAAGCTGCTGTAAGAGGGTGGCTAGCTGTACCTTGGAGAGCCTGGTGGAAGACTGGAGGAGAGAGGCTGAGGCACTGGGGGAAATCTCTACTAAAGAGGAAACAGGTGCAGCCTGTGGGAGAGAAAGAGAGCTGGGCACAATTGAAACCCCAGCCTGAACCAGGTGGGAATAAAGCTGTGTAACCGTGCTGTAAGAAGGTGCAAGAAAGACTGTGTAAACTGTTGCATACTAAAAAGGTCTGGGCTGCAACCTACCAAGCTATTGGGTTTTTCCCTCTGATAATGTACTGTTCCCTAAGTGAAGTAATCTGAGCTAAAGTGAAGTGTTGAACCTGAGTTTGAAGTTATATGGACTGTTTTTGAACCTGAATTTGACTGTGTTGAACCTGAATGGTGCTCTGGGCTGCTAGCCTAAACAACCTTAAAGGTGTTTTGTTGATTTGAAGCAAGAAAATAAAAGCTCTTACTTATAAACATTGGGCTTTGAATGTGCCTCTGTGGAAGGAATGGAGGGAGGAGGAAGTCCTGGGAGTTCACAGGGCCTGGAGCCAGATTGCTGTGGAGTGAAGGCAACAGTTGTGTGGAGAAAGAGGCAGCTATGCAGGGTCAAGCCTGGCTGGACCCTGGATGGGCAACCCAGTGACAGTGGAGAAAATGTGTTTTCTTCTGTTTCTTGGTGTTGTATTTCATTCATTTTCTGGCTTTTGGGGTCTAAGATACATTTTACTTTTAATTTGTGGTCACTTATAATTGAAGATGGACTAACTTTGGCACAGATGATCAAATCCCGGCGCTATTTTAGAGAGCGCTCTGGAAATACCGCTCTTCCAACGCCGTAGTAGCACGGTGTAGCGCTATAGCATGATCAGAAGTTAATATATGCAGATATATGCAGCGGTGTAGCGGCGCTAATCCCTGTAGACAGCGTAGTTAAATGAAGCTAAGTAGCCGGGACGCACGCGCACTAATCATAGGCGCTAGGCTACGAACAGCACCCATGTGCGTAGGGCTGCTTGTCGTATTGTCATAAAGTGCATCCTGTCGTTAAGCGTATTCAACCACATGGTGCCGTAAAACATTGGTTGCCTGTTGATCGAGGTGGCTTTGCATTTTTGTTGTTTTCTAGGGGGGTGTATTTTTATTTACCATTTCTCTTCTTTTTTGATTTTTTCAGGATTCATCGCCAGCTTGTACAGCATAGGTAGTTGTTGGTTCCTCCTGTACCCGTGTGTTTTTAACCTTGTGCAGGTAAGCATCGGCTTTTTCTCTTTTAACAAAAGAGATTGAAGAGACGAAATCAAAAAGTGAGGGAGCATTCTGCATGGAGTAAAAACAATGCTTCAATTGCATCCAACGGAAATATTGAGAAGAGTTTAGATTGAACTGATTGTAGAGCGGTGAATGGTTTTAATTTGTTATTTGAAATAACGTCTTCTGTAGACCAAATGTTACTAGAAATCCATTCTTTCCATTGGAGAGGAGGATGATTTATACGATTATTAGGGTTACACCACAAGGATGATTTGAATGAAGAGCCAGGGGTTCGTGTTCCAACACTGTTTGGATATTGTTGCGCATTGCGACTGGAGAATTTTCTCTTTCTCTCTACCACAGCATTTGCTACCATTTCATCATCTTCCTCCCTCTGCTACAGTTCCAGCTCCTAGTTGGTATTTGTTATTTTTATGTTTAAATCATTTTTATTCAAACAATACAACAATAACAAAACTGTTCTTGTAACAAGAAATAATTTTAAACTTCTTCTCCTCCTCCCCCCCCCTTTTTGTTTTGTTACATTTGTACCCCGCGCTTTCCCACTCATGGCAGGTTCAATGCGGCTTACATGGGGCAATGGAGGGTTAACTGACTTGCCCAGAGTCACAAGGAGCTGCCTGTGCCTGAAGTGGGAATCGAACTCAGTTCCCCAGGACCAATGTCCACCACCCTAACCACTAGGCCACTCCTCCACTGTTGCTACTATTTGAGATTCTACATGGAATGTTGCTGTTCCAACATTCCATGTAAAAGTCGGCCCTTGCAGATCACCAATGTGGCCACACAGGCTTCTACATGGAATGTTGCTAGTGGAATAGCAACATTCCATGTAGAATCTCCAATAGTAGCAACATTCCATGTAGAATCTCCAATAGTATCTATTTTATTTTTGTTACATTTGTACCCCGCACTTTCCCACTCATGGCAGGCTCAATGCGGCTTACATGGGGCAATGGAGGGTTAAGTGACTTGCCCAGAGTCACAAGGAGCTGCCTGTGCCTGAAGTGGGAATCGAACTCAGTTCCTCAGTTCCCCAGGACCAAAGTCCACCACCCTAACCACTAGGCCACTCCTCCACTGTTGCTACTATTTGAGATTCTACATGGAATGTTGCTATTCCAACATTCTTTGTAGAAGTCGGCCCTTGCAAATCACCAATGTGGCCGTGCAGCCTTCTGTTTCTGTGAGTCTGACGTCCTGCATGTACATGCAGGACGTCAGACTCACAGAAACAGAAGCCTGCGCAGCCTTCTACATGGAATGTTGCTAGTGGAATAGCAACATTCCATGTAGAATCTCAAAGAGTAGCAACATTCCATGTAGAATCTCCAATAGTATCTATTTTATTTTTGTTACATTTGTACCCCACGCTTTCCCACTCATGGCAGGCTCAATGCGGCTTACATGGGGCACTGGAGGGTTAAGTGACTTGCCCAGAGTCACAAGGAGCTGCCAAAGTCCACCACCCTAACCACTAGGCCACTCCTCCTAACATCACATTATTTATAAATTAAATAGATGACTTCGCGCAGATGGAGTTAACGTGCTCCAAAGAGGTGTCCACAGTTGTTGAAATTTTTCCCCCTCTTGTGATTCAAAGTCAACAATCCCTACCCTCGCAATCCGCATCATTAACAACATTTTTGACCGCCACTGCTGGAGGGTAGGAGCGTTAGGCGACGGCCACTCTGTTAGAATAATTTGCTTGCCAACTATCACGGCCCTAGCGACGAAAGCCGTAAAGCCCTTCGCCAAAGGCTGCCGCAGCTGAGGTTGGCCAAACAATAGAGCCAGACTATAACTCCAACGCTGGTGCCAAATTGTGTTGACATATTTTATGATGGCCTTCCAGATTCCTTCTATGTTTTTGCATGTCCAAAACATGTGCCCTAAGGTGGCACCCTCTGCTCCACACTTCGGGCACTCCCCCCAGGATGACAGACCCATGTAAAACGCTCTTCTAGGGGGTATGTGCATTCGAAAAATAAATTTATACTGTAATTCCCAATGTGTGGACTGGTATGGTATTTGTTATTTTTATTTATGACTTTTCCTTTTGAGTGTGTGTGTGTGTGTGTGTGTGTGTGCGTGTGCATGTGCGCTCAGTAGGCGTGGAAGGTGTGTGTGTTTGTATGTTTGCTTATATCTATGTAGTCGTGTAGGTTTGCGTGACTTTCATAATCCATCTCTTTGCTTGTGTGGGTAGGTATGGAGACCGTCCCGCTGTCTGGTGAGCATGCCAAAAGAACACGTTCATGTCACTTCACGGAAGAAGAAAATGATCTGATTCTCAGATGCGTGACAGAGGAGTTTGCGCGTTCGAACCCCCAGTCCAACTCCCGGGCACGGAGCACTGTTAGCGCCAAAAATAAAGTGTGGGCGCAAATAGCAATGGAAGTAAGCGCGCTGGGAAGGGCACACCGCACTGCGGAAAAGGTGAAACACCGTTGGCGCGATATGTGCAGTAGGGTAAAAAGAAAAGCGGCTCGGATCAGGGCTTCACAGCGACAGACAGGTGGTGGTCCGCCAATCGATATCCAGCTGACACCAGCTGAAGAGCTGGTGAACACCACTCTGCTCCCTGAGGCTGTGTTCGGGGTGCCAGGGTGGTTTGATACAAGTGCTGAGCCAGAAGTAGGTAAGTGGATGTGTTTCTGTACTGATGTGGGGTTTTGACATATTTAAGTATGCAGTTTTAAGTATGCAGTTTCATTCCCCAATTTTCTTCCCTGTCCAGAGGAGGTGCCCAATGTCCCTGTGCCAGGTGAAGGTCGGGAACAGGAGAGAGCAGAGGAAGAATTTGCCTACTCACCCTCTCCAACACCTTGCCAAGGCAGTTTTCCATTGTTGCAATGTGTGTCTGATGACGTACAGCGGACACAAGGCAGTACTAACACAGAACCCTCCTCTGCATGTTCCATGGGCTTCAGCTCTGTGTTGTCATAATGTGTGTCTGAGGACGTACAACAGACACAGGGCAGTACCAGTAGAGGACCCTCCTTTGCAAGTGGGTCCCTTTCAGTGGAGTCTTTCACATGTGGGACATGTGTTGCGGGAGAAAAGTTGCGAACCGACAGTGTTGATCCCCCTGTATCGCTATTGACAGTATATTGAACAACCAGAGAGACTGAAACCGTGTTACACATAGGCTCCTCAGGACCATGAGTCGTTCTGTCGATCATCTCAGAAGTGAGAGGCGAAACGAGATGCGGGAGATGCAAAGTGAGATGTGTAATGGACTGTGGGACATCGTCACCGAGATTCGGAGGATGGCTGACATGTGCTTGAATGCCCCCCCGAATTGTCCGTACTTTTGAAGGTGAGCCCCTTTTTACTTGTACCCTTTTTCAGCAATTTTTTGTATCTGGAACATTGACATTGTGCTTCTACTTTGCACAGGGAACCCAGCAAGGGGGACCACAGGGCCCTATAGCAGTGTTCCTGTACCATTTTTCTCACCTCAAAGTTCTTTGGGTCAAGGTTTGTGTCTTTCTATGTGTTGCTTACGTAATCATTTGTAATGGCTTTGCTGTATTAAAAATGCTCTTTCCCTGTCAACCACTCACAGGCCTGGACCAACAGTCGCACTGGACCCCCAGCAGTCCCGGTAGGTAGAGTCCCATAGTTTCCATCACAGAGCAGAAAACACAGAAGTGTGGCCGCAACCAACACTCTGGTTCTATATTTGCAGGTGCTCGTGAAATGCGTGGCTTTGTACGTTATTCTGCCTATCCTGTGTCCCGGACACCATTGACACAAGTTAACCGTTGTCTCTCATTTTCCCTTGGCTCCATGCATGTGTGTATGTATGTGTCTGTCTCTAGAATTTATTTTCTTTTGTACAGGTTCCCATGCAACATGGAGCAGTGACTGAGACTGAGGCCAAAAGTGTCTGAGTTGGGGGGGGGGGGGAATCTGTAGTAATCCAATATGTTCAGTTTTCCCACTTGGTGTATGCTCTAGAGCGGTGTTTTCAACCGGTGTGCTGAGGGAGTTGGGCCAGCTTAATTTATGGAACAAAGTGTACCTTCTAAGTTGACCACATCTTGGAATGAGCGACTCCCGAAACACGGCTGTGTCGCGTGTAGAACTCATTCTCACCACCGATACTTGTAGTTGAGTTGGATTTCAATAAACTTTTCAAAGACATTTGACTCTCCTTTTTGTTTGCCTTGGTTTACAGCTCCTCAGTGCTTCGCCTTTTATAGAATATGTGTTTACATTTAACATCTTGATGTATAAGGTCAGGGATCATTATTTTACAGGCTACACAATTTCACTGTAATAATTCCATTAGCGTGCGCTAAGCTTTAGTAAAAGAGCCCTCTAAGAGGCAGCCTAGCAGGGAAGGGTGGAAATATTTCTGAGAGGGAAGAGAGGTTGCACATAAAGGAAAAGGGCAGAGAAGAAGAGAGACAGGCTATACATAAAGGAAAGAGAAGAGGGGAGACAGGCTGTACATAAAGGGAAGAGAAGAGGGGAGAGAGGCTACACATAAAGGAAAGAGAAGAGGGGAGAGAGGCTACACATAAAGGAAAGAGAAGAGGGGAGACAGGCTGTAAATAAAGGAAAGAGAAGAGGGGAGACAGGCTGTACATAAAGGAAAGAAAAGAGGGGAGACAGGCTGTAAATAAAGGAAAGAGAAGAGGGGAGACAGGCTGTAAATAAAGGAAAGAGAAGAGGGGAGACAGGCTGCACATAAAGGAAAGAGAAGAGGGGAGACAGGCTGTAAATAAAGGGAAGAGAAGAGGGGAGACAGGCTGTAAATAAAGGAAAGAGAAGAGGGGAGACAGGCTGCACATAAAGGAAAGAGAAGAGGGGAGACAGGCTGTAAATAAAGGGAAGAAAAGAGGGGAGACAGGCTACACATAAAGGAAAGAGAAGAGGAGAGACAGGCTGTACATAAAGGAAAGAGAAGAGGGGAGACAGTCTGTAAATAAAGGAAAGAGAAGAGGGGAGACAGGCTGTACATAAAGGAAAGAGAAGAGGAGAGACAGGCTGTAAATAAAGGGAAGAGAAGAGGGGAGACAGGCTGTAAATCAAGGGAAGAGAAGAGGGGAGACAGGCTGTAAATCAAGGGAAGAGAAGAGGGGAGACAGGCTGTAAATAAAGGGAAAGAGAAGAGGGGAGACAGGCTGTACATAAAGGAAAGAGAAGAGGAGAGACAGGCTGTAAATCAAGGGAAGAGAAGAGGGGAGACAGGCTGTACATAAAGGAAAGTCAAGAGGAGAGACAGGCTGTACATAAAGGAAAGAGAAGAGGGGAGACAGGCTGTAAATAAAGAGAAGAGGAGAGACAGGCTGTACATAAAGGAAAGAGAAGAGGAGAGACAGGCTGTAAATCAAGGGAAGAGAAGAGGGGAGACAGGCTGTACATAAAGGAAAGTCAAGAGGAGAGACAGGCTGTACATAAAGGAAAGAGAAGAGGGGAGACAGGCTGTAAATAAAGAGAAGAGGAGAGACAGGCTGTACATAAAGGAAAGAGAAGAGGGGAGACAGGCTGTACATAAAGGAAAGAAAAGAGGGGAGACAGTCTGTAAATAAAGGAAAGAGAAGAGGGGAGACAGGCTGTACATAAAGGAAAGAGAAGAGGGGAGACAGGCTGTACATAAAGGAAAGAGAAGAGGAGAGACAGGCTGTACATAAAGGAAAGAGAAGAGGGGAGACAGTCTGTAAATAAAGGAAAGAGAAGAGGGGAGACAGGCTGTACATAAAGGAAAGAGAAGAGGAGAGACAGGCTGTACATAAAGGAAAGAGAAGAGGGGAGACAGGCTGTAAATCAAGGGAAGAGAAGAGGGGAGACAGGCTGTAAATCAAGGGAAGAGAAGAGGGGAGACAGGCTGTACATAAAGGAAAGAGAAGAGGAGAGACAGGCTGTACATAAAGGAAAGAGAAGAGGGGAGACAGTCTGTAAATAAAGGAAAGAGAAGAGGGGAGACAGGCTGTACATAAAGGAAAGAGAAGAGGAGAGACAGGCTGTACATAAAGGAAAGAGAAGAGGGGAGACAGGCTGTAAATCAAGGGAAGAGAAGAGGGGAGACAGGCTGTACATAAAGGAAAGAGAAGAGGAGAGACAGGCTGTACATAAAGGAAAGAGAAGAGGGGAGACAGTCTGTAAATAAAGGAAAGAGAAGAGGGGAGACAGGCTGTAAATAAAGGAAAGAGAAGAGGGGAGACAGGCTGCACATAAAGGAAAGAGAAGAGGGGAGACAGGCTGTAAATAAAGGGAAGAAAAGAGGGGAGACAGGCTACACATAAAGGAAAGAGAAGAGGGGAGACAGGCTGTACATAAAGGAAAGAAAAGAGGGGAGACAGTCTGTAAATAAAGGGAAGAGAAGAGGGGAGACAGGCTATACATAAAGGAAAGAGAAGAGGGGAGAGAGGCTACACATAAAGGAAAGAGAAGAGGGGAGACAGGCTGTAAATAAAGGGAAGAGAAGAGGGGAGACAGGCTGTACATAAAGGAAAGAGAAGAGGGGAGACAGTCTGTAAATAAAGGAAAGAGAAGAGGGGAGACAGGCTGTACATAAAGGAAAGAAAAGAGGGGAGACAGGCTGTACATAAAGGAAAGAAAAGAGGGGAGACAGTCTGTAAATAAAGGAAAGAGAAGAGGGGAGACAGGCTGTAAATAAAGGAAAGAGAAGAGGAGAGACAGGCTGTACATAAAGGAAAGAGAAGAGGGGAGACAGGCTGTACATAAAGGAAAGAGAAGAGGAGAGACAGGCTGTAAATAAAGGAAAGTCAAGAGGAGAGACAGGCTGTACATAAAGGAAAGAGAAGAGGGGAGACAGGCTGTAAATAAAGAGAAGAGGAGAGACAGGCTGTACATAAAGGAAAGAGAAGAGGAGAGACAGGCTGTAAATCAAGGGAAGAGAAGAGGGGAGACAGGCTGTACATAAAGGAAAGAGAAGAGGAGAGACAGGCTGTAAATCAAGGGAAGAGAAGAGGGGAGACAGGCTGTACATAAAGGAAAGTCAAGAGGAGAGACAGGCTGTACATAAAGGAAAGAGAAGAGGGGAGACAGGCTGTAAATAAAGAGAAGAGGAGAGACAGGCTGTACATAAAGGAAAGAGAAGAGGAGAGACAGGCTGTAAATCAAGGGAAGAGAAGAGGGGAGACAGGCTGTACATAAAGGAAAGTCAAGAGGAGAGACAGGCTGTACATAAAGGAAAGAGAAGAGGGGAGACAGGCTGTACATAAAGGAAAGAGAAGAGGGGAGACAGGCTGTAAATAAAGAGAAGAGGAGAGACAGGCTGTACATAAAGGAAAGAGAAGAGGGGAGACAGGCTGTACATAAAGGAAAGAAAAGAGGGGAGACAGTCTGTAAATAAAGGAAAGAGAAGAGGGGAGACAGGCTGTACATAAAGGAAAGAGAAGAGGGGAGACAGGCTGTACATAAAGGAAAGAGAAGAGGAGAGACAGGCTGTACATAAAGGAAAGAGAAGAGGGGAGACAGTCTGTAAATAAAGGAAAGAGAAGAGGGGAGACAGGCTGTACATAAAGGAAAGAGAAGAGGAGAGACAGGCTGTACATAAAGGAAAGAGAAGAGGGGAGACAGGCTGTAAATCAAGGGAAGAGAAGAGGGGAGACAGGCTGTACATAAAGGAAAGAGAAGAGGAGAGACAGGCTGTACATAAAGGAAAGAGAAGAGGGGAGACAGTCTGTAAATAAAGGAAAGAGAAGAGGGGAGACAGGCTGTACATAAAGGAAAGAGAAGAGGAGAGACAGGCTGTACATAAAGGAAAGAGAAGAGGGGAGACAGGCTGTAAATCAAGGGAAGAGAAGAGGGGAGACAGGCTGTACATAAAGGAAAGAGAAGAGGAGAGACAGGCTGTACATAAAGGAAAGAGAAGAGGGGAGACAGGCTGTAAATAAAGGAAAGAGAAGAGGGGAGACAGGCTGCACATAAAGGAAAGAGAAGAGGGGAGACAGGCTGTAAATAAAGGGAAGAAAAGAGGGGAGACAGGCTACACATAAAGGAAAGAGAAGAGGGGAGACAGGCTGTACATAAAGGAAAGAAAAGAGGGGAGACAGTCTGTAAATAAAGGGAAGAGAAGAGGGGAGACAGGCTATACATAAAGGAAAGAGAAGAGGGGAGAGAGGCTACACATAAAGGAAAGAGAAGAGGGGAGACAGGCTGTAAATAAAGGGAAGAGAAGAGGGGAGACAGGCTGTACATAAAGGAAAGAGAAGAGGGGAGACAGTCTGTAAATAAAGGAAAGAGAAGAGGGGAGACAGTCTGTAAATAAAGGAAAGAGAAGAGGGGAGACAGGCTGTACATAAAGGAAAGAAAAGAGGGGAGACAGTCTGTAAATAAAGGAAAGAGAAGAGGGGAGACAGGCTGTAAATAAAGGAAAGAGAAGAGGAGAGACAGGCTGTACATAAAGGGAAGAGTGTTCACTCTGGTGGATCCTCTTCTACTTCTATCCCTCTGCCTGTCGGCGTACCTCAGGGTTCTGTTCTTGGTCCCCTCCTCTTTTCTATCTACACTTCTTCCCTTGGTTCATTAATCTCATCCCATGGCTTTTCCTACCATCTCTATGCTGATGACTCCCAAATCTACCTTTCTACCCCTGATATCTCACCTTGCATCCAAACCAAAGTTTCAGCGTGCTTGTCTGACATTGCTGCCTGGATGTCTCAACGCCACCTGAAATTAAATATGACCAAAACCGAGCTTCTCATTTTCCCCCCCAAACCCACCTCCCCGCTCCCCCCGTTTTCTATTTCTGTTGATGGCTCTCTCATTCTCCCTGTCTCCTCAGCTCGAAACCTTGGGGTCATCTTTGACTCTTCTCTCTCCTTCTCTGCTCATATCTAGCAGACCGCCAAGACCTGTCGTTTCTTTCTTTACAACATCCGTAAAATCCGCCCCTTTCTTTCCGAGCACTCTACCAAAACCCTCATCCACACCCTTGTCACCTCTCGTTTAGACTACTGCAATCTGCTTCTTGCTGGCCTCCCACTTAGTCACCTCTCACCTCTCCAGTCGGTTCAAAACTCTGCTGCCCGTCTCATCTTCCGCCAGGGTCGCTTTACTCATACTACCCTTCTCCTCAAGACCCTTCACTGGCTCCCTATCCGTTTTCGCATCCTGTTCAAACTTCTTCTACTAACCTATAAATGTATTCACTCTGCTGCTCCCCAGTATCTCTCCACACTCGTCCTTCCCGTGCACTCCGCTCCATGGACAAATCCTTCTTATCTGTTCCCTTCTCCACTACTGCCAACTCCAGACTTCGCGCCTTCTGTCTCGCTGCACCCTACGCTTGGAATAAACTTCCTCAGCCCCTACGTCTTGCCCCTTCCTTGGCCACCTTTAAATCTAGACTGAAAGCCCACCTCTTTAACATTGCTTTGGACTCGTAACCACTTGTAACCACTCGCCTCCACCTACCCTCCTCTCTTCCTTCCCGTTCACATTAATTGATTTGATTTGCTTACTTTATTTATTTTTTTGTCTATTAGATTGTAAGCTCTTTGAGCAGGGACTGTCTTTCTTCTATGTTTGTGCAGCGCTGCGTATGCCTTGTAGCGCTATAGAAATGCTAAATAGTAGTAGTAGTAGTAGTAAGAGAAGAGGGGAGACAGGCTGTAAATAAAAGAAAGAGAAGAGGGGAGACAGGCTGTACATAAAGGAAAGAGAAGAGGAGAGACAGGCTGCACATAAAGGAAAGAGAAGAGGGGAGACAGGCTACACATAAAGGAAAGAGAAGAGGGGAGACAGGCTGTACATAAAGGAAAGAAGAGGGGAGACAGGCTGTACATAAAGGAAAGAGAAGAGGGGAGACAGGCTGTACATAAAGGGAAGAGAAGAGGGGAGACAGGCTGTACATAAAGGGAAAGAGAAGAGGGGAGACAGGCTGTACATAAAGGAAAGAGAAGAGGGGAGACAGGCTGTAAATAAAGGGAAGAAAAGAGGGGAGACAGGCTACACATAAAGGAAAGAGAAGAGGGGAGACAGGCTGCACATAAAGGAAAGAGAAGAGGGGAGACAGGCTGTAAATAAAGGGAAGAGAAGAGGGGAGACAGGCTACACATAAAGGAAAGAGAAGAGGGGAGACAGGCTGTACATAAAGGAAAGAAGAGGGGAGACAGGCTGTACATAAAGGAAAGAGAAGAGGGGAGACAGGCTGTACATAAAGGAAAGAGAAGAGGGGAGACAGGCTGTACATAAAGGGAAGAGAAGAGGGGAGACAGGCTGTACATAAAGGGAAGAGAAGAGGGGAGACAGGCTGTACATAAAGGAAAGAGAAGAGGGGAGACAGGCTGTAAATAAAGGGAAGAAAAGAGGGGAGACAGGCTACACATAAAGGAAAGAGAAGAGGGGAGACAGGCTGCACATAAAGGAAAGAGAAGAGGGGAGACAGGCTGTAAATAAAGGGAAGAGAAGAGGGGAGACAGGCTACACATAAAGGAAAGAGAAGAGGGGAGACAGGCTGTACATAAAGGAAAGAAGAGGGGAGACAGGCTGTACATAAAGGAAAGAGAAGAGGGGAGACAGGCTGTACATAAAGGGAAGAGAAGAGGGGAGACAGGCTGTACATAAAGGAAAGAGAAGAGGGGAGACAGGCTGTACATAAAGGAAAGAAGAGGGGAGACAGGCTGTACATAAAGGAAAGAGAAGAGGGGAGAGAGGCTACACATAAAGGAAAGAGAAGAGGGGAGACAGGCTGTAAATAAAGGGAAGAGAAGAGGAGAGACAGGCTGTACATAAAGGAAAGAGAAGAGGAGAGACAGGCTGTACATAAAGGAAAGAGAAGAGGGGAGACAGGCTGTACATAAAGGAAAGAGAAGAGGAGAGACAGGCTGTAAATAAAGGGAAAGAGAAGAGGGGAGACAGGCTGTACATAAAGGAAAGAGAAGAGGAGAGACAGGCTGTAAATCAAGGGAAGAGAAGAGGGGAGACAGGCTGTACATAAAGGAAAGAGAAGAGGAGAGACAGGCTGTAAATCAAGGGAAGAGAAGAGGGGAGACAGGCTGTACATAAAGGAAAGAGAAGAGGGGAGACAGGCTGTAAATAAAGGGAAAGAGAAGAGGGGAGACAGGCTGTACATAAAGGAAAGAGAAGAGGAGAGACAGGCTGTAAATCAAGGGAAGAGAAGAGGGGAGACAGGCTGTACATAAAGGAAAGAGAAGAGGGGAGAGAGGCTACACATAAAGGAAAGAGAAGAGGGGAGACAGGCTGTAAATAAAGGGAAGAGAAGAGGGGAGACAGGCTGTACATAAAGGAAAGAGAAGAGGAGAGACAGGCTGTACATAAAGGAAAGAGAAGAGGGGAGACAGGCTGTACATAAAGGAAAGAGAAGAGGAGAGACAGGCTGTAAATAAAGGGAAAGAGAAGAGGGGAGACAGGCTGTACATAAAGGAAAGAGAAGAGGAGAGACAGGCTGTAAATCAAGGGAAGAGAAGAGGGGAGACAGGCTGTAAATAAAGGAAAGAGAAGAGGGGAGACAGGCTGTACATACAGGAAAGAAAAGAGGGGAGACAGTCTGTACATAAAGGAAAGAGAAGAGGGGAGACAGGCTGTAAATAAAGGGAAGAGAAGAGGGGAGACAGTCTGTAAATAAAGGAAAGAGAAGAGGGGAGACAGGCTGTACATAAAGGAAAGAAAAGAGGGGAGACAGTCTATACATAAAGGAAAGAGAAGAGGGGAGACAGTCTGTAAATAAAGGAAAGAGAAGAGGAGAGACAGGCTGTACATAAAGGAAAGAGAAGAGGGGAGACAGGCTGTACATAAAGGAAAGAGAAGAGGGGAGACAGGCTGTACATAAAGGAAAGAGAAGAGGAGAGACAGGCTGTAAATAAAGGGAAAGAGAAGAGGGGAGACAGGCTGTACATAAAGGAAAGAGAAGAGGAGAGACAGGCTGTAAATCAAGGGAAGAGAAGAGGGGAGACAGGCTGTACATAAAGGAAAGTCAAGAGGAGAGACAGGCTGTACATAAAGGAAAGAGAAGAGGGGAGACAGGCTGTAAATAAAGAGAAGAGGAGAGACAGGCTGTACATAAAGGAAAGAGAAGAGGGGAGACAGGCTGTAAATAAAGGGAAGAGAAGAGGGGAGACAGGCTGTACATAAAGGAAAGAGAAGAGGGGAGACAGGCTGTAAATAAAGGAAAGAGAAGAGGAGAGACAGGCTGTACATAAAGGAAAGAGAAGAGGAGAGACAGGCTGTAAATAAAGGGAAAGAGAAGAGGGGAGACAGGCTGTACATAAAGGAAAGAGAAGAGGAGAGACAGGCTGTAAATCAAGGGAAGAGAAGAGGGGAGACAGGCTGTACATAAAGGAAAGTCAAGAGGAGAGACAGGCTGTACATAAAGGAAAGAGAAGAGGAGACAGGCTGTAAATAAAGAGAAGAGGAGAGACAGGCTGTACATAAAGGAAAGAGAAGAGGGGAGACAGGCTGTAAATAAAGGGAAGAGAAGAGGGGAGACAGGCTGTACATAAAGGAAAGAGAAGAGGGGAGACAGGCTGTAAATAAAGGAAAGAGAAGAGGAGAGACAGGCTACACATAAAGGAAAGAGAAGAGGGGAGACAGGCTGTAAATAAAGGAAAGAGAAGAGGAGAGACAGGCTACACATGAAAGAGAAGAGGAGAGACAGGCTGTATATAAAGGAACGAGAAGAGGGGAGACAGGCTGTAAATAAAGGGAAGAGAAGAGGGGAGACAGGCTGTAAATAAAGGAAAGAGAAGAGACCTCTGTACATGTAGGGAAAGGAAGAAAAAAAGAGAGGCAGGCTGTACATGAAGGGAATAGAGAAGGAAAACAAGATAGATTTGAGAAGGAGGCAGAGAAATCGAAGAAAGCTGAACAGACAGGGCAGGAGGTAACATAGTAACATAGTAGATGACGGCAGAAAAAGACCTGCATGGTCCATCTAGTCTGCCCAAGACAAACTCATATGTGTATACCTTACCTTGAATTTGTACCTGTACTTTTCAGGGCACAGACCATATAAGTCTGCCCAGCAGTATTTCCCGCCTCCCAACCACCAGTCCCGCCTCCCATCACCGGCTCTGGTACAGACCGTATAAGTCTGCCCTCCCCTATCCTCGCCTCCCAACCACCACCCCCTCTTCCCCCCACTAAATGGAAAGGAGACCCTGGAAATAGAGTTCGGAGTACAGACAGAAGAAAGCAGAGCCAAAGAAGACAACCAGATGATTGGAATAATAAGATCACCAGACTACGAAGGTAGGAAAAATGATTTTATGTTCAGTTTAGTGATCTAATTATGTTGATGTTGAGAATGTACCTCTGTCTGCTTTATTTTGCACTGTACAGGAGGACATGCATTTCTTTCTAGTTCTTTGGTATTGCATGACATGCTGAGTCTGGTATCTCATCTTTCAGTTTTTGTCTGCATGTTTTTTGTGGTTCCCTATTTTGTATCAGGTGAGAGTCATGTTCTGAATCTGCAACCAAGGTAAAGGATTCTGCTGGCATGTGGTGTCTGTGTAGAAATCTGCAACAGTCCATCTTATTCCAGTTTTCCAGTTCTATATTAAAATCGAACTTACAACTTCCATTCTATGGACAAAAGATCTGGGTCTTCCCGGACGTTACTAAATCTACACAAATCAAGAGAAAAGATTTTCTAGCATTGAGACCAGCTACCTTGGCGCTGGGGGCTACTTTTAATTTAAGTTTCCCATGTAAATGCAATTTAAAATATTTGGGTGTAAAATATGTTTTCTTTAACCCTGTTCATTTGAAGCAATTTATAGAACTGAAACAAATTGTCATGAAGCCTGTTGGATAGTAGCAGTATTGACCTTATGGAGAAATGGAATGATTATAAGTGGATAAAACTGTTAAGCATTTCTTTGGTTTTTTTTTTTTGTTGCATACAGATCTCCCGTGTGAAAATGGCTCTTCTCCCCTCCAATTTGTGGTCTAATATAGGATGCATAATTATGTTTCTGGAACTAAAATATTTTCTGTAATTTTGTTTTATTTATATCTGATTTTCCTTTTCAAGCGTTATGAAGGCTTGTAATTTAAAAATGATAAATAAAGAATTTAAAAAAAAAATAAAATCGGTCTCCCTTTGTCAGCTGGCTTAATTATGATATTTTCTCTCTTATTGGTTTTATGGCTGTATTTTTATGGCGCTGTGATTGGCTGAGAGAGACCTGGAGGGGCATAATCGAAAGGGACGTCCAAATAGTTTTGATTTGGACGTCCTCGCACATCCTGATCCTCGATTCTTTCTGGCGGTGGTCATTTCGGGCACATAAGAAAAACACGTCCAAGAGAAGGACGCCCATGACAAAATCTGAAGAAAAAAACATCCAGGTGCTCGTCAGGGACGTCCTTTTTTTTTTTTTGAGAGTAAGGACGTGTATGAAGCCGTCTTTGGCATGTGCGGAGCAGCCAGCATAACAACTGGCTGCTCTGTGTATGCTCAGCTGGCCGACTGGCATCCCCTCCTTAGGAAGGAAATCGCGTGCAAATGAGCTAACAGCGAGCAGCTCATTTGCATGTGATTTCCTTCATGCATGCCCGTTTTTTACCGATTCGCTAAGGGATCGGTAAGGGAAGGGCACTTTCCATGGAGTTAGTGCATCTGGCTGTAAATCAGGCATGGACGTTATTCAAAAATACCATCTTGGAAGCCCAGTCCAGGTGCATTCCACATATTTGCAAAGGTGGAAAGAAGATAAAAGTAGTCTGCATGGTTAAAAGGTGAAGTAAAAGAGGCCATTACAGTCAAAAGATTGTCCTTCAAAGAATGGAAAAAGGATCCAAACGAAGAAAATAAGAAGCAACATAAGCACTGGCAACTCAGAGGCAAAGCATTAATAAAGAAGGCTAAAAGAGAATATGAAGAGAAACTTGCTGCAGAGGCTAAAACTCACATAACAGCTTTTTCAAGTACATCAGAAGCAGAAAGCCTGCGTGGGAATCCATGGGACCGTTAGATCATGAAGGAGCAAAAGGGGCATTCAAGGAGGAAAAGGCCATAGCAGAGAAACTGAATGAATTCTTTGCTTCTGTCTTTACGGAAGAAGATGTAAGAAATCTGCCTGTACCAGAAATGGTTTTCAAAGGTGATGATGTGGAGGAATTGAAGGAAATGTCGGTGAACCTGGAAGATGTACTGAGCCATATTGACAAATTAAAGAGTAGTAAATCACCTGGACCAGATGGCATACATCCAAAGGTACTCAAAGAACTCAAGCAATGAAATTGCTTATCTGCTGTTAGTAATATGTAACATGTCATTAAAATAGTCTGTAGTACCTGAAGATTGGAGGGTGGCCAATGTGACGCCGTTTTTTAAAAAGGGTTCTAGGGGTGATCCGGGAAATTATAGACCAGTAAGGCTGACATTGGTGCCTGACAAAATAGTGGAAACTATTATAAAGAATAAAATTATAGAACATGTAGACAAACATGGTTTAATGGGACAGAGTCAGCATGGGTTCAGCCGAGGGAAGTCTTGCTTTACCAATTTGCTTAATTTCTTTGAAGGCGTGAATAAACATGTGAATGCAGGTGAGCCGGTTGATGTAGTGTATCTAGATTTTCAGAAAGCTTTTGTTAAAGTTCCTCTTGAGAGACTCCTGAGAAAATTCAAGAGTCAGGGATAAGAGGCAAGGTTCTGGTGTAGATTAGGAATTGGTTATTGGACAGAAAACAGAAGGTAGGGTTAAATGGTCATTTCTCTCAGTGGAGGAGGGTGAAGAGTGGAGTGCCACTGGGATCTGTACTGGGACCCGTACTATTTAACATATTTATAAATGATATGGAAATCGGAACGACGAGTGAGGTGATTAAATTTGCAGATGATACAAAACTATTCAAGGTTGTTAAAACACGTGCAGACTGTGAAATATTGCAGGAAGACCTTAGGAACTTGGAAGACTGGGCGTCCAAATGGCAGATGAAATTTAATGTGGACAAATGCAAGGTGAGGCACATTGGAAAGAATAATCCAAATCACAGTTACCTGATGCTAGGGTCCACCTTGGGGGTCAGCACCCAAGAAAAAGATCTAGGTGTCAATGTAGATAATAGGCTGAAATCTTCTGCTCAGTGTGCGGTGGCGGAGGCCAAAAAAGCAAACAGGATGCTAGGAATTATTAGGAAAGGGATGGTAAATAAGACCGAAAATACTGTAATGCCTTTGTATCGCTCCATGGTGCGTCTGTACCTTGAGTATTGTATTGAGTTCTGGTTGCCGTATCTCAAAAAAGGTATAGCGGAATTAGAAAAGGTTCAAAGAAGAGTGATTAAAATGATAAAGGGGATGGAACTCCTCTCACATGAGAAACGGCTAAAGAGGTTAGGGCTGTTCAGCTTGGAAAAGAGACGGATGATGTGAGATATGATTGAGGCCTACAAAACCCTGAATGGTGTAGAACGAGTAGAAGTAAATTGATTTTTTACTCGTTCCAAAAGTACAAAGACTAGGGGACACTCGAGGAAGTTTTTAAAACAAATAGGAGGAAATATTTTTTTACTCAACAAATAGTTAAGCTCTGGAACTCTTTGCGGGAGGATGTAGTAACAGCGGTTAGTGTGTCTGGGTTTAAAACAGGTTTGGACAAATTCCTGGAGGAAAAGTCCATAGTCTGCTTTTGAGACAGACATGGGAAGCAACAAGACATGGAGTGTTGCCACGATTTGGGTTTCTGCCAGGTTCTTGTGACCTAGCTTGGCCACTGTTTGGAGAACAGGATACTGGGCTAGATGGACCATTGGTCTGACCCATTATATCTACTCATATGCTCTTATGTGTTCGTGTTTTGTCAAGTTTGCCAAGGTAAAATTTTATTTCAGAGCAGTTAGAAAATTCCAGGTTAATGGAAACATTAACACAAGAACTACCACAGGGGTCGTTTTGACCCCTAATGAAATTAAGTTGTTTACTTTTAATTTATGAGCAAATTATTTCATATATCTACTGTATGATTTTTCATGCTGATTGGTGTTTTACATGACGTGTAAATTTTAGGGTTCTAGCTGCTGTACTTTCCAAGATAAAAGTGGCCATAGATAGTAAAAGACCCCATTAATGTTTCTAAGGTACGCTGGCATTTTTTAGCGCGCGCTAAAAATAGGCACATTCTAAACTCTAGAGACGCCCATAGGAATACATGGGCGTCTCTAGCGTTTAGCGCATGCTAAAAACGCCAGCGCGCCTTAGTAAAAAACCCCCTGAATAGGTAAAATTGATCCTTTTAATGTTTCAGCCAAATTACTGTGGCTTTCTAGAATAGTGAAGTCTGAGACTATTACAAAAAATATACAGTGAAACCTCGGTTTTCGTTGACTTCGAATTTCGTCGTTTTCGGTTTTCGTCGTATTTATTAGCGAAAATTTTGTCTCAGTTTTCGTTGGTTGCTTCGGATTTCGTTGGCGTGCCCACGCTGCTAATTTTGCATTCTCCTGCGGCGTTCTTCTGGGGCGTTGTTTCTCGTCGTGTGATCACTACCTGCTCTCAGACAACAGATTGCAAATAAGAATTTCGTCGTTTGTCCCACACTGCGTTGTTTCTCGTTGTGTGATCACTGCCTGCTCTCAGACAACAGATTGCAAATAAGAATTTAAATGACTGTGGCTTGATGATAGAAATTTTGTCGTTTTGCCCACACTGCTGCTTTTGGTTCAGTGCCTCTTCATAAATGACTGTGGCTTGATGATAGAAAGTTCGTCATCATGGGACCAAAAAATGTTTCTAGAGCCAGCAGCCTTCAGAAAGGTAAATGCCATGTTAAATGTTCATTTATTCTATACATTTGTCTTTTTTATTCATGTAAAAGAAAAAATTTCTTATTGCCTCGGTTTTTCGGCGGTTTTGGTTTTCGACGATTATTTTCGGACGGATTATCGACAAAAACCGAGGTTTCACTGTATAGTCCTACATGCAGTCTGGATTGTGTGATATGGGAAAAGTCTGCACTGCATCTGATTCGAACATCACTGTCACAGTCTGATTGTTATGAAAATCTGGCTTTCGCAGCTGAAACACTGGTATATTCTGTTTCCCGGAAGCTGCATTTCTCTCATGGCTTATCCACATCCTGTGTTTCAAATTCTGGAACAGCAGGTAATGTGTGAGCGATCTCCATCCTTGGCTGTTCTGCTGTTGTCTAGCAATGGTACATCAACAGTTTGCATTCTTACGATCTCTTGACTTGCAACTGCAATGACATCTGATACTTCACCATAGGTTGACTTGAATCTCGGATCCAGGAAGGAGCTTAATCTATATAAATCACCAAATAATATATCTTGAAATCTGGTGAGTAAACTTTTCTTCACCTCTTCTTTCAAACGAGATATAACTTTCAGGTTTGCTGATTCTGTATCTTCATCATCAACATCAACTTGCTCTCCTGCCTCTCCTGATTAATTCTCCGTATCGACTGAATTAATCAGGTGTTCAGCCAGAGAATGAACAACAGACACAGTAACATACTGTTCTCCAGATGCAATTGCTTGGCTTCTTCAACAGCCTGCAAAACATCAACGAGTTTTTGGGACAGATCATAGTCACGTTCGACAGGTGCACTTTTCTTTGCGATTTTATTGCTGCTGCTTAAAGCTAAACCAATGAGTTTCTTCAATTCAACCGCACTTCACAACATAACGCAAGTACTGTTGGATATTGCTTCTGACATGGTCCTTTCTTGGTTTTTCATGGAACGAGGGTTCCCCCAAGGGTATGTTGAATGCAACAACTACTCTGATCCACAAGAAGTAGAGTGGAGGACTGACATACTGGTTAAAGCAGCAGGCTGACAACCAGCAAAGCCAAGATCAGATCCCACTGCTGCTCCTCACTTACCCTCCCATTGCTTCAGATACAAAATGTAAAGTCTCTTAAGAAGAAAGTGTACTCCCTTGCAATAACTCCCAGCCCCTTCCAGGCTCCACCTGTGAACAGCCCTGGATAGCACTGGGGTGGTCTGCAGAAATTTTCAGCGGTATTTTCTGACTAATGCCACTGAAAATCTGAGTATGGCTCTAGTCTGCATTATTTATCCAGTAACAAAAACTTCTACTTCAGAAAGTGCCTTTGAATAATAGATGGTTTCTTGCTAAGGATTTCAGATTTGTGACAGGTTTGATGAGGTATGACCTACATAACTGTCAGTTACAATTTTGTGCTTATTTTTAATTTTAAATAATTATAAAAATGCCATAAGAAAATTCTGCCCAATATTTAGCACTGTGTAACGGGTCAGAATGTATGCTGGTTAAATAGCGCTTAATTGGCTATCCGCTGATATTCAGAGAGAGTTAACCAGCTATCTCCCACTGAATATCTGCGGTTAGCAGCTGGCAGATAACCGGTCATATCGCGTCAAATCCTGGTATATCTTTGGCCGGTTTAAAAATAACCAGCTATGTCTGAATAACGGGTTATCTTCAAACCGGCTTTAAAAAACCCAGATATTCAATGCCAGTCACTGGAAACAGCCTGGCATTGAATATCCAGGTTCAGCGCGGACTGCGGGAGTATCTCTTGTGGTCCAAATATCAGGGCCATTATCTTTAAAAAAAAAAACCTGCAAATTGAGTTCTTTGCTTCAATTTTGAAAAATGGAATGTTCTCATATCAAGCTGTAAAATGTTGGAACTCTCTACCTTACAAAGTAAGATCAGATATCTTCTATTTAACTTTTAGCAGAAATGTCTTAAATGTTAATTAACATCCAAATAAGTTAGATAGTAATTATGTTTATACAAAATATAAAAATCTTTATTGTATTGCATAAAGAAAAGGCCCGAGAGCCTGTCTCGACAGGCCTAGTTAAGCACGGGCTAGGCCTGTTCGGGAAGGCTTGGGGCGGAAGGTTAGTGTGTGTGTGTGGGGGAGTGGGGGTAGGCAGCACTCTCATCTGGTGGGCTCAGGAGCAGGGATGATTGGCTTAAAAGAAGCCAGCTAGCCCATGAGCCCGTTTCTCAGAGCTGTTTGGAGGGGAGGTTGCCTCCAAGACTCAGGGCGTTTCCTGATCCTCAGAGGCAGCTTTTGGCGATGGTGTCGGGTTCTGGAGCTGCTGGGGAAAAGTACATGCTGGAGAGGTTTCCCTGTGTGCTAGTGACTCCCTTGATGAGAGTCCGGAGCAGGTGGGTGCAAGGGTTCTGCCGGCCCCTTTATCTTCCCACAGATCTAAGGAGATGGCCCGGTCTACAATTGCAGTAGAGGCTGCACTAGGTGCAGTTAGGAAGCGCCGGGAAACAACTTCTCTGGCCAGGCCCAGCAAGCAGGGGGTGGGTTCTAGGTCGAGGGGGTCAGGATCGGTGGAATTGTCGGTGGGCCCATCTTCCCTTTCTGACTTGATGGGGCTGGCCTTGGAAGGGGGGGGGCTTGTTAGGGGAGTCTGTTTTAGCTCCTCTCCCTCCATCTGCTGCCTTCATCGAGGCTCTGGCGGGGGGGAGGGTGGATGGTTTTCCATCCGAGGCACCTGGTGGCCTGGCCTGTTTGCCTCCTGGGGGCTCTCAGTCCACGGGTGGAAGGGGTGTTGTGAGTTCGGCTGCGATTATCAGACACTCTCAGCCTTCCTGTCCTGTGCCAGGGGGTTCTGGGGGTGTTCCCTACAAGCATGGGCGGCCCCTCTACAGGTTGGGGCCCCTTTTCATGGGGCCATTGGCCGCCCTTCGTTTGCCCTCATGGGCGGCAGCTGCTGCCCTTCCCCCGCCCTGGGCCAGTTTGCCCCCACAGGCAGATATGCGTTGGGCATTCCCAGGATTCCCTGTGGGTGTGGAGTAGGTGTCCCGAGGGGCCGGGGGGGGGGGTCGTGAGTCATAGGGGCTGGTCCTGCTGCTCCCTCTTTTTGTCTTTACAGGTGCAGGACGTGCAGAGCCGGTGCCAGTCGTGACCAGCCATGTGGAGCCTGGGACAGCAGGACACCCCTCTACATCTCCGGTGGACGGTGCCAGCGGCAGGACAGCAGCAGGTCTGGAGTAAACCCCACTCATCGTGGACATGGAGATGCATCCGGAGAGAGCATCTGGAGATGGCCCTGCTGCAGTCCTGGGGACTTCCATGGCAGGTGCTGGAGCTTTAGGATCAGGTAATAGATCATCCTTTAGAAGGGTGCAGGACTGGGGCACGCGGAGGAAAAAGGAGGGGAAGGGAAAGCGGCATAGGGCTTCTTCCTCTTCTTCTGACTTCTCTTCCTCCTCCTCCATTTCCTCCTCTTCTTCTTCTCCTTCCAGGGGCATCTCCCATCCTGCGGAGACAGCAGTGGCTGATGGGTAGGGGACTAGGGGCCTGCCCACCTTGGTGGCCCTTTCTGAATTATGGGAGCAGGTCCGTGTTTGTTGCGTAGGAAGATCAGGTGGAGGAAATGTATTGATATATTTTGGTTACTGGAGGGCAGGGGGCGCTGGAAGGCTAAGAAGAAAGGTAAGACACAGGCCGAGGGTGTGAGGGAGCGCAAGGTGGCAAAAACAGTGGTTAATTGGATACTATCCTTTCTGCGCTTGGCCGGTGTATGGAGACGTTGAGACCCGGGCCAGTATGGCATTTTGTTAGCTTACGCGGACACGGTTCTGGACTCTTTTCAGTGGTTTGGAGGATGGTCATGGTTGAATTACAATGAAGCCTTTAGGGACAAGATGGAGGAGAACCCCCATATGTCCTGGGGGGATATAGGATATCAACTTATGGTTGGTTCGCATGGCTCCTCGGTCATCAGCGGTGGGAGTGGGGGGGGGGGGGGGGCGGGCAAGGCGGGGCTCGCCCTTGTGACTCCAGGTAGGTCCTTTCGTGCCTCGGGTACGGGGGTCAGTGCCCCAGGAGCCAGATCGGTTTCCTCCTCCGAGGTGTGTTGGTGGTTCAACAGACCTTCGTGTCCCTTTCCTGACTGCAAGTTTCGACACGTCTGTACCACCTGTGTACAAGGACATGCTGGAGCAAAATGTCCGAAGAAGGGGGCTGGAGGACTGTCCACGGCATAACTGTAATTGGTTTAGCCAGACCCCTACGCCAGTGAGGGTCCATGCGATGCTGTTATGGTTCCATCGGTACCCAGTTAGGGAGGCTGCAGAGATCTTAGGGAGGGGTTTCACGGAAGGGTTTGTCATTCCATTCCAGGGTTGGTTGGTCAACAATTGGGTGCGCAACTCGGTGTCTACCACTCGGCTGCAGGAGGTGGTGAGGCAAAAACTGGTGGAGGAGATTGAGTTGGGCAGGATTCCTGGCCCATTCGATTGTCAACCTTTTCCATCCTTTATGTTCGCTCTTTTGGTGGTTATACCTAAAAAGCGCCTTGAAAATTCCGCCTCATTCACAACCTCTTGTACCCAATGGGTTGTTCCGTAAATGCAGGCATTCCCAAGGAATTCTGCTCGGTGCAGTACTCATCATTTGACAGTGCGGTGCGTCTGATACACCAATATGGTGTTGGGGCGCAATTGGCTAAAGTGCATATTAAGGAGGCCTTCCAGCTGCTGCCTGTCCAACCTTCTTCATTTCCGTTGCAGGGTTTCCATTTTGAGGGGTTGTTTTACTTTGTCCAATGTATGCCGATGGGTTGTTCGGTCTCCTGTGCTAACTTCGAGTGGTTCAGCTCCTTTGTACACTGGGTGACCACACAGAGGTCTGGGCTCAACAGTTTGGTGCACTATTTGGATGATTTTCTCTTCATTGGGGCGTCAGATGGCATGGACTGTGGCCATTTGTTAAGTGTCTTTATGTTGGTTGCAGAGGACTTTGGCATTTCTTTGTCCTCCGACAAAATGGAGGGCCCCGTTTCGGTGCTCACCTTCCTGGGCATCGAAATTGATTGTTTGTGGATGGTTACCCATTTGCCTCAGGAGATGGTGGCACAGTTGGAAGACCAGACTATGGCAGTGTTACAGGCCCATAAGGTTGCCTTGCATTCCGTGCAGTCACTGGTGGGGAGCCTTAATTTTGCATGTCGGGTCATCCCGATGGGTCGCGCCTTTTCTCGACTCCTGGCTTTTGCGACATCTGGGGTCAAAAAGCCACATCATTATGTACGTTTGTTCTCGGGGGTTCGACGTGATCTGCATATATGGTTGGAGTTCTTGTCAAGGTTCAATGGTACTTTGGTGCTTCAGAGCAAGGAAGTGTCCAATGTGGACCTCAACTTGTTTATGGATGCAGCAGGAGGCTTGGGTCTCAGGGTGTACTGTGCAGGCTCTTGGTGCGCTGCCCCATAGCCGGACAGTTGGACCATGACCAGGGTTACAAAGAACATTACCTTTTTGGAGCTGTTTCCGTTTGTGGTGGCCTGTGAGTTGTAGTCTGAGAAGTTGCAGAATAAAAGTATGCTGGTGTGGTGCGACAATCAGGGTGTGGTGGAGGGGGTGAACAAACAGGTTGTGCATTGCTTGCTGGTGAACTCCTTGATTAGGGAACTGGTTCTGAATTGTCCCGCGACTGAATGTTCACCTGTGGACTAGGCACATGCCAGGGATTTCCAATCACTTGGCTCTCTTTCTTTTTTCAGTTTCAGATTTTCCAGGCTCTCGCAAAGGAGGCAGACGAGGAGGGACAGCTGATGCCAGGGCATCTTTGGCGGCTAGGTGTGGGAGATGCTGAGAGCCTCGGTCACACCTGCCATGTGGTCGGCATATACCTACAGTTATGACAGAGTGACCAGCTACCACCGGTGCCCACATTGAGCTGGCATGGGCTTACTGCTGCTTAGTAAAAGGGCAACTTAGCTTCTCAACTCTGTGGATTCCTGTAGTGCTCACATTGTCTGCAGTCTCATCAAACCTTTTATTCAAGCCAGTTTCTCTCTCTTCAGGCACCCTAGCTCCAATATTTCAGTTGCAAGATCAATGAGTTATATTACCTTATCTATCTATGCTTATCTGCATGTCTAAATCTAGCCTTCATGGGAATTCAGACAAGTCTTAAACTAGTTTCCATTCCTGAATTTTCAGCCAACTTGCTGAAGAACGGTGCAGGGAATCAGGCCAAAAGCAGTGGAAGTGAGTGGTAGGGGTGGACCACTGCCACTTTCTTTTAAAATCCTTATAGATGCAGAAGAGGGTGGAAGGGGCAGCTCCACTACTCAAGAAATCCCAGAAGACTGAAGTCCAAAGGAAGATGTTCCTAGGCTGGAGGAAGAATTTGCAGTCTGCTGAGATTGAGATGCAGTGGGATTTAGATAGAGAGCAAAAGATTAACTCTGATGAAGGCATCAAAAGTAGTGGAAATAGATGAAAGAGACAGCCAGAGAAATTGAAAGAGCCCATTAAACGCCATAAAATCCCAATTCCAATAAATAAACCAGAGGGCCAACATAGAAGAAAGATAGGCTTGAAGGTCCTTAAACACATAAAGAGCCAACAGAGCAGGAAAGGAGATCAAAAGGCCCCTCTATCAAATGAGAATGAGGAATAGAGTTCAGCCACTGAGAAGAGTCAGATATCTCTTCCTGAGGTACTTCACAGGATCAGGAAAACTAATGTTTAAGGAGTGGGGCAAAGTGAAAAAGCACTGTAATTGAAATGTGAAAAGAACTTTGAACACAAGATCAAAATAAGCTGGAAAGCCACAAATTACATGGAGGGTACCATCAGCAAGATAGATTGGAAGGTCCTCCCAAAATTCTAGAGACAACATAGCAGCAAGAGAAGCTGAAAAGCCCAAGAACACCCAAAAGAGAGCCAACAGAACATAAGATAGGCTGGAAGGACCAAAAATGTCTGAACAGTGCCAAGACTGCACCAAGATATGCTAGAATAACAAAAAAAGCCTTCAGAACTGCCAAAGCAGTAGCAAAACTGACGAGACAAGCCACAAACACTTGAATAGTGCCTACATCAGCAAGACAGGCTGGACAAACCCTAAAACACCCAGAGAGTGCTACCACAGCAGCAAGAGAAGCTGAAAGGCCCAAGAACACCCATGACTAGATGGAAGGACCAAAAATATCTGAAGAGTACCAACACTACACTAAGATATGCTGGAAGACCACTAAAGCTTTCAGTAGCAAAACTGACAAGACAAGCCGCAAACACTTGAATAGTGTTTACATCAGCAAGACAGACTGGACAAACCCTAAAACTCCCAGAGAACGTCAACACAGCAGCAAGATAGGATCAAATGCCCAGAAACACATCAAGAGAGCCAATGGAGCACTAAGCTGAAAGGCCGAAAAACAGCTAAGGAGTGACACGCTAGCACCAAAATAGGCTGACAGGTACTAAAACACTTGACAAGTACCAACAGAGCAGTAAACCAGGCTGAAAGGTCCAAACACAACCAACACAAAACCAAAATTGGCTACAAGGTCCAACCACACCTGAAGAGTATCAACAGAGGACTAAAATAGACTAACCCCCCCCCCCCCCCTAAAATATCTGAAGACAGCAGCAACATAGTTTGAAAACTTCTACCTCTACACAGAAGAAGTACCAGGGAAAACCAATGTTACAGGAGTGGGGCCAGGTCAACAGACTTTCCCCCCTCTCCAGGCCTCTAAAATTTGAGTCAGACATTTTCTCCCTCTCCAAGCTATTACCTTTAAAGACAGACTTTTTCCTCCTCTCCAGAGTTCTAGACTTTGAGAAAAAATTTATACTCTCTCCAGACTTTTAGCCTTTGGGACAGATTTCCCTCGCTCCAGATTTCTATCCTTCGGGGACAGACTTTTTTCTCCTCTCCAGAATTCTAGCCTTTGAGATAGACTTCTTCCCTTTCTCCAGACTTCTGTCTTTTGGGGATATACTTTTTTTCTGCTCTCCAGAC
Source organism: Microcaecilia unicolor (assembly GCF_901765095.1). Classification (NCBI taxonomy): domain Eukaryota; kingdom Metazoa; phylum Chordata; class Amphibia; order Gymnophiona; family Siphonopidae; genus Microcaecilia; species Microcaecilia unicolor. The sequence goes on from NC_044032.1 coordinate 642,974,456, forward strand.
TTCTAAACTTGGGGACAGACTTTTTTTCCCCCTCTCCAGATTTCTATTCTTTAGGGACAGATTTGTTTTCCCTCTCTCCAGACTTCTAGTGTTTAAGACATAACATTTTCTCCTTCTCCTGGCTTCTAACCTTTGGGACACACATTTTCCTCTCTCTAGATTTTTATCATTTGGGATGGACTTTTTCCTTCTCTCTAGACTTCTAGCCTTTGCTACTCACTTTTTCCCGCCTCTAGATTTCTATCCTTTGAGACAGACTTCTAGCCTTTGAAAAAGACATTTTTTCCCCTCCATGCTGTCAGCCTTTTGGACTGACTTTTTCTCTCTCTCCAGACCTCTGGCCTTTGAAACATAACATTTTTTCCCTCTCCAGGCTTCTAAACTTTGGGACATACATTTACCCCTCTCTACATTTCTAGCTTTTGGAACAGATTTGCAACAGAAATTTTCCCCTTTCTAGATTTCTATCGATTTTTCCTCTCTCCAAGATGCTAGCCTTTGAGACAGACCTTTTACCTCTTTTCAGACATCTATCCTTGGGTGACAGACTTATCTACTCTCCAGAATTCTAGCCTTTGGGTCAGGCTTTTCATCTCTCCAGAATTTTAGCATTTGGAACACAGTATTTCCCTCTCTCCAGATTTCTTGCCTTTGGGACATACTTTTTATCTCTCTACAGATTTATATCTTTTGAGGCAGACTTTTTCATTCTGTCCAGACTTCTGAACTTTGGGGACAGACCTTTTTCTCCGTCTCCAGACCTTATGCCTTTGAGACAGACTTTTTCCCTCTCTCTCCAGATTTCTGTCCTTTGGGGACAGACTCTTTTCTTTTCTCCAGACTTCTGAACTTTGGGGGACAGACTTTTTCCCTCTTTTCTATTCTGTGGGACAGACTTGTTTCCTCTCTCAAAACTTATAGCCTTTGGGACAGAATTTTTTCTCTGACAAGATTTCTAGCCTTTGAGACAGACTTTTCCCCCTATCCAGGCTTTCAGCCTTTCAGACAGATCTTTTCTCTCTCTCCAGACCTCTAGCCTATAAATCATAACATTTCCCCCCTGCCTGGCTTCACTCTTTGGGGACAGACGTTTTGCCCTTTTTCCAGACTTCTAGCCTTTAAGACAGTCATTTTCCCTCTCTCCAGATTGCTAATTTTTGGGACAGACTTTTTTCTACTCTTGAGAATTCTAGCCTTTAGGACAGAGTTTTTCCTTTCTCCAGATTTCTATCCATTGGAGACTGACTTATTCCCTCTCTCAACTTCTAGCTTTTGGACAGACTTTTTTCTCCCCTCTCCAGACTTCTAGCCTTTCCTATAGATTTTCTCCCCTATCTAGAATTCTATCCTTTGGGACAGACTTTTTCCCTCTTTCCAGACTTCCATCCTTTAAGGCAGACCTTTAACCTCTCCCCAAATTTCTAGCCTTTGGGGCAGACTATTTCCCTCTCTTTAGATTTGTGTCCTTTCTGGACTTACTTGTTCCCTCTCTCCAAACTTCTAGCATTTGGAATAGAGTTTTCCCTCTCTCCAGATTTCTCACTTTTGGGACAGACTTTTTCTCTCCAGATTTTTTTTTTCCTTTTGGGACTGACTTTTCTCCAAGGACAAGCAGGCATAATATTCTCCCATGTGGCTAATTTCATCCACAGAGCCTGGTGTAGACACTCCAAAGTGTACTGTGACTTTAAATCTTTGAGGCAGTGCCCTCACCGCGCATGTGTGGGTGCCTTCCAGCCTGACGCTTGAGCATGGGACCAGCAGTCCCAGTTTGAAATGGTGAACAATAGAGAGGTTGAGGTAATATTGCAGTCACTTACACCTACACGATCTTGCGTGACCCTTGTTCCACAGGAGTGTTACGTACACTTTCTCATAAGGTTGCGCCATCGATTTGTTGTATTGTAAATCAGTCTCTTTGTGATGGTATTTTTCACAATTTTGTAAACAGGCTACAGTAAAGCCGCTGTTGACGAGGATAGGGCTGGACCCTACTGAGTTGTGTAATTATCAACCAATATTGATCATTCCTTTTTTAGGTAAAGCTCTTGAGAAAATAATTTTGAAACAGCTTGACGAATTTGTGAACAAAGTCGGAGGCCTAGATTTGTTTTAGTATGGTTATAGGCATGTACATAGTGCTGAGACACTGTTGATTTCAACCGTGGATTTTGTAAAGAGAAATATGGATGATAATACATGCTACTGTTTAGTATCTCTTGATGTCCCCAGTGCTTTTGATTCTGTCAATTTGGATTTGATGCTTGAGAAATTACAACAGAGAGGGGTGGCTGGATGGGTGCTGCAGTGGTTTCATTCTTATTTGAAAGGACAATCTATAGTTGTACAGAGTGGGTCACAAGTATCGGCCTAAGTGATGACTGATTTTGGTGTACCACAGGGGTCAGCCCTGTCAGCTTTACTATTTAATATATATCTGGCATTTATAGGTAAGATGTTTCAATCATTAGGGCTTGATTATTGTGTGTGCGGATGATGTGCAATTTTTTTCCAATGCAGTTTTGGGGTGATCGTTTGAATTATCAGTTGAGTGGGTATATGATGAGAGTGAAACAATGGATGGAAGAAAATGGTCTGGTTTTAAATGTGGCCAAAACAGAGGTTATGATCATGGGGAGGGAAGAGTTGGAAGAATGGCCAGAGACTGTTTGTTTGGGAGATATGGATGGTCCAGTTAGGAAGGAGATGAAATTACTGGGGATTATTTTAGATTGTAAACTTTTACTATGAGAATCTGAAGGTGGACAAACCTATGGGGCTGGATGGGATACATCCCAGGATACTGAAGGAGCTCAGGGAGGTCATGGCAGGACCTCTTAAAGATTTATTTAATAGATATTTAGAGACGGGAGAGGTTCCGCAGGATTAGAGATGAGTGGGTGTGGTCCCTCTTCACAAAAGTGGAGACAGGAAATAAGTGGGAAACTACAGACCGGTAAGTCTCACGTCGGTGGTAGGAAAAATAATGGAGTCACTGCTGAAAGAAAGGATAATTAACCTTCTAGAAGCCAATGGATTATAGGACCCGAGGCAACATGGCTTTACAAAAGGAAAATCCTGCCAAACAAATCTTATTGACTTCCTTGACTGGATGACCAAAGAACTGGATGAAGGACGTGCGCTAGATGTAATCTACTTGGATTTCAGCAAAACCTTTGATACGGTCCCCCACAGAAAACTTGTGAATAAGCTGAAAGGGTTGAACTTAGGACCAAAAGTGGTGAACTGGATAAGAAACTGGTTGACTGACAGGTGGTAGAGGGTGGTGGTAAATAGAATCCACTCAGAGGAAAGGAAAGTGAGCAGTGGAGTTCCTCAGGGGTCGGTGCTAGGGCCAATTCTGTTTAATATATTTGTGGAGATATTGCTGAAGGGTTGGAAGGAAAGGTTTGCCTTTTTGCGGATGACATGAAAATAGCCAATAGAGTGGATACCCTGGAGGGAGTAGAAACAATGAGAAGGGATCTCCAAATGTTAGAAGAATGGTCGAGGGTCTGGCAGTTAAAATTTAATTCCAGGATATGTAGAGTGATGCACTTGGGGTGCAGAAACCCCAAGTGCATCGCTCTGGCAGTTAAAATTTAATGCTAAGAAGTATAGCGTGATGCACTTGGGGTGCAGAAACCCGAAAGAGAGATAGCGGATAGGAGGGGAGAGATTAGTAAGCTCGACTCAGGAGAGAGAACTTGGGGTGTTAGTGTATGAGGATCTGAAGGTGAAGAAACAATGCAACAAGGCGATGGCCCTGGCCAGAAGGATGCTAGGCTGCATAGAGAGGGGCCTAACCAGCAGAAGAAAGGAGGTGTTGATGCCCCTGTTCAAGTCGTTGATGAGGCCCCACTTGGAGTACTGTGTTCAGTTTTTGAGGCTGTATCTTGCTAAAGATGTAAAAAGACTGGAAGTGGTGCAAAGAAAAGCTACAAAAATGGTATGGAATTTGCGTTGCAAACCGTATGAGGAGAGACTTGCTGACCTGAACATGTATACCTTGGAGGAAAGAGGAAACAGGGGTGACATGATACAGATGTTCAAATATTTGAAAGGTGTTAAATCCGCAAACGAATCTTTTCTGGAGATGGGAAAGCGGTAGAACTAGAGGACATGAATTGAAGTTGAAGGGGGACAGACTCAAGACTAATGTCAGGAAGTATTTTTTCACAAAGAAGGTGGTGGATATGTGGAATGCCCTCCCTTGGGAGGTGGTGGAGATGAAAACGGTAATGGAATTCAAACATGCGTGGGATAAACACAAATGAATCCTGTTTAGAAGGAATGGTTCCATGAAATCTTAGTGGAGATTGGGTGGCGACACCGGTAATTGGGAAACAAAATGGGAGCTGGGCAGATGTCTACGTGGCTGAATAGAAATGTGGCTGAATAGATATGGATCGTGGCTGAATAGATATGGATGGGCTGGAGTGCAAATTTTAAGGGTCTGCGGCATTAGCCTCAGAACTTTTAGTAAAGGAACAGTGCTGGGCAGACTTTTACAGTCTGTGCTCTGAGAAAAGCAGGAGGGTAATTGATCTGCAAACTCCAAGATGGAAACCAAACGAAGCAGATAGGTATGTGGAAAACAATATTTAATGGATATAAGTCAATAAAAATTAGCAAGCTAATTTTTATTGACTTGTATCGATTAAATATTGTTTTCCACATATGTATCTGCTTCATTTGATTTCCATCTGAGAAGAGCAAGGACATATCAAACTCAGGTATACATTTAAAGTAGCACATACCATGTAAAATGAGTTTATCTTGCTGGGCAGAGTAGATGGACACTCAGGAGCAAGATTGTGCTTGCAAGACTGAAAGCACTGGAATAGTGCCAGAACATTAGGAAGACATGCAGAAAGCACCACTATAGACTGAAAGGCTTTAGATACCAGATAATTGCGATAAAATTGCAAGACTGTCCAGACAAGCCCTTAAATACCCGCAAATTGTCAAAGTAACAGTGAGAAAGGATGGAAGGCCAAAAAACATCTGCTACCTGATCTGACCTTGCCTGGAACTCATATCACAGTTGCCTGCCACCTGTCTTGACCTTGCCTGGAACCCGGATCACGCTTGTCTACTGCATGACCTTGCCTGGAAGACGGATCACTGCTGCCTGACCTGACGTAGCCTGGAGCCCAGAGTACGCTGTCTGATGCTCCCTTGACCTATCCATGTTGTCCAGAGACTGAATTTACTACTACTACTACTATTTAGCATTTCTATAGCGCTACAAGGCATACGCAGCGCTGCACAAACATAGAAGAAAGACAGTCCCTGCTCAAAGAGCTTACAATCTAATAGACAAAAAAATAAATAAAGTAAGCAAATCAAATCAATTAATGTGAACGGGAAGGAAGAGAGGAGGGTAGGTGGAGGTGAGTGGTTACAAGTGGTTACGAGTCAAAAGCAATGTTAAAGAGGTGGGCTTTCAGTCTAGATTTAAAGGTGGCCAAGGATGGGGCAAGACGTAGGGGCTCAGGAAGTTTATTCCAGGCGTAGGGTGCAGCGAGACAGAAGGCGCGAAGTCTGGAGTTGGCAGTAGTGGAGAAGGGAACAGATAAGAAGGATTTATCCATGGAGCGGAGTGCACGGGAAGGGGTGTAGGGAAGGACGAGTGTGGAGAGATACTGGGGAGCAACAGAGTGAGTACATTTATAGGTTAGTAGAAGAAGTTTGAACAGGATGCGAAAACGGATAGGGAGCCAGTGAAGAGTCTTGAGGAGAGGGGTAGTATGAGTAAAGCGACCCTGGCGGAAGATGAGACGGGCAGCAGAGTTTTGAACCGACTGGAGAGGGGAGAGGTGACTAAGTGGGAGGCCAGCGAGAAGCAGATTGCAGTAGTCTAAACGAGAGGTGACAAGGGTGTGGATGAGGGTTTTGGTAGAGTGCTCGGAAAGAAAGGGGCAGATTTTACGGATGTTGTAAAGAAAGAAACGACAGGTCTTGGCAATCTGCTGGATATGAGCAGAGAAGGAGAGAGAAGAGTCAAAGATGACCCCAAGGTTTCGAGCTGAGGAGACAGAGAGAATGAGAGAGCCATCAACAGAAATAGAAAACGGGGGGAGCGGGGAGGTGGGTTTGCGATAATTTCTATTCTGCGACCCAGCCTGACTGCCCCTTTCAGAGGACCCTCGAAGTCCTGCCGGCCACTTGAACCCAAGGTCTCAACCTGCAGGGAATGGCGGTTGGTCCGGATGAAGACCCAGGAGCTTTGTCAGCTGCTAGACACCAGCTTCAGGTACCGGCACAGGGGATCACCATTCACTGCACTATGGAAACGCGACACCTGAAATACAAATGAAGATCCCCAGGGGGAATACTTCATGCACTGCTTGAAGTTAGATCTTGAGGAATGTAGAGACAAAATATAAATTTATGGAGTTCCTTTCTTACTTTGTTTGACTGTAAACCGTTTCAACTTTCTTAGAAAACAGAAGCAGTATATTAAACCTATAAACAATGTGATAAAGGCCTCGCATCCAGTGGGAGTGGGTGGAAGGGGCGGTACCACTGGATGCAATGGGTCAGAACTCCACATAAAGAGCAAAGAAGCAGAAAGATAGAATTTGAAGGCCCTCAAACACAGTTTTAACACAGCAGGAAGATGTGCTGAAAGGCCCTAAAACAGAATAGGAACAGTTGAAGGCACTATGGAAGAGATCTAAAATACAAGTTTAATAATAGTGCCAAGACACTGCTTGTCAACAAATATACTAATGGAAATTTTAAAAAGATCTTTGAAGAGAGTGAGCACAACTTGAAGACCAGTGGCGTTCCTAGGCTGCCTGACACCCGGGGCGGATCGCCGATGCGCCCCCCCCCCCCCCCCCCCGGGTGCAGCGCGGCTCCCCCTGGTGAAATTAACCCCCCCCCCCCCCCACGGGTGCATTTTTACCTGCTGGGGGGGGGTGCCATGTGCCTGTTGGCTGAGTCTGCTCGTTCCCTCCCTGCTGCTCCCTCTGCCCCGGAACAGGAAGTAACCTGTTCCGTGCAGAGGGAGCAGCAGGGAGGGAACGAGCAGACTCGGCCAACAGGCATGCGGCACCCCCCCAGCGGCGTGCACCCGGGGCGGACCGCCCCCACCGCCCCCCCCCCTTGGTGCGCCACTGTTGAAGACAGACTTGAAGAACCAAAATCATCCAAACAGACCTGAAGAGTGCCAAGTCAGGAGCAAGATTGTGCGTGCAAGATTGAAAGCATTGGAACAGTGCCAGAACATCAGGAAGACATGCAGGAAGATCAAAATGCAGCCCAAAGCAAGCCAACAAAGCACCACTATAGACTGAAAGGCTTTACATACCAGATAATTGCGATAAAATTGGAAGACTGTCCAGACAAGCCCTTAAATTCCTGCAAATTGTCAATATAACAGTGAAAAGGGATGGAAGGCCAAAATCCGCTTGCTGCATGATCTGACCTTGCCCGGAACTCCGATCACACTTGTCTGCCACCTGTCCTGACCTTGCCTGGAACCCGCATCACGCTTGTCTACTGCCTGACCTTGCCTGGAATCCGGATCACTGCTGCCTGACCTGACGTAGCCTGGAGCCCAGAGTACGCTGCCTGATGCTCCCTTGACCTATCCATGTTGTCCAGAGACTGAATTTCTATTCTGCGACCCGGCCTGACTGCCCCTTTCAGAGGACCCTCGAAGTCCTGCCGGCCGCTTGAACCCAAGGGCTCAACCTGCAGGGAATGCCGTTTGGTCTAGATGAAGATCCAGGAGCTTTGTCGGCTGCTAGACACCGGCTTCAGGTACCGGCACAGGGGATCGCCATTCACTGCACTATGGAAACGCGACACCTGAAATACAAATGAAGATCCCCAGGGGGAATACTTCATGCACTGCTTGAAGTCAGATCTTGAGGAATGTAGAGACAAAATATAAATTTATGGAGTTCCTTTCTTTTGTTTAAGTTTCACTGTAAACCGTTTCAACTTTCTTAGAAAACAGAAGCAGTATATTAAACCTATAAACAATGTGACAAAGGCCTCGCATCCAGTGGGAGTGGGTGGAAGGGGCGGTACCACTGGATGCAATGGGTCAGAACTCCACATAAAGAGCAAAGAAGCAGAAAGATAGAATTTGAAGGCCCTCAAACACCCAAAGAGTTTTAACACAGCAGGAAGATGTGCTGAAAGGCCCTAAAACAGAATAGGAACAGCTGAAGGCACTAAGGAAGAGATCTAAAATACAAGGTTATTAATAGTGCCAAGAGACTGCTTGTCAACAAATATACTAATGGAAATTTGAAAGAGAACTTTGAAGAGAGCGAGCACAACTTGAAGGACTAAAATCATCCAAACAGACCTGAAGAGTGCCAAGTCAGGAGCAAGATTGTGCGTGCAAGATTGAAAGCATTGGAACAGTGCCAGAACATCAGGAAGACACGCAGGAAGATCCAAAAGCAGCCCAAAGCAAGCCAACAAAGCACCACTATAGACTGAAAGGCTTTAGATACCAGATTATTGCGATAAAATTGCAAAACTGTCCAGACAAGCCCTAAAATACCTGCAAATTGTCAAAGTAACAGTGAGAAAGAATGGAAGGCCAAAAAAACACCATAGGAATCCTAACACAGTGCCAGGATAAGCCAAAAGACCCCAAAACACTGGATGAGTGACAATTAATCAAGACAACTGGCTGAAGGCAATAACATGAGTTCCAATTCTCAAAGTAGGAGACCAATAATCAAGACGTACAGTAACGGAACTCTGAAGAGCCAAAAAGACCCAGAGAGAGCCAACACAGCGGCAAGATTAACTGGAAGTTCCAAAAAATGCTGAAATCTATAACCTTTCAGACTTTAAATTAAAAGCTAAGGACTTGACCAACAGATTCCAGATTTGTGGCTACCCTCGAAACCTCTAAAGAATGGCAACTTAGCAGGAAGGCACCCAAACACCCGAAGGTAGACAACATAACAATATAGGCCCTGAAACACTTAAGAACTGACAATATAGTGGCAAGACAGGACAAAAAAAACCTTGAAGCACCAAAATACTGCCAACACTAAAACCTTGAAGCACCAAAATACTGCCAGCACTGTAACAAATCAGGAAGGTAGCCAATTTCTTAAAAGAGTGCCAACACAGCAGCTAGATTGAATGAAGACAGCAAGGAAGATACCAGGATATGCTGGAAGACTAAAACACCAATACCAACATAGTACCAAACTAGGTTCAAAGACCATAAAACATTCAAAGAAAACCAAAACAAGCTGTAAGGACCAAAAACACTTGATAAGTGTAACACTGAACATTCAATTCAAGCTTCTCCTTCTTACCTACAAATGCACTCAGTCTGCTGCCCCTCACTATCTTTCTACCCTCATCTCCCCTTACGTTCCCGCCCGTAACCTCCGTTCACAGGATAAATCCCTCCTCTCAGTACCCTTCTCCACCACCGCCAACTCCAGGCACCGCTCATTCTGCCTCACCTCACCCTATGCTTGGAACAACCTTCCTGAGCCCTTACGCCAAGCCCCCTCCCTGCCCGTCTTCAAGTCTTTGCTTAAAGCCCACCTCTTCAATGCTGCGTTCGGCACCTAACCCTTACCGTTCAGTGAATCCAGACTGCCCCAATTTGACTGCCCCTATCGGACCGACCGTTCACTTGTCTATTAGATTGTAAGCTCTTTGAGCAGGGACTGTCTCTCTTTGTTAAATTGTACAGCGCTGCGTAACCCTAGTAGCGCTCTAGAAATGTTAAGTAGTAGTAGTAGTAAACCCTAAAACATCTGAAGAATGCCAGCACAGCAGCAAGACAAGCTGGAGGCAACAAAACACTCAAAGAGAGACAACTCAGCAGCAAGATAGGCTGCAAAACCCTTAACTTGTGAATACAACACAGCAGCAAGACTGGACAGACAACACCTAAAACATTTGTACCATGCCAGGACATCAGCAAGACAGGCTGGACCAGTGCTAAAACAACTAATTGCAACAGATCACCAATACATGCTGAAAGGATTTGAAGCACATGAAGAGTGACAACATAGCAGCAAGTCAGGCTGGAGGCAACAAAATACCCATAGAGAGACAACAGAGCAGCAATGTAGGCTGGAAGGCTGAGCTACCCTAAAACAGCTGAAGAGGGTAACAAAGTACCAAATCAGGCTCAAAGACACTAAAATGAAAAACTAGTACTAGTCACAGTAGACTACTAGTCAGCAGGTACAGTAATGAAACCTTTGAAACAAATTTGAAAAGAGATGACACAACAGAAAGATAATCTGGAAGACCCACAGATACCCAAAGTGAGCCAACATAGTGCCATGATATGCTGGAAGGCTCTAAAACACCTGAAGTGTGCAACACAGCAGCAAGACTGGCCAGAGAGGCCCTAACACACCTGAGTGGTGCCACTATAACAGAAAGCCAGGAACAACATGGCCTAGAACAAGTAAAGAGAGCCACCATATCACCAAAACACTTGACTAATGTAAATACAGCAGTGAGACAAGATGGAAGGCCAATAAACACCAAAGAAGTACCAGCATAGGCTGAAAGGCCCTAAACACCTGACGAGTGACAACAGAGCAGCAAGACTGGCTGGAAGGCCCCAAAACAATTCTAGTACTTGTAGCAGGAGACCAGTAGTCAAGACGTATTACTTTTGAAAGTGTAAACCACTTAGATGTCTTTGTATATATTAGCGGTATATCAAATAAAGTTGAACTTGAAATTAAACTTGAAAAAAACTTTGAAGAGAGCCAACATGGAAGGAAGATGGCTGGAAAAATAAAAATGGAGCCCCAGACGTGTTCTAAACACAATTTCCTGTATAACGTTTATGTTCAAACACTTTCTAACCGGTATAAATAAATATCACTGTGTTTCCACCAAAATGTTATTGTGTCAGAGTGTATTCAGATAGCTCCGTGTGCCTACTATGTTGGGGCTCTTAAAAAGTGCTTCTAATACACTCTAATAACAAGCTTATTACCCTAGTGACCCCAAAAAGACTATTCCTTTACCAGTGAAAGGTGTCAGTGAAAAGTATTCATTTGTTTCAAATCAAATCTATAATTTTCCCTTATTTTCAAGCATCATGATATTTTCTTATATATCTTGACACAAACTGTTTCAGGGATAAGATGTCACCTACTTAAATACAGAGTAGAACCAAACTCCATAGATCCAAATGTAAGTCTAAGTGCTTTGAAAATTAGCTTCATGGGGATCTATCCGAGTAGACGGGAACAACAAAGGCTAATTAACAACACTACAACAATTTTAGAGTCGGGGATGGGAGAGAAATGGTGGTGAAATGGTGAATTTTCCAGCTTATGAATTATACGAATATTTCATGAAGTGTACTTCTCTAGTTTGGCCAGCAGGTGGTGCATGTTTTATATTTAAAGCTGTTACAGAGATGTGAAGCAACCTGCAGTGATGTGGCTAGCTACTTTTTAAAAATGTTGTTCTGGGCTCTGATTGGCCCAGGAGAGAAAGATCTCTTCACTGAGGCCCTGTAAGCAGTTATATTCTGTAACTTGTGAACAGCTATATTTCCTGTACTCCCCAAGCACTATCCAGGTAGTGACAAAATGTTTAGTTTTATAATTGATCCTTATTCAGTTACCTATTATTTTCCATCTGTTTTTATAGTTCACTGTTCAATATTTTTATGGAAATAAACATAATTGTTTATTGGCTCTGATGTCCTGGACTAAGAATCCTGGTAGTTTGTGTATTGGGGTCTATGGGTGCTTTCTAGAAACTGTGGGAACCACTGGGAGTGTGGCCCCAATAACCTAGAAATCACCAGGGAATACTTTCAGAGTGGGAGACTCACCCAGAGGCAAGTGGGACCCAGTCGGCAGGAGGAGGGTGCTACTGTAGAGCACAAGCGGCAGATGCAGGTGGACCTGAGCTGTGCTGGAGATAGACCCTCTAAGTGGCCGCAGGGATAACCCCAGGTTGGTGATAGGCATTCTCTGACAAATACTCTATACCACACACCGAGTTTGGCCAGTAACTTCAAGTCTATCATCTGTTGCACCAAAAGGGATATAAGAAGATTATACAGGGAATTGTATCCACTGGAAACGATCTCCATGATTCCATAAATTTGTGCCTCCAACTTTATACGGAGGGCTGGATTCAGTAAATAGCGCTCAAAATTCAGTGAACGGTATTCTGTAACAGACGTTCCGGGTTGGGCGCCCTTTATAGAATACCACAAACCTCATGTAAATCTCGGTGTGTAAGTTAGGTGCAGATCCCCGGCAATCAATAATACTGCACATATCTTTAGTGATCACCCCTGATGTGCCCATGCTCCTCACACGGCTACGCCCCCTTTTCAGTTGTGCACTATAAGATTTGCACACAGATCTTTATAGAATTGTGCCCAGCAGGATGTGTGCACAGATATAAATTGTTGCCAATTAACGACAATTGACTGTCAGCGCCCAATTATAGGCGCTAATTGACCTGTTACCCAATTTAGATGCAGGCGCATCTCAGAATAGCATGCAAATTTGTGCGCCTTTTATAAAATCAGGCCGTTAGCATGCAAAGTTGAGCATGCAAGTTATAAACATAGGCAGTTATGTACATAAATTTAATATAATAATGGGCTGCTAATTGGAGTCATCAGCACTAATTGACAATAATAGCAGTCACATGCATAATGCCCATAGTCAAGATTCTAGAAATTATAGTGCACAACTGCAAGACGGAATGGACCTGGGAGGGGCATGGGCGTGTCTAGCACTTGTGCACACCGGTTCTAGAATAGTATCAGTTCCGCAGCTCACTACCTGCATTTATAGCAGCCATTTAGCTAGCATAAGTGCTTGCACCTAAAACTAGACTCGTAACTGCGGAATTACACTAGTATTCTAGAACATTAGACAAATAATTGCCCGCATAGAATCCATGCTTAGCACCCATCTTCCCGAAGAAATGCAAAGTGATGCACTTAGGGAGTAGAAATCCAAGGGAGGCGTATGTGTTAGGTGGGGAGAGCCTGATAGACACGGACGGGGAGAGGGATCTTGGGGTGATAGTATCTGAGGACCTGAAGGCGATGGAACAGTGCGACAGGGCGGTGGCCGTAGCGAGAAGGTTGCTAGGCTGTATAGAGAGAGGTGTGACCAGCAGAAAAAAGGAGGTATTAATGCCCCTGTATAAGACATTGGTGAGGCCCCACCTGGAGTATTGTGTTCAGTTTTGGAGGCCGTACCTTGCGAAGGATGTTAAAAAAATGGAAGCGGTACAAAGAAAAGCTACGAGGATGGTATGGGAGTTGCGTTCCAAGACGTATGAAGAGAGACTTGCTGACCTGAACATGTATACTCTGGAGGAAAGGAGGAACAGGGGTGATATGATACAGACGTTCAAATATTTGAAAGGTATTAATCCGCAAACGAATCTTTTCCGGAGATGGGAAGGCGGTAGAACGAGAGGACATGAAATGAGATTGAAGGGGGGCAGACTCAGGAAAGATGTCAGGAAGTATTTCTTCACGGAGAGGGTGGTGAACGCTTGGAATGCCCTCCCGCGGGAGGTGGTGGAGATGAAAACGGTAATGGAATTCAAGCATGCGTGGGACAGGCATAAAGGAATCCTGTGCAGAAGGAATGGATCCACAGAAGCTTAGCTGAAATTGGGTGGCGGGGGAAGAGGGGTTGGTGGTTGAGAGGCTAGGATGGGTGAGGGCAGACTTATACGGGGTCTGTGCCGGAGCCGATGATGGGAGGCGGGACTGGTGGTTGGGAGGCGGGAAATACTGCTGCACAGACTTATACGGTCTGTGCCCTGAAAAAGACAGGTACAAATCAAGGTAAGGTATACACATGAGTTTATCGTGGGCAGACTAGATGGACCGTGCAGGTCTTTTTCTGCCGTCATCTACTATGTTACTATGTTACTATGTTTAGCCAACCTTTGGAGAATTACTCCACATATGGATGGAAAAGAAAGAAAGGAGCCCAAGGATTAATTTTGGCTTTGTATAATGCAATCACGGCAAAAGACTTTATTTGTAGGAACATGAAAAACTGGGAGACTGACCTGGATTGTAATCAGGAGTATCGGAAGCAGCCTTGGATTACTGGTAGCCCAAAGGACAGGAGAAGTTGTAAATATGTAAATACTTTGGGTTTGCAAATTGGAAAGTGATTGAGGTTGTAATCCACAATCTTGAATGGACAGGAGAACTGCCAAGACCAAATGTTGACTGTACAGATGGAGTTATAAAATGGCTTACCTGCTGGTTGCAGAAAGTTCAGTAAAGTTGAGTTTTGTATAAAATAAAATCCTTGGAGAATTGTGTGGTCCTTTAGCGTGGGAGTGAGGATGCTTGCTCCCCGGAGTGGCAAAGCACCCTTGAGAAGCCCAACTGAATTCCCCATTCCTTTCCGGATCTCTATTCCGGGCCTAGACCCACACCCAAGCTCGACTGATGATATATGTGACTGAGTGAGTTGGAAGAGCTAAAAGTGGTTTGGTATGCGAACCTCAGGGACTGTGCTAGGGGCAGTGAGGCCCGAGTTACATATATTTATTAGCCCATAAGTATTCAGTATCAGTGAAGTATCAGAAAAATAGCTTAAAGGTGCTTTACAGCTGGTATATAATTCCACTGTGAAAACATCAGATTGATCATTCTGTACCTGTGAGCTATTGGAGAGCTACTTCCATATGTGGGAGTTATGTCCTAAGATACGGAGATTCTGGGAGGAAGTAGCAGGGGAAATTAAGAACATACTAGGAAAATGGGGAAAATAGGTTCTAAATTAGGTTTATTGAGCACAGGAGATGTAGCTGGAATGACGCAAGCAAAGCAGTTCAATGCCAATGTCAGTGTCGATGCGGGGAAACCTGTATTATCGAAATAAGATGGGCGTCCATCTTTCGTTTCGATAATATGGTCGGGGACGCCCAAATCTCCACATTTAGGTTGACCTTAGAGATGGTCATCCCTGATTTTCTGCGATAATGGAAACCTGAGGACGCTCATCTCAGAAACGACCAAATCCAAGCCATTTGGTAGTGGATGAAGCAAGCATTTGTAGTGCACTGCTCCCCCTGACATGCCAGAACACCAACCGGGCACACTAGGGGGCACTGCAGTGGACTTCAGAAAAAGCTCCCAGGTGCATAGCTCCCTTATCTTGTGTGCTGAGCCCCCCCCCCCCCAAACCCACTCCCCACAACTGTACACCACTACCATAGCCCTTAGGGATGAAGGGGGCACCTAGCTGTGGGTACAGTGGGTTTGTGATGGGTTTTGAAGGGCTCACATTTACCACCACAAGTTTAGCAGGTAGGGGGGGATGGGCCTGGGTCCGCCTGCCTGAAGTGCACTGCAGTACCCACTAAAACTGCTCCAGGGACCTGCATACTGCTGTCATGGAGCTGGGTATGATATTTGAGGCTGGCATAGAAGCTGGAAAATTATTTTAACATTTTTTTAGGGTGGGAGGGGGTTAGTGACCACTGGGGGAGTAAGGGGAGGTCATCCCTGATTCCCTCTGGTGGTCATCTGGTCATTTAGGGCACATTTTTGTGGCTTGGCCGTGAAAAAAAAAAGGACCAAGTAAAGTCGGCCAAGTGTTCGTCAGGGATGCCCTTCATTTTTCCATTATCAGCCGAGGACGCCCATGTGTTAAGCACGCCACAGACCCGCCTTCGCTATGCTTCCAACACGCCCCCGGGAACTTTGGTCGTCCCGATGATGGAAAGCAATTGAGGGCGCCCAAAATCAGCTTTTGATTAT
The DNA here is from genome assembly GCF_901765095.1 of Microcaecilia unicolor. Lineage (NCBI taxonomy): Eukaryota > Metazoa > Chordata > Amphibia > Gymnophiona > Siphonopidae > Microcaecilia > Microcaecilia unicolor. The sequence continues at coordinate 642,990,210 of NC_044032.1, forward strand.
GCCGATTTGGGCAACCCTGGGAGAAGGACGCCCATCTCCCGATTTGCGTTGAAAGATGGGTGCCCTTCTCTTTTGAAAATGAGCCCAATAGCGTAACTAAAATACTGAGCACCATAATATTAAAATATTAATTATAAAAAATGACAAATATTAGGTAAATTGTGGGTTTAAATATTGTATGATAATAGAAATAGTTCTTTAAGCCCAAAGTACGTTTACACCTCAATAATAGTTATTAGTTACAATTTAATGCCAAGAAGTGTAGTGTTGCACTTGGGGTGCAGAAATCCAAAAACAATATACCAGATAGGAGGGGAAAGATTGATAAGCTCGGCTCAGGAGAGGAACCTGGAGGGTGATGGTGACGAGGATCTCAAGGTGATGAAACAATGTGACAAGGCTGTGGCCAGAAGGATGCTAGGCTTGGAGAAAGAGGGCTTTAACCAGCAGAAGAAAGGTGGTGTTGATGCCCCTCTGCAAGTCATTGGTGAGGCCCCACTTGGAGAATTGTGTTCAGTTTTGGAGGCCATATCTTGCTAAGGATGTAATAAGACTTGAAGCGGTTCAGAGAAACATTGTAACACAGTAGATGACGGCAGAGAAAGACCTGCACGGTCAATCCAGTCTGCCCAACAAGATAAACTCATATGTGCTACTTTTTGTATATACCTGACCTTGACTTGTATCTGCCATTTTCAGGGCACAGATCGTAGAAGTCTTGCCAACCACTAGCCCTGCCTCCCACCACCGCCTGTCACCCAATCTCCGCTAAGCTTCTGAGGAGCCATTCCTTCTGAACAGGATTCCTTTATGTTTATCCCACGCATTTTTGAATTCCGTTACCATTTTCATCTCCACCACCTCCCGCGGGAGGACATTCCAAGCATCCACCACTCTCTCCGAGAAAAAAAAAATTCCTGACATTTTTCTTGAGTCTGTCCCCCTTCAATCTCATTTCATGTCCTCTAGTTCTACCGTCTTCCCATCTACGGAAAAGGTTTGTTTGCAGATTAATACCTTTCAAATATTTGAACGTCTGTATCATATCACCCCTGTTAAAATGGTATGGGGTTTGCATAGCAAGACGTATGAAAGGCTTGCTGACCTGAACATGTATACCCCAGTGGCATAGCTACGTGGGGCCATGGGGGCCTGGGCCTCCCAAATTTCCTCCAGGCCCCTGGTTTTGCTGACGGGGGTCCCCAATCCCCACCAGCTGAAGCCTTGTACAGCACCGCCACCGCCTGCCCTCCTCTCTCTTCCCCCTCACGCCCATGCAGGACATGAGGGGGAAGAGAGAGCAGGACAGGCAATGCTGCGGTGCCAGAGACCGGTGCTGGAGAAGGCTTCAGCGGGCAGGGGTTGGGAACACCCTCCAGCCAAGGTATAAGCTGCAGCTTGTAGTTAGCAATTGGGGGAGCGGTAGGGCGGGGGAGGGGAAGCAGCAGCGGGGCGGCAGACCAAAATGTGCCCCTCACCTCAGACTCTGGCTCCCTCCCACTGCGAGCTCTGGCTATGCCCCTGGTATACCATGGAAGAAAGAAGAAATCGGGGTAATATGATATAGACGTTCAAATATTTGAAAGGTATAAATCCGCAGACAAACATTTTCCAGAGATGGGAAGATGGTAGAACTAGAGGACATGATTTGAGGTTGAAAGAGGGCCAACTCAGGAATAATGTCAGGAAGTGTTTTTTCACTGAGAGGGTGGTAGGTACCTGCAAATGCCCTTCCGCGGGAGGTGGTGGAGATGCATACGGTAACGGAATTAAAAAATGCATGGGATAAACACAAAGGAATCCTGTTTGGAAGGAATGGATCCAAAGAAGCTTAGTGGAGATTAGGTAGCAACACCGCTAATTGGGAAGCAAAGCCAGTGCTGGGCAAGAATTCTACGGTCTATGCCATGATCATAGCTGAATAGATTTGTATGGGCTGCAGTGGAGCTTTTCAGGGGCTTCAAAAACTTCAAAATTTAGAACAAGGACAGTGCCAGGCAGACTTCTACAGTCTGTGCCCTGAAGATGGCAAGGAAAAATCAAGATCAGGTATACATATGAAGTATTATATCATACCATATGTAGGAGCTTATCTTGTTGAGCAGACTGGCAAGACCATACAGGTCTTATTCTGCCATCATCTACTGCATCTGCCCCCTTCCTTCCTCAACCTCCTTCCCCGAGTCAACTTTCCCCCCCCCCCCCCCCCAAAAAAAAAAAGTTGGCGACAACAGCGATTCCCATTAGTCCTGACTTAAGCTGCAGTAAAAGGGTCCCTATATCTAGCATCAGGGGTGGCCCAAGGCCATCTGCCAGCTGAGGTGAGGGATGAGATGCTGCCTCCCCCTCCCCCACAAATTCAACATCTCTCTACAGTCTCTCTCTCTCTCCCCCCCCCCCCCCCCCCCGGCCACTGTCTGGCATCTCCCCCCTGCATCCCTCAAACCCCTTCCCAGTCTACCTTCTTTTTTATTTCCAAGTTGGCAGCAGCAGCGATTCCCATTCACTGCCCTGCTGCCAGCACCAGCTTCGTCTCCGTACTGCAGCCCACCTTTGAGGAAACAGGAAGTTACTACAGAGAGGTGGGCTGCAGTACAAAAAAGAAGCCGGTGCTGGCAGCAGGGCAGTGAATGGGAATCGCTGCCGCTGCCAACTTGGAAATAAAAAAGAAGGTAGACTGGGAAGGGGTTTGAGGGATGCAGGGGGGAGATGCCAGACAGTGGCCGGGGGGGGGGGGGGGGGAGAGAGAGAGACTGTAGAGAGATGTTGAATTTGTGGGGGAGGGGGAGGCAGCATCTCATCCCTCACCTCAGCTGGCAGATGGCCTTGGGCCACCCCTGATGCTAGATAAAGGGACCCTTTTACTGCAGCTTAAGTCAGGACATAGCAATGATAAATTCAAGGTAAGATAGAAAAAAACACAACAACCGTGGTGGTTTGTCGTAGGACCAAAGAAAATGAAGATACTGATTGTATTATATTGTTTTATCTCCTGGTCATTCAGATGGCGAGACCGTAGCAATGTTAAATAGAATCGGCAGCTCCCGAAGAAGCAGTTCATGAAATGGAGAGGCCGTTATAAAAGATGTCACCAATAACCATTGCGTGATCAAAATACAGGAGATATTTGTCATTTTTATTTTTAAAAAAATCAAAAAGAAGAAAATATTTTGGGGAAAATTATACAAAAAAAAATATTTTGAAAAAGGGTGGTAGAAGTGGTGAGACTCATGATGTGAAAACCCAATGTATCTTTTCAGAACAATAAGGTAAACACTGGCATTTAACGGACGACTTTCCTCCACATTCTTCACCAAGTGGTTGTATTTTCAGTAATATTCTATTTACAGTATATTGGTACTAAAAATCTTCACAAAATTGCTACGGCCAGAAGAGGATCAAACATTTTGGCAGTAAAGGAATTGATTGATACATGCGTCATAGTTGCTTCTGAAATATTGTCAACTACACAGACTATATACGACATCTGAAAAGAAAGATGGTAGAACGAGAGGACATGAAATGAGATTGAAGGGGGGCAGACTCAAGAAAAATGTCAGGAAGTATTTTTTCACGGAGAGAGTGGTAGATACTTGGAATGCCCTCCAGCGGGAGGATGTGAAGATGAAAACGGTAATGGAATTCAAAGATGCGTGGGATAAACATAAAGGAATCCTGCAGAAGGAATGGATCCTCAGTAGCTTAGTCAAGATCGGGAGGTGGGGCTGGTGGTTGGGAGGCGGGGATAGCGCTGGGCAGACTTATACGGTCTGTGCCAGAGCTGGTGGTGGGCAGCGGGACTGGTGGTTGGGAGGTGAGGATAGTGCTGGGCAGACTTATACGGTCTGTGCCAGAGCTGGTGGTTGCGAGGAGGGGCAGGTGGTTGGGAGGCGGGGATAGTGCTGGGCAGACTTATACGGTCTGTGCCAGAGCCGGTGGTTGGGAGGCGAGGATAGTGCTGGGCAGACTTATACGGTCTGTGCCCTGAAGAGCACAGGTACAAATCAAAGTAGGGTATACACAAAAAGCAGCAAATATGAGTTATCTTGTTGGGCAGACTGGATGGACCGTGCAGGTCTTTTTCTGCCGTCATCTACTATGTTACTATGTAATATTTCCTGAAGAATTGAAAAATCACTTTGTATAACAGTTTGGGCACTTCTTCAAATTTAACTACCTTACTGATAAGAAGAGGGGTTTCAGTTAAAAACTACCAATCTTATTTTGAGCATTTGCAACAGATTATTTCTTAGTGGAGAGGGAAAACCACAAGACCTCAGCTGAGCACATACTGTTTGTCTCCTATGTTTATTTGCATATAGTGTATTATCACACAAGGTGGTGAGAAAATAGAACCTGTGTGAAGCAATAAATAAAGTTATCATCAAAGCACTCTGATAGAGGGATGGCCAGGGCATTTTCATATCTAGTGCTTTGGCTTGCAGCATGGAAACATTTTGTAGTTCCATATACAGCAAAGAGCTGAACAGTAGGTGTCACTTATACCACACCTTACTTTTATGAACTGATCAGACTGATAACACACTATACTAGAGAACAGCATGGGGATGGGGACACATGGTTCACTGTGGAGACAGGGACGGGTACACAGACTTAAAAAAGCCTAACTTTATTCCGATAGGGGATAACCTCAAAGAGATGCTGTCTGGAAGAAAACGGAAAGCAGTGGGCAAAACAGAAAGGGGCTATTTAAGGGCAACATAGAGGGGCATGATCGAACGTGGGCGCCCATCTCTATGGGTGCCTATCTACGGGGACGGCCCCAGGAAGGGGCGGAGCCAACCGTATTATCGAACAAGATGGGCATCCATCTTTTGTTTCGATAATACGGTCGGGGCCGGCCAAATCTCAATGTTGTCAACCTTAGAGATGGTCGACCTAAATGTTGAGATCGCCAGACTTAGAGATGGCCGGCCTCGGTTTTCGCCGATAATGGAAACTGAAGCCGGCCATCTCAAAAACGACCAAATCCAAGTCATTTGGTCGTCGGAGGAGCCAGCAATCCTAGTGCACTGATCCCCCCTCACATGCCAGGACACCAACCGGGCACCCTAGAAGGCATTGCAGTGGAGTTCAGAAATTGCTACCAGGTGCATAGCTCCCTTACCTTGGGTGCTGAGCCCCCCAAACCCACTACCCACAACTGTACAACAGTACCATAGCCCGTAAAGGGGGGCACCTACGTATGGGTACAGTGGGTTCTGGAGGGCTCCCATTTACCACCACAAGTGTAACAGGTAGGGGGGATGGGCCTGGGTCCACCTGCCTGAAGTGCACTGCAGTACCCACTAAAAACTGCTCCAGGGACCTGCATAGTGCTGTGATGGAGCTGTGAGGCTGGCATAGAGGCTGGCAAAAAATGTTTTAAAAATTTTTTTTTTTTTGGTGGGAGGGGGTTGGTGACCACTGGGGGAGTAAGGGGAGGTGATCCCCAATTCCCTCCTGTGGTCATCTGGTCAGTTCGGGCACCTTTTCAGGGCTTGGTCGTGAACAAAAAGGGACCAAGTAAAGTCGACCAAATGCTCATCAGGGCCACCCTTCTTTTTTCCATTATCGGCCGAGGACGGCCATCTCTTAACCACGCCTCTGTCCCGCCTTCGGTACACTGCCAACATGCCCCCTTGAACTTTGGCCGTCCCTGCGACGGAAAGCAGTCAAGGCTGGCCAAAATCGGCTTTCGATTATACAGATTTAGCCGGCTTTAGGAGAAGGGCGCCCATCTCCTGATTTGTGTCGGAAGATGGGCGCCCTTCTCCTTCGAAAATAAGCTGGATAGTCACAAATATTTGATGCAAGGCAAAACCTTGGGTAAAATGTTGCAAGAAGTCCTGTGGGACTCTTTTGGTCTGGAGGTGGGCAGGTGTCTAGCCCAGTGATACTGTTTCTATGCAAGAGACTTCCTGGCCTTTAATTGCTAGAGTCAGCAGGAAGATGGATCACTCTGAAGGTAGTGTTTGCAACTTGGGGAAAGGGGCATTTCTAGACACGGCTCAACTGCTGACCAGCTTGAGACTTGCAGAGGGCTCTGGACCTGCAGCTTGTGCCTGTCACCTAGAGAACTGCAGCTTGTAAAGATTAGATTAGGCAGAAAGGTGAATAGGGTAAAAGTGGTGGAAAGGATAAGGGGATGGAAAACTGAGCAGCTGCAAGTGAAAAGCCTTTGATAGCTTAAATATAGGAGTCCTAAGTCTTAAATGGTAGTGAGTATCACTGAAGCAGATTTTGAATGAGCTGGAAGCCTGGAATAGGAGTGGGGTTACCAGACCAAGCAAAAACTGGCTCTTAAGTTGTTTTTTTCTTTCAAGTAACTGAAGGGTGGAAATGTTGTACTTGTTTTTGTGTGATTGCTGTGGTTGGTTGTGAGGTCTTGGTTGACCTGCTTTACTATTTATTCTTTTCTTGTGATTATTGTAGTTTATTATTGTAAACCGCTTCGATTGCTATGGTAAGGAAGCTGTGTATCAAGTCTGAATAAACTGTAAACTGTAGTCTTTGAGAATGCTTTAACTCTTAAGATCAATTTTGGACGAGATCATGATTTTAATTTTACTCCTTTAAAAGATAAAAACATTGACAAACTAATAGAAAAAGCAGGCAACTTGACCAATACAGTAATTAAATTGCACAGCACCATAATCATGCTTTAGTATTATTATCTACAGTTTTCCTAATTGGCCAGAGTTCAGAGGGTCAGGTTTTTAAAAACAGCATACAGACCAGGGGCGTAGCCAGACAACAGATTTTGGGTGGGCCTAGGCAAGAAGTGGGTGGGCACCAAGTGTTCACCCACCACCAAAAAAAAAAATCTCAGTTGGCGGGAAAATGCTTCTTTCCACCTTAGCCATCTGCAGCAGGCACGCGCTGAAAACTGAGCATGCACAGATGCTGGTATCCTGCAGAATAGCGTTTTCATTACCATCAGGGGGAAGTCTTCTGCTGGCGGAGCTTGGGATCCCCACCTGCTACCGCTAATATGTGTGCTGCTGTTAGGTGGGCCTGAGCTCTAATTGGGTGGGCCCTGGCCCACCTAGGCCCACCTGTGGCTACGCCACTGATACAGACAAAAAGAGCAAATATGCAAGCTGGGTTATGTGCCTCTTCCAAAACAAAGAAGAAAATACCATTAATAAAGATTATTAGCTGTTATTTTGGTCCAGAAGGAAACTGGATCCTTTTCAAACCATGATACTTTTCAATGGACCAGCTTAAGAATAACCCCAAGATAATGTTGAACATCAGTGTGAGACTCCATAGGTCGTCAAATGGAATCGTCACCTCTGAGGAACAGATTGCTTTGTTCTTCATGGTTCAATATCTGTGGATAATTCTTAAGTTAGTCCAATAAAAGGCATCACAGCCTGCACAAAGAATCTAGTAAATTAATACTATAAATGGAAGTCTTAGCAGGAAAGGAGACCACAACACATGGTTACCTACATTCCTATTGACAGGATTGCAAGACGGCACTCACAAATCATGGGTTTGTGATTCATGTTAAATTAGGCCTTGGAAGTTCTTTTCAAGTCTTAACACTAGAGTAGCATCTTTACCAGATTACAATTACACTATGAAATCTCATTATGATTTAGCCTGATTGAAATCTTAACTTTCTTGTTACTTGATCCACCTTAACAAAAGCAGAAGTAGTAATAGACATGATGAGGAATATTTTCCAAGCATTTAGACTTACAAAGTTACATGGAGGGGCATAATCGAACGGGGATGAGCATCTCTAAGGGTGTCCATCTCTAAGGATGTTCCCCGCAAAGGGGAGGGGCAACGCGTATTATCGAAACAAGATGGACATCCATCTTTCGTTTCGATAATACGGTTGGGGACGCCCAAATCTTGACATTTAGGTCGATCTTAGAGATGATCGTCCTCGGTTTTCGGCCATAATGGAAACCAAAGACATCTATCTCAAAAACGTCCAAATCCAAGCCCTTTGGTCATGGGAGAAGCCAGCATTTGTAGTGCACTGGTCCCCCTCACATGCCAGGACACCAACCGGGCACCCTAGGGGGCACTGCAGTAGACTTCAGAAATTGCTCCCAGATGCATAGCTCCCTTACCTTGAGTGCTGAGCCCCCCAAACCCCTCCCCCCCCAGGTCCGCCTGCCTACTACTACTACTATTACTATTTAGCATTTCTATACAAGGCCTGAAGTACACTGCACCCACTACAACTGCTCCAGGGACCTGTATACTGCTGCGATGGACCTGAGTATGGCATTTGAGGCTGGCATAGAGGCTGGCAAAAAAGTATTTTTAAACTTGTTTTTTATGGTGGGAGGGGGCTAGTGACCACTGGGGGAGTAAGGGGAGGTCATCCCTGATTCCCTCCGGTGGTCATCTGGTCAGCTGGGGCACCTTTTTGAGGCTTGGTCATGAAAAAAAATGGACCAAGTAAAGTCGGCCAAGTACTCGTCAGGGACGCCCTTCTTTTTTCTATTATCGGCCAAGGACGACCATCTCCTAATCACGCCCCAGTCCCGCCTTCGCTACCCTGCCGACATGCCCCGTGAACTTTGGTCGTCCCCGCGACGGAAAGCAGTCGAGGGTGTCAAAAAAATCGGCTTTCAATTATGCCGATTTGGACGACCTTACGAGAAGGACGCCCATCTCCTGATTTGTGTCGAAAGATGGGCGTCCTTCTCTTTCGAAAATAAGCGCGATAGTAAGCTATGGAACTTTGTAAGTCTAAGTACTTTGAAAATGAGCCTCTAAGTGATTGGCCCCAGGGCATAAATCAAAGAATGGCAATGCAAGAAATGTGCTGGAGTCTCTTGTCTGATAGGACATGCCACTGTTGCTCATGGAGGAGGATGGCTGTGCTGAGGAGAAAGCCTTGGACAAGACTTGCCTTTTGTCCTCTATTTGTAGAGGAGTGTCCTCTATTTGGAAAGGGAATTCCAAAATGCCTTTGGCGACTGCCCTGTCCTAGGGGACCAGCAAGAGAATATAAAAAAATTAGCCTTCCAGAAAAAGAGAGAGGTGGGGGTGGGGGAGATAGCCTGAGAAAACCAATTTAGAAGACATGATAATTAGTGCCTATTTAGCACACAGGAAACGCTTCCATAGGTCAGAGTCAGGTTGCTTCCAACTTTTGCCCATTAAGTCCTCAAAATGAAAAGGCTTGAAATATTCCAGACAATGACTGTAAAAAAAAACAAACAAACCAAGAAGCATTATGAAGATTACTAGATGTAAAGCAACAATGAAAAATTATGATTCACAGTACTGGCCTTCAAACTATAGAATGAAATATATCAGCACTTCTAGCATTTGGCTGCACAACATTTCTGTTATACTCAGCATAAACAACACTGCACATTACAATTACATAACTACTGGTATTTTATGGGACAATAGGATACCTTAGTATTTTTTTATTGATTTATTTATTTATTTGTGGCATTTGTATCCCACATTTTCCCAACAGTTTGCAGGCTCAATGTGGCTTACATTTGCCATAATAGCGGTTGCCATTTCCGGGTAACAGAATTACAAATGGTAATGTGTTAAGCTGCATACATACATGGTAACATACATGTAACATAACATATGTGAACAGATCATGGTATAGATATATATCATGTGCATATACATGGAGATGAAAATGGTAACGGAATTCAAATATGCGTGAGATAAACATAAAGGAATCCTGTGCAGAAGGAAGGGATCCTCAGGAGCTTAGCCTAGAATGGGTGGCAGAGCTGGTGGTTGGGAGGCGGAGCTAGTGCTGGGCAGACATATACGGTCTGTGCTGGGGCTGGTGGTTGGGAGGCGGGACTAGTGCTGGGCAGACTTATACGGTCTGTGCCGGGGCTGGTGGTTGGGCGGCGGGGATAGTGCTGGGAAGACTTATATGGTCTGCCACAGCTGGTGGTGGGAGGCAGGGATAGTGCTGGGCAGACTTATATGGTCTGTGCCAGAGCTGGTGGTTGGGAGGCGGGGATAGGGCTGGCCAGACTTATACGGTCTGTGCACTGAAGAGGACAGTACAAATAAAAAAGTAGCATATATGAATTTATCTTCTTGGGCAGACTGGATGGACCGGGCAGGTCTTTTTCTGCCGTCATCTACTATGTTACTATGTTAGTGAATGCCAAGTGGGGTACAGACCCAACAATTTGAGGGTCTGAGACAGGCAAGCACTCATCCAGCCCACAGGACACATAATACCTCCTCCTAACAGAGAGACAGACATGACTTAACCACTAGGTGTTATTGTCGCTTTGTCTGAAGGGAGATGAGGTTAAGCAGCCTTCAGAATACCCAGCAGTCTCCCACCTCTTAGATGTACATACGATCATGGATCTCAGATTTCAACCTTCAATAAGGCAATACCGGAACAATTTATTTCCAATAGAAGACTCTCTATGCACTGGCAACTCCTTGTAGGTTAGCAATTATATGTCGGGATGAATTTTTCTGGATACCCTTTCCACCCTCTCCTTCTCCCCAATCCTATTTCATTTTTTGTCTTCTGGAAATATTTTGTGGGTTAAGGACTGAATTCTCACCACTTTAACTCATTACATAAAATGGTTCCTGTCGTCAATGAAACTCCAAACTATAAACCCACCTTTAAGACTTGAAATCTGTTTCCTCATTCTCCCCAATTATTTATCTTTTCTCTCTGTCTTGACTAGATTTTAAGCCAACAGTGGCCAATCCAGGTTACAAATACCTGGTAGGATCCCAATAGAAACAGACAAATTCCATGCCATTGACCCCAGGGATAAGCAGTGGATTTCTCCATGTCTAACTTAATAATGGTTTATGGATCTCTCTTCCAGGAACCTATCCAAGCTTATTTTTAAACCCAGCCACACTAACTGCTTCTACCATAAACAATATGTCAATTTAGTATTGATCATATCTGTCTGACTGAAATATTTAATGAAGACACAAATCATATTTGTAATTCCCCATTATAATGGGGATTACTAAAGAACAAGAGAGAACTCAACAGTTACTGAGGGGAGAGTTCTGAGGTTGCGGGTGGTAAAGGATTCAGCCAAAGGGGTGGGGGTTCTTAGGTAAGTTGCAGAGGGAAATGTTCCTGGTTGTTGAATGACAGTAGGGAGGAGTTTAGAGCTAATAAATGTTGTGGTTGGGATTTGCAGAAGGCAAAAGTAGAGACTAATAGACGATTCACCACTGGAGACGTGAGTCCAACAGTCTTTATTATATCAGAGATAACGACCCGACACAGGCCGTGTTTCGACGCTAAAAAGCGTCTGCATCAGGGGTCAATAAATACACCAAGTAATGAATGCAAAACGAAGAGTCCTACTTGTATATGTGTTGTCAACTCACTGATCACGTAGCACCAAACAGAATATGCTGGATACAAACTCTTCGTTTTGCATTCATTACTTGGTGTATTTATTGACCCCTGATGCAGACGCTTTTTAGCGTCGAAACACGGCCTGTGTCGGGTCGTTATCTCTGATAAGGGTATGATACATACCTGTAGCAGTTGTTCTCCGAGGACAGCAGGCTGATTGTTCTCACGACTGGGTGACGTCCGCGGCAGCCCCCACCAACCGGAAAAAAGCTTCGCGGGACGGTCGGCACGCAGGGCACGCCCACCGCGCATGCGCGGCCGTCTTCCCGCCCATGCGCGACCGCTCCCGCCAGTTGAATAACTAGCAAAAGATGAAACACACAACTCCAAAGGGGAGGAGGGAGGGTAGGTGAGAACAATCAGCCTGCTGTCCTCGGAGAACAACTGCTACAGGTATGTATCATACCCTTTCTCCGAGAACAAGCAGGCTGCTTGTTCTCACGACTGGGGTATCCCTAGCTCTCAGGCTCACTCAAAACAAGAACCCAGGTCAATTGAAGCTCGCAACGGCGAGGGTACAACAGAAATTGACCTACGAAGAACAACTAACTGAGAGTGCAGCCTGACCAGAATAAATTCGGGTCCTGGAGGGTGGAGTTGGATTTACACCCCAAACAGATTCTGCAGCACCGACTGCCCGAACCGACTGTCGCGTCGGGTATCCTGCTGGAGGCAGTAATGTGATGTGAATGTGTGGACAGATGACCACGTCGCAGCCTTGCAAATCTCTTCAATAGTGGCTGACTTCAAGTGGGCCACTGACGCTGCCATGGCTCTAACACTATGAGCCGTGACATGACCCTCAAGAGCCAGCCCAGCCTGGGCGTAAGTGAAGGAAATGCAATCTGCTAGCCAATTGGAGATGGTGCGTTTCCCGACAGCGACCCCTAGCCTGTTAGGGTCGAAAGAAATAAACAATTGGGCGGACTGTCTGTGGGGCTGTGTCCGCTCCAAGTAGAAGGCCAATGCTCTCTTGCAGTCCAATGTGTGCAACTGACGTTCAGCAGGGCGGGTATGCGGCCTGGGGAAGAATGTTGGCAAGACAATTGACTGGTTAAGATGGAACTCCGACACCACCTTCGGCAGGAACTTTGGGTGAGTGCGGAGCACTACTCTGTTGTGATGAAATTTGGTATATGGAGCATGAGCTACTAGGGCTTGAAGCTCACTGACCCTACGAGCTGAAGTAACTGCCACCAAGAAAATGACCTTCCAGGTCAAGTACTTCAGATGGCAGGTATTCAGTGGCTCAAAAGGAGGTTTCATCAGCTGGGTGAGGACGACGTTGAGATCCCACGACACAGTAGGAGGCTTGATAGGGGGCTTTGACAAAAGCAAACCTCTCATGAATCGAACGACTAAAGGCTCTCCAGAGATGGCTTTACCTTCCACACGATAATGGTAAGCACTAATCGCACTAAGGTGATTCCTTACTGAGTTGGTCTTGAGGCCAGACTCCGATAAGTGCAGAAGGTATTCAAGCAGGTTTTGTGCAGGACAAGAACGAGGTTCTAGGGCCTTGCTCTCACACCAAACGACAAACCTCCTCCACTTGAAAAAGTAACTCTTCTTAGTGGAATCCTTCCTAGAGGCAAGCAAGACCCGGGAGACACCCTCAGACAGACCCAACGCAGCGAAGTCTACGCCCTCAACATCCAGGCCGTGAGAGCCAGGGATTGAAGGTTGGGGTGCAGCAACGCTCCGTCGTTCTGCGAAATGAGAGTCGGAAAACACTCCAATCTCCACGGTTCTTCGGAGGACAACTCCAGAAGAAGAGGGAACCAGATCTGACGGGGCCAAAAGGGCGCTATCAGAATCATGGTGCCGCGGTCTTGCTTGAGCTTCAGTAAGGTCTTCCCCACCAAAGGTATGGGAGGATAAGCATACAGGAGGCCGGTCCCCCAATGAAGGAGAAAGGCATCTGACGCTAGCCTGCCGTGTGTCTGAAGTCTGGAACAGAACAGAGGCAGCTTGTGGTTGGTCTGAGAGGCGAAAAGATCCACCGAGGGGGTGCCCCACTCTCGGAAGATCTTGCGTACCACTCTGGAATGGAGCGACCACTCGTGCGGTTGCATGACTCTGCTCAGTCTGTCGGCCAGACTGTTGTTTACGCCTGCCAGGTATGTGGCTTGGAGAAGCATGCTGTGCTGGCATGCCCAGCGCCACATCCCGACGGCTTCCTGACACAGGGGGCGAGATCCGGTGCCCCCCTGCTTGTTGACGTAAAACATTGCAACCTGATTGTCTGTCCGAATTTGGATAATTTGGTAGGACAGCCGATCTCTGAAAGCTGAATTCAGTGCGTTCCAGATCGCTCGGAGCTCCAGGAGGTTGATCTGCAGATCCTTTTCCTGGAGGGACCACATACCCTGGGTGTGCAGCCCATCGACATGAGCTCCCCACCCCAGGCGAGAGGCATCCGTCGTCAGCACTTTCGTGGGCTGTGGAATTTGAAATGGACGTCCCAGTGTCAAATTGGTCCGAACGGTCCACCAGCGCAGTGAAGTGCGGCAGCTGGTGGAGAGGCGGATGACATCTTCTAGATTCCCGGTGGCTTGGAACCACTGGGAAGCTAGGGTCCATTGAGCAGATCTCATGTGAAGACGAGCCATGGGAGTCACATGAACTGTGGAGGCCATATGACCCAGAAGTCTCAACGTCTGCCGAGCTGTGATCTGCTGGGACGCTCTGGTCTGCGAAGCCAGGGCCAGGAGATTGGCGGCCCTCGCTTCGGGAAGATAGGCCTGAGCCGTCTGGGTATTCAGCAGCGCTCCTATGAATTCCAGAGACTGGGACGGTTGGAGATGGGACTTTGGGTAATTTATCACAAACCCCAGCAGCTCCAGAAGTTGAATAGTGCACTGCATGGACCGGAGGGCTCCTGCCTCCGAGGTGTTCTTGACCAGCCAATCGTCGAGATATGGGAACACGTGCACTCCCAGCTTGCGTAGGTAGGCCGCTACCACCACGAGGCACTTGGTAAACACTCGTGGGGCAGAGGCGAGCCCAAATGGCAGCACACAATACTGAAAGTGGCGTGCGCCCAGGCGGAATCTGAGATACTGTCTGTGAGCTGGCAGTATCGGTATGTGAGTATATGCGTCCTTTAAATCCAGGGAACATAGCCAATCGTTTTTCTGAATCATTGGCAGAAGGGTGCCCAAGGAAAGCATCCTGAACTTTTCTTTGACCAGGAATTTGTTCAGGCCTCTCAGGTCTAGGATGGGACGCATCCCCCCTGTTTTCTTTTCCACAAGGAAGTACCTGGAATAGAATCCCTGCCCTTCCTGCCCGGGTGGTACGGGCTCGACCGCATTGGCGCTGAGAAGGGCGGAGAGTTCCTCTGCAAGTACCTGCTTGTGATGGGAGCTGAAAGACTGAGCTCCCGGAGGACAATTTGGAGGCAGGGAGGCCAAATTCAGGGCGTATCCGCACCGCACTATTTGGAGAACCCACTGGTCGGAGGTTATGAGAGGCCACCTTTGGTGAAAAAATTTTAACCTCCCTCCGACCGGCAGATCGTCCGGTACGGACACTTGTAGGGCGGCTATGTTCCCGTGGATCCAGTCAAAAGCCCGTCCCCGGCTTTTGCTGTGGAGGCGCAGGGGGCTGCTTAGGCGCACGCTGTTGACGAGAACGAGCGCGCTGGGGCTGTCCCTGTGCCTGACGAGGCCTTCGGGCCGGCTGGTTGTACCTACGCTTTGCAAAAGAATAGGGTGCAGCCTGCCGTGCCCGGGAAAAACGCCCACCAGTGGGGGCGGATGCTGAAGGCGCCCGGTGGGAAAGCTTGTCGAGAGCGGTTTCCCGCTGATGCAGTTGGTCCACCATCTGCTCGACCTTCTCACCGAAAATGTTATCCCCCCGGCAAGGGACGTCGGCCAGTCTCTGCTGGGTGCGGTTGTCCAGGTCAGAGGCGCGCAGCCATGAGAGCCTGCGCATCACTATACCTTGGGCCGCAGCACGAGATGCCACGTCACAGGTGTCAAAAATACCCCTGGACAGGAACTTTCTGCATGCCTTCAGCTGCCTGACCACCTCCTGATAAGGCCTGGACTGCTCCGGCGGGAGCTTCTCGACCAGGTCCGCCAGCTGTTGCACATTGGTCCGCATGTGGATGCTCATATAGAGCAGGTATGACTGGATGCGGGTCACGAGCATGGAGGATTGGTAGGCCTTCCTCCCAAACGAGTCCAGAGTGCGAGACTCCCGCCCCGGGGGCGCCGAGGCGGTATCCCTCGAACTCCATGCCCTCTTGAGAGCAGAATCCACGACCGCTGAGTCATGGGGCAATTGGGGCCGCATGAGCTCTGGGTCGGAGTGGATCCTGTACTGGGACTCTGCTTTCTTGGGAATGGTGGGGTTAGTTAACGGTCTCACCCAGTTCCGGAGCAGCGTCTCCTTCAGGACATTGTGCAGCGGCACCGTGGAGGACTCTCTAGGTGGTGATGGATAGTCGAGGACCTCGAGCATCTCGGCCCTCGGCTCTTCCACAGAGACCACGGGGAAGGGAATGGTGATCGACATATCCCGCACAAAGGAGGCAAAGGAGAGGCTCTCAGGAGGTGAGAGCTTCCTCTCCGGTGAAGGCGTGGGGTCCGAGGGAAGGCCCGTAGACTCCTCTGAGGAGAAATATCTAGGGTCCTCCTCTTCCCCCCACGAGTCCTCATCCTCGGTATCGGACATTAGCTCATGTAGCTGAGTCCTGTACCGGGCCCGGCTCGACGTCGAGGCACCGAGGTCTCGGTGTCGTCGAGCGGTGGACTCCCGCGCCGGCGGGGACGGAGCTCCCTCCATCGACGTCGACGGGGACTCCACCTGCGTAGCAGTCGAGACCGGCACCGCAAGCGGCGGCGGTGTTGACAGCTCCGGCGCCGGGCTAGAGCTCGCCGGCGCCACAGTCATCGGCGCCGAGGGCGCAAGCACCCCCGGCGCCGGCACAGCCTGGCGCATCAGCCCTTCCAGGATCCCCGGAAGGATGGCTCTGAGGCACTCGTCCAGGCCCGCTGCCGGGAAAGGCGGTGGGGCCGGTAAGGGTGTCGGTGCCGGAAGCTGCTGGGAGCCAGGAGACGGCACCGAGGTGCCGGAACCCCGACGCGTCGGTACCTCCACAACCGACGGGGACCTCTCCTCTCGATGATGACGCTTCGGCGTCGACTCCTCTTCAGGATGCACCGAGGGCGTCCGGTGATGACGCTTTTTGTCCTTCTTTCGATGCACGTCACCGGCGCCGGAGGGCATGGAGGAGGAGGAGGTCGATCCCCCTCGGTCTCGAGGCACCGGGTCAGACAGGGTTCGGTCCCGTGGCTCACGAGCTGAGGGAGTGACCGGGGCCGACTGCCCACGCGGCCTCTCAACCCCACTCTCACCGGCGGACCGGCGGGCCGACGGGACCTGTTCTCCTGGGGTCGCTGCCATCGGTGCCGATGTCTCGGGCATCGATACCGGTACCGAAGAACCGGCCTTCGATACCGATGCCGTCGAGGTCGACGTCGAGGGGCCGGCGCAAGTTCCAAAAAGACGGTCCCGCAGAACTTGCCTCGCAACCTGAGTCCGTTTCCGGAGACCGAGACACAAAGCACACGACTTGAGATTGTGCTCCGGCCCGAGGCACTGGAGGCACCAAGCGTGGGTGTCGGTCTGCGAGATCGGCCGGCCGCAGCGACCACACTTTTTAAATCCACTCGGGACCTTCGAGGACATCGACGGAAAAAATCGCGTCGGCGAAGTCAAAGTCGTCAATGGTGGCTAAAATCACACCACGAAAAAACAAACGACCGAGCGACCACTAGGCCGCAACGTAGCGTCCCCGCTGGAAGCGAGGGAAAAGGGGAGCGCGTGCTCCACACGCGCAGTCTTTTTTTTTGTTTTGTTTGTAAAAAGAAATGATAAAAGGAAATTAAATTAAATTAACGAAGCGCGATCCGCGTATACGCGATCGCAAGAATCCGGCGGCTGAAGTAGAGAGAGCGGCAAGGCACGACTCTCTCCAGGCGCGGAAAAAAAGGAACTGGCGGGAGCGGTCGCGCACGGGCGGGAAGACGGCCGCGCATGCGCGGTGGGCGTGCCCTGCGTGCCGACCGTCCCGCGCAGCTTTTTTCCGGTTGGTGGGGGCTGCCGCGGACGTCACCCAGTCGTGAGAACAAGCAGCCTGCTTGTCCTCGGAGAATAATAAAGACTGTTGGACTCACGTCTCCAGTGGTGAATCGTCTATTAGTCTCTACTTTTGCCTTCTGTGATTCGTCATCGTAGAGAACTTTTCCTGTTCTATATTTGTGGTTGGGATTTGCACAAGGTCTTTGGTTGCTTCTACCCCCGCCAGGACCCTTGAGAAATGGGGTCCTGGATGGGTTCAAGAAACTATGGCTGACCAAAGAGGAGGTTTCTGCCAGTCAAGCATTGACCGAGTGAAGTGGAGGAGCGCTCCAGGTGGGAAGTAGGGGATCCCAGCCTGGAGGGGAACAGGAAAAAACTGTTTGGAGCCAAAGGTGGTAGCTCGGAGGGGTAACTCCTTTGGAAGGGTGTGAACAGGGAGGACTTATCCAGAAGATCATCTGCTTGATGCACAAGTGCTGAAGGCACAGCCTTAGGTTGTTACACCCAGAAGGGATGGGTATGGGCAGGAGGAGCTGCAAATATGTACATACTGTAGGATTATAAAATTGAACCTGAGAAGATGCAACATATCCCTGAGTTTGCTTCTGGTTGGATATCAAGTTGGATTACAAATTGTTTGAGAAAGGATTTGAACTGCCTGTTGCAGAAATCTTCAGTAAAGTTCCTTTTTGTTTCATATAAAAACCAGAGGCGTATCTGCGTGGGGCCACAGGGGCCTGGGCCCCCGCAGATTTCGCCCTGGCCCCCCTACCGCCGTCAACCCTCCCCTCCATCGCTTACTTTTGCTGGCGGGGGACCCCAACCCCCGCCAGCCGAGATCCGCTTCCTCCTCCGAGTCCTACCTTTAAAAATATTTCTTCAGCTGGCGGGGGACTCCAACCACCGCCAGCCGACCCGAGATCTTCTTTAACTTTCTTCTATCTTCGTCCTCCGCGTGGCCGGCGACGTGTTGCTGCTGTTGTGCAAAGCTGAAATCCAGTTTCGGAGTCAGACTGACGTCGTAACGTGCTGCGACGTCAGACTCCGAAACTGGATTTCAGCTTTGCACAACAGCAGCAACACGTCGGCCACGCGGAGGACGAAGATAGAAGAAAGTTAAAGAAGATCTCGGGTCGGCTGGCGGGGGTTGGAGTCCCCTGCCAGCTGAAGAAATATTTTTAAAGGTAGGACTCGGAGGAGGAAGCGGATCTCGGCTGGCGGGGGTTGGGGTCCCCCGCCAGCAAAAGTAAGCGACGGCGGGGAGGGAGGGTTGGCAGCAGGGAGGGGGGTGTCCGGCAATAGCGGGGAGGGGGGGTGGCGGGGGCTAAAATGTGCCCCCTCCCTCTGGCTCTGGCCCCCCCTACCGCCGGAGTCCAGATACGCCCCTGATAAAAACTCTGGATTGGAGATTTATTAGGGTTTTTTTTGTTTGTTTTTGCATGAGAGTAGGAATTTACTTACTTTCTCAACTGACAAAAAAATGTACAGAGTAAAGCCCGGCTTAATATCCTACAGCCTTCTGTATCTTTATCTGGCCATGGGCCTGCACCCAGCTCAGTTTATGTGACCAAGAGGGTTTCTTGGATCTTGGAGGTTTATTGTTTTTCTTTTGTTTGTTTTTGCATGAGAGTAGGAATTTACTTACTTTCTCAACTGACAAGAAAATGTGCAGAGTGCTCACAGAGTAAAGCCCGGCTTAATATCCTACAGCCTTTCTGTATCTTTATCTGGCCATGGGCCTGCACCCAGCTCAGTTTATGTGACCAAGAGGGTTTCTTGGGTCTTGGATTGGACTAGGAAGTTGGTTTTATCTTTGTGATCCTGGTCTCGGGGGTTCTGACCCGCAACAAGATAACTGGTGCCTGATCTGTGTGTGGTGAGACCAGGGTTACATACTGTACAAGCAGCTGTAACAGTGGTGAGGAAAGTGTGGTCCCCTGTGGCAGGATGCCTACTTCAATATGTTAAAAGACCTCTGATCCTTCTTAAAGACTTTAAGAAATTGAAAGGTTATGATCTAGTCTTTCAAAAAGCTTCTAATGTAAAGTAGCTTATCAGAGTTAAATTGAAGGATTATTAAGTAAACTGCACACTTCTTGATGAATTTATATGTCTGATTAACTTCTACATGATCTTTTCTCTGGCAAATTATGTGTGTGTGCATAGATGTTTAGATGATTTCATGATTGACTGTCTTCTATGAAGCTAGATGCATCTCTGGCATAATCCATCTCTACTTACAAATCAGGCTGCTGTCCTTCCTGCACTTCCTGGTGAGGCACAGGGTACAGAGCTTCATAGGTCCGCTTGGCTTCCGACCCATGAATGGCATATGCATTAAACTTATTAATGCAAGGTGGGAAATAGTTCCAGGGAAGATAAGCTCTACCTTCCCATCTGGTTTCATTTCTGTCCACTTCAAAAGTTAAAGCGAGTTCTTGCTAAAGCAAAGATAAAACAGCCAGGTTAAAATAAAGGATCACATACAGATAAAGACAACCAAGTTTTTAGCAGATAACAGTAGATATTTAAATATTAGGGAAAAAACCCCAGATTAGGTTGCAACTGAACTACCTTCTGCCTTAATGAGCTCAGCTCAGACAATATGAATAATTCAAACTACAGTCAAATCTGAACAAACATGGCTCACTCAAAATTGAACAAATTGTAACTCTACTCTGTTCACAATTTCTGTTATGACACATTGGGCATTGACAAGGAGAATACTTGACATCTCTACCTGTTCTACTACTACTACTACTACTATTTAGTTCTAAAGACTGGCTGTGAAAAGTCCCAGATCAGCAGGGAGAGCTGCTTGAGAAAAGTCTTTCTACTCAATGAATTGGACATAACAAAATCTACAGTGGGGGAAATAAGTATTTGATCCCTTGCTGATTTTGTAAGTTTGCCCACTGACAAAGACATGAGCAGCCCATAATTGAAGGGTAGGTTATTGGTAACAGTGAGAGATAGCACATCACAAATTAAATCCGGAAAATCACATTGTGGAAAGTATATGAATTTATTTGCATTCTGCAGAGGGAAATAAGTATTTAATCCCTCTGGCAAACAAGACCTAATACTTGGTGGCAAAACCCTTGTTGGCAAGCACAGCGGTCAGACGTCTTCTGTAGTTGATGATGAGGTTTGCACACATGTCAGGAGGAATTTTGGTCCACTCCTCTTTGCAGATCATCTCTAAATCATTAAGAGTTCTGGGCTGTCGCTTGGCAACTCGCAGCTTCAGCTCCCTCCATAAGTTTTCATTGGGATTAAGGTCTGGTGACTGGCTAGGCCACTCCATGACCCTAATGTGCTTCTTCCTGAGCCACTCCTTTGTTGCCTTGGCTGTATGTTTTGGGTCATTGTCGTGCTGGAAGACCCAGCCACGACCCATTTTTAAGGCCCTGGCGGAGGGAAGGAGGTTGTCACTCAGAATTGTACGGTACATGGCCCCATCCATTCTCCCATTGATGCGGTGAAGTAGTCCTGTGCCCTTAGCAGAGAAACACCCCCAAAACATAACATTTCCACCTCCATGCTTGACAGTGGGGACGGTGTTCTTTGGGTCATAGGCAGCATTTCTCTTCCTCCAAACACGGCGAGTTGAGTTCATGCCAAAGAGCTCAATTTTTGTCTCATCTGACCACAGCACCTTCTCCCAATCACTCTCGGCATCATCCAGGTGTTCACTGGCAAACTTCAGACGGGCCGTCACATGTGCCTTCCGGAGCAGGGGGACCTTGCGGGCACTGCAGGATTGCAATCCGTTATGTCGTAATGTGTTACCAATGATTTTCGTGGTGACAGTGGTCCCAGCTGCCTTGAGATCATTGACAAGTTCCCCCCTTGTAGTTGTAGGCTGATTTCTAACCTTCCTCATGATCAAGGATACCCCACGAGGTGAGATTTTGTGTGGAGCCCCAGATCTTTGTCGATTGACAGTCATTTTGTACTTCTTCCATTTTCTTACTATGGCACCAACAGTTGTCTCCTTCTCGCCCAGCGTCTTACTGATGGTTTTGTAGCCCATTCCAGCCTTGTGCAGGTGTATGATCTTGTCCCTGACATCCTTAGACAGCTCCTTGCTCTTGGCCATTTTGTAGAGGTTAGAGTCTGACTGATTCACTGAGTCTGTGGACAGGTGTCTTTCATACAGGTGACCATTGCCGACAGCTGTCTGTCATGCAGGTAACGAGTTGATTTGGAGCATCTACCTGGTCTGTAGGGGCCAGATCTCTTACTGGTTGGTGGGGGATCAAATACTTATTTCCCTCTGCAGAATGCAAATAAATTCATATACTTTCCACAATGTGATTTTCCGGATTTAATTTGTGATGTGCTATCTCTCACTGTTACCAATAACCTACCCTTCAATTATGGGCTGCTCATGTCTTTGTCAGTGGGCAAACTTACAAAATCAGCAAGGGATCAAATACTTATTTCCCCCACTGTATATCTGGAACTAACATATCATCACACCCCTTCCTCCACAAGGCCTCAAAGAAACTGGTAGACATGCAATCATCACACACTGGATTGGATGTAATGTCCACAGTTTTATCAGTTGACTCACACGTAAACTAAACAGGTACCTGAGCCTTTCCTCTGTGACTCTCCCCTGCCCCATTCCCACATTACCTGAGAGGTAGTGATCTTTGGAAGACAGCAAAGTAATTTATCAAGTGTACCCATCAGAAGGATCTGTTGCTCAGCACTCCCTCCCCCTGATCCAGGTGCCTACACAATCTCTCAAACCCATCTTAAGTTGCAAAGCCACCTACACTGCAAGCACTGCCTCAAGGTCCACCTTGAACTGCAAGACCTTGATGCTGTTATCAAGAAAGCCTGAACTGTCATGGGTTCCTTCCTTATTACGGGTCACAGCCAATGCTATAGCTCAAACTATACTGGTCCTTTTAAACTCCTCTCCCTTTTCTCTCAGAGGCTCAAATACCCATCACAGGTTGTATCCATTTCCCATCTGAGGTACCAGACATAGTATTCAAAGCAGGGGAAGGGAGAAATCCAATCTCCCACATCCAACCTGCAACCATCATTTGCACTTCCTTATTCCAAAAGTCACTAAGAGGGGCATTTTCGAAAGGGACGTCCTCGCAAAACGTCCCGATCCAGGGGCGGGGAAACACGTATTTTTGAAACAAGATGGACGTTCATCTTTCGTTTCGAAAATACTGTCAGGGTCGTCCAAATCCTTAAATTTGGTTGTCCCTAGACATGGACGTTTGATTTTCAGCGATCTTCGAAACCAAGGACGTCCATCTCAGAAACGACCAAATGCAAGCCATCTGGTCATGGAAGGAGCCAGCATTTGTAGTGCCCTGGTCCCCGACATGCCAGGACAGCAATTGGGCACCCTAGGGGGCACTGCAGTGGACTTCATAAATTGCTCCCAGGAACATAGCTCCCTTGTGTGCTGAGCCACTCAAAACCCCCCAAAACCCACTACCCACAACTGTACACCACTACCATAGTTCTTACGGGTGGAGGGAACCTAGATGTGGGTACAGTGGGTTTGTGGTGGGTTTTGGAGAGCTCGGTTTTCTCCACAAACGTAACAGGTGGGGGGGGGGATTGGGCTGGGTCCGCCTGTCTGAAGTGCACTGCACCCACTAAAACTGCTACAGGGACCTGCATACTGCTTGCACAGACCTCAGTATGACATCTGAGGCTGGCATAGAGGCTGGCACAAAATATTTTGAAAGATGTTTTTTTGAGGGTGGGAGGGGGTTAGTGACCACTGGGGAAGTAATGGGACGTCATCTGCAATTCTCTCCGGTGGTCATCTGGGCATTTCGGGCACCTTTCTGTGCCTTAGTCATAAGAAAAACAGGTCCGGGTGAAAACGTCCAAGTGCTCGTCAGGGACGTCCTTCTTTTTTTCCATTATGGGTCAAGGACATCCAAGTGTTAGGCACGCCCAGGTCCCGCCTTCGCTATGCCTCCGACACGCCCCCTTGAACTTTGGCCGTCCCTGCAACAGAATACAGTTGGGGATGTCTAAAATCGGCTTTCAATTATACCGATTTGGACGTTTCTGTGAGAAGGATGTCCATCTTCCGATTTGTGTCGAAAGATGGGCATCCTTCTCTTTTGATAATGAGCCCGTAAGGCTCTCCATATGGTGTTTAAGAACAGTTTTACCCTTGTGTCTAACAGACGAACATCATACTTGCAGAACAGCTTTCTGGATAAGAAACTCTTATCAACTTGGGCAGTATATTTATTCATTCATTTATTGCAGAGGTTCTCAGGACATACACAGCCAGTCACGTCTTCAGACAATCTGCAATGAATATGCGTGAGATAAATTTGCATGCACTACCTCCACCGTATGCAAATTCATCTCTTGCATTTCCATTACGTGTAACCTGAAAAGTTGACGGGCTGGATGTGGATCCCAAGGACCAGGTTGAGAACCACTGATTTACTGGGCTTTATTAACTCAATAAATGAATCCCTCCCAAAAAGGGTCACTGTTTTGTCAGTCAGTTCATTTATTTTAGTTCCCCCTCTCTTTTATTGTCTTATGTGAGAATACTTGGAGTGTGGGATAGCCTCTAACCAACAAATACATGTGTTTAAAAGTCGAGCTATTACAGTTAGTAGGTTCTCTCATGAAGGGAAGATGCTGGATAATAGAGGCTGACCAAAACCAGTGGTATTGGTTCCAGCCAAAACCAAATCCATCATGCCCCCCACCCCCCCGAGCATCAGTGGGCCCTACCTTAACAAGCATTGGTGGTCTAGTGACCTCTTCGGGGGCAGGAAAGAACCCCACTCTTTACTGCCTGGGGCTACTGCTGCTTTAAAATGGGTGCTGAGACTTCCCATGGCAGCTTTGTGATACTGCTGTGGTCCTAGCAGTCATATCAAGGTTGCCACAGGAGGTCCCAGCAGCCATACTGAGATCACTCTTGCTTATACTGGTGCCAATCAATTGCTCTTCCTTATGCCTATGCCAATCTTGCAAGGCTGCTTCAGGAAGTCTGGGCAGCCATTTTAAAGCAGCAATGGCACCAGGCAGTAAAAAGTGGGGTTCTTTCATGCCCCTGAAGAGGCCACTAGACCACCAGGTCTTATTAAGGTAGGCCCAGGGAGGGCCAGGTTGGCGGAGGGCATCGTTTTCATCAGGGGTGTGGTTGTGGTCGATCAGGCAGCTGGGGGGGGGGGGGGGGGAGAGTTTCAGTTTCAGCTGAAAATGACCTGGCATTTTCAGCCAAAACCCAAATCCACATTTCAATCCAGTTTTGGTGTCGAAACACAAATGATATTTGGTCGGCCTCTACTTGATATAGATGTCATTCTCCGAGAACAAGCAGGCTGCTTGTTCTCACTGATGGGTGACGTCCACGGCAGCCCCTCCAATCGGAACACTTTCTAGCAAAGTCCTTTGCTAGTCCTTGCGTGCCGATGCGCACCGCGCATGCGTGGCCGTCTTCCCGCCCGAACCGGCTCGTGCCGGCCAGTCTTCTTTTGTCCGCGCTCAGTACGGTCGTGTTTCGCCGTTCGCGCCCCGAAAGTTGACCTCGCGCGTCGTTTTTCGACTTCGCTTCAAAAAAAAAAAAAAGTGTCGGAAGGAGACCTTTTCGGTCTGCTCCCGTCCTGTATTTCTAGTTTTGCCCCGGTAAGTTTTCTTTTGTCGTCGGGGTAGGCCCTTTTTAGGCCTCGGTTCGAAGTTTTCTTCCCCCTCTTTTTGTGGTGCCATTTTCGCCATTTCGAGTTTTGATCTCGCCGGCGTGATTTTTCCGCCCATGACATCGAAGTCTTCCAGCGGCTTCAAGAAGTGCACCCAGTGCGCCCGGGTGATCTCGCTCACTGACAGGCACGCGTCGTGTCTTCAGTGTCTGGGGGGCTGGGCACCGCCCGCAGGCCTGTAGTCTGTGTTCTCTTTTGCAAAAGCGGACTCAGGTAGCAAGATTAGCCCAGTGGAACGTTTTGTTCTCGGGCTCTTCGTCGGCATCGGAAGTATCGACTGCTTCGACGTCGTCGGCGCCCGGACCTTCATCCTCGCCCCCGATTGCATCGAGGCATCGGCCCTCTGCATCGGGGCGACATCGGAAGGCTGCATCGGCGTCGGTGGTATCGAGACCTCCTCGTCTGCTGATGTCGTCGGACGGTGGTGCTTCATCTGGAGTGCAGGTGAGGGCTGTCCATTCCCCTGCTGGTGGCGGTGAGCCTTCGGGTGGGTCTCCCCCTACCCTGAGGGCTCCTGCGGTACAGCCCCCCCGAGACCGACCTCCTTTGGCCTCGGCCCCGAGGAAGAGACGGCTGGATTCTACGTCCTCCTCGTCGGTGCCGGGAAGCTCCGGTGACATGCTTCGTCCCAAAAAGTCGAAGAAGCATCGTCACCGGTCCCCTTCCCGTGTCGGCACCGAGAGCTCTGAGTCACCGAGGGAGTCGGCACCCAGTAGGCATCGGCACCGAGAGGACCGCTCGCCCTCTGTTCAAGAGGTGTCGGTGCGCTCCCCTTTGGACAGCCCGGAACAGCCTCCACGCCCGGAACAGGTTCTGACATCAACTCCTGCATCGGCTTCCATGTCTTTTTCCACAGCCGCTCTGCACGACAGCCTCCGGGCCGTTCTCCCAGAGATCCTGGGAGAGCTGTTGCGCCCTACCCCTCCGGTACCGGGGGTGCTTGCGCCTCCGGTACTGTCGAGCGAGGCGCCGGCTGGCCCACTGCCCGGGGTGAGGTCTCCGACATCGGTGCCGCTTGCGGTACCGACTGCGGTAGCCTCCCAGGAAGGCTCCCCGACTACGTCGGCGGAGGGAGCTTCGCCGGTGCGGGCGAGGGAGTCTACCTCTCGACACTCCCACCGTGGCCGTGGTTCCACGGAGTCGAGCCGGGCACGGCTGCAGACACAGGTCTGTGAACTTGTGTCTGACACCGATGGTGAGGCCTCGTGGGAAGAGGAAGAGGACATCAGATATTTCTCTGACGAGGAGTCTGAGGGTCTTCCTTCTGATCCCACTCCCTCTCCTGAAAGACAGCTTTCTCCTCCTGAGAGCCTGTCTTTCGCTTCCTTTGTCCGGGAGATGTCTACGGCCATCCCCTTCCCGGTGGTTGTGGAGGACGAGCCCAGGGCTGAAATGTTTGAGCTCCTGGACTATCCTTCTCCACCTAAGGAAGCGTCCACTGTACCCATACATCATGTCCTCAAAAAGACATTGCTGGCGAACTGGACCAAGCCTCTAACTAATCCCCACATTCCCAAGAAGATCGAGTCCCAGTACCGATCCATGGGGACCCAGAGCTGATGCGCACTCAGTTGCCTCACGACTCTGGAGTTGTGGATTTGGCCCTAAAGAAGGCCAAGAGTTCTAGGGAGCATGCTTCGGCGCCCCCGGGCAAGGACTCTAGAACCTTGGACTCCTTTGGGAGGAAGGCCTACCATTCTTCTATGCTCATGGCCAAAATTCAGTCCTACCAGCTCTACACAAGCATACACATGCGGAACAATGTGCGGCAGTTGGCGGGCTTGGTGGACAAGCTCCCCCCTGAGCAAGCCAAGCCATTTCAGGAGGTGGTCAGGCAGCTGAAGGCGTGCAGAAAATTCCTGGCCAGAGGGGTGTATGACACCTTTGATGTTGCATCCAGGGCCGCTGCTCAAGGTGTGGTGATGCGCAGACTCTCATGGCTGCGTGCCTCCGACCTGGAGAATAGAATCCAGCAGCGGATTGCGGACTCGCCTTGCCGTGCGGATAATATTTTTGGAGAGAAAGTCGAGCAGGTGGTAGAGCAGCTCCACCAGCGGGACACCGCTTTCGACAAGTTCTCCCGCCGGAAGCCTTCAGCCTCTACCTCTACAGGTAGAAGATTTTGGGGGGGGAAGGAAGACTGTTCCCTACTCTTCTGGCAAGCGTAGGTACAATCCTCCTTCTCGACAGCCTGCGGCCCAGGCTAAGCCCCAGCGCGCTCGCTCTCGTCAGAAGTGCGACTCAGCAAGGCCCCTCGGCTCCCCAGCAAAAGCAAGGGACGAGCTTTTGACTGGCTCCAGCAGAGCATAGCCGACATCCAAGTGTCAGTGCCGGGCGACCTGCCAGTCGGAGGGAGGTTGAAAGCTTTTCACCTAAGGTGGCCTCTCATAACCTCCGATCAGTGGGTTCTCCAAATAGTCCGGCATGGATACACCCTCAATTTGGCCTCAAAACCTCCAAATTGTCCACCGGGAGCTCAGTCTTACAGCTTCCAACACAAGCAGGTACTTGCAGAGGAACTCTCCGCCCTTCTCAGCGCCAATGCGGTCGAGCCCATGCCATCCGGGCAAGAAGGGCTGGGATTCTATTCCAGGTACTTCCTTGTGGAAAAGAAAACAGGGGGGATGCGTCCCATCCTAGACCTAAGGGCCCTGAACAAATATCTGGTCAAAGAAAAGTTCAGGATGCTTTCCCTGGGCACCCTTCTCCCCATGATTCAGGAAAACGATTGGCTATGCTCTCTGGACTTGAAGGACGCCTACACGCACATCCCGATACTGCCAGCTCACAGACAGTATCTGCGATTTCAGCTGGGCACACGTCACTTCCAGTACTGTGTGCTACCCTTTGGGCTCGCCTCTGTGCCCAGAGTGTTCACGAAGTGCTTGGCTGTAGTAGTAGCGGCACTTCGCAGACTGGGGGTACACATGTTCCCATATCTCGACGATTGGCTGGTGAAGAACACATCCGAGGCAGGTGCCCTGCAGTCCATGCAGATGACTATTCACCTCCTGGAGCTACTGGGGTTTGTGATAAATTATCCAAAGTCCCATCTTCTCCCAGTGCAGAAACTCGAATTCATAGGAGCTCTGCTGGATTCTCGGACGGCTCGCGCCTATCTCCCAGAGACAAGAGCCAACAACTTGTTGTCCCTCGTCTCGCGGGTGCGAGCGTCCCAGCAGATCACAGCTCGGCAGATGTTGAGATTGTGGCCATATGGCCTCCACATTTCATGTGACTCCCATGGCCCGCCTTCACATGAGATCTGCCCAATGGACCCTAGCTTCCCAGTGGTTTCAGGCTGCTGGGGATCTAGAAGACGTGATCCACCTGTCCACGAGTTTTCTCAAATCCCTGTATTGGTGGACGATTTGGTCCAATTTGACTCTGGGACGTCCTTTCCAAATTCCTCAGCCACAAAAAGTGCTGACTACGGATGCGTCTCTCCTGGGGTGGGGAGCTCATGTCGATGGGCTTCACACCCAAGGAAGCTGGTCCCTCCAGGAACGCGATCTGCAGATCAATCTTCTGGAGTTACGAGCGGTCTGGAACGCTCTGAAGGCTTTCAGAGATCGGCTGTCCCACCAAATTATCCAAATTCAGACAGACAACCAGGTTGCCATGTATTACATCAACAAGCAGGGGGGCACCGGATCTCGCCCCCTGTGTCAGGAAGCCGTCAGCATGTGGCTCTGGGCTCGCCGTCACGGCATGGTGCTCCAAGCCACATATCTGGCAGGCGTAAACAACAGTCTGGCCGACAGGTTGAGCAGGATTATGCAACCTCACGAGTGGTCGCTCAATTCCCGTGTAGTGCGACAGATCTTCCAGGTGTGGGGCACCCCCTTGGTAGATCTCTTCGCATCTCGAGCCAACCACAAAGTCCCTCAGTTCTGTTCCAGGCTTCAGGCCCACGGCAGACTGGCATCGGATGCCTTCCTCCTGGACTGGGGGGAGGGTCTGCTGTATGCTTATCCTCCCATACCTCTGGTGGGGAAGACTTTGTTGAAACTCAAGCAAGACCAACTCCAAAGGGGAGGCGGGCGGGTTTGTGAGAACAAGCAGCCTGCTTGTCCTCGGAGAAAGCGAATGCTACATACCTGTAGAAGGTATTCTCCGAGGACAGCAGGCTGATTGTTCTCACAAACCCGCCCGCCTCCCCTTTGGAGTTGTGTCTTCCCTTCTCTTTGTCTTGCTACATATGAGACTGGCCGGCACGAGCCGGTTCGGGCGGGAAGACGGCCGCGCATGCACGGTGCGCATCGGCGCGCGAGGACTAGCAAAGGACTTTGCTACAAAGTGTTCCGATTGGAGGGGCTGCCGTGGACGTCACCCATCAGTGAGAACAATCAGCCTGCTGTCCTCGGAGAATACCTTCTACAGGTATGTAGCATTCGCTTTACCACAGAGATATGATGAGACTTTCCAAGTACGCTGTGTTATCTAGATTAGCTGTGATGGTTGTTAAAGAAATATTTCTGACCAATGAGCTGGACACATCAAAATCAATCAGTCATTGTTGAAAAAGTAAGGTAGCTTAGATTTATTTATTTATCGCATTTGTACCCCCCATTTTCCCACCTTTTTGCAAGCTCAATGTGGCATACAGAGTGTTATTATAATGTAGTCATTACATGATCTTAAATACAGTCAATAGTAGGCTGAAGGTAGATGAGGATTTAGATTGGAAGGTGTTAGGTAAGGTCGTGTGAGAGGTGTTGTTTGATGAACCTGAGTGGTTTAAGGGATGATTTATTTCATTAAGGATGTCTTTTGTAGGCCTTGTTGAAGAGATGTGTCTTCAACGATTTGCAAAAGTTCAACGATTTGTGAAAGATTTATGGCTAGCTAGTGCACTTGATAAGTCTAGAAGAAAACTTAGTTCACCACAGTCCGTAGTGATCACCAAACAATCTCATCTGTTCCCACCACATGTTCCTTCATGTGGTCCCTACCCTTCCTACCTCAACTTAATCATTATTTGTATTTGTTTTACTCCGGAGTCTATCAACACCTCTCCGGCACCATGTAAGCCACATTGAGCCTACAAATAGGTGGAAAAATGTGGGGTACAAATGTAATAAATAAATAAATAAATAAACTAGAGGTAGCCACAAAGCAAAATTGCTCAACTTTAAGTAGTGTCTTTTGAGAACAGCAGGATGTTAGTTCTCATACATGAGTCATATTGTCTGTTGAAGCCTGGGCCAGAGAAGAATAAACAAAGCTCTAAACATTTTTCAGAATAATGCAATGCGCATATGTGGGATTTCCCCATGCAGCCACAAGCTCCCTATGAATTTATTAATAGAAACCAACTCCTAGAGGAGAGTGAGTTTTGTGATAAGGGGAATTCCCTCTCTCCTCACTGAGCATCTGTTACAGGTGTACAACTTTGCATTTCCTAAGGACAAGCAAGATATTGTCCTCACATATGGAGTTAAAAGCAGCATCAAAAAGGTGGGCTTTTAGCTTAGATTTGAAGACGGCCAGAGATGGAGCTCTGATATTTTGAGCCTGGACATATGCTTCCAAGGACAATCCCACCTGTGATTAAGTGAAAAATGTGCAGTTTGCCATTTACACATCCCCCCCCCCTAAATTCTATAATCTCTTGTTCAAATATATGCAGCTTGGCCACACATTTGTTCACGTAGATTACAGAATAATAGTAGTTAGGCATGCAAATAAATTGCCTAATTAAGTGCAAATTGACACCGACAACCAAATAATCAGTAATTATTGGAGTTAATGGGTACTAACTGGCCCTAATTTGCAGTTAGGTATGTAACTGCCTTTGGCGCTGTTCAATAATGTTAGCACCTAAATTCTGTATCGCGTAACTAGACATGGACATGGGAAGAGCATGGGCGTGCTGAGCAGAGGCGTAGCCAGGTTTTGATCTCAGGGGAAGCAGACTTTTATAAAATAGGCGCCGGTTGGTATTAGCTAGACAAGTGTCTGTGTTGTTGCTCAGGGGCTGTAGCAGGCCCTGATTAATACAGGCTGTCTCTGTTGCGTCCTGCCTACAAGGAAACAGTAAGTTACATCAGGAGGCAGGACGCAGAAGAGGTCCCTGGACTGGCCAGAGCAGGCAACCTGTCTTCTTAACTACAAAGTAAATGTATTCAAATCGTGACCATCCCCTTAGGAATAGCACACACATTCCTTCCACTGCTAGACACCTTGTTTAAATCAAATAGGCTTTTGTTTGTGAGGTGACTCTACAGGATGTGAAGAAACACTAGTCTTCAGCATTTTTATTTTGGGTGACAAGGCCACCAAAGGTGGCCCTTGCCCAACAGCATACATTCAAATAGGGCTAGACACTTTGTGAAATAACACAAACCCCTACAAAAAGACACCCAAAACCTATACTGAAAACTTACCACACCATAACAGCCCTAACCCACCTATGAAAAGACAATGCTATAAATATTACAGTGGGACCTAGAGAAGTGTTTCCCTAGGTGGTCCTGGAGCACCCTCTTGCCATGCAGGTTTTCAGGCTATCCACAATGAATCTGCATGAAAAAGATTTGCATGTAATGGAGGCAGTATATGCAAATCAATGTCATGCATATTTATTGTGGATAGCCTGAAAACCTGACTGGCAAGGGGGTACTGTAGAACCAATTTGGGAAACACTGCCCTAGAACACAAAACTCACACCATCACAGCCCTAACCTACCTATGAAAAGACAGTGCCATATATATTACACTGGGCTCTGGAGCACCAATATACCTACTATTGGGAAACTGGAACAAGCTGCACTGTTACACAGACGCTACTTGCTAGCAGAATCCTTCACCTCAGTCACACATGCAGAACATGTCATGGACAGACCCTCATCTATATAAGATAAGAGTAGCCATACTGGGTCAGACCAACGGTCCATCTAGCCCAGTATCCTGTTTCCAACAGTGGCCAACCTAGGTCACAAGCACCTGGCAGGAAACCCAAATTGTGACAAAAGTCCATGCTACCAATCTAATACAGAATAGAGAGCAACAACAAAAAAAACAACAAAAATTGAAAAAGAGACCCCCCCCCCCCCTCCCCTCCTCTCTGCCCAAGGAAGCCAGACTCTATAAACAGTGCAATACTGGTAAAAAAGAAACAGAAATGCATTTTCTCCTGTACTTTGCAAAATAAAAATAGAAAAACATGTACCTTTTACAAAGCAGGTACATCTCAGTCCTTACAAAGTATTAAATAAAAATAATTTGGCTGGTCCCAGTCTTTTTTTTCCATGTTCCACGAGTCAGCCATACAAATTCTTTTCCAGGTTGGCCTTTCCATTTCTTCTCTCACCTCTTGTCTTCTTCATTTCCTTCTCTACATCTTTTGGCACTGCGCATAGAGCTGCCCAAGTGAACGAGCTCCAGAAGGGAGATTTTTCAACCAGTCCTAGTGTGAACTGACATCCCAAATTCATGTGGGATTTGAAGTCCCTGATTCTACCCATCAAAATCAGTGCTGCGGTACATTCAAAATTACTTAAGAAAATGCACTCGGACCCCTGCAGGGTTGCTAATTTGAAGACATCAGAGATGTGCATTTTTAAATACTGTCGTATTCCTAAAATCAAATTCAAAATAAATTACCTTTTTCTACTGTTTGAACAATTTATTTTCTCATTTGCTTTTGTTCCCACTGTCTCTTTTCTGTTTTTCTCCGTTTCTTCTGCCCATCTGACATTTCTTCTGTCTCCAAGTGCACCATCTTTCTTTCCTCTGCACCACTACTTGTACTGTCTAGTATCTCCCTTCTGTGTCCCTTGTCCCTATCCTACCCCCAAGTTCAGCAACTGCCCTTTCTGTGTCCCCATCTCCCACCTTTTCAGCACGAGCCTACCTGGTCTCCACATCTCCCCCTTTTCTAATATCTGTCCTCCTGGTGTCTCCATCTCTCCCTTTTTCTAACATTGCCCTGTCAATAATGCCTCATGGGAGGGCTGAGACCAAGCCTGCCTTGATTTGGAGCCATGTCCTCGAGAAAGGCATCGAGAAGTCAGTTCCCGCCTCAACTCTGGCAAAGCTTCCTCCACCGACATTGAGGGTGTACCAACTTCGGTGGCAGTTGACACCGGGGCCACACGTGACACTGGTGTCGGAAGCCACGCCGCAGGCTGAGAGCTAAGCGGGGCTGCAATGGGAGGCATGGTAGGCGCAAGCACCCCTGATGCCAATGCACACCATTGCAAGAGGCCATCCAGCAGCTCAGAGAGCGGCTCGGATGCGCTCATTGAGGGCTGACATCAGGAAAGGATATGGCATCGGTGCAGAGACAGGGTGCAGAACTACTGAGGTCAAAACTACTACTACTAATCATTTCTATAGTGCTACTAGACGGGAGCATGGTCCTGGCTGCTAGGAGACGGACGCATCGGCATCTCCTGAATGGAGGAGGAGCAGTCCTCCCAGTGCCGATGCTTCTCAGGTGCTGAATGCCTTGACGCCCCGGAGCTCCTGGTACCGTGTGTCAAGGGTGATCAGTGCTGATGTTTCTTGGCCTTTGCCTGAAGCCGGTCATCAAGGCTCCTCGGTGCTGATGAGGATGATGTTGAATCCTCATGTCGCCTTGGGGTCAGGTCCGATGCTGGCCAGTCCTGGGGGCCACGTGCACCAGTCAGCATTGAGACAGGTGGAGACCCACTCGATGCACCACTGCTCCCAGTGTCTACAGGTCTAGTAGCAGCCATACGTACTGATGCTCCCGATGCAGTACTCGATGCCGGTGCAAACGCCGAGGTATCGGCTCCAAAAATTCTCTCGTGTTGAGCCTCTCTGGCATCTGGGTCCGCTTCTTCATACGAAGACAGAGGACACAGTTAACAGGGCCTAAACACTGAAGACACCAAGCATGGGCATCCTTGCCAGCGATGGTCCAATTGCACTGGGTACAGCGATTGAAGCCACTGGGAACTTGAGTGGACATGGATGGAAAAACTTCTGCAGCTAAATCAAACGAAGCAATGGTGCCAGAAAAATGGCAAGGCACCATAGAAAAAAGAAAGGGAAAACCCGGCTGAAGTGAAGGCCTAAACACAGCCTAATGATGCGGAAAAGAAAGGAAAGTTCAAATTGAGAAAAAGAAACTAAACCAATAAGGGAAGAAGGAAAAAGAGAAAACCCCAACATGGGCACAAAAACACTATGAGAAAAATTGCCGAAAGGCACCAAAAAGCTTTTCTCAGACTAAGCTTTGAAGAGCAGCTACAAAAAGTGACCATGCCCCAACAAAGAAAAAAAAACTGTGGAAACTGCGCTCTCGCGGTGGGTGGGAAGGCACTCGTGCATTCACAGTGGAGTGTGTTTCTCACTCTACAAAAGCTCTGTTAAAGCTTGCTAGAAGCTCCAGGCCGGGCAACACGGGACCATGTTACCCAATTGTGAGAATTATGACCTGCTTGTCCTCGGAGAACACAAGAACCACCTGTGAGATTCCAGTATTGCAATATGATATGATCCCGCCAGATCCAAGGAGTTGAGGAAATCTTCACCCCAAGGATCTCCATGCAGGACCATTGGTCTAAGTGTGAGAAACTGACTTTCCTTAAGAGTCAGATTGGGTGGAAGGCACTGCCTTTTTGGGGGACCAAAAAATACATGGAATAGCGTCCTCAACCTTGCTCTTGGCAGGAAACTGGCTCTGCAGCCTCTTAACTAAATCAAGTTGCTGCAGGGGACCTATCATTTGGGGGGGAGGACCCCACAAGGGATTACCATAAAAGGTGTTGAAAACGTTTTCAAATCAGACCACCTCCTAGACCCACTGGTCAACCATGATATAGGCCCCTCGTGGTAGAAGAAGCAGAGCCTACTGCCCACCTGCACTTCTAAGGAGGCCTGCTGATCCTCACTGGGGACCCTTGACAGCTGTCAAGGATGATGAGGAACCGGGATCCCTCATCCTCTGGGCCTTCTGAAATGGCATCTCCTTCTGGGTGCTCAAGGATACCAGAATGCCCATGAGTCACCTACCAAATCAGTAACGGCCCCCATCCTTGGACCAAGCCCTACCCCGAAAGAGTGAGATGCCATGCATGGGTGGTCAAGGAGCCACTGTAGTCTAGTCTCCCCAGATCCTTTACCAACTTCTCTCCCTGAACAGGGTAGTTTGTAAAAATGTGCCTTTGAGGCTGCATTAGCCACGCAATGCCACAACCAAAGCCATCTGTGGACTACCACCATAGATTCTACCAACCACGAGCAGATATGGATAAGATTATACAGTCCATCAGCCAGTGGACAACACTGCCCTGCTGCACTGCCTACATTTCTATGAGTCTGTTTCAGGGACACTGGCAAAAAAAAAATAGCCAGTGTGAAATCAATTAATTCTGTCTGATGGCACTCGATGCTCTGACAGTAGTGTTGGTCATGGCCACACCAAAAAATAAGGAAATCATCCCCAAAAATCCTAACCAGGGCTATTTATTTTTAGGTGTCATGCTGCAAATCGGTAGGTTGCTTGCCTACTGTGCCCATGACCTGGGTTCAAATTCTGCATTGGGATTTCTGTTAGTAACTGGACTCTGGCCACTCAGCTAGCTATCCACTTTCCACTGGTAATTAAGTACCTCGCCTTAGCCAGGGGGAGGGGAAAGGGGGAAAAGATAACCGGAAAAGGCAATGGCAAACCATCCCAACTAATAGTCTGCTAAGAAACCATCATACAAGTGGAAGCCCCCATAAGTCTTGCGACTTGGTATTATACATACATATATTTATAAGAGAGGAGCAAACTGAGGTAATTCAGATGGTGGGGTGGGGACTTTTAAATGGCACGAAACCTTTACTTACAGACCTATAGAAGAGATATCCTTGGGACTTCACAGATAAAAAAAAAAGCAAACTGAGGAGTGGCCTAGTGGTTAGCGTGGTGGACTTTGGTCCTGGGGAACTGGGTTCAATTCCCACTGCAGGCACAGGCAGCTCCTTGTGACTCTGGGCAACTCACTTAACCCTCCACTGCCCCAGGTACAAAATAAGTACCTGTATATAATATGTAAGCCGCATTGAACCTGCTATGAGTGGGAAAGCGTGGGGTACAAATGTAACAAAAATAAAAAAAATAAAACGCTAGCATAGGAAATTCTGCACAAGTGTGGTACTCCACTCTAGAAAACTCCAAGAGCTTTCTTTACTTTTCTCTGGCTCAGGATCCATCAGATGGTCACTTACGTGAGGAAATATCCTGCTTGTTTTTGAACAAAAGGTTCAGATTCCACTGGGAACTTGGCTGTAGTCAACTTAGATGGACAAAAAACAGAATAGATCCATTTGCCATTTGAAGCAGGAGTCAAGAGGCTGTCATCTTGTGCATCACTGGACTGGACAATGCTACTTACTTTCCATACATTTCTTCGGCCAGAAAGTAGCAACAGCAAATGCTGTCCATGCCTGTCAAAATTAAAATGAAATAAAACAGAGTTGCTTTATAATCCCCATCAAAGCAGTCCCAACTTTGAGACTTCTTGACTGTAATTTGTTTCAGACCAATCATAGAGTTTTTCTGAAATGGTTTTCAGTGTGACATTTTTATAATCTTCTTAATTATCAACTTTACCAGCATACAAACATTTACATATACAACTTGGGAATGCCGTGTTTTTCATGTTTACCAAAGGGCTGCCTGTCATCGAAGGCGCATTAAGCAAGTCTGAGTTTTGTTCCACTGCATGTATGGACTTGTCTGCCATTTTCTTGGAAATATGAGTATTACAAGTCCACAGATATGAGAAAAATCAAGACTGGTTCAGTCTGTCCCCAATGACAGAAAACATAGAAACCCTACATAATACAACCAAATTACATTTCAATAAACAAACAAAAAAGAAAACGTCAGTCATAACACACAGAACTCTTGCCTTGCACATTATTTATTATATATGAGGTGAAAGTGTGCTGCTGCTGCTAAGAAAGCGAATAGAATGCTGGGTATTATTAGGAAAGGTATGGAAAACAGGTGTGAGGATGTTATAATGCCGTTGTATCGCTCCATGGTGCGACCGCACCTTGAGTATTGTGTTCAATTCTGGTCGCCGCATCTCAAGAAAGATATAGTAGAATTGGAAAAGGTGCAGCGAAGGGCGACTAAAATGATAGCGGGGATGGGACGACTTCCCTATGAAGAAAGACTAAGGAGGCTAGGGCTATACAGCTTGGAGAAGAGACGGCTGAGGGGAGACATGATAGAGGTATATAAAATAATGAGTGGAGTGGAACAGGTGGATGTGAAGCTTCTGTTCACGCTTTCCAAAAATACTAGGACTAGGGGGCATGCAATGAAACTACAGTGTAGTAAATTTAAAACAAATCGGAGAAAATTTTTCTTCACCCAACGTGTAATTAAACTCTGGAATTCGTTGCCGGAGAAAGTGGTGAAGGCGGTTAGCTTAGCAGAGTTTAAAAAGGGGTTGGACGGTTTCCTAAAGGACAAGTCCATAAACCGCTACTAAACGGACTTGGAAAAATCCAAAATTCCAGGAATAACATGTATAGAATGTTTGTACGTTTGGGAAGCTTGCCAGGTGCCCTTGGCCTGGATTGGCCGCTGTCGTGGACAGGATGCTGGGCTCGATGGACCCTTGGTCTTTTCCCAGTATGGCATTACTTATGTACTTATGTACTTATGTAAAGCTGATCTGTTTTCCCAGCACGATTCCTAAAATGAAAGGGTTCTGATGATGTGAACATTGTTTAATAAAAATTGCAAAAGTACTTGCATATGATTTGCAGATGCAACTGAGAGATTTGTGACACTGTGAAGGTGAGAGAAGGCATTCATAATTACCTGTATAGCTGTTTTAGGAATTGCACTTGAGATAATTCATTAATTTAAATTGCTGTGTTGCAAAATCTCATTAACAGCGTTAACACAAAAAAGTAACCTTCCCTTCCACGTTTCCCACAGAAATGAGGCTACTGCTTCAGATTATGCTACTACAGAATATTTAAGTCAGAGTAATTAAATACTTCAAATGAGATTTTTTATGTACTAAGTCAAACTTACCACTCTGAAGTCACTTATCCTATAATAACGTAATTTGGGAAATAGCATCTGTTTTAAAGAACAGGTTTTTTTAATGTCTCAGCGATAGCTAAGAAAAGCAAATAGAATGTTAGGTGTTATTAGGAACGGAATGGAAAACAAAAATGAAGACGTTATAATGCTTTTGTATCGCTCAATGGTGCGACTGCACCTTGAATATTGTGTGCAATTCTGGTCACCGCATCTCAAAAAGATACAGTGGAATTAGAACAAGTACAGAACAGGGCAATGAAAATGATGAAGGGGATGGGACGACTTCCCTTTGAAGAAAGTGTAAAGCGGCTAGGGCTGTTGAGCTTGGAGAAAAGACGGTCAAGGGCAGTGGTGTGCTGGAGCAGGCTCTCACAGGCTCCCAAGAGCCGGTTGTTAAGTTTTTAAGAATTTTGGGAGCCGGTTGTTAAAGTAGGGCCCTCCATGGCTACTTTAACAACTGGCTCCCAAAGTGTGGGCTTGGGGCCCCAGCTGAATTATCTTTTACTTTGCTGGTGGGGATGCTGAGCCCTGCCAGCCAAGTAAATAGACTACTGCCGCTCTGGGCAGCAGGCTGGGACTTCTCGAGCATGTGAGAGAAGTTCCAGCATGCTGCTCAGAGCAAGACGTTGGGAGTGGTGGCAGTCCATTTATTGGCTGCCAGCAAAGGTATGTCTAGCGTGCCCGCACGAAGGGAGGGAGGAGAAAGAGGCAGGTGTTGCTAATCACTTGGCTAATGTGCAGAGAAAATAGAGCATGAAGTCCAGGATGTGTTTCATCTATAAATAATGCCACCAATCACTTGCTGGATACAACACTTCTGAAAGAAAATACAATTTTTTTTTTTTTTTGCAGAATTAAAAAATATCAAATACTTACGGGCTCAGTTCAACTTCCAGGTACTGTTCTGTTTTGTCATTCAAGAAAAATGCTTCCACCACTTAAAAAGAAAGATACTGTAAATAAATAAATACATTCATACCTTATTTATTTGCATCTTACTCAGGCTTTAATCATATTTACACGGTGTCTGGAAAAAATGGGACCCCTGACATTTTTCCAAATAAAACACCAAAATTATTACTATTACTGACAAATGCTACTGCAAGACAATGTATGAACTGGATGATGTCCGTTTTCAAAATGATGTTATTCAGGAAGTGACCATTAAGATCCGTTTTTGCAAAATGGCGTTTATCGAAGAAAATAAAAAGTTGCAATTAAATATTTGCGACAAAATAAAGCATACAGCGCAAAAAAGGTAAAATTATGTATAATCATACCTGATAATTTTCTTTCCATTAATCATAGCTGATCAATCCATAGACTGGTGGGTTGTGTCCATCTACCAGCAGGTGGAGATAGAGAGCAAACTTTTGCCTCCCTATATGTGGTCATGTGCTGCCGGAAACTCCTCAGTATGTCGATATCAAAGCTCCATCCGCAGGACTCAGCACTTAGAGAATTACACCCACGAAG
Source organism: Microcaecilia unicolor (assembly GCF_901765095.1). Taxonomy (NCBI): domain Eukaryota; kingdom Metazoa; phylum Chordata; class Amphibia; order Gymnophiona; family Siphonopidae; genus Microcaecilia; species Microcaecilia unicolor. Next base: position 643,029,910 of record NC_044032.1, read on the forward strand.
GGACACTCTGCCCAGCTCACCACCGCCGAAACGGGGGAGGGGAATTAACCCAGCTCATCCCCACACAAGTGGGGGAGGGGAATCCGTCCAGCTCATCCCCGCGGAGCGGGGGAGGGACACCACACCCGCCGATGCGGGGGGATCTGGCTTATCCTGCAACCGCAACCGCGGGAGGAGCTGACTGACCCTAACACCGCCGAAGCGGGAGGGGTACAAAGCTGCCCTACAGCCGCACGAAGCGGGAGGGAGTGCCGGCAGAATTTAAGTCTCAATCCAGCCCCGTAAAACGGAGGGGAGAGGAATGCAGCAGCTCACTGTAACACAAACTCGTCTTAACTCTTGAAGAATCCAAGTGAAAAAACTTGAACACGAAGTCTTTCTGAAGTAACTGAAGACTAAACTTGAACCTGAAATGCAACCAGAATAAAAACAGTACAGATATCTGGGAGGGTCTATGGATTGATCAGCTATGATTAATGGAAAGAAAATTATCAGGTATGATTATACATAATTTTACCTTCCATATCATCAAGCTGATCAATCCATAGACTGGTGGGATGTACCGAAGCAGTACTCACCCAGGGCGGGACATAGAAATCCCTGACCTCAACACTGAAGCTCCAAACCGGGCCTCCGCCCGTGCAGCCACAGTCAAACGGTAATGCTTGGAGAATGTATGAGCCGAAGCCCAAGTTGCCGCCTTGCATATCTCTTCCAAGGAGACGGATCCGGCCTCTGCCATCGAGGTCGCCTGAGCTCTCGTGGAGTGAGCCTTCAGCTGGATAGGCGGCACCTTCCCTGCGGCCACAAAGCCGCTGCAATGGCTTCCTTGACCCATCTTGCCACTGTAGGCTTAGCAGCCTGCAGACCCTTACGAGGACCTGCAAACAGGACAAACAGATGATCCGATTTCCGGAAATCATTGGTCACTTCCAAGTATCTGATGATGACTCGTCTCACATCCAGATATTTAAGAGCAGAGTACTCCTCTGGGTAGTCCTCCCTACGAAAGGAAGGGAGACATAGCTGCTGATTCACATGGAAGCGAGAAACAATCTTGGGCAGGAAGGAAGGCACTGTGCGAATAGTCACTCCTGCCTCAGTGAACTGTAGAAAAGGCTCTCGACATGAGAGCGCCTGGAGCTCGGAAACTCTTCTGGCTGAAGTGATAGCCACCAAAAAGACTGCTTTCAACGTCAGGTCTTTCAGAGATGCCCTTGACAAGGGTTCAAACGGCGGCTTCTGCAATGCTCTTAGCACCAGGTTGAGATTCCACGCAGGCACCACTGAGTGCAGAGGAGGGCGCAGGTGATTAACCCCCTTGAGAAAGCGCACCACATCTGGCTGCGAAGCCAGGGAAGCACCCTTCAGGCGGCCCCTGAAGCAAGCCAGAGCCGCTACCTGGACCTTAAGGGAACTGAGCGACAGGCCTTTGTCCAGACCTTCTTGCAGGAACGCCAACACTGAAGAAATTGGAGCAGTGAAAGGAGAAAGAGAGCCTGCTTCACACCACGCTGCAAAGATACGCCAAACCCTGGCGTAAGCAGTAGAAGTAGAGCGTTTCCTCGCTCTCAGCATAGTGGCGATGACCTTGTCTGAGAAGCCCTTCTTCCTCAGACGCTGCCGCTCAATAGCCAGGCCGTAAGACCAAGGGGGAGGGATCCTCCATCACCACGGGACCCTGATGTAACAGGCCCTGCTCCACTGGCAACCGCAGAGGATCGTCGACTGAGAGCCTGATCAAGTCCGCATACCAGGGACGCCTGGGCCAATCCGGACCCACCAGGATTATCCTGCCGGGATGCTTTGCCACCCGGTCTAGTACCCTGCCCAACATGGGCCAGGGCGGGAACACATAGAGAAGCTCTTGTGTCGGCCATTGTTGGAGAAGAGCATCTACTCCCAGGGATCGAGGGTCCCGTCCTCTGCTGAAGAAGCGCGGCACTTGGCAATTGGCCGATGACGCCATCAGATCTAGGCTCGGCTGGCCCCAGCGCTTCGTGATGTCCAAGAACGCCTGAGCAGATAGCTGCCACTCTCCTGGCTCCAAGGTATGGCGACTGAGAAAGTCCGCCTTGACATTCATGACTCCGGCAATGTGGGCCGCTGACAGCTGTTCCAGGTTCGCTTCCGCCCACTGGCATAGACTCATAGCTTCCTTGGCTAGAGGGGCGCTCTTGGTACCTCCCTGGCGGTTGACATAGGCCACAGCCGTGGCATTGTCCGACAGGACCCGTACAGGCTTCAACACCAGTACCGGGATGAACTCCAAAAGCGCCAACCGAATGGCTCTGAGTTCCAGGAGGTTGATAGACCACTTTGCCTCTGCAGGAGACCAGAGCCCCTGCGCTGTCCTTCCCAAGCAGTGGGCTCCCCAGCCCGATAACGAGGCGTCCGTCGTGACGACAATCCACTCTGGGGACACCAGAGGCATTCCCGCAGACAACTTGTCTGTCTGCATCCACCAGCTCAGCGCCTTGCGCACTGCTGGATCCAAGGGAAGACGCACCGCATAATCCTCCGACATCGGAGTCCAGCGCTGCAGCAGAGAGTGTTGTAGTGGTCTCATATGAGCCCTGGCCCAGGGCACTACTTCCATCGTGGCCGTCATAGAGCCCAACAGCTGCACATAGTCCCAAGCCCGAAGAGGAGAGGCTACTAGGAACTGGTCCACCTGAGCCTGAAGCTTGACAATCCGATTGTCTGGCAGGAACACTCTGCCCACTTGGGTGTCGAATCGAACTCCCAGATACTCCAGGGACTGAGTCGGGCGCAGCTGGCTCTTCTCCCAGTTGATGATCCATCCCAGGGAGCTCAAAAGAGCAACTACCCGGTCCACAGCTTTGCCGCACTCTGCATAAGAGGGGGCTCGGATCAACCAGTCGTCCAGATAAGGATGGACTTGTACTCCTTCCTTTCGCAGGAAGGCCGCTATGACCACCATTACCTTGGAAAAGGTCCGCGGAGCAGTAGCCAACCCGAACGGGAGGGCTCTGAACTGGAAGTGTCGGCCCAGGACTGCAAAACGCAGAAAGCGTTGATGAGGAGGCCAGATGGGAATATGCAGGTACGCTTCCTTGATGTCCAAGGATGCCAGGTACTCCCCTGCCTTCACTGCCGCTATAACAGAGCGGAGAGTCTCCATGCGAAAGTGCCGCACTTTCAAGGCCCGATTGACCCCTTTGAGGTCGAGGATAGGCCGGACAGAACCTCCTTTCTTTGGTACCACAAAGTAAATGGAGTAACGCCCCTTGCCAAGCTGACTTTCTGGCACCGGAACGACCGCACCCAGGCGGATCAGATTGTCCAAAGTCTGCTGCACTGCCGCAGCTTTGACCGGAGACTTGCAGGGAGAGAGTACAAACCCGTCTCTTAAGGGTCGGCAGAACTCTAGCTTGTAGCCGTCTCTGATGACTTCCAGCACCCAAGCGTCTGAAGTTATTGTGGTCCACTCGCCCAGAAACGAGGACAGCCGTCCTCCAATCTGCACTGGGGCGTGGACCAATACCCCGTCATTGGGTACGAGACCCTGGGGGAGGACCGGAGGGAGCACCTCCGGACGGCGGTCTCTGCGAAAGGAATGCTGCTTGGGGGAGAAATTCCTCTTAAAGGAAGAGGGGGCAGAAGCACCCGACCTGCCCGGGCGGTACCGACGGGCTTCCTGAAACCGTCCTCTGGAGGTACCGGGACGAGCACTAGCCCGAGCCCTGACCTCCGGTAACTTCTTGCCCTTAGACGTGCCGAGATCAGTCACGATTTTGTCCAGCTCGACCCCAAAGAGCAGCTTGCCTTTAAAAGGCAATCTAGCCAGGCGGGATTTTGAGGCGTGGTCAGCAGACCAATGTTTCAGCCAAAGCCACCGCCGCGCAGAGACAGTCTGAGCCATGCCTTTAGCTGAGGCTCTCAAGACATCATACAGCAAGTCTGCCAAATAGGCTAAGCCCGATTCCAGGGCTGGCCAATCATTCCTCAAGAAATGATCCGAGGGGGAAGCCCGCTGCACCATAGTCAGGCACGCCCTGGCCACATAGGAGCCGCAAACTGAGGCCTGCAAACTTAAAGCAGCCGCCTCAAAGGACGACCTTAAGGCCGCCTCCAATCTCCTGTCTTGGGCGTCCTTTAGGGCCGTGCCACCTTCCACCGGCAATGCCGTTTTCTTAGTCACCGCAGTGATTAAAGAATCCACGGTAGGCCACAGATAGGCCTCACGTTCACTCACAGCCAAAGGATAGAGGCGGGACATAGCCCTAGCCACTTTAAGGCTCGCTTCTGGGACATCCCATTGAGCCGAAATTAAGGTGTGCATGGCATCATGCACGTGGAAGGTTCTAGGCGGGCGCTTAGTCCCCAGCATAATGGCAGAGCCAACAGGGGCTGAGGGAGAGACGTCCTCCGGAGAGGATATCTTCAAAGTGTCCATGGCCTGTAACAACAGGTTGGGCAAATCCTCCGGGCGAAAAAGCCGCGCTGCAGAGGGGTCATCCGCTCCATCCGAGCGGGGATCCGTCTCCTCCAAGGAATCCGCAAAGGACCGTTGGGAGACCTCAGACACGCTGCCCTCATCTACATCGGAGGAGACAAATTCCTCCAAGGCCTGGGAATCAACCCGAGGGCGTTTACCTCTGGGAACCTCAACCTCTTTACCAGAGGAGGGAGCGGGGGCAGCGTTGTGCATGAGGAAGGCCCGATGCAGCAGCAAAACAAACTCGGGGGAGAAACCCCCCAGACTGTGCACCTCCGCAGCCTGGGCAACAGCCCTAGGCGCGCTCTCAACCGGCGCTCGCAACAGCGGGGGAGAGACATGCTGCGCATCCAAAATGGCGTCCGGCGCGAAACTCCGCGAAGGAGCCGCGCGGGAAGAACGGCTCTTAACTTTAGCCGCTTCTGTGCCATCGCCCAAATTAAGGGCGTTCATGGCATTAATGTCTCCAACCTCAAGGGCGGCCCAAGAAGAAGCCGTCCGAGCCGCGTGGCCGGCCAAGATGGCGGAGGCGAGGAGCGGGGGATGGGCGTTTATGGCGGGAAAAACCGCCACGCCGGAGGAAGGACCGGGACATGCATCGGTCACGAAACTGTCACCCACCAAGGGCGAATCCGGCTTGAAGACCCCCGCATCCCCTCTAGAAGCGCTCGAGCGACCCGGGGAGCGACCCTTTGCGCCCTCGCCCTCCGACGCCATGAGCCACGAGGAGAAGAATCGGGGAACCCCCGCCCGCTATAAAAAGGTAAAATTACCTGCTGTCCGCTCCGAGTTGTAACTACCTGGTGTCTCAGTGAGTAGCTGCAATAGACGCTTAAATAAACGTCGAAATAAACGCCTTTAAGGCCGTTCAAAATTTTTTTTTTTTTTTTAACGGAGCCAGCGGGAGGGGGGAGAAAAGGAGGGACCTGGCACCACCAGGTTTGCACTTGCTCAAAAGAGCCCTCAACCCCAGGCACTCAACAAAACCTAAAAATTAGGCTTGGAGGCCTAGCCAGAGCTGCTGCTGTGTGTGACCACCACCTGCTGAGATAGAGAACATACTGAGGAGTTTCCGGCAGCACATGACCACATATAGGGAGGCAAAAGTTTGCTCTCTATCTCCACCTGCTGGTAGATGGACACAACCCACCAGTCTATGGATTGATCAGCTTGATGATATGGAAAGGCTAATTCCAGACTCCGTTCCTTTTATCTCACTGCACCTCACGCCTGGAATAGACTTCCCGAGCCTGTACGTCTGGCCCCGTCTTTGTCCGTTTTCAAATCCAGGCTAAAAGCCCACCTCTTTAACGCTGCTTTTGACTCCTAACCACTACTCACTTGCCCTGTACCCTTTTATCCCCACCTCTTTAATTCCCTTACCTCTTAGTTGTTCTGTCTGTTTGCCTGTCCTATTTAGATTGTGAGCTCTTTGAGCAGGGACTGTCTTTTCATGTATGGTGTACAGCGCTGTGTATGCCTTGTAGTGCTATAGAAGTGATAAGTAGTAGTAGTAATGTAGAAGCCTGCCCTTGCAGATCAGCAATGCGGCCGCGCAGGCTTCTGTTTCTGTGAGTCTGACGTCCTGCACGTATGTGCAGGACGTCAGACTCACAGAAACAGAAGCCTGCGCAGCCGCATTGCTGATCTGCAAGGGCAGGCTTCTAGATGGAATGTTGCTAGTGGAGGAGTAGCCTAGTGGTTAGTGCAGTGGAACATGGGATGTTGTTACTATTTGAGATTCTGGAATGTTGCTATTACTTGAGATTCTACATGGAATGTTGCTACTATTGGAGATTCTGTTGCTACTCTTTGAGATTCTACATGGAATGTTGCTATTCCACTAGCAACATTCCATATTTAGATTGTGAGCTCTTTGAGCAGGGACTGTCTTTTCATGTATGGTATACAGCGCTGCGTATGGCTTGTAGCGCTACAGAAGTGATAAGTAGTAGTAGTAAATAAAATCCTAATAAAAAAAGTGTTTGCTAAGGGAGTTTCCTAAAAAAGGTTGGACCAATGTATTTTCAAAGGTTATACTAAACCCGGTTTAAAATGCCGACAAGGCCCATTCAAAGTGAACGGGCTGTAGCGCTACAAGGCATACGCAGCGCTGTATACCATACATGAAAAGACAGTCCCTGCTCAAAGAGCTCACAATCTAAATATGGAATGTTGCCAGTCAGCAGTATATCAAGCCATAATAAACTAAACTGATTTTCCATTTTCAGAATTTAGTGTCAAGAGTTCACGGTCTAATCAAACTAAAAAAAGAAAGCAGTATTTCTTAAGCGTGTACTTTGCAGGGCTGTGGAGTAAGAAGCGGAAGCAATTTTGGGTGGCATCAGAGTTGGTAAAAATGTACCAACTCCAGCATCAAAATAAAGAAAAAAACAATATAACGTAAAAATATTTCTAAATTTATAAAATTACCATATATGACATCACTGCTGTGCTAACGCGGTGACGTCAGACATCGGGAACACTCCAAACAGAGTCCAACATAGACGCAGACCCAAACAGATCTTTCCTCTGCCTCCCACCTTCCCCGCATCTGTGCATGTGCACTGGAACCAGCCCAGCTCCACAGTGAAGCCATGCACGCACCTCGAGGACCAGAACAGCTACTGCGGGAAACAACAGTTGTAGCTGGCTCTCTAGCAACCTGCGGAAATATTGCAGCCTCTTCAGCCCCACTCTCTATTTTGGTACCTCAGGCCCAAAACTCCCCGCAGAACCCAGAAGCACCACAGTCAACTTGGAATACACGCAAAAGGGTCAGGTAATTAAAAAAACTTTTAATTCTTCAGGGTTAATACGCAGGCCAATGTTGCCAAATGCCATCTTAAAGGGGTTAGAGGTATTTTACTTCATGAATTCTACCCCTCTCCCCCCCCCCCCCACCCAAGGTCCCTTCCTGATCAGAGACCCACAATCCTTGGTATCCAGCCGAGGAGGTAGGGATGGGGGGAATGCTCATGAGCAACCCCTAGTTTCTCCTGCCCCCTAGGCTGAAAGAGTCAAAATGGTGCTGGTTGACCTCCTAGCAGCAGTACCACAAGACTACCACTAGGGGTTGACCGGCGTCATTTTGAATCCTGCAACCAAGCAGTTGGAACAATTGTGGATTACTCCTTTATCTTCCAACTAGAAACCAGGAATTGTGGCATTATGCCCAGGAGGTCTTTGGAGGGGGATCCAATGGAGCTGTTTCAGGCATAGTGACTCAGTTTTGCTGGGGCTCTGATCAGGGGTTCTTTGCTAGGGAGGGTAAATTAGGAGCGGGTGCAGCAAGGAAAATATCTCTAGCCCGTTTAAGATGCTCCCACTTAGGAAAACTAACATAAGCTTACAGAAGTAGAGCGTTTGCTGCCAGCAGTTCACTTAAGACACAGACACGTGAAGTTATGTTTTGACACTTGCACATTACATCTGGAGACAGTGCGCACTGCATGTGAAGAATTCACTCAAGGCGGTGCACAGCAAGAATAAGTCAAACATAAGCAATAGACAATTACAGCAGTAAAAGTATTCAAATAACAATACAATACAAATTATGGTATACTACTTACAATGCCAACATAATATGTAATAGAACATTTTAATAGACAGCATAGGGTGTAAGCAAAGATGGAACATACAGATAGATATGACAGAGCAGTGTTTCCCCATTTCTGGTCTTGAAGCACCCCCGCCAGCCAGCCCCCCCCCCCCCCCCGGGACATCCACAATGAACACCCCATGAAAGAGATCTGCATATAACGGAAGCAGTGTATGCAAATCTACTACTACTACTTACCACTTCTACAGCGCTACAAGGCGCAGCGCTGTACATCATCATACATAAAAAGACAGTCCCTGCTCAAAGAGCTCACAATCTAAGTAGGATAGACAAACAGACAGAACAAATAAGAGGTAAGGGAATTAAAGAGGTGGGGATAAAAGGGTACAGGGCAAGTGAGTAGTGGTTAGGAGTCAAAAGCAGCGTTAAAGAGGTGGGCTTTTAGCCTGGATTTGAAAACGGCCAAAGACGGGGCTAGACGTACAAGCTCAGGAAGTCTATTCCAGGCGTGAGGTGCAGCGAGATAAAAGGAACGGAGTCTTTAATTAGCAGTCGAGGAGAAGGGGACAGACAAGAGAGATTTATCTACAGAACGGAGTAGCCGAGGGGGGACATAGGGAGAGACAAGAGTGGAGAGGTACTGGGGAGCGGTAGAGCGAATGCACTTATAGGTCAGTAAGAGAAGTTTGAATTGAATGCGGAAACGGATAGGGAGCCAGTGAAGGGGCTTGAGGAGAGGGCTAATGTGAGCATAGCGACTCTGGCGGAAGATGAGTTGTGCAGCAGAGTTTTGGACTGATTGGAGAGAGATGGCTAATAGGGAGGCCGGTGAGAAGCAGGTTGCAATAAATCAAGTTCCTAAACACTCATATTAAACACCTGCAACAGCAACGGTGCTAAGTGCCACCCAAACATTTATAAAATGTATTTGTGTAGACCTCGGACTTTACCATGAATTAGATCTTTAATGGCCCACAACACCCCATCTAAGTCAATCCGCCTCCCCTTGTGCTAGTTGGGCTAAATTGATAGATCAATATTTAGATGCCATTTCCCTCTGAAGCAGGACTGCCTCTGGGCTGTAGAGCGTCTTGTAAAAATGAATACCTTCAGTATCTCTTTACCATTACAGAGTGACAGAAGTGATAGAAAAATGTACTTGCATTCCAATTGCTTCTTAAGCTTATAGGCTAACAATCACTTTCTGCATATTTTCAAAGATTTCAGCCAGTTGCAGCTCATGAACTTCAAGGCACAAGTGACTCAAGTGCTCCTCAAGGAAACCAGATTTTGCCCCTGTTTTATGCGAGGCTTCAAGATTGCCAGTTTGCTGGAGGAGTTGTGTTTCCCGTATTAAATAGTTCTTAGGTAAATGAGCCTGTACAGCTATAATTTTGCCTTGCATAACTGACTCAAGACCTTCCCATAATATTAACAGATTTAGTTAATGTGGAGGGGCATAATCGAAAGGGGCGCCCAAGTTTTCCTGAGGACGTCCTCGCAGGACGTCCAGGGGAAGGGTCGGGGAAACCCGTATTATCGAAACAAGATGGGCGTCCATCTTTCGTTTCGATAATACAGTCGAGGACGCCCAAATCTTGACATTCAGGTCGTCCCTAGAGATGGTCGTCCTTAGACTTGGTCGTTTCTGATTTTCGGCGATAATGGAAACTAAGGACACCCATCTCAGAAACGACCAAATGCAAGCCCTTTGATCTTGGGAGGAGCCAGCATTCCTAGTGCCCTGGTCCCCCTGAATGCCAGGACACCAACCGGACACCCTAGGGGGCACTGCAGTGGACTTCAGAAATTGGTCCCAGGTGCATAGTTCCCTTACCTTGTGTGCTGAGCCCTCCAAACCCCCCTCCAAAACCCACTACCCACAAATGTACACCACTACCATTGCCCTTATGGGTGAAGTGGGGCACCTAGATGTGGGTACAGTGGGTTTCTGGTGGGTTTTGAAGGGCTAACATTTACCACCACAAGTGTAACAGGTAGGGGAGGGGATGGGTCTGGGTCCGCCTGCCTGAAGTGCACTGCAGTACCCACTAAAACTGCTCCAGGGACCTGCATACTGCTGTCATGGAGCTGGGTATGATATCTGAGGCTGGCAAAAAATATTTAAAAAAAGGACCAGGTAAAGTTGTCAAGTGTTCATCAGGGACACCATTATGGGTCGAGGATACCCATGTGTTAGGACACCCAAGTCCCGCCTTCGCTATGCCTCCGATACGCCCCCGGGAACTTTGGTCGTCCCCGCGATGGAAAGCAGTTGGGGATGCCCAAAAGCGGCTTTCCATTATACTGATTTGGGTGACCCTGTGAGAAGGACGCTCATCTTGCGATTTGTGTCGAAAGATGGGCGTCCTCCTCTTTTGAAAATAAGCCTCTATGTAACATAGTAAATGAACGGTCCATCCAGTCTGCCCAATACTGTACAGAATACTCACCTACCATTTGCTGGAACTTAGAAATACAGGCTGGTTAGAGGCTGCACAGGATATTTATAATATAATATAAAGTCAGTAGTTTTCTGTCTCCATCTGCTGACTGGAGAGCATATAACCCTGCTTCTGGACTGGTCTGGAGGGACAATGAGGAATATTCTGTCTGAACGGACTTACAATCTAGGTTGGAACTGAGGTACTGAACGGTGGACCGACTTGCCCAAAGTCACAAGATTATTTCTACTTCATGAAGCAGGTGAAAGCTTGGTACCATCTAAATGCGTAAATGTTGCCGTTTACGTATCTAGATTCTTCTAAAATGACCTCCTTTATCATTTAGAATTAAAATTCTCACCCACCTTCATAGTCCCAAAGTCTGTTAAAAGGTTTTCCTGGTTCACCAGGTGGTGCAGGAGGATCATTAAAAAACAGAGCATTGACTTCCATTAGTAATCCTTCATCCCATGGCTTCAGATGGATTCTCACTGGCTCATGGTTTACAGGTAAGCCATCCCAGGTGTGTTCAATTTTAAACTCCATCTAAAAAGATAATTATCTCAAGGTAAGAACTAATATATATTCCAATTTAAATGTTTTAATCCAAGTTAGTACACTAATTGATGGCTGAGACACCTGCAAAGTCTAAATCAATTATATTACGAACCATAATTTCTAGTGCTGTGGTTACGCTTTGACATTTTGTATAGAAATAATGGTTAATAAATAAACACACAAAAGAATATAAAGGTGATACATTTTTTTTCTCTAGCGTTCAAGAGCTAAAACCCCCTTCTTCAGATCAGTACAGAACAAACATGAGGTCAGAATAATATATTCTCCCATACTAAAACACGCTAATCCCAATACACACCCTCCTCCCACTCCCCTTCCTCTTCCATCCTCCTCCCTGCCCATTTTACCTATCCTCATCTAAACGATCACCTCTTTATTTACTATATTGCAGCTATATCCATTCTATGTTACTTTGTAAACCTATGTAAGCCGCATTGAACCTGCTAATAGTGGAGGAGTGGCCTAGTGATTAGGGTGGTGGACTTTGGTCCTGGGGAACTGAGTTCGATTCCCACTTCAGGCACAGGCAGCTCCTTGTGACTCTGGGCAAGTCACTTAACCCTCCATTGCCCCATGTAAGCCGCATTGAGCCTGCCATGAGTACAAATGTAACAAAAATAAAATAGATACTATTGGAGATTCTACATGGAATGTTGCTATTCCACTAGCAACATTCCATGTAGAAGGCTGCGCAGGCTTGAGTCTGACTCACAGAAGCAGAAGCCTGCGCGGCCACATTGGTGATCTGCAAGGGCCGACTTCTACATGGAATGTTGCTAGTGGAATAGCAACATTCCATATAGAACCTCAAATAGTAGCAAACGTGGAGGAGTGGCCTAGTGGTTAGGGTGGCCTAGTGGTTAGGGTGGTGGACTTTGGTCCTGAGGAACTGGGGAACTGAGTTTGATTCCCACTTCAGGCACAGGGAGCTCCTTGTGACTCTGGGCAAGTCACTTAACCCTCCATTGCCCCATGTAAGCCGCATTGAGCCTGCCATGAGTGGGAAAGCGCGGGGTACAAATGTAACAAAAATAAAATAAATAAAATAATAAGTGGGGAAACGTGGGGTATAAGCATTACAAATAAAATAAATAAAAATAAGTGAATGATAAAAGCATTGCAATGAGAGTGTGAAGGGGAAATTTCTTTCCAAAAGCCTTAGTTAGGTTAAATTAGGGTAGCTGAATTGTGGGTAGGTCACCCATCTTGTCTAAGCTGAAGTGCTCTAACCTGTTTAGCCTTTCTTTATTATGGAGCTATTCCATCCCATTTTATCAATTCGGTTGTCCTTCTCTATACCTTGTCTAGGTCAGATATGCCTTTTTTTGAGATGGGCGCAAAATGGACACAGAAGCATTATAATACTCTGTTTTATTCTCCCTTCCTTTCTGAGTAATTCCTAATATTCCATTTCTTCTGTTTCTTTTTAAAGAAGATTAAAAGCTAACCCTACCAAGTGAGACTATCTACATGGAAAGATTATGACTTACCTGATAATTTTCTTTCCTTTAGTCCTACCAGATCAGTTCAGACGAATGGTTGTGTCCATCTTCCAGGGGATGGAGACAGAGAAAAAATTGTTCCAAGAAAATCGCCCCTTAAGCGTATGGTGCGGCCTAGAATGTTCAGTATTTCAAATACCTAAGCTATGGTGGTAATAATATACATAGAAAAAAAAAAACACTGAGCATTCAACAGCCAAAAGGCCATTCAGTGTTAAATCTAACTTACAGTGTGGCTCATACTCAACTGACATACCAGTATTGCACTAAGTCGGGAAAAGTGTGATATGCGAGCCACTGAAATGGGAAACATAGCAAAGAGCATTGAAAACTCAACAGACTCTGAACCCATCTGGCTGCAGCTTCAACCGGTAACATGGCTCATACTCAACTGACATACATATATTGCACTGAGACAATATAAGCAGACATGTAAGCAACTGAAATGGGAAGTCGAAGAGAAGACATCAGCAGAGAAAAATGCCATCCAAAACCAAATTGGATAGGGGTGGTTTCTGGACTGGTCTGGTATGGCTGAAAAGGAAGGGAAAATTATGTGTTGTCTGAAAATTTTCTTTCATTTCGTCCTACCAGACCAGTCCAGACAAATGAGATGTAGCAAAGCCCACCTCTTCAATACTCTGGAGGAAAGGAGAAACGGGTGATATGATACAGACGTTCAAATATTTAAAAGGTATTAATCCGCAAACGTACCTTTTCCGGAGATGCGAAGGCGGTAGAACGAGAGGACATGAAATGAGATTAAAGGGGGGCAGACTCAAGAAAAATGTCAGGAAGTATTTTTTCACAGAGAGAGTAATGGATGCTTGGAATGCCCTCCCCCGGGAGGTGGTGGAAATGAAAACGGTTAACGGAATACAAACATGCGTGGGATAAACATAAAGGAATCCTGTACAGAAGGAATGGATCCTAAGGAGCTTAGCCGAGATTGGGTGGCAGAGCCGGTGGCGGGAGGCGGGGATGGTGCTGGGCAGACTTATACGGTCTGTGCCAGAGCCGGTGGTGGGAGGCGGGACTGGTGGTTGGGAGGCGGGGATAGTGCTGGGCAGACTTATACGGTCTGTGCCCTGAAAAGGACAGGTACAAGTCAAGGTAAGGTATACACAAAAAGTAGCACATATGAGTTTATCTTGTTGGCCAGACTGAATGGACCGTGCAGGTCTTTTTCTGCCGTCATCTACTATGTTACTATGTTCAGCACCTAACCATTATACCCCCATTCAGGAAATCTTGACTGCCCCAATTTGTTTGACTGCACTTTTTGTCCTTTAGATTGTAAGCTCCTTTGAGCAGGGACTGTCCTTCTTTGTTAAATTGTACAGCGCTGCGTAACCCTAGTAGCGCTTTAGAAATGTTAAGTAGTAGTAGTAGGGTAGGACTAAAACACCCAAAAGAATGCTACAGATAAACAAGGAGAACTCCTCCCAAGGAAAAAATTCCCAGACTATGCAAGCATAAGGGAAGCCTCAAAAGAGATAAATCAAGAAAGATAACCATGAGGAAACATCCTGAAAAGGAGCTACAGCAGCACGAACAAGGCACCAGTACAAAGCAAAAATGAATGGGTACCATATTACAGACAGAAGTGATGTGAAGAGAGAAGGAAGCCATCGAAAAATCACGGAATTATGAAACACCAAGGATGAAGGCTTTAAATGGCTTAGAACAAACTGGCATGTCACTAATCCGTAAATCCTGAAGACTCAAAACATTTAGTTTCATAGACTCTTGGCCAAACCTAGGTAAGACAAAGAAAGAAAATTGCAACACTTGGCATTCAGATGGCCTGTGACCTAGGGATTTATTTCTACTCATTCTACACCACTCAGGATTTTGTAGACCTCAATCATTTCTCCCCTCATGTCTCTTTTCCAAGCTGAAGAGCCCTAACCTCTTTAGCCTTTCCTCATATGAGAGGCGTTCTACTACTACTACTACTTAACATTTCTAGAGCGCTACTAGGGTTACGCAGCGCTGTACAATTTAACAAAGAGAGACAGTCCCTGCTCAAAGAGCTTACAATCTAATAGACAAGTGAACGGTCGGTCCGATAGGGGCAGTCAAATTGGGGCAGTCTGGATTCACTGAACGGTAAGGGTTAGGTGCCGAACGCAGCATTATATCCCCTTTATCATTTTAGTCGCTCTTCTTTGAACCTTTTCTAATTCCGCTATATCTTTTTTGAGATACGGCGACCGGACCTGAACACAGTACTCAAAGTGCAGTAGCACCATGGAGTGATACAGACGCATTATGGTATTTTTGGTCTTATTCACCATCCCTTTCTTAATAATTTCCAGCATCCTGTTTGCTTTTTTGGCCACCGCCGCACACTGAGCAGAAGATTTCAGTGTATAATCTACAAGGACGCCTAGATCTTTTTCTTGAGTGCTGACCCCCGAAGTGGACCTATGATAACTATGTAACTATGATTCGGATTATTCATTCCAATGTGCATCACCTTGCATTTGTCCACATTAAATTTCATCTGCCATTTGGATGCCCAGTCTTTCAATTTCCTAAAGTCGTCCTGCAATATTTCACAGTCCGCATGTGTTTTAATAACCTTGAATACTTTTGTGTCATCTGCAAATTTAATCACCGCATTCATTCCGATTTCCATATCATTTATAAATATGCTAAACAGCACCAGTCCCAGTACAGATCCCTGCAGCACTCCACTGTTCACCCTCCTCCATTGAGAGAAATGACCATTTAACCCTACTCTCTGCTTTCTGTCCAATAATCAATTCCTAATCCACATCAGAACCTTGCCTTCTATCCCATGACTCTAATTTTCTCAGAAGTCTCTCATGAGGATCTTTATCAAAACCTTTCTGAAAATCTAGATACACTATATCAACTGGCTCACCTTTATCCTCATATTTATTCAAGCCTTCAAAGAAATGAAACAAATTGGTGATGAAAGACTTCCCTTGGCTGAACCCATGCTGACTCTGTCCCATTAAACCATGTTTGTCTATGTATTCTGTAATTTTATTCTTTACAATAGTTTCCACTATTTTGCCCAGCACCGACATCAGGCTTACCGGTCTGTAATTTCCCGTATCACTCCTGGAACCCTTTTAAAAAATCAGCGTCACATCGGCCACCCTCCAATTTTCAGGTACATAAGGTGATTAAATTTGCCATACTGGGACAGACCGAAGATCCATCAAGCCCAGCATCCCGCTTCCAAAAGTGGCCAATCCAGGTCACAGATACCTGGCAAGATCCCCAAAAAGTACAAAACATTTTGTGCTGCTTATCGCAGATATAGTGGATTTAATAATGGTCTATGGACTTTTCCTTCAGGAAGCCGTCCAAACCTCTTTTAAACTCTGCTAAGCTAACCGCCTTTACCACATTCTCCGGCAACGAATTCCAGAGCTTAATAACTCGTTGAGTGAAGAAACATTTTCTCCGATTCGTTTTAAATTTACTACTTTGTAGATTTATCGCATGCCCCTAGTCCTAGTATTTTTGGAAAGCATACACAGACGCTTCACATCTACCCATTCAACTCCACTCATTATCTTATAGATCTCTACCATATCTCCCCTCAGCCGTCTTTTCTCCAACTGAAGAGCCCTAGCCACTTTAGCCTTTTCTCATAGAGAAGTCGTCCCATCCCCTTTATCATTTTCATCGCCCTTCTCTGCACCTTTTCTAATTCCACTTTATCTTTTTTGAGATGCAGAGACCAGAATTGAACACAATATTCGAGGTATCTGTGACCTGGATTGGCCACTGTTGGAAACAGGATGCTGGGCTCAATGGACCTTTGGTCTTTCTCAGTATGGCAATACTTATGTACTTATATGTACTTATGGCTGGTGATCGCTGCATACTGTAAGCAGTAGCGGCCGTGAAAACAAAGAAGCGCTCCTTCTGTCATTAAACCTTATTTTAAGCTTGAGAACACCCGATCCGCTAAGTTACGCCCCCCGTGACGCAATGTTACCGGCGCACGGAGGATCGCAAATTTTAAGGAGGAGAAGATTGGTAAGGAAATAGGAGGATCCCGGGAGAATAATCCTCAGCGTTAACTACATCAGTGGAGGAGGGTAGTTAGTGGGGTCCCGCAGGGGTCTGTGCTGGGTCCGTTGCTTTTTAATGTATTTATAAATGACCTAGAGATGGGAATAACTAGTGAGGTAATTAAATTCGCCGATGACACAAAATTATTCAGGGTCGTCAAGTCGCAGGAGGAATGTGAACGATTACAGGAGGACCTTGCGAGACTGGGAGATTGGGCGTGCAAGTGGCAGATGAAGTTCAATGTTGACAAGTGCAAAGTGATGCATGTGGGTAAGAGGAACCCGAATTATAGCTACGTCTTGCAAGGTTCCGCGTTAGGAGTTACGGATCAAGAAAGGGATCTGGGTGTCGTCGTCGATGATACGCTGAAACCTTCTGCTCAGTGTGCTGCTGCGGCTAGGAAAGCGAATAGAATGTTGGGTGTTATTAGGAAGGGTATGGAGTCCAGGTGTGCGGATGTTATAATGCCGTTGTATCGCTCCATGGTGCGACCGCACCTGGAGTATTGTGTTCAGTACTGGTCTCCGTATCTCAAAAAAGATATAGTAGAATTGGAAAAGGTACAGCGAAGGGCGACGAAAATGATAGTGGGGATGGGACGACTTTCCTATGAAGAGAGGCTGAGAAGGCTAGGGCTTTTTAGCTTGGAGAAGAGACGGCTGAGGGGAGATATGATAGAAGTGTATAAAATAATGAGTGGAATGGATCGGGTGGATGTGAAGCGACTGTTCACGCTATCCAAAAATACTAGGACTAGAGGGCATGAGTTGAAGCTACAGTGTGGTAAATTTAAAACGAATCGGAGAAAATTTTTCTTCACCCAACGTGTAATTAGACTCTGGAATTCGTTGCCGGAGAACGTGGTACGGGCGGTTAGCTTGACGGAGTTTAAAAAGGGGTTAGATAGATTCCTAAAGGACAAGTCCATAGACCGCTATTAAATGGACTTGGAAAAATTCCGCATTTTTAGGTATAACTTGTCTGGAATGTTTTTACGTTTGGGGAGCGTGCCAGGTGCCCTTGACCTGGATTGGCCACTGTCGGTGACAGGATGCTGGGCTAGATGGACCTTTGGTCTTTCCCAGTATGGCACTACTTATGTACTTAGCTGTCTTGTTTTGTTTTCGTTACATTTGTACCCCGCGCTTTCCCACTCATGGCAGGCTCAATGTGGCTTACATGGGGCAATGGGGGGTTAAGTGACTTGCCCAGAGTCACAAGGAGCTGCCTGTGCCTGAAGTGGGAATTGAACTCAGTTCCTCAGGACCAAAGTCCACCACCCTAACCACTAGGCCACTCCTCCACTGTTGCTACTATTTGAGTTTCTACATGGAATGTTGCTATTCCGCTAGCAACATTCCATGTAGAAGTCGGCCCTTGCAGATCACCAATGTGGCCGCGCAGGCTTCTGCTTCTGTGAGTCTGACGTCCTGCACGGACTCACAGAAACAGAAGCCTGCGCAGCCTTCTACATGGAGTGTTGCTAGTGGAATAGCAACATTCCATGTAGAATCTCCAATAGTAGCAACATTCCATGTAGAATCTCCAATAGTATCTATTTTATTTTTGTTACATTTGTACCCTGCGCTTTCCCACTCATGGCAGGCTCAATGCGGCTTACATGGGGCACTGGAGGGTTAAGTGACTTGCCCAGAGTCACAAGGAGCTGTCTGTGCCTGAAGTGGGAATTGAACTCAGTTCCTACTACTACTATTTAGCATTTCTATAGCACTACAAGGCGTACGCAGCGTTGCACAAACATAGAAGAAAGACAGTCCCTGCTCAAAGAGCTTACAATCTAATAGACAAAAAATAAATAAAGTAAGCAAATCAAATCAATTAATGTGTCCTTCTGTGACTGTTCTCTTGTGCTTGACTGCTTAAATATTTTAAATTTAAATGCTTTACTTTTTGTCTATTAGATTGTAAGCTCTTTGAGCAGGGACTGTCTTTCTTCTGTGTTTGTACAGCGCTGCGTACACTTTGTAGCGCTCTAGAAATGTTAAATAGTAGTAGTAGTAGTAGTGAACGGGAAGGAAGAGAGGAGGGTAGGTGGAGGCGAGTGGTTACCAGTCAAAAGCAATGTTAAAGAGGTGGGCTTTCAGTCTAGATTTAAAGGTGGCCAAGGATGGGGCAAGACGTAGGGGCTCAGGAAGTTTATTCCAGGCGTAGGGTGCAGCGAGACAGAAGGCGCGAAGTCTGGAGTTGGCAGTAGTGGAGAAGGGAACAGATAGGAAGGATTTATCTTCTAAAAACATTTATTTTGGAGGATATATGTAAAATGTCCACATGTAAACGACTGGGCAAAGAAAAAAAAATTAACTTTTCAAAGGTTTTTAAATCGAATCCGGGAGGATCCCGCTGTATCCCTTTTTTACCCTTTGCCACCGCAGCGCAGGGTTATGGCTGGGGGTGGCTACTACTACTTAACATTTCTAGAGCTGCATACTGTAAGTCTTAAGGTCGTACTTGGATCCGGAAGATCCGGGGGATCCGGCAGATCTGGCTTTTTTTACACCGTCCCGGTGCAAGACTCGCGCAGGAGGGCAGTGAAAATCACCAGGGACGAAACATGTAAGACACGGGGCCAATATACCTATTTTTTTTAAATACCTAAAATCAATTAAACCTGTACATATCTGCATAAAAAGAATATTCATCTTTCATTACTTTTCTTGACAAATCGCGGGAACCAGTTTTCTTTACACAGAAGAAACTTTTAGCCTCAAATCTCCAAACTGGCCTCTGAAGTAGATGACAGAAGAAGGTATTAGTATACCAAAACGAGGGTTGGAACACACAGGGAGGCTTTTTGAACATCCGAATGAGGCTTGAAACGTAGTAGCGTACCGAGACTATTGGAGTACGAGAACGAGGCTTGGAATGCAGACAGAGCAACGGCTGACCAACCACACTGAAGCTTGGGGAACCGCTCGTTGTTGGTTGAACACCAGGCGAAGGAAAACGAGCGCCCTGCAAACCAAAATCCAGCAGCAGCAGTAAAATAAATTTCCCGAAGCTGACTTTCAAAAACAGTTGACTTTTTGGCAGCAAACCTACCCGCCCAACTGGCAACGCTATCAGGTAAGTACGAGGAGAGGGAGGACTGGGCCTTGCGTTCCGGGTTAGCCATTCTACGCGTTCCAACTTCCGGCAAGCTCGTTGTTGCAAAAAGAAAAAAAAAAAAAAACCAAACCATCTCGTCGCTATAGCAACCAGGAGGCTGTAAAAACCGGCGCCTTGGTTATATTGGGGCGGAGCGAGTTGGCATGAGGAAGTGGTGTGGGCGGAGCCTGTTGTTACGGCGCTCTATTTTGAACCTCTGGCTCTGAGGCGGACTGAAGGGAAGCGGACTCCGGAACGTCTGGAGGCGAATATGTATTTGTAGCTAAACAGAGAGGTGTCTTAGCCGTGCTAGTCCACTCTTAAAGGTTATCAATAGAAAGCTGGTGCCAGTCAGATTCCCACCCCTGTGGGCCAACACTTTACAGGACCAGGACACTGCACCAGTGATTTCACAGTAAGAATCCTGAAAGGGAACTTTAAAACAATACAGGAACGTAAGACCTTTGCAGTCAGAATGATTGAATATTTTGACACCCAACAGACAGGACTAACATGTATAGAATGTTTGTACGTTTGGGAAGCTCGCCAGGTGCCCTTGGCCTGGATTGGCCGCTGTCGTGGACAGGATGCTGGGCTCGATGGACCCTTGGTCTTTTCCCAGTGTGGCATTACTTATGTACTTATGTCCTCTACTTGGCTCACTTTTATTACATAGAGCAGTGATTTAACCTATTGTGATGTCATAGTGGCTCATTCCACCAATAAGAGCCAACCTCATTAGTGATGTCACAATGGCTTGATTGTATAGAATGTTTGTACGTTTAGGAAGCTCGCCAGGTGCCCTTGGCCTGGATTGGCCGCTGTCGTGGACAGGATGCTGGGCTCGATGGACCTTTGGTCTTTTCCCAGTCTGGCATTACTTATGTACTTATGTCCTCTACTTGGCTCACTTTTATTACATAGAGCAGTGATTTAACCTATTGTGATGTCATAGTGGCTCATTCCACCAATAAGAGCCAACCTCATTAGTGATGTCACAATGGCTTGATTGTATAGAATGTTTGTACGTTTGGGAAGCTTGCCAGGTGCCCTTGGCCTGGATTGGCCGCTGTCGTGGACAGGATGCTGGGCTCGATGGACCTTTGGTCTTTTCCCAGTGTGGCATTACTTATGTACTTATGTCCTCTACTTGGGTCACTTTTATTACATAGAGCAGTGATTTAACCTATTGTGATGTCATAGTGGCTCATTCCACCAATAAGAGCCAACCTCATTAGTGATGTCACAATGGCTTGATTGTATAGAATGTTTGTACGTTTGGGAAGCTTGCCAGGTGCCCTTGGCCTGGATTGGCCGCTGTCGTGGACAGGATGCTGGGCTCGATGGACCCTTGGTCTTTTCCCAGTGTGGCATTACTTATGTACTTATGTCCTCTACTTGGCTCACTTTTATTACATAGAGCAGTGATTTAACCTATTGTGATGTCATAGTGGCTCATTCCACCAATAAGAGCCAACCTCATTAGTGATGTCACAATGGCTTGATTGTATAGAATGTTTGTACGTTTGGGAAGCTTGCCAGGTGCCCTTGGCCTGGATTGGCCGCTGTCGTGGACAGGATGCTGGGCTCGATGGACCCTTGGTCTTTTCCCAGTGTGGCATTACTTATGTACTTATGTCCTCTACTTGGCTCACTTTTATTACATAGAGCAGTGATTTAACCTATTGTGATGTCATAGTGGCTCATTCCACCAATAAGAGCCAACCTCATTAGTGATGTCACAATGGCTGGATTGTATAGAATGTTTGTACGTTTAGGAAGCTCGCCAGGTGCCCTTGGCCTGGATTGGCCGCTGTCGTGGACAGGATGCTGGGCTCGATGGACCTTTGGTCTTTTCCCAGTCTGGCATTACTTATGTACTTATGTCCTCTACTTGGCTCACTTTTATTACATAGAGCAGTGATTTAACCTATTGTGATGTCATAGTGGCTCATTCCACCAATAAGAGCCAACCTCATTAGTGATGTCACAATGGCTTGATTGTATAGAATGTTTGTACGTTTGGGAAGCTTGCCAGGTGCCCTTGGCCTGGATTGGCCGCTGTCGTGGACAGGATGCTGGGCTCGATGGACCTTTGGTCTTTTCCCAGTGTGGCATTACTTATGTACTTATGTCCTCTACTTGGGTCACTTTTATTACATAGAGCAGTGATTTAACCTATTGTGATGTCATAGTGGCTCATTCCACCAATAAGAGCCAACCTCATTAGTGATGTCACAATGGCTTGATTGTATAGAATGTTTGTACGTTTGGGAAGCTTGCCAGGTGCCCTTGGCCTGGATTGGCCGCTGTCGTGGACAGGATGCTGGGCTCGATGGACCCTTGGTCTTTTCCCAGTGTGGCATTACTTATGTACTTATGTCCTCTACTTGGCTCACTTTTATTACATAGAGCAGTGATTTAACCTATTGTGATGTCATAGTGGCTCATTCCACCAATAAGAGCCAACCTCATTAGTGATGTCACAATGGCTTGATTGTATAGAATGTTTGTACGTTTGGGAAGCTTGCCAGATGCCCTTGGCCTGGATTGGCCGCTGTCGTGGACAGGATGCTGGGCTCGATGGACCCTTGGTCTTTTCCCTGTATGGCATTACTTATGTACTTATGTCCTCTACTTGGCTCACTTTTATTACATAGAGCAGTGATTTAACCTATTGTGATGTCATAGTGGCTCATTCCACCAATAAGAGCCAACCTCATTAGTGATGTCACAATGGCTTGATTGTATAGAATGTTTGTACGTTTGGGAAGCTTGCCAGGTGCCCTTGGCCTGGATTGGCCGCTGTCGTGGACAGGATGCTGGGCTCGATGGACCCTTGGTCTTTTCCCAGTGTGGCATTACTTATGTACTTATGTCCTCTACTTGGCTCACTTTTATTACATAGAGCAGTGATTTAACCTATTGTGATGTCATAGTGGCTCATTCCACCAATAAGAGCCAACCTCATTAGTGATGTCACAATGGCTGGATTGTATAGAATGTTTGTACGTTTGGGAAGCTCGCCAGGTGCCCTTGGCCTGGATTGGCCGCTGTCGTGGACAGGATGCTGGGCTCGATGGACCCTTGGTCTTTTCCCAGTATGGCATTACTTATGTACTTAACAAGGATCTGGGTTTTCTAGCCCATTATAAACCGTAAAGTTGTATTGCTCTGTTTATCACTCTCCTCTCAACTACCCACACCCATCCTGTTAGACTATCAATGAAATGAAATGCTTTGATGTACTCATGCGTACCTCCTACCCACCCCCACCTTGCTAGACTGTCATTGAAATGCTTTGATGCTTCACTTATATATACTATCAACTAACACATTTGCTTATTTCCGATCTGACGAAGAAGGGCAACCTTCGAAAGCTAATCAAGAAATGTATTAAGTTATGTCCAATAAAAAAGATATCACCTTATTTTCTTTTCCATGTTTTATTTTGTTTGATTTCTATTGCTAGCTAAACAGAGCGAGCAATGCTAGAAGAACGTGCATGCCCAGTGTCCTGGAATAGAACTTTATTCGAAACGTTCCTGGCTCTGCCTGAAGATTTCCTTTGGCACGTACTTAATGATCTCCCCTCCTTCCTCAGCCCCATCAAAGTAGCTCTGTGGTCTGTCTCTGGGGGGGGGGGGGGGCAGTGTCTCCAAATGGGTTAGTTTTGCGCATTCCACGACAGTAAGGAACCTCGCTCCTAAGCCAGGGTATGCAGAGTATTTATTTATTTCTTTATTTACTGCATTTGTATCCCACATTTTCCCACCTTTTTGCAGACTCAATATGGTTTATATTATGCCGCCGTGACAGTCGTCATTAGCGAAATAAGAAGAACATAGTATTATTTCGATTAATGTAAATGGAATTCATGAGAATTAGAAATAAAGAAATAATTAATACATTACAAGCTATGTAAAGGGTAAAAAAATGACAATATGATTAATGACAGTATGATCTCGGTGGCTCAAATTTACTGCTAATGTTTCCCGAAGTACTTGCACTGTGCCAGAGAGAGCTTCCCTTCAGGAGTTCATAAGATGTACCTATAGGCAACTTATCCAGGTGCCCTTGGAACTTCTTTTAAATGAGGCCTGTGGCAACCAAAACGATGAGAGATATCTCTGTATTCTTCTACCCCATTTACTTGGTCTCAGACTGTATTTCTTGATACCTTTCTCTATATGTGCATTTCACCAGGTAATCACTTGGGACTGATACTTCAATAATCATGGCCATTGTAGTGTTTTTCTCTCTCACCACTAACACTCGGATGCACAGAGGCACTGGTTAATTACAGGTACTACTGTAAAACTTACTGAGACGCAAACAGCAACTGCTGCACGAAGGGGCTTGCATGCAAATGAGATGCACGGATCCCCCTTTGTGCATCGGTTGCTTTTTTTGACTTGAAGCTGTCAAATGCACATGACTGTTCGCCCAAGCACAAATCCCTGGTGGTCTGCTGGATCCTGTACCCCCTCCCAGCACCCCAAAGCAGAAATCCATGGTGGTCTGGTGGACCCTGACACCACTCCCCCAGCAAAAATCTCACTGGTGGTCTAATGACCCCCCCCCCCCCCCCCCGTACCTTAAAATGTAGGAGCAACACCTCCTGGCACTGGGCTCACCATCTGAAAATGGCAGTGCCCAGCCTCTGCCCTGTGCATCTTGGGAGGGGCTAATCATCATTTAAGAAAGCTCATTATATGGTGCTTAGACCCTCCCAGTGCATCCCAGGATGCACCAAGCAGGGGCTGGGCGCTGCCATTTTGAGAAGGCAGGCGCCAAGGCAGAAGAGAGGAGGTGTTGCTCCTGCCTCCTATGTTTTAAGGTATGGGTTGGGGGGTCACTAGACCTCCAGGGAGACTTTGCTGGGGGAGGACTGGGGTCCACTGGACTACCAGGGATTCCTTGTGGGTGGTGGCTGGATCCACCAGACCACCATGGATTTGGGGTTAGGGGGTGCACCAGGGATTTATGTTTGGGAGTGCAGGGGTGTCTGGGTCCACTGAACTACTGGGGCAGTTCTTAGGTCTTGTGGGGGGAAGGAGGAGTCTGATCAGGGGGTCCTGAGCACCCACCATGGGGAGCAGTCTGCTTGCATTATGCAGTGCAAGCAGGCTGCTCCTTATAATGACAGGTTCAGACCTGCCGTAAAATTTCTACAACAGGTCTAAAGCAAACGTTTAAAGCTCAGTAAGGTTTGTGCATCGACGTTTTAGTCTGGTTTCCTGGCATTCAGCTTTTTATCTGTTGGAATAAGGATATCCTAGGTGATCACAACTTCTTCATTGTCTGTTCTTCTCTTATGGTCATGATCCCAGTGCTTTTCTAGTACATTAATGTTGTAGTGTTTAAAAAGTTTCCAATAGATGAGACCTGCCACTTTGTTGTGCCTTTCTGTATGAGGGAATTTGATATAGAGATTTTGTCCTCTAACAGATGAGGGTTTTTCTGTTTAGAAGTACATTTTAACAGGTTTGAGGTTTATGTCTTATTCTATTATGTTGTCCACAGCAGGTATGAATTTAATTTGGTGACTGAGCAGGGTTATGCAACCACATGAGTGGTCACTCAGCATGGGTGTTGCTCCAGAGTGTGGGGCACACCCTTGGTGGACCTCTTTGCCACTCGGTTCGATCACAAAGTCCCAGGCTCCAGGCCTACGATAGGCTAGCGTCATATGCCTTCCTCCTTCATTGGGGGACCTGTATTCTGTATTCATATCCTCCCATCCATCCCTCTTGTGGGGAAAGGCTTTGCTGAAACTCAAGGAAGACCGGGAGACCATGATCCTGATTGCTGAATACAGATCAGGTTCCTGCTTCTTCTGGAGTTGTACTCCGAAGAACCTTGGAGATTGGGATATTTTCCAACTCTCATCATGCAGAACAAGGGATCTCTTCTGCATCCCAACCTCCAGTCTCTGTCCCTCAAAGCCTGGATGTTGAGAGCTTAGAATTTATTTCCTTGCATCTCCATGAGGGTGTTTCCAAGGTCTTGCTGGCTTCCAGGAAAGATTCCACTAAGAGGTGTTATTCTTTCAAATAGAGGAGGTTTGCCGTCTGGTGTGAGGGCAAGGCCCTCGATCCCTTTGCTTGCCCTTCACAGACTCTGCTTGAATACCTTCTACACCTCTCCGAGTCTGGTCTCAAGACCAACTCTGTAAGAGTTCACCTCAGTGCAATTGGTGCTTACCATCAGTGTGCAGAGGATAAGCCCATCTCTGGACAGCCTCTAGTTGTTTGCTTCATGAAAGATTTGCTTTTGATAAAGCCCCCTAGTAAACCTCCACCTGTATCATGGGACCTTAACGTTGTGCTCAACCAGGTGATGAAAGCTCCTTTTGGGCCACTCGATTCCTGTCATTTGAAGTACTTGACCTGTAAGGTATTGTTTTTGGTGGCTGTTACTGCAGCTCGCAGGGTCAGTGAGCTTCAGGCTCTAGTAGCGGATCCACCTTACACTAAATTTGATCACAAGAGTAGTTCTCCACATGTACCTTAAGTTCCTGCCTAAGGTGGTGTTGGAGTTCCATCTGTACCAATCGACTGTTCTACCAACATTCTTTCCCAAGTCTCATGCCAACCCTGAGAAAACTACACTGTACACCTTGGACTGCAAGTGAGCATTGGCCTTTTATTTGGAGCGGACTAGGTCCTACAGACAAGTCCGTGCAGCTTTTTGTTTCTTTTGATCCCAACAGGATGGGGGTTGCTATCATGTCAAGGTTCATAATGTACTTGCGCCAAAAAATATGAACTTCTGCACAATAAAATTTGGAAAATTCTGCAAGTTTCTTTAAACAATATTTTTGCACCCACAGCCAGCCGTCTTTATTCCCAGACTCCTTTCCCTGCACCCACACATCATCCATCTTGCAGCCCCCCCACCCTGTACAGATACCGTCCATATTTATTTTTCTCTAGCCCTCCCTCCCTCCACACTAGCCATGTTTCAATTATGAGTAGTAGTTCCTTGTCTGTCCAGTCTCTAAATAGTAGTGTCGTATTTACTCCTGATCTCGTATTTATGTAACCTATTTGTATCGGGATGTACGTGTCGTGTTTAATGTTGGTGTAGTTGTCTATGTGTTCGGTCTGATTTCCTCTTGTTGTTTTGTTCGGTGGTGTTCATGTTTGGTTTCACCTACTGGTTGCTAAAGCAAGCCACAGTATCTCTGGGTTTATGATTTTTGGTGACCCCAAAGCTCTATATTCTCTATCAAGTTGAATTATAGCTGCATCCATGTTGTGCAGAGTACCAGCAATTTTTTGAACCATTCTTTCACAGTCCGCATATGTTGGTGTTTCCAGCACTTCACGGAAATGGAGATTATGATCGATCTGATGTTTAATGTCCGTTGACCCCCTGATGCAGCCTGTTTAGGCAAAACGTGACCACATTGGGTCTGTGTGATTACTCACCAATAAAGTTCTTGAATCTTACATCTTGTCGTCTTGGGAATTTTATTAACAGCATCCATATGAATCCTGTGCAGAAGGCATGGATCGTCAGAAGCTTAGCTGAAATTGGGTGGCGGAGCTGGTGGGGGGAAGAGGGGTTGGTGGTTGGGAGCCGAAGATAGTGGTGGGCAGACTTATACGGTCTGTGCCAGATCCGGTGGTGGGAGGCGGGTCTGGTGGTTGGGAGGTGGGGAATAGTGCTGGGCAGACTTATACGGTCTGTGCCAGAGCCGGTGGTGGGAGGCGGGGCTGGTGGTTGGGAGGAGGGAATAGTGCTGGGCAGACTTATACGGTCTGTGCCAGAGCCGGTGGTGGGAGGCGGGGCTGGTGGTTGGGAGGAGGGAATAGTGCTGGGCAGACTTATACAGTCTGTGCCCTGAAAAAGACAGGTACAAATCAAGGTAAGGTATACACATGAGTTCATCTTGTTGGGCAGACTGGATGGACCGTGCAGGTCTTTTTCTGCCGTCATCTACTATGTTACTATATGTGGAATGCCTAAATCAGTAAAGACGGTTCAGGATCATCTTTCAGGAAGTTTCTCAAGACCTACTTATTTGGGCAAGCTTACCCTAAAGATCCAGTCCTGCATCCGTGATTCCTGGATTACAAATCCTATCAAGATTTTGTGAACTCAATTACTTTATCTTGCCCCTGTAAATTTACGCCATCCATTTCCCTTTCACTTTATTGTACTTTACTGTATGTTTCCTAAATGTTGTAAGCCACATTGAGCCTGCCAGTGGTGGGAAAATGTGGGGTATAAATGATATAAAATAAATAAATAAATATGGGTCTGACAGTATAGCACTGTACTAGCTATAAAAAGAAGGGCAAATTTTAATTGTTCTTTCCCCTAACAGGTTTTGTGCACCAAGATTTTTAGAAGATCACTTAAAGTGTTGGGTTACAAAATGGCGACGTTGGAAGTAGATACTCAAGGTAAAGAGCAAGCATTTAAAGTGTGGCGATAATTAAAGGCCCAATATTCAAAACAAGTGGAGGAGTGGCCTAGTGGTTAGGGTGGTGGACTTTGGTCCTGAGGAACTGAGTTCAATTCCCACTTCAGGCACAGGCAACTCCTTGTGACTCTAAGTCACTTAACCCTCCATTGCCCCATGTAAGCCGCATTGAGCCTGCTATGAGTGGGAAAGCACAGGGTACAAATGTAACAAAAATAAAATAGATACTATTGGAGATTCTACATAGAATGTTTCTATTCCACTAGCAACATTTACGTGCAGGACGTCAGACTCACAAAAGCAGAAGCCTGCGTGGCCACATTGGTGATCTGCAAGGGCCGACTTCTACATGGAATGTTGGAATAGCAAGATTCCATGTAGAATCTCAAATAGTAGCAACAGTGGAGGAATGGCCTAGTGGTTAGGGTGGTGGACTTTCCTGGGGAACTGAGTTCGATTCCCGGCACAGGCAGCTCCTTGTGACTCTGGGCAAGTCACTTAACCCTCCATTGCCCCATGTAAGCCGCATTGAGCCTGCCATGAGTGGGAAAGCGCGGGGTACAAATGTAACAAAAATAAAATAAATTTAACCAAGCAGGAGAGGTTACATACATAGTAACATAGTAGATGACGGCAGAAAAAGACCTGCACGGTCCATCTAGTCTGCCCAACAAGATAAAATCATATGTGCTACTTCTTGTGTATACCTTACCTTGATTTGTATCTGCCATTTTCAGGACACAGACCGTAGAAGTCTTGCCCAGAACTAGCCCCACCACCCAAACACCAGCCCCGCCTCCCAATCTCAGCTAAGCTTCTGAGGATCCATTCCTGATCTGTTAAATTATGCATGTCAACCCAACTGCTAATATTCAGTGGAACGTAACCGGATAGTGCCACTGACCAGTGTGTCTCTATCTGGTTAGTGCCAGGGTGGTCCCGAAAGTTATCTGGGCATCATAGATACTCAGTGCTGATGTCCAGATAGCTAACTGGGGGTAGGGTTCCCCCTATTACCTGCTGTCAGAGTGTTGTCTGTTAGGTTGATCCTGGCACTTACTTTGTCTGAGTCCCAGTACATATTAAGCATCCTGTCATTTTATTCTTGAATAAACAGCTGTATCCAGATACAAGGTTGTTGTTCATCAAGTGACAAGCTCATACCTAGGGCAAAGCTGTTTTATTTCCCTACATACCTTCGTGGTTCTAGTTTTACACTGGCCAGTTGATACATTTCCATTATTTAAAAAAAAAAAGGCCATGCCTCCTCCTCCCCCCCCCCCCCCCCCAAATATACAGGCATAAAGACTGGCTGTTGAAGGCAGAGGCACATAGTTCCCTTCTTATTAAAGGGTAATGCCCACCCATGGTCAGTTAAGGACCTTTACATTCAAGTCATTCTCAACACCATTTCTTGGAAGCCACTATATTTGGAAGAGAGTCATAGAGCATAGGCATGTAGCATCTACTTGGTCCATAATAATAATAATGTAGATAATTTTGGCATGTGATGCATGAACCACATGTGTAATTAAATTAAAATCAGATACCCTCATTTTTTTCTTATCTATTTTAGTCAAGAAATTACGTGAAACAATCAGACAGGTCCAACCTGAGAGCTTCTCCAGGATGCCTACTGAGCAGGTATGTTCATAAATTAATTTGCTATTTTTTTAAATACTTTTGATATATAAAAAGACTAGCAGTTGAGCCCGTAAAAACGGGCTGGTATTGGGGTTTTCCTTCCCCCTCCCTCCCCCCCTTCACCCGGCCCGGGCCCTCTCTTCGTTATTCAACTTACAGCAGCGGCAAAACAGCAGCAAGCAGCAGCTCCCGTTGGCCTTCCTTCACTGCCTGTGCCTCGCCCTCGTGTGACGTCACGTCGGCGAGGGCGGGGCACAGGCAGGGAAGGAAGGCCGACGGGAGCTGAAGCTGAGCTGCTTGCTGCTGTTTCGGCGCTGCTGTAAGTTGAATAACGAAGAGAGGGCCCGGGCCGGGTGAAGGGGGGTGGTGGCGACTCCGGGGGGGGCGGCAGCGACGTCAGCGGTTCCCTCCCTCCCCTTCCGCGCAGTTTCCCTCCCAGTTCCAAGGCCCCCTGCCTTCTTCCCAGCCAGCTGGAAGGCCCCCTTCAGTCCAGCCCTCCCAGCTCCAAGGCCCCCCCTCCTTCTGAGACCTCCCATGTCCCCCCCCCCCAAGGTAGCCGCTACCGCCCCCCCACCCCGGAGTCGCCCCCGCCTCCCCTTCACCCGGCCCAGGCCCTCTCTTCGTTATTCAACTTACAGCAGCGCCAAAACAGCAGCAAGCAGCAGCTCCCGTTGGCCTTCCTTCACTGCCTGTGCCTCGCCCTCGTGTGACGTCACGTCGGCGAGGGCGGGGCACAGGCAGGGAAGGAAGGCCGACGGGAGCTGAAGCTGAGCTGCTTGCTGCTGTTTCGGCGCTGCTGTAAGTTGAATAACGAAGAGAGGGCCCGGGCCGGGTGAAGGGGGGGCGGTGGCGACTCCGGGGGGGGGGGGGGCGGTAGCGGCTACCTTGGGGGGGGGCAGCGGTAGCGACGTCAGCGGTTCCCTCCCTCCCTCGCAGTTTCCCTCTCTGTCCCGCCCCCCTCCCCCCGTCATCATGTATTGACGTGGAGGCGGGGCAGAGAAGGTCTCTACTGCGCATTTGCGGTGAGTACGGTCACTCGCCGTTTATATGTTTGATGGCTTTATCTCTCTGCAATCAAAACTATTGCTGAAAAAAGTATAAAAGCAAACAATACCCACTGTGTTCTTTGCATTATGTGGGAGGGAGAAGGTGACTTTCCTGTTCTTCTCCTTGCTCCTCTTTGAAAGCGGTCATACAGGTTGAGGGACTACAGTTTGCAGCCAGACATTCCAGCCTTGAGGTGACTGCCTCTCACTTACCGCTTCAGAAACAAGTGTACAGTGTGGTTAGAAGGCATAGTGTAAATCTTAATTCCTTTCCATCCTGCTACACCAGTCTAGACCAGTGGATTATATGACCCTACCAACAGATGGCAAAAGCCACAAGCATTTATGTAAGGAGAGTAAATAAAAGCAAGAGAAAAAGGAAACCGATATGGTTCTCCCAGCAAGTGGCCGAGAAAATAAAGGCTAAAGAGTTGGCGTTCCTGAAATACACAAAAACTCAAGAAGCCGAACACGGAGAGGAATACCGGAGGAAACTGAAAGAAGCCAAGAGAGAGATACGTCTGGCGAAAGCGCATGCGCAAGAAAAATGGCTAGAAATGTAAGGAGGGGTGACAAAAATTTCTTCAGGTATATTAGTGAAAGGAGGAAGACAAGGGAATTGTGAGACTGAAAGACGCTGCGAACCGCTGTGTAGATAAAGATGAAGAAAAAGCAAATTTGCTAAATAGATACATGTTCTGTTTTCACAGAAGAAAATCCTGGAGAAGGACCGCGGTGGACTGGCAAAAGTACAAATGAAAATGGAGTAGATATAGCACCGTTCACAAAAGAGAGTGTGTATAAACAACTTGAAAAGCTAAAGGTGGACAAAGCCGTGGGACCGGACGGGATCCACCCCAGGATATTAAAGGAGCTCAGAGAGGTTCTTGCGGGTCCTCTTAAAGATTTGTTTAATAAATCATTGGAAACGGGAGAGGTTCCGTGGGATTGGAGAACGGCGGATGTGGTCCCTCTTCACAAAAGTGGGGATAGGGAAGAAGCTGGAAACTACAGGCCGGTAAGCCTCACTTCGGTTATTGGAAAAGTAATGGAAGCCATGCTGAAGGAAAGGATAGTGAATTTCCTAGAAGCCAATAAGTTGCAAGATCCGAGACAACATGGTTTTACCAAAGGGCAATCGTGCCAAACGAATCTCATTTAATTCTTTGACTGGGTGACTGGAGAATTAAATCAGGGATGTGCTATAGACGTAATCTACCTAGATTTCAGCAAAGCTTTTGACACAGTTCCCCACAGGAGGCTCTTGAACAAACTGGACGGGCTGAAGATAGGACCTCAAGTGGTGAACTGGATTAGAAACTGGTTGACAGACAGACGCCAGAGGGTGGTGGTAAATGGAATTCGCTCAGAGGAGGGAAAGGTGAGTAGTGGAGTGTCTTAGGGATCGGTGCTGGGACCGATTCTGTTCAATATATTTGTGAGTGACATTGCTGAAGGGTTAGAAGGTAAAGTTTGCCTTTTTGCGGATGATACTAAGATTTGTAATAGAGTGGACACCCGGGAGGGAGTGGAAAACATGAAAAAGGATTTGCAGAAGCTAGAAGAATGGTCTAAGGTTTGGCAATTAAAATTCAATGCGAAGAAATGCAAAGCGATGCACTTAGGGAGTAGAAATCCACGGGAGACATATGTGTTAGTCGGTGAGAGTCTGATAGGTACCGACGGAGAGAGAGATCTTGGGGTGATAGTATCTGAGGATCTGAAGGCGACGAAACAGTGTGACAAGGTGGTGGCCGTAAGTAGAAGGTTGCTAGGCTGTATAGAGAGGGGAGTGACCAGCAGAAGAAAAGAGGTTTTAATGCCCCTGTATAAGTCGTTGGTGAGGCCCCACCTGGAGTACTGTGTTCAGTTCTGGAGGCCGTATCTTGCTAAGGATGTAAAAAGAATTGAAGCGGTGCAAAGAAAAGCTACGAGAATGGTATGTGATTTGCGTTACAAGACGTATGAGGAGAGACTTGCGGACCTGAACATGTATACCCTGGAGGAAAGGAGAAACAGGGGTGATATGATACAGACGTTCAAATGTCTGAAAGGTATTAATCCGCAAACGAACCTTTTCCGGAGATGGGAAGGCGGTAGAACTAGAGGGCATGATATGAGATTGAAGGGGGGCAGACTCAAGAAAAATGTCAGGAAGTATTTTTTCACGGAGAAAGTGGTGGATGCTTGGAATGCTCTCCCACGGGAGGTGGTGGAGAGGAAAACGGTAACGGAATTCAAACATGCGTGGGATAAACATAAAGGAATCCTGTTCCGAGGGAATGGATCCTCGGAAGCTTAGCCGAGATTGGGTGGCAGAGCCGGTGGTGGGAGGCGGGGCTGGTTGGGAGGCGGGGATAGTGATGGGCAGACTTATACGGTCTGTGCCCTGAAAATGACAGATACAAATCAAGGTAAGGTATACACAAAAAGTAGCACATATGAGTATCTTGTTGGACAGACTGGATAGACCGTGCAGGTCTTTTTCTGCCGTCATCTACTATGTTACTATGTTAATCTGAACTTTACAGTAACATCTTTGCTATAAGGAGTGTTGCAGCCTGGAACTTGTCAGTATTTCTCTGCCTCCAGCAAACTGTATAGGTTGGTCAGCAGGATTTGAAGAAGGGCCTTAAAAGTTTTTGTTCTGGTGGCTAAGCCGACAGTAGCCTCAAAGAGTCTCTTCTTGTCTCCCCTTCTCCCTCCCTGCCTCCCCCCCCCCCCCTCCCCAGGGCCCTCTGCATTTATTATTTTTTCTTTTTTTTTTAATTCAGTTTAGCCCTAGGAGTTGAGGACTCTTTAAAAAAAAAAAAAAAGTTTCAGGCAGCAGCGGTGGCGCTGCATCAGAGTCCCGGTAAGCCTGTCAGGAGGTGTGGTATTGAAGGAGTCAGAATGCTAGGGACGCTGTGGCTCGTACTGTTCCATTTGTGATGGCGGGTGCTTAGAGGAAGGTCTGAGGAACTGCAGGATCCGGTCGGTACAAGCCGCTGATCTCAAAGGTATGTACTGGGACCTCTGCTTTTTAACATATTTAGAAATGGGAATAATAAGTGAGGTGATTAAATTTGCTGATGGCACAAAGTTGTAAAAAATTTGTAAGAGGACCTCATGAGATTAGGAGTCCGGGCATCCAAATGGCAGATGCCATTTAATGTGAGCAAGTGCAAAGTGATGCATGTAGGAAAGAGGAACCCAAACCCAAACTATAGCTGCATGTTGCAAGGTTCCACACTAGGAGTCGTTGCCCAGGTAAAAGATCTAGGTGTCATCATTGACGATACGTTGAAACCCTCTGCTTGGTTGACGTGCAGCAGCAGCTAAGAAAACAAATAGAAGATTGAATATTGTGTGCAGTTCTGGTTATCGCATCCCAAAAAGATATAGCTGAATTAGAAAAGGTACAGAGAGGGGTGACGAAAATGATAAAGAGGATATGACAACTTCCCTGTGAGGAAAGGCTGAAAGGCTAGGGCTCTTCAACTTGGAGAAGAGATGACTAAAGGGAGGTATGATAGAAATGTACAATATACTGGGTAGATGTGAATTGCTTGTTTACTCTTTCCAAAAATATAAGGGCAAGGAGGCATGTAATGAAGCTACTAAGTAGTAAATTTAAAACAAATCAGAGAAAATATTTCTTCACTCAACGTGTAATTGAACTCTGGAATTGGCTGCCAGAAAATGTGGTAAAAGCAATTAGCTGAGCAAGGTTTAAAAATGGGTTGAACAATTTCCTAAAAGAAAAGTCCATAAGCTATTATTAAGATGGACTTAGGAAAATCCACTGCTTATTTCTAGGATCAGAGCATAAAATCTGTTTTACTTGGGATCTTATCCAAAGGAGAAGTAGTGTGATTAACTCTACTTCTCCTTTGGACTTGTTTTGTTTGTAGTGGATTTTGTTCCTCCATCTTGGTGGTTGACTTCTATCTTAATTGGGATCTTGCCAGGTACTTGGACCTGGATTGGCCACTGTTGGAAACAGGATACTGGGATTGATGAACCTTTGATCAGTCCCAGTATGGTAATGCTTATGAGCATCAGAACATAAGAATAGCCATACTGGGTCAGACCAGTGGTCCATCTAGCCCACTATCTTGCTTCCAACAATGGCCAATCCAGGTCACAAGTACCTGGCAGAAACCCAGTTAGTAGAAATATTCCATGCTAACAATCCCAGGGCAAGCAGTGGCTTCCCCCATGTCCATCTCAATAACAGACTATGGACTTTTCCTCCAGGAACTTGTCTAAACCTGTTTTAAACCAAGATGGCCTAACTGCTGTTACCACATCCTCTGGCAGCGGTTTCCAGTGTTCAGCTATTCTTTGAGTGAAAAAATATTTCCTCCTATTTGTTTTAAAAGTATTTCCATATAATTTCATTGAGTGTTCCCTGGTCTTTCTACTTTTTGAAAGAGTGAAAAATCTATTCACTACTACCCGTTCTACACCACTCAGGATTTTATAGGTCCTAAACTTAAGAAAGCCTGTAAACCATTCCAGAGCAGGTCCACAGACACCATAAAAATCCGATAGACAGTAATATTTTGTGATCATCTAGATCAAATGCAGCTGGCATGTCAAACTGCATGACCAGGATTCTGTGGCCCTTCCTTATCTGACGCCTAGAAGTCGCTAATAAGAAAGTGACAACAGTTTCAGTGCTGAAGTTATGCTTAAAGCTTGATTGAGAACTGGGGAGAATGTAGTGCTTAGCCAAATATGCGGTTAAGCTGTTTAGCCACAATGGTTTCCTGCAGTTTAGTAAGTCGAGGAATGGATGCAGTAGGGTGATAATTTGAGTTATCAGCTGGTGACAATTTGGGGTTTTTAGGGATTAGGGTAAACAACATTTTGCCAGAACCTCTGATCAACACTCCATTAGTAAAAAGGTCTTTCACACATGATTTCATAACTTTTTCTGAAGGATTTCTTTAAAAAGCATTAGGACAATAGTCAAGGCACAGTAAGAAGAAGAAAGTTGTCTTAAAAGCAAAACTAATTCGTCTCTTTTTTTTGTTGTTGTTGTTACAATTGTACCCCGCGCTTTTCCCACTCATGGCAGGCTCAATGCGGCTTACATGGGGCAATGGAGGGTTAAGTGAGCTGCCTGTGCCTGAAGTGGGAATCGAACTCAGTTCCCCAGGACCAAAGTCCACCACCCTAACCACTAGGCCACTCCTCCACTGTTGCTACTATTTGAGATTCTACATGGAATGTTGCGATTCCACTAGCAACATTCCATGTAGAAGTCGGCCCTTGCAGATCACCAATGTGGCCGCAAAGGCTTCTACATGGAATGTTGCTGCTAGTGGAATAGCAACATTCCATGTAGAATCTCAAATAGTAGCAACAGTGGAGGAGTGGCCTAGTGGTTAGGGTGGTGGACTTTGGTCCTGGGGAACTTAGGAACTGAGTTCAATTCCCACTTCAGGCACAGGCAGCTCCTTGTGACTCTGGGCAAGTCACTTAACCCTCCATTGCCCCATGTAAGCCGCATTGAGCCTGCCATGAGTGGGAAAGCGCAGGGTACAAATGTAACCAAAAAAACAACTGCCTTGTCATCTCATTAGCAAATCCTAAATAATTCTACAGCTTTTAACCCATGGCTTGTTCCAGAATTTTGCTGTCTTTTTGTGTTTTTCTGTTGTGCCTAGGAGTGGAGGAGTAGCCTAATGGTTAGTGCAGTGGTCGGAGAACCGGGAGAACCGGGTTCAATTCTCATTGCAGCTCCTTGTGACCCTCCATTGCTCCAGGTACAAAACTTAGATTGTGAGCCCACTAGGGACAGAGAAAGTACCTGCTTATAATAAATGTAAACCATTTTGGTTGTACCAAAGAAAGTAAGTATATCAAATCCATGACCCTGATCCTACCCTTTTATGCACCGTGAAATATTTTCATTTCAGAGTAAGGTTTGAGGAAACTAGTTCATGAAACTGACTGGAAGAATGTGCAGTGAAGTGCAAATTTTTCTGTTACAGGAAAGTATCCTCCGAGAAGAAGACAAATCACTGCCTTGGTTAGCAGACAGAAGGTAATCCATGTTTTGCTAAAACATCACAAGGATGATAACTGCATTTTAAAAGATTATTTTTAAGTGTTTATATTTGGTGCCAAGTAGCTGAACCATCTACAGATGGAGCTGGTTTGTGGGGGGAGGGAGGTATTTGGTTCCAGAGCTAGTCACACGAGTCTCCTGTTCTTATGTTTGTATGTGCTTTCCAGCACTCTTAAGCAATTTAAAGTTTAACTTTAACTTTTAATATTCTTTGGCCCAAATTTATTTAAAAAAGAATGTTTGAAAAAGCCAGGGAGAAGGCAGTGACAGGCAATTTCTCCTGGAGCAATGACTAAGCTGGTGATAATCGCAGGAGGAATGAGCAAAGTGCGAGGAGGTATATTGTATGTAAACTGAATAGACAAAGGAAATGCACTGTACTGTAAATTTCTTTTCTGGTGTCAATAAAGATATTTTAAAAAAAAAAAAAAAAAATCCACTTTCCATCTCGGTGCTCAGATCCTCTATCACTTTGCTTCCTGCCTAAGTGAACTATAGATTAACTTTCTGTGGCTCTTTCCCTCTGGAGCTTCTTTCCAAAGGAAACATGTCTGAAAAGACTGCAGTTTTTACAGATGGTTATTGAAAACCTGGCTTTTTCAACAGACTTTTTTTTAATGATTCTTATTCTTATTATTAACTGTAGTTGTAATATAAAATAATAAATGATGGTAGATATAGACCAAAATAACTCATCTAGTCTGCCCAGCAAGGAGTTCAGGGTTGTAGCTGTCACTCTGTTCATGTTACCACCCCCATGCCATTTATTATTCAGCTGGTAATTGACATGTATAAAGTTTATTACCTTTGCTAAATAACTACATTTTATTTTGAGTTTTTAACTATTTTATTTAGGTTTTTGCTTCCTTTCCCCCTATCTGTTCTTAAGTTAATGTTATTTTTGGTGCAGTTTTATTGGTAGATTTATCTATTTGTTTTATTTATTGCTTGTTGTTGGTCAGTCAATAATAAAGACTCATATGGAACTTCGTAAGTTTAAGTGCTTTGAAAATAAGCCCCATAGGTGCCCTTTTACAAAATCGAGTTATGTGCTAATGCATGTTTTTAATGTAGGAGAAAAGGCTTACTGCAAAATGCATTAAAGCATTTTACTGTAAAATGCCTGTCGGCACACGCTAGTTATTTTTTAGTATTTATTTTTGTCTATATCGTGGGTGGGAAAGCGTTATCATGTTTGTTTTAGGGTGCTCTAACTGGCTAACGCAGTGTTAATATGGGAGCAATTACTGCCTCCTAAATAGTAAGCAGTAAGAGCTTCTGCATTAACCTTTTACTGGTACCGTGTGCTAATTCAAATATTATCATTCGACTGAACCCCCCCCCCCCCCCCCTATTTTAAAAGCCTGCAATTATGCTGAACTGAATCTGGCTTTAGTGCATGCGAAAGTCCCGTATTAAAACACGCTAAAGGCTGGATTCTAGCACGGTTTAATAAAAGGGCCCCATAATCAGAATTTTTAGTTTCTACTTTATAAATGTTGGGGTGGATATTCAGCCTGTAGCGGTCAGCAGTTTTTAAGCCGCAGGCTGAATTAACCCAGATAGTCAATACCGGGCTCTGTCATTGCATAACCAGGTATGTGGTGTCACCCGGAAACCAGGCACTGGCCAGTATAAAGACCAGTGCCCTATTAGCTCGGCAGATAAAGTTAGGACAGCCTTCTTGCTGTCCTAACGATCTGCTTACTTAGCCAGTTAACCGGCTAGTGGAAATATTCAGTCCACTAACCAGTTAAGTTCCTTGTCCACCCCTGAACTGCCCCTGCACTAACCATATTCAGTGGCATTAACCATTTAAGGGGGAAGTTTATCAACTTGGGTTACTGTTAAGGACGTGTTATGTTGCTGTTAACCCCAGTTATTAGTAACTAGGTCTTGTGTAAACTGCGTAGAGGCCTATGTGAAGGTCTTGTAGCAGTATATCAAATCTCTGAAATAAATGAATTGTATAAAACAGCATGAGTGACTAGTGAAATAACATGTTTTAATATGGATAACCATGTCCCTAAGAACTGCTGACTATTGCCGGATGGTCAGCTCACAGGGTTTAACCAGGCAAGAGAGGCTTCTGCCTGGTTAAACCCTTTTGAATATCAGGTTTGTTATTGTTTCCTAGTGAAATGTAAGTTGTTATATATTTCAGTAAGCTTATATTTTCTATGAATACCTTTCACGTCATTGGGAAACTGAAAAAGAAAAAAATATCTTATCAACATATAGTGATGTATTTCCTATTTGTGTTTTCTTTCTAGCTTAATGGCACCTCTTGTGGGAGAGTATGATAGTCATGTGGAAGATACTAGTGAGCAGCTGCATTTCTGTCAGGTACAAAAGAGTATAATAAGCAATGCTGTAGTCCCATGTATACGTTTTCTGGAACGTAGATTAAAAAAGAAATCATCATTCTGTAAATGGGATACTTTTTTGGTGTCTTTTAGATCCGGTCGCCATTTTTAGAATCTTAATCCACAACTGTTATAGGTGCAACATGAAGGGATTAGAAATACCCCAACAAATTAGTGTATGAGCCTATCAATAGAAATCAAACAAAATAAAACATGGAAAAGAAAATAAGATGATACCTTTTTTATTGGACATAACTTAATACATTTCTTGATTAGCTTTCGAAGGTTGCCCTTCTTCGTCAGATCGGAAATAAGCAAATGTGCTAGCTGACAGTGTATATAAGTGAAAACCTTCAAGCATTACTATGACAGTCTGACAGGGTGGGAGGATGGGGGTGGGTCGGAGGTATGCATGGGGACATCAAAGCATATCATTGATATTCTAACAGGATGGGTATGGATAGGTGAGGGGTGGAGTGATCAACAGAGACATACAGCTTTATGGTTTATAATGGGCTAGGAACCCCAGGTCCTTGTTAAGTCTTTTCTGTTGGGTGTTAAAATATTCAATCATTCTGACTTCAAAGGTCTTACGTTCTTGTATGGTTTTAAAGTTACCTTTCAGGATTCCATGTTTTATTTTGTTTGATTTCTATTGATAACCTTAAGAGTGGACTAACACGGCTACCACACTCCTGTGTATGAGCCTGAAATCCAAATTGGCATATTTTCAAAGCACTTAGTCTTCCAAAGTTCCATAGGTTTCTATGGAACTTTGGAAGGCTAAGTACTTTGAAAATATGCCTCAACGTCTACGTTTTCTGCAGTACTCTCCATATAGCAGGTCTCAGCATCTTTCAGTCTTACAATGTGGAGGAGTAGCCTAGTGGTTAGTGCAGCGGGCTCTGATTCTGGGCAATTGGGTTCGATTCTCACTGCAGCTCCTTGTGACTCTAGGCAAGTCACTTAATCCTCCATTGCCCCTGGTAGAAAATAAGTACCTGAATATATGTAAACCGCTTTGAATGTAGTTGCAAAAATCTCAGAAAGGCGGTATATCAAGTCCCATTTCCCTTTGCCCCCCCCCCTTTCCCCCTTTCCCTTATGACATCACAATATCAGAAGTGAGCCAAGTATCAGGCAATCAAGCCATTGTGTGACATCACTGATGAGGTTGGCTCTTATTGGTGGAATGAGTGGAAGAGTAGCCTAGTGTTTAGTGCAGTGGACTTTGATCCTGGGGAACCGAGTTCGATTCCCACTGAAGCTCCCTGTGACTCTGGGCAAGTCACTTAACCCTCCATTGCCCCTGGTACAAAATAAGTACATGAATATATGTAAACCGCTTCAAATGTAGTTGCAAAAACCTCAGAAAGGTGGTATATCAAGTCCCATTTCCCTGCCCCTTCCCTTCCCTCCTTTTCCAACATGACTGAAAAGTCTTGTCACTTCTATTTACATCTTTAGACGTAGTTTTGCTAGTCGTATTTCCTCCTCCAGGTAGTCTATTTTTGTGTGCCGCTTGTTGCGTTGTTCTGTAATTCTTGAAGTCCACTTCTTTTGCCTTTA
The DNA here is from genome assembly GCF_901765095.1 of Microcaecilia unicolor. Taxonomy (NCBI): domain Eukaryota; kingdom Metazoa; phylum Chordata; class Amphibia; order Gymnophiona; family Siphonopidae; genus Microcaecilia; species Microcaecilia unicolor. The sequence goes on from NC_044032.1 coordinate 643,070,749, forward strand.
TTTTTTCAGCCACTTGTTTGGAGAAATGTATAGGTTTCCTTTTTCTCTTGCATTTGTTTACTTTCTATGCATAAAGATCTGTTGCCATATTTATACCTGCTTTCAGCTTGGATCATTCTCCTGTACTTACCCATCCCAATAACATTTTCTTCAGATACTCCCCCATTTTACCAAAGTCAGCATGTTTGAAATCCAGTACTTTAACTTTTTTTTTATGTTTGCAATCGACTTTTGCTCCTATATCTAACCATATCATGTGATGATCAGTATCGCCTAGGTGGGCACCCACCCGGATTTCGGACGTTAGAAATGCTTTCTCCATTTGTGAACACTAGATCCAGGGTCGCCCTTTCCCTCGCGGGTTCCATGACCATTTGTCTGAGCAGAGAACTTTGGCAGGCATCCACAACCTCTCTGCTTTTTTCTGATTCTGCAGGTTGTAAACAGGTACCTCAAGGTGCAGCCAAGGATAGAACAATCTCCTCCAGCCACAGGCTCCTGGTACAATCAAGAAATAAATGTCCACCAGCAACTTCAATCTTAAGGACTTTATTCCATGCAGGTTTCTAGTAGACCTGATACACAGTTCCAACAGCAGCATTCACCTTCAATCTTAAGCACATGTAAGCCACCTGAAAGTGTGTGGCAAATAGTCCCCTTTAAGCAGTAGGCTATCAGCACATATCAGGATTCAATACAGGCTCACAGTCAGCTCCAGTCTGGGCTCTTTATCCAGGGCACAGTAACAGTAGTTCAACTCCAAATAAAAGCAGTTCATTCAGTTCATCATCACAGTTAAATCACAAAGCAGAGGTTTCTACCTTCTACTCTCTTTACCTTCATAATTGGTCCCATACTTTAGGGACTTGCGATTCCACCCTGCATCTGCTTCACTGGTAGATTCAATACTTTAGGGACCTCTCTTACCCAAGGATTTTCAGCCTGCATCTGCTTCACTCTACCCTCTTCTCTCCCTCTGCTTCTCTCTTCTCTGGGACTCCTTCCCACCTGCCTAATCAATCCCTGGCTTCTGCTCTCACAACCAATCATTCTCCTTTCATTAGCTTCCCACACACCCATACCAGCTGAGTTAAGCATTAGACTAATGATGAGCTCCTGCACACAGGATTTCCTATCTCTCTCTCCCCCTAGTGGCAGTCAATCTACACGTCCTGCCAACTTACACCCATGTCTTCCCCTATTGCAGCTAGGAGTCCAGTCCGGGTTCTTCATCTCACTCCCTGGCTCCTTGCCTGCAATACCTTCTGGGACTTGTATTTCAGACTGAAACTGCCTTAACCCAACTATCCTGGATGTGACTCTATCACAAGGTAGAGTGCTCAGATCCACATCGGGCAAGTTGAAATCTCCCAGCAAAAGCTTCTGCCCTTTCATGTCCAGCTTATAGATATCTTCCATCAGATCAATGTCCAGTTTACCCATTTGTGCCGGAGATCTGTAGATGACACCCATGTAGATACAAGTTCCATTTTCTCTTTCCAGGGCAACCCATATCGCTTCCTCTTTTCCTCAGATTCCCTGCATCTCAGCAGCTTTATTATTGTTTTTTCACATACAATGCCACTCCTCCATCCCTTCCTAAAAAGAATTCCACTATATCTTTTTAGAGATTTGATTGCCAAGAGAAAGACCATTAAACACTGGAAATACAAAAGCTTGAACAGTACTCCTAAAGTTGTCAAAGCTCATGTGTGGGCTCATTTTCGAAAGAGAAGGGCGCCCATCTTTCAACACAAAACGAGAGATGGGCGTCCTTCTCCCAGGGTCGCCCAAATCGGCATAATCGAAAGCCGATTTTGGGCACCCTCAACTGCTTTCCGTCGCGGGGACGACCAAAGTTCCTGGGGGCGTGTCGGAAGCATAGCGAAGGCGGGACTGGGGCCTGCTTAACACATGGGCGTCTTCGGCCGATAATGGAGAAAAGAAGGATGTCCCTGACGAACACTTGGACGACTTTACTTGGCCCTTTTTTTTTTTTTTTTTTTTTTACAACCAAGCCACAAAAATGTGCCCTAAATGACCAGATGACCACCAGAGGAAATCGGGGATGACCTCCCCCTACTCCCCCAGTGGTCACTAACCCCTTCCCACCCTTAAAAATTTTTTTTTTAAATATTTTTTCCAGCCTCTATGCCAGCCTCAAATGTCATACCCAGCTCCATCACAGCACTATGCAGGTCCCTAGAGCAGTTTTAGTGGGTACTGCAGTGCACTTCAGGCAGGCGGACCCAGGCCCAACCCCCCCCCCCCACCTGTTAAACTTGTGGTGGTAAATGTGAGCCCTCCAAAACCCGCCAGAAACCCACTGTACTCACATCTAGGTGCCCCCCTTTATCCATAAGGGCTATGGTAGTGGTGTACAGTTGTGGGGAGTGGGTTTTGGGGGGGATCAGCACACAAGGTAAGGGAGCTATGCACCTGGGAGCTTTTTCTGAAGTCCACTGCAGTGCCCCCTAGGGTGCCTGGTTGGTGTCCTGGCATCTCAGGGGGACCAGTGCACTAGGAGTGCTGGCTTCTCCTATGACCAAATGGCTTGGATTTGGTCGTTTCTGAGATGGGCGTCCTCGGTTTCCATTATCGCTGAAAATCAGGGACGATTATCTCTAAGGTCAACCTAAATGTGGAGATTTGGGCGTCCCCAACTGTATTATCGAAACAAAAGATGGATGGCCATCTTGTTTCGATATGGGTTTCCCTGACCCTTTGCCAGGACGTCCTGCGAGAATGCCCTCAGGAAAACTTGGGCGCCCCATTTGATTATGCCCCTCATGGTCACATAAATGTTGCAACAATTTTAATTTAAAGAGCACTTTTTGTACAATCACTTTTAAATGAGGCTTCAATGAAAGAGTAGAGTCTAGAGTCACCCCTAAGTAATGTAACTCTCTCCAAATTGGAATATCAGCTCCATGAAAAAAAAAAGATCTTGGAACATTTTCATTGATGGTACTAGACAGAAATAGAATCTGAGTTTTAGTAAGATTCAAACAAAGTTTATTAGCTGACTAGTAAAAAAGGCCCGTGTCTGACACAAATGAAACGGGCGCTAGCAAGGTTTTCCTCGTAGTGTGTATGTTTGAGAGAGTGTGTGTGAGAGAGAGAGTGAATGTGCGAGTGTTTGTGAGAGAGAGAGTGAGTCTGGGTGCGAGTGTTTGTGAGAGAGAGAGTGTGTGTGTGAGAATGAGTGTGTGCAAGTGCGTATGTGAGACACAGTGTGAGAGAGAGTGTGTTTCACACAGATACAGTGTGTGTGAGAGAGAGAGTGTGTGTGAGAGACAGACTCTCTGTGAGACTGAGTGTATGAGACCAGGAAAGTGTGTGAGTGACTGTGTGACACATAGAGAGTGAATGTGATACAGTGTGAGACATAGAGTGTGTGAGAGTGAGAGATAGAAAGACATTGACTGTGAGAGAGAGAGTGTGTGTGACAGAGATGCCCCCCCTCCCTCCCTCTCTCTGGTGCCAGCCCCCCCCCCCCCCCCCCTCTCTCTCTCTGGTGTCTGAGCGTTACTGTGCAGGACGCTGAGCTCTGGCTGTGCTTCAAGGAACTGACCAATCCTATTTAATAGAATGCACCTCCAACATTCTGAAGCCGAGAAACCTCGTGTGGTTGGTCACTTCTGTTTGTGATGTCAATTGAGGAGATGGATACAGAGAGCAGGAATGCCTCAGCCATGCTTTCAAGGTTTTCAAGCATAATCTTAATAGTTCAAAAGCCTCAGAAATAGATTTTCTAATGGAGAAAAAACTGTATATCATCCGCATAGAGGCAATAATCAACCCCTAAACAACTTTTCTAACATTTCCTTTGCTAACCTGATAATATATTTTGTTGCAAAGTTTGTATGGACCATTACAATAGTCAATGGAAATACAGAAGCTTGAACAACAGTCCGAAAGTTGTCAGGGCTCAAACAGTCACGTAAATGTTTATTTTCTATTAAAAAGCCTTCGGAAACAAAATATATTGTCAGATTGGCAAATGAATGTTTAGAAAAGTACATGTTCCTTGAAACGCGATTTATGTTAGATACAATGTTCTTGCTTAGCAGGGCAATATTATACTGGACTCTCTTTGTTTCTATCCTTTAGGCTTGTCAGGTTAAATAGTAGTAGTAGTAGTACTGAAAGCATTACCTTTGTCACAGGCCCATCCTTGTGAGATGCTTTTCCCATCCATCTGTGTTGAGGCTCCCTTTCAGAACTGGGAGTAAAAACGCTCCTATTTATAGATGCAATTGGACGCTAGCCTGATTAATGTTTTTCATTTTTGTTGCTCATTGCTGGAGTGTCCCAGGATGCACAGTTCACTGGATATATATATAGGCAGTTACTATGTTCTTTTCTGCTTATCCCAGAAATAGTGGATTTTCCCCAAGTCCATTTAATAACGGTCTATGGACTTTTCCTTTAGGAAGCCGTCCAAACCTTTTTTAAACTCCGCTAAGCTAACCAAGTCGTCCCATCCCCTAGTCCTAGTATTTTTGGAAAGTGTGAACAGACGCTTCACATCTACCCGTTCAATTCCACTCATTATTTTATAGACCTCTATCATGTTTCCCCTCAGCCACTTTTTCTCCAAGCTGAAGAGCCCTGGCCGCTTTAGCCTTTCCTCATAGGGTATTCTATAAGTGTTTTAAAATATTGTTTATGTAATGATATATTTCTTTTATAACTAATATTATATTGTAAGCTGCCAAGAATTTTTGAGATCAAGCAGGTTATCAAATAATATAAATAAATAGCTAAAGGTCGGGCGCCCTTTATAGAATATGGGCTTAGAGCTGACCTTTTTGGCACCTAACTCTTGGCGCTATATATAGAATTTTCCCTAAACATATAAATTATGCATTTAAAATTATACCTGATAAATAGCAGGCTTAACTTTAAAATGGGTGAAGGGCAATTCTGTAACCTAGGTGCTCACATGTTCCCAAACATTTGCAATACTAGCATCTATGCACTTAAATGCTAGTATGGCACCTAAACGCTACTCTGCAAATATCTGCTTAATTTGCATAGCATGTATTTACAAGGAGGACTTACAGAGGCAGGGCCCCCATCTATTCAAGAAAGCCTACCCAACAATTCAACTAACTAAAGCGTGCCCACATGATTCTTACCAACGAGTGTTTATATTGTCCATGTTTTCCTTAATCCTTATTGCTATCCCTAATCTTTTCCTCTTCATCTTCCTACGCCTACCTCCTAACGCCCATTTCCTTCTACACCTAATTCCCCCTATGTTCAAATTAATTCTACACCTAATTCCTCCTATGTTCAATTTACTTATCCGTTAACCCCATTATTATTATTACGTTTACTACAAATTGTATATTTATTGTTACTGTGTAAGCCGCATTGAGCCTGCCATGTGTGGGAAAGCGCGGGGTACAAATGAAATAATAATAATTTTGTGCATGCATCTAACAGAATACTATAAGTTATGCAGATTGCTGCCACATTTGGGGTTGTGCACTTAAGCCTGCTGTAAGTGCAGGCACCTACATTTTCAGCAAATTGATAGCCGGTTACACTAGTATTCTATAATGAACACTAGGCATCCATGTTCCCTTATTGAATGGGCTCCTACCACATGTCCTCCAGACGCCTAATTGGAAGCATCCAGTTAGAGATGGTATTGTCACCTGTCAGATGTATGTTCACCAGCACTAGTTAAACGGATAGCACCTCCAACATTCTAATGAAGCCAGAAGCCGGAAGTAGTGTGTAGTTGAGTAGATCGCTGTTTGCCCATGAGTGTCTGCCCCGCCCTTGCGTCACAACGTGATGACGTCGAGGGCGGAGCAATGACACCGAATTGCATCGCTCACCCTACGCATGTCACACACAACAGCTGACCAACCACAGGTGGGAGGGCGGGTGCACAGCGGCGAATCGATGGGGCAGGGGAGACAGGAGATTCGCCGGGTGCCTGGAAGGGGGGCCACGGCCCAGGGAGAGAAAAGCATCAGTGGGGGCAAGGGAAAATGGAGAATCGGTGGGTGGCTAGAGGGGGGGCAGGGGATAGAGGACAATCGGTGGGTGGCTGGAGGGGGGGCAGGGGAAAGAGGACAATCGCTGGGTGGCTGGAGGGGGGGCAGGAGACGGAGGACAATTGCTGGGTGGCTGGAGGGGGGAGCTGGGGAAAGAGAAGACTCGCTGGGTGGCAGGAGGGGGGCAGGGGAGATAAGAGTATCCCTGGGTGGATATGGGGGGGGGGAGAAAAAAAGAATAATCGCTGGGTGGCTGCAGGGAGAGCAGGGGAGAGAGGAGAATCGCTGGGTGGCTGCAGGGGGGGGGGGGGCAGGGAACAGCAGACACACTCGCACCCAGCAGTCTCACTCTGTTACAAGCACATTCACTCTCTCTCACACACACACAGTCACTCTCACACACACTCTCAAACATACACACTCTGACAAAAACGTTGCTAGCGCCCGTTGCATTTGTGTCAGAAACGGGCCTCATTTACTAGTATACTAATAAAATAGCACTGGTGCCACTAGCTTTATACACTAGCCAGCCGGGCTGAATATCAGGCCTAATATATTTGTCTTAACTATGTTTGCCTGCTCTATAAATTAAAGAAAAATGTGTAAGGATGGATACAAATATGAATTTGTATAAGTATATATATTGCCTCTTTAACATTATTCTGGTGGCATTATTTTTCTGTTGCAGACACAGATGGGTGAGATGAGGCTAAAACTTGAGGACGTCATCCATGAAAATGAAAAGTAAGGTCATCATGGTGATTGCACTCTTTCCTCCCCTTCACTATTGTACTTAATGAAATATGTTACAAGAAACATTTCCATGCAAATACAGTGATAATTGTCAACATACACCCTGATAGTATTAAAGAAGAAAGTAGTGTAGATTTAACGTTAGTCCACTTTATTTATTTATTTATTTATTTATTTATTATTATATTTGTGCCCCGCGCTTTCCCACTTAAGGCAGGTTCAATGCGGCTTACATAATAATATGGATTACAGAGTATTGATAGAGAAAATATAAGTTAATTATAGCAGAATAATAAAAAAGATAGGTAGGTAGAGACAGGGAAGGGTGAAGGGAGTAGGAGAGGTATGAGCAGGGGGTAGATGAGCAATGGAGGAGGGGTAGAGGGGGCTGAAGGGGGATGGGGCACGGGAAAAGCATAGGGAAATTTGGAGGTAGATGTAGTCTGAGTCATTGTCTTCTGGATATGTGTTGGGTAGAAGGGATCGCTTAGATACTAGTACAGTTATATATTTAAGTTCACCTTGTGTATTGGTTCAGTTAAAATGTAATGCCAAGAAGTGCAGAGTTATGCTCTTGGGGTGCAGACATCCAAAGGAGATGTACCAAATAGGGGGAGAGAGATTGATAAGCACAGCTCAGGAGAGAGACCTTGGGGTGATGGTATCTGAGGATCTCAAGGTGACAAAACAATGCGAGAAAGCGTTGGCCACGGCCAGAAGGATGCTAGCCTACATAGAGAGGGGTATAACCAGCAGAAGAAAGGAGGTGTTGATGCCCCCTTACAAGTCATTGGTGAGGCCCCACAGAGTATTATGCTCAGTTTTAGAGGCAGTATCTTGCTAAGGACGTAAAAAGACTTGAAGCGGTTTAGAGAAGAGCAACCAAAATGGAATGGGGTTTGCGTCACAAGATGTATGAGGAGAGACCAGAGGACCTGAACATGTATACCCTGGAGGAAAGGAAAGACAGGGTTGATATATTATAGACATTCAAATATTTGAAAGGTATTAATTTACAAACAAAACTTTTCCAGAGACGGGAAGTTGGTAGAACTAGAGGACATGAATTGAGGTTGTGGGGGGCTGTGGGGATGGGGCCGACTCAGGAATAATATCAGGAAGTACTTTTTCACAAAGAGGGTGATGGATACCTAGAATGCTTTCCCCTGGATGAGGGATAACAGTGACGGAATTCAAAAATGCATGGGATAAACATAAAGGAATCCTATATAGAAGATGTGGAATCAAACGAGCTTAGCAGTGATTAGATAGCAACACCAGGAATTGGGAAGCGAAGCCAGTGCTTGGCAGACTTCTGCGTTCTGTACCCTGATCATGACTGAACAGATCCAGCTTCAGTAACTGGAGAACAAGGCCAGTGCCGGACAGACTTCTACAGTCTGTGCCCTGAAAATGGCAAGGACAAATCCAGATCATGTATACGTATGTAATATCACATCATACCTTATAACATGAGTTTATCTTGTTGGGCAAACTGGATGGACTGTACAGGTCTTTATCTGCCAATTAAATTATTCAAAGTTGTTAAAACACATATGAACTATGAAAAATTGTAAGAAGATCTTAGGAAATTGGAAGACTGGGCATCCAAGTGCAGATGAAACTTAATGTGAACAAATGCAAATTGAGAAGAATAATCCAAATCACGGTTACGTGGTGCCAGGGTCCATCTTTGTAGTCAGCACCCAAGAAAAAGATCTAGGTGTCATTGTAGACTGAAATCTTGTGCCCAGTGTGCGGTGGCAGCCAAAAAAGCAAACAGGATGCTAGGAACTATATTTTATTTTATTTTATTTATTTATTTATTTATTGCATTTGTATCCCACATTTTCCCACCTATTTGCGGGCTCAGTAAACCAAGAATATTATAATGCATCTGTATTGCTCCACAGTGCGACCTCACCTTGAGTACTGCATGCAATTCTGGTCACCATTTCTCAAAAACAGATATAGCAGAATTATAGACGGTTCAAAGAAGAGCAACCAAAATGATAAAGGGGATGGAACACCTCTCATATGAGGAAAGGCAAAAGTGGTTAGGACTCTTCAGCTTGGAAAAGAGACTGCTGAGGGGGGATGTGATTGAGGTGATGGTGTAGAACAGGTAAAAGTGAATTGATGTTTTTTTACTCTTCAAAAAGTACAAAGACTAGGGGACACTCAATAAAGTGACATGGAAATACTTTTAAAACAAATAGGAGGAAATATTTTTTCATTCAACAAATAATTGATCTCTGGAACTCGTTGCCAGAGTATGTTGTTACAGTGGTTAGTGTATCTGGGTTTGGAAAACTTCCTGGAGGAAAAGTCTATAGTCTGCTATTAAGATAGCTTCCTGGGATCAGTAGCATGGAATATTGTTATTTGGGATTTTACCATATACTTGTGACCTGGATTGGCCACTGTTGGAAGCAGGATACTGGGCTAGATAGACCATTGGTCTGACCCAGGCACATTAGCTGTGTTTATCTGCTCGTTGTGACCAGCTTCAGGATGTGTCTCTCGGTTGTCCTATTTTTATTACATCGGACTTGGCACTCGATATGCTGTTGCAATGGTTTGACCCCAGGAGCTCACCCCTTGTTGCCATATCTCCCTGGTCATAGTTTCCCAATCTTTAAACATTGGTCTGCTCGGGGTTTGTTGTATATATGGCAGGTGACCACAGAGAAGGGGAAAATGAAACCATCTGTTGAGGAGTATGCCGAATACAAGTTAATGCCTAAAAAAGTTATTTGCATACAGACAGCTCTGCATCATTATGTTTCTTCCCTCCCTCGAGACCATTTGGTGATGGAAAAATTGGAACATCTTAAAGGAATCTCTTTGTATTGATGCACAGCAGCAGGTGCCACTGTGATTTCATCAAAAGTAACTTCAAGAGCAGGTTAAAGAGATTGATTATCCTTTGCTTAGAAATAGAATCTTGGCTTACAAATTTTGGTGAAGCAGAACTGCTTATTTGTCTATTCACAGGCACCTTATAGTTTTTGCACTGGGAAAGACATGATAGAAACTTTTAAATATCTCAAGGTCATTTATGTACAGGAAGAGAGCCTTTTTCAAATGAAGGAGAGCTCTGGAATTAGGGGGCATACGACAAAGTTAAGAGGGAACAGGCTTAGGAGTGACCTAAGGAAGTATTATTTCACAGAAAGGGTGGTGGAGGCATGGAATGGCCTTCCGGTGGAGGTGGTGGAGTCGAGGACTGTTCCAGAATTTAAAAAGGCATGGGATAAGCATGTGGGATCGCTTAGGAACAGGAAGAATTGGGGGTTACAGAGGATGGGCAGACTGGATGGATCATACGGCCTTTATCTGCCGTCATGTTTCTATGTTTCTGTAAAACCCTGATGCCCTTAAATGTGTCACCCTGTAAGGTTTATAAAGTGTCAATGAGAGCTGATGATAAATGTTTAAAGTGCAACCAGCCTGCAGCGACATTAGTTTTTAAAAAGTCCTTCTTTTTAGATAAGGATGCTTCTTCCCATTTGAAAATCTCTGTTGGATTTCCTGCTTTGGGCCCTCCCTAGTCTTGGCGAATCACACCCACATTGCTATTTGGAGAAACTGCAGTGATGTGTTCAAATTCTGACTTTCCAAAATCAGAATTTGGATGTTTTTAGTAGATAAAACAGTGTTGTTTTTTTTAAGAGTCCATCTGCTTTGAAAATGAGCTCCTATTAAGGCATTATGTCGTATAGTTATTGCTGCAGAGATGTTGACTTTTTACTGTCTGCTTTCACAGGCTGCATAGACAGCTAAGAGAATTTGTGGAGAAACAGTTGGAGTCTCTTCCTGCTGGGTCTGATGTAGGGAGTGACCTACATCCAGAAGAACAGATGATTATAAGTCTACAGGAACAGTTACACCTGGCCAATCAAGTAAGTTAAAGCACAGATATAACAGTTTAGATATTTATTTGTTTGTTTGTTTGTTGCATTTGTATCCCACATTTCCCCACCTCTTTGCAGGCTCAATGTGGCTTACATAGTACCGTGAGGTGTTAGCTACCTCCGGTGATGAAACAAATACAGAGTGATGTTGTTACAGAACATTAGAGAATCAAGAGAAGAGTTATATATTGTTCATTGCAGGTTATGGCTTCGTTGTGTTGCTGAGTTTGGTTACTTAAGTTGGATCAGTAGGGTATGCCTTTTCAAACAGATCGGTCTTTAGTGATTTCCGGAAGTTGAGGTGATCCTGCGTTGTCTTTATGGCTTTCGGTAGTGCGTTCCATAGTTGCGTGCTTATATAGGAGAAGCTGGATCCGTAAATTGATTTGTTCTTGAGACCCTTGCAGCTAGGGTAGTGAAGATTTAGGTATGTTCGTGATGTTCTAATTGTGTTTCTGGTTGGTAGGTCTATGAGATCAGCCATATAACTCGGGGCATCGCCATAGATAATCTTGCAGACCAGGGTGCAGATTTTGAAAGTAATACGTTCTTTGATTGGGAGCCAATGCAGTTTTTCTCGTAGGGTTTTGGCGCCTTTCGAATCGGGATTTACCAAATATTAGCCTGGCTGCTGTGTTTTGAGCAGTCTGTAGTTTCTTTATGAGTAGTTCTTGACATCCTGCATACAGTCCATTGCAACAGTCAGCATGGCTTAATACCATTGATTGTATCAGGTTGCGGAAAGTTAGTATGTTATATCAGTCATATTCTCTTTGGGGTAATACTATAACTTAGGCAGTAGTGTTTATGTGCCAGTTACAAATGTAAATGTTTAGCAAAATGCGTTTATACACACGTGTGCGTTAATTCCCCCAAATTCTGCATGAGCGCTATTCTGTAAATACCTGCTTAACTTGTATAGTGCAAGTTTGCAAGAGGGGTGTATACAAGGGCAGAGCTTGAGCAGGACTCAAACTTATGCTTGCAACTTATAGAAAGCTTTAAGTTATGCAGGTATCTGCAGCACTTCGGCACAAGCTCTATGGCAGGCATAAGCGCTCTTACCTAAATGTTAAGTTCATATATACCCAATGAAGCTGGTTTTCTATAAAAAGAGGTTCGCAATCCAGTCCATAGGACACACCCAGCTAGTCAGGTTTTCAGGATATCCTCAATGAATATGCATGAGATACATTTGCATGCACTATCTCATATGTATTTATTGTGGGTATACTGAAAACCTGACTGGCTAGGTATAATCCGAGGACTGAGTTAAGAACCCCTGCTTATCTGAAGGAACATAGCCACATAGCATAAGGTCCTATGAGGCACCCTGTGCTCTCTTTACTTTCGGCGAAGATATAATATTCTCTCCTTGCCATCCTTTTAGGGGAAGAAAGCCAAAATGTGTGGTGTTAGATATGATCCTGAAGATATTTTCTGCCCCTTCCCCCATGTTTTCTCTCCTGCATATGGAGTAATATGACTCAAAACATTCTCCAGGGCTTATACTCAGTGTCACTTTTGACTAGGCTTTGGATCAGTATGTTTCATCATTATTTTATTCATATATTTTAAAAGTATATTTCACTTTCCAACCAGCATAAAGTGAAGCGAGATGTCCGTCTTTACCTGCCTCTACAACACTGCCAGTCTTTGTCAGCAGTAGGACTTTAAAAAGAAAGCTCCTGCTTTATATTTTACAGGGTTCTTGTATGGACCCAGACACCTGCTCTGAACAGTGCATGTATTTCTGTTTGTCAGTCTTTTTGTTGCTTAAAATGAATAATGATAATTTCCTCATTCTTAGCATGAAAACAGAGGTTTCTTACTTAATATGGAAGCAAAGTGGGGGGGGGGGGGTTCCCCTCAGAAACTTTCTATACTGGCTTTCTCACTACTTAATATGAACACGTAACAGGAGAAGACCAGACCAAATTCAGGCCTTCTAGATAACTTTCCTTAAAAATGCATGTCTGTAGAACTCAGCATTTCCTCTTCTCTCAGTGCTTAAGGAAACTGTAGCTAATTTTTCATCCCCACACATCCTGCTATGCACATTCCATGATATTGGGCCCAATATTCAGAAGATTCTGTGCTCCTAAATTAGTCTCCTACTTCTCTTCCTTATTTTCAGTCAGACTTAGGAGCATAACTTTTCAGCTGAAAATTCATCTTAATTTAGGAGTTTAAAAGTTATGCTCATAAATGTAGGCCTGCCATGCGTTTCCCTAGATTTATTAGCCTAATTTATGAGCCTAGTGCTGAAAATCAGATTTAAGCTGATAACTTTATTTTCCCTGCCCTAAATCTTTCTTGTTGCTACCCACTTTTTATGCTCCTAAATTTCGTATGTATCTTCATTCACTCATATTAACCAAACTTGACTATTGCAATTCTGTTCTCATAGGTTTGCCCACATAGTTGAACCACTTGCAACTGGTACAAAATGCTACGGTGAACCTCCTTCATAATAATAAGAAAGATGATCATATTTCACTTCTTATTGCTGAGCATATGCTTCCTGTTGCATGCAAGATTCCTTTCAAGCTCAATATCCTGTCACATCAGATTCAGTCTTCCGGTCTGCCTTCCTTTTTAGCTGATCTTTTGATTCCCTGTTCCCCCGCAAGATCAGTTCAGTCGGCTAATCAGGGTCTTCTTTCCGTCAGGTTTTTCTAAACGTCAACAGGAGCTCCTGCTTCAGTGTGGTTTCTCCCACACTGTGAAACATCCTTCTCCAATATAAGAATCCTTTCAGAATTTTAAGTCCCAGTTAAAAGCTTATTATTTCACCCTGGGTTTTCCTTCTATAGATACCTGACTTGGGGCCTTCATCCTGTGCTCCTGACCTTGCCATGTGAATAGACAGCACCAAGCTTCCACATGTTCTTTCCTTCCCTAGTTTTTTCCCCACTTTCTGAACAATTTATTTATTTATTTATTTATTTATTTATTTATTTATTATTTATTTGTTACATTTGTACCTCACACTTTCCCACTTGAGGCAGGTTCGGTGCGGCTTACATAGTAATAGGGGTTACATGTGGAAATTGAAAAGGATAAGACCATTCTTCCCAAGATTCGTCTTTCGCAACCTAGTGCAATCCCTCGTCCTCAGCCATCTGGACTATTGCAACTCGCTATACGCAGGCTGCAAAGAGCAAATACTGAGGAAACTTCAAACAGCCCAGAACACAGCAGCCAGACTGATCTTCGGAAAACCAAAATATGAAAGAGCAACACCACTACGAGAGAAACTACACTGGCTTCCACTTAAGGAACGCGTCACTTTTAAGGTATGCACATTAGTCCACAAGATCATTCACGGTGAAGCCCCAGCCTACATGTCCGAGCTGATAGACCTACCACCCAGAAATGCTAAAAGATCAACCCGAACATACCTCAACCTCCACTTCCCTAATTGCAAGGGCGTGAAATACAAGATGCTACACGCGTCAACCTTTTCTCACATGAGCACGCAGCTTTGGAATACACTGCCGCGCAACCTAAGAACGATTCACGAACAAGCTTCCTTCCGCAAATCATTGAAGACCCACCTGTTTGAAACAATCTACGGAAAGAGCCAAAACACATAGAGTCCACACTCACTATTCATCAATGCATCATACAACCACTTCTGACCCTCATCCCCCTTAATTCCACATCACCCATACATGTACTCTCTGAAATATGTACACCATATGTCTTTGTGTTTTATTACTGCCCTTTAAGCTTCCCATTGTCTCCTTCCAATGTTTCAATGTTGATGTCCCATTGTTATATTCCTAACGATACTTCGATGGTCTCGCATAACCTGTACAATGTAACCCATAACCAAGTTGTACAATTGTATTTCCATTATTCATATCTTATTGTAAGCCACACTGAACCCGCAAAGAGGTGGGAAAATGTGGGATACAAATGCAATAAATAAATAAATAAAATAAATACAAGGTATTGCAGAGAGAGTACAAACTGTGGTATAACAGAATAATGATGGAGATATGCAGATAGGTGGGATGGGCAAGTAAGAAGGGGGTAGAAGAGGCAAGAGGGGGAAGGTTGAAATGAGCAAGGGATAAGGGGGTGGGAGTGGCCGGAGGGAATAGTTTGAGGGTTAGCATAGGGGGAGTTGATGGAAGATGTTGTCAAGTCATGGTCGTTGTCGAGTGATTAAGTGTTGGGTAAAGGGTACATAAGATTAGGTTAGATCATTTGGGTATGCTTGCTTGAATAGATGAGTTTTCAGCGATTTCCGGAAGGGTAGATAATTGTTGATTGAACGAAGGGATCTGGGTAGGGCATTCCATAGTTGGCTGCCTATGAAGGAGAAGTTGGATGTAATCTTTCCTTCCCCCGCTTCCCTCTTGTGTTCTATTTTGTGGTGTTACTTTGTGTCATCCCCTTTTCATCTCCTAATTATTTTCAATAATGTAAACTGCATAGATTTCTCTTTTGAAAATTTTGCGATATGTGTCAAATAACTTGAAGAGTTTTTAGTGAAATTTTAATAAAAATTAAAGTAAAAAATATTATGCATTCGGCTGTAGCAAATTTTCAAAGAGGCCAGTTTATGAGTATAACTCTCACCTCCCCACCCCGCGTTTACTAAGCCGTGCAGCAGTACCGACACATCCCATTCAAAGAATATGAGCTGGGTCGGCATTAGCACACAGCATGCTAGCGCAGCTTAGTAAACAGGGGGAAAGTTAGAAGAATAAATCCTTTCAACATCGGGCCCACTACTGATGTGTGACAAGGGAACTTGAATCAGGACAGGTCTATCTGGAAGTCCTTATTCTTAGTTTATCTCTCATCATTGTTCACCTATATCACCACTACCCAGTGGCTAATTAATAAATAAAAAATCCCAATAATGTATATCAACAATTAAGATCTGAAATGGTAATTTCTTACCAATTTCTTGTGTCAGACATTATTCCACCGTTTACCCCGTAGAACTTTGAAAGTAGTTTGCTACCTTGGAAAGTAAAGGAATCTTTCAACCAGTTTCTGTTTTATTTCTTAGGAAAAGGAGCATGCGCTGGAACTCTGGCAGACGGTTGCTGAGGAACTGGATCGACTTCAACAGCTGTACCAGGAACACATGACCGAGGCACAAATTCATGTGTTTGAGAGGCAAAAGCAAAAAGTAATCGTCTGGTTGCTCTTAGACTTTTTTTATTTTATTTATTTATTTAGATTTTGCTCACACCTTTTTCAGTGGTAGCTCAAGGTGAGTTACATTCAGGTACACTGGATATTTCTCTGTCCCAGGAGGGCTCACAATCTAAGTTTGTACCTGAGGCAGTGGAAGGTTAAGTGACTTGCCCAAGATCACAAGGAGCAGCAGTGGGATTTGAACCGGCCACCTCTGGATTGCAAGACCGGTGCTCTAACCACTAGGCCACAAATTAATTTTAGATTTCGTTTATATTCAGGAAGGAAAGGTTACACTTATCACACTACTAAAGTGAGGAATTGGGAGGAGACCCTCTTCTTGTTTGAAATGCCAGAAATGTATTTCTTTTCTTGGAGAAATTGCTGTACCTTGGCTGTGTTAGTGAGTATGTAAGTAACATCTGGGACAGCCATTCCTATCCCAGTCCTCTGGGCACACCTGGTCCCATCAGGTTTTCAGGATATCCACAATGAATATTCATAGTTAGATTTGCCTGCAAGTGAGGCAGTACATGCACATCAATCTTATGCATATTCATTGTTAATTAATATCCATACATGGGTTAAAGCAGATTTTATAGTTAGTACTACTGTATCATCTGCTCACTTATCACACTAATTATTGATTCCAAATAACATTCATCATAAATCATAAATTTTATTACAAATCCATAAATAACATACATTCACACATCACCTCACATATTCCTCGAAGCTGATTGTTAATAATAATTCCCACCCTTATACAAATGGCATCAGTCGCAGTGGGGTTGGTTACCTCTGGAGTTTTGACCCTGTAATGGCGTCTTGTTGAGAAGAATTAGTGGATAGTTGCCTCAAATGTGAGAACATTTTGAAGCACATACCATTCTTTGGACTTGAAGCCTGGACAAGGCGATTGTTAAGAACTTGTGAACTATTGGGATATTTAGATTTCAGTTGATGCGGAGAGACTACCGTGTCATGGACTGATGCCATTTGTATAAGGGTGGGAATTATTATCAACAGTCAGCTTCTAGGAATATGTGAGGTGATGTGTGAATGTATGTTATTTATGGATTTGTAATAAAATTTATGATGAATTGCATATTCATTGTGGATATCCTGAAAACCTGATGGGACTGGGTTGGGAATGGCTGATCTAGGAAGGCGGTGACACAGGTGATCACCTGGGGAAGGAGGGGTGTGCATTGAACAAGTAGAATGAATAGCACCAAGGCTGTTGCAAGGGGTGGGCAAACAGGTCAGCCTTCCTGGATGCCAAGACTAAGAGAAGCAGTATGCCTCCAATTTAAGGCAGCTGGTGAGTCTGCAGTCATGCAAGTCTGAATGGGGTGAGAAGAGCAATGCTTGCCCTGGTCATTTTGTTTAGCATCTGAGTAGCTCCTCCCAGTGGATTTTTTTCTTGTCCTTTTCACATCATCCCTTTTCTGATATCTTTTACAGACAAACAGAAAACTATATGTTCCTCCTTATTTGTCAAGTACAGAGTGTTTTTCCTATCCCCTCTATCCCGGGAAGAAGTGCCCCTCTCCCATGGTGGACACAAGTCCAAACGGACGAGGGGAGTCCTCCAGAAGGCTGAGAATATATTGATTAATCATGACCTCTCTTATCTGACTCCTGATATCCATGAATATCAGTAGGTGAATAAATATCCTATCCATACCTAATTTGGATTAAAAAAAGTAAGCATTCTGCTAGTCCTGATTCAAGGAGGAGAGAGGACAGGTGATATAGAGATAGATAAAGTTTATTGATTCTTACCAACACAGTACAAGGCAATCAGGCACATAAATCTGATTTCGGAGATCAAACGGGCAGTATCTCGGGAGGAATCTGGACAGGCTCCAAACTCCACCCAATTTTACCTTCTTTATATACACGTTTGAGTTCATTGAAAACTAATGCATTTTCATTAATTCTAATGGCCAAGTTGTTTATCCCAAAGTTGTTAAACCACAATCTCTGGTACCACCCCTATTTCATCAGAAAATTTCCCCACTCCTGCACCTGTCATGATGTTTTTCAGATAAACACTTTTTTTCTAACTGAGATTGGGTAATTCCACTCTATAACTGGCACTTCAAAGTTTCCATTTTGTTTTCTGATTCCATTTTGTTTTCACACTTCTTTGCCCTTTCTTTTCCAACTCTGGCTGTTCAGGTCTCAGTTCAGGCTTAAAAACTAGGCCAAACTTTTCCAGTAAGCTCCCAGTTATGCCAACCATCAGAGTTTTGACTTGGCCAATGTTTCTAGTAGCCTGGGCTCTACGGCTCATCCCTCCACCATTCCAGTGGGGGGATCTCTGGCTGTATTATATCTTATCAAGAGTCTTTTGGAGTTTCTGACTGGGAAACATAACTAATCAACATGATTTATATTGGCATCCACACATACCAAAAAATACTTTACTGACATAATTTTGTACACAACCATGTCCTGTATCTGAATGTCTGTGAGGAGTGACCTACTATTTAGAGCAGTAGGTTGATAACTTGGAATACCAGAATTCAAACCCTACCTTCTTCAGTGACTCTTTATGACATTCCTTATAACTTTGGACAAGTCACTTTATCTCCGATTTCCTTATCCTCAGCAGCAAATGAATCCACAGACTAGTGGGTTGTGCCCATCTCCCAGCAGGTGGAGATAGAGATCACTGACTTGAATACAGTGGTATAGGACAAGTAGCTCAACAGAAAGTCAGTATATCTGTATCTCCAGCAGGCAGATGGGCGGACTTCTTCTAGCTCCTGGGTTCTTCTGTTTCAGGGTTCTCCTGTTCTAGATTGCCTAGTCAGTCACGCGTGGGGGTGTTCTGGCTGTGAGGTGCCAGCTTTAGGGGGCATATCTGATCATGCCAGGTCCCTCGCCCACCATGGGGTTCTCCCTGCCCCTGTCCTGCCAGTTAGCCTCTGATTCTGCCTCAGTTCCACAAAAAAGGCCATTTTTATTCATTTAGATAGTAAGTCTATTGTGGAACAAGGAAAAAAAAAAGTTGAGATAAGGAGTGCAGGGAGGCTACTACTACTACTTATCATTTCTAAAGCGCTACTAGACGTACGCAGCACTGTACACTTGAACATAAAGAGACAGTCCCTGCTCGACAGAGCTTACAATCTAATTAGGACAGACAGAACAAACAAGAGATAAGGGAATATTAAAGTGAGGATGATAAAATAAGGGTTCTGAATAAGTGAATAAGGGTTAGGAGTTAAAAGCAGCATCAAAAAGGTGGGCTTTTAGCTTAGATTTGAAGACGGCCAGAGATGGAGCTTGACGTACCGGCTCAGGAAGTCTATTCCAGGCATATGGTGCAGCAAGATAAAAGGAACAGAGTCTAGAGTTAGCCGTGGAGGAGAAGGGTGCAGATAAGGCTGTGGGGTAGGAACTGACTGCTGGCTGCCGGGAAATGCTTCAGGCAGTTTGTGGTTGCGGAGTGAAGCAAGGCAGAGGGGTAAGTTCCCTTTGAGTTTTTCCTGCCGTCACAGTTCAGCAGTTTTATGGCTTCAGAGACCATGAAGCACAGCTCCCGCTGTGGGAAGCAGCAGGCAGCATCCGGCCTCTTTGTGTGAGGGATGTGCAAATCCAGCTGCAGGGGACACTGCGGTTCCATCGGACGGCCTAGCAGTTTCCCCCATGGGAGATTCCCCCGTGCACTCTCCTCTCACGCAGGCCGATGAGACAGCACCCAAGGCTATGTTCACTGCTTTATGGCAAATGTCTGGGGAGTTTTCTGATCCTGCTGGGTCCGGTCCCTCGTTGTTGGCTGACACGAGAGCAAGGTTCTCAGGACTTCATGGATGGGGGAACCCTTTCCCCCGACTTTGTCCTGCTGCTTTATCAGTTGGAAGTGCCGCATGTACAGCCTTGAGCAGTCAGATGATCCTTCCTTATTAATGGCAGCAGCAGAAGTAAACTGAAAGGAATGCAAAAGGCCTGAGAAGCTCTGTCTGTTTCTGAGACTGACAGCAACCGGATTTTGGTGGGAAGTTCAGCCATAGTGCAGTTAGCAGAGGAGAATGTGGAGAGTCTGGTGTCTCCAGTCCTCAGCATGTCAAGTGCTCTTGAAGGTGCACCGGTACTGGGAATCTAGTTTTTCTCCAGAATTATATTACTTTTGCACAAAGCCTATTTATTAAAGATTTTTATTAAAGAAAAGGTCAGGGTCTGTTCTTGGGCAACTGCTTAAGAGACAAGAATCCAAGAGAGTGGATCTCCCTTCTTCTAAAAGACCTCACTTGACACTAGTACACATAGTAAAAACTTTTTTAGGTATATTAAAAGCAAGAAGAAGGCAAAAGAATCAGTTGGACCGCTAGATAACCGAGGGGTAAAAGGAGCACTTGGGGAAGACAAAGCCATAGCGGAGAGATTAAATTAATTCTTTGCTTCGGTCTTCACCGAGGAAGATTTGGGAGAGATTCTGATGCCAGAAATGGTATTCAAAGCTGACGAGTCAGATAAACTAAATGAAATCTCTTTAAACCTGGAAGATGTAATGGGGCAATTTGACAAATTGAAGAGTAGCAAATCACCTGGATCGGATGGTATTCATCCTAGAGTACTGATAGAATTGAAAAAAGAACTTGCAGAACTAGTGTTCGTAATATGTAATTTATCTTTAAAATCAAGCATGGTACCGGAAGATTGGAGGGTGGCCAATGTAATGCCGATTTTTTTTTTTTTTAAGTTCCAGAGGTGATCTGGGAAATTATAGACCGGTGAGCCTGACATTGGTGCCGGGCAAAATGGTAGAGACTATTATAAAGAACAAAATTAAAGAGCATATCAAAAGCATGGATTAATGAGGCAAAGCCAACATGGATTTAGTGAAGGGAAATCTTTCCTCACAGATCTATTACATTTCTTTGAAGGGATGAACAAACGTGGATAAAGGTGAGCCGGTTGATATTGTGTATCTGGATTTTCAAAAGGCATTTGACAGATTACCTCACAAAAGACTCCAGCGGAAATTGGAAAGTCATGGGATAGGAGGTAGAGTTCTATTGTAGACTAAAAAACTGGTTAAAAGATAGAAAACAAAGAGTAGGGTTAAATGGTCGGCACAGGAGCCGGCTCTGTGGGTGCTTGAGCACCCCCAATATTGAGAAAATTCCATGTATTCATCCTGGGAGGAGTTATTTCAATTGGGTTTAGCACCCCCAATAATTTTGAAAAGCTGGCTCCTATGGTCAGTATTCTCAGTAGAGAAGGGTTTCCTAGGGGTCTGTGCTGGGACCGCTGCTTTTTAACATATTTATAAATGATCTAGAGATGGAAGTAACTAGTGAGATAATTAAATTTGCTGATGACACAAAGTTATTCAAAGTTGTTAAATCGCAAGAGAATTGTGAAAAATTACAAGAGGACCTTACAGGACTGGGAGACTGGGAGGCATATTTTCAAAGCACTTTGGGAGGCTAAGTTCCATAGGTTTCTATGGAACTTTGGGAGGCTAAGTGCTTTGAAAATATGCCTCTGGGCATCCAAATGGCAGATGACATTTAATGTGAACAAATTCAAAGTGATGCATGTTTTGGTTCACCCATATTTGGACAACTGGTTAATCAGAGCAAAATTGTTGCAGGAGAGCTGTGAGGCTGCTACTTTGATAGTGGACCTTTTAGAGCAATCTGGTCCCCTCATAGAGGCTAGAGTATTTAGGATCCTTGTTCGATACCAGCCTGGGGAAAGAGCTTTTGACTGAGCAGAGGATGCTTAGGTTACAGGATCAGATCTGGCACCTTCTTTGCAGTTTCAAGTTGAAAGCCTGGGATTACATGCAAGTCTTGGGTTCAGTTTCAGCGGCGTTGGACTTGTGCCTTGCGCCAGGCCTCACTTGCAGAGCCGGTGGAGGGAGGCGGGGCTACTGCTGGGCAAGACTTCTATGGTCTGTGCCCTGAAAATGGCAGATACAAATCAGGGTAAGGTATACACAAAAAGTAGCACATATGAGTTATCTTGTTGGGCAGACTGGATGGACCGTGCAGGTCTTTTTCTGCCGTCATCTACTGTGTTACTATGTTATGTTTTCAGGAAGCTGTCCTTCCCTGATGAGTCTTCTGAGTTTGAATTGGGAGCTAGTACTGCCTTTATAAGGAGAAACCAGGCACAGTCTTGCTTGGTGGCTTCAGATGGAGAATTTGAGGAAAGTAATGAATTTAGAAGTGCCAAACTAGATAGTAATAACGATGGATACCAGCCCGAGAGGCTGGGGAGTGCATTGTTGGGGCCGGGTAGCACCCAGGGCATATGGTCAGAGACAGAGGCCTTTTGGTCAGTCAACCACATGGAGATGAGAGAGGCTTACTGTATTGGGACCTCAAAGGATACTTGCCATGTGACATATTGGTTAGTAGTTTTCATTTTCCATCTTCTGGCAGGATGTAAAGTTCTCCATTTTTGTTCTATTTTTTAACGTGTGCAGCTAAAACTGGGTCAAGCAGACCCAGGCAGTTCCCATTATCTGCGGAATTAAACCATTCTGTAATTCCTCAGAATATCATATTGCATCCAGAAATGTGTTTAATTAGACCAATAATCTTTGTATTTTTCTAGTTTGAGGAGGTCTTTTCTTTTTTCTTTTTTCTTTTTTTTTAATTATTTATTTATTTATTTATTTATTTTAACAAGCCTTACATCTTGTAAAAGTAACACAGAGTTAGAAATTTGTTTTAAACAAAAAGTTTTCCACAATACAAACATCAATATTATTAATCTCTTTCTTAGACTTCAAAAATGGGGGTTGTTTCATAAAGATAAGGAGATCTTTTACATACAAAATCATAAAGGAATCGGCCTAACTCAAATTCACTTTCTTAATATATTAATCAGCTGTTATTCACTGGGATCCACTGGAGAGCCTTTTTTGATCCAAGAAACTTTTAAGTTGCTCAGGCTCAAAGAAAACATATTTAACATTTAGATATTTTACAATACATTTACATGGATAGGACAAGAGAAATGACGCTCCCATTGTCCTAGTTTCCTCTCTAAGTGCAAGGAATAATTTCCTCCTGTCCTGAGTATTTTTTGTCACATCCGGGTATATCCAAACCCGGGATCCACAAAAGATTTTCTTGGAATTTTTAAAATACAGTTTTAATATAGCACTGAGATCTTGTTCAAAAACTAACGATATGATCAAAGTTTGATGCTGAGTAACCACTGAAAAAGATTGTTCCAGAAACATTGAAAGATCTTGTATTTCTTGTTCACTCCCAACACAAATGGCCTGGTCTCCGATTTCTTTCACTGCCCCATCTTTCTTTTTAGACATAGGAATATAGTAAATTTTATTTACTGGAGGAATATGAGATGGGGAGTATTGTAAATTTTCAATCAAATACTTTCGAAATAATTCCATCGGGCTCAGGCCATTTATTACAGGAAAGTTCAATATCCTTAAATTAAGACATTTGTTAAAATTTTCCATTTGTTCAATCTTCCTCAGTATCGCCAACTTATCTTTAATCAAAGCCGTGTTAATCGTTTTCAGTGTCACTACTTCCGATTGAATCGAATCAATTCTTGTTGTTGTATCTGTTTTTAAATTTTCCACAGTTTCAGTTAAGGCATTAACTTTACTCACAAGTGATGTGGTCTCCCGGGCCGAATTCGCTACCGTCTTTGTGAGATCTTGTATGGCTTTCCAGATCAATTCCAGCGTCACCACCTGGGGAGCTTGTAGCTCCAAGAATGATTCCTCTGCTCTCGCTGGGGGGGGAGCCGCCATTTACAGATCCGTCGCCCTCGTCTTCCGAAGCAATCGAGTCTGACCCCCTCTCCCGTTGATGAGCTGGACAAGGTGGGGGATTAACCTTCGGCGGCGAGAGAGTTGTTTCTATTGCCTGGTGGGCCGACGCTCCTTCGCCGGCACTCACAGCGGCCTGCTGAACGCCGGTATCTTGTGTGAAATTTGTTGTGAAGCGGTCAAGCGTCATCTGGATAGGCGAAGAGGTGCGAACCGTTGGCGGTAGGTTCTTTACTGCTCCTTTCCTCTTAGTATGAGGCATTTTAGGAAATAAACGAGGTAACAGTTCTTAATCCAGAGTAGCTCGATCGCTCACATTCAACATCGAGTCGCCATCTTGGAAACGCCTCCTGAGGAGGTCTTTTTAAAATTTGTCGTTGATGTGGCTTTCTGTGTGGAATTTTTGTAAGTAGGCCTTTATAACTTTAGTATTCATCACCATTTTCATTGTGTGTAAGACCCTGTGATGCATGTTTCCAATCAGAGACCTACTGTAAACCGCCTTGTGTGAATCTCTTCATAAAGGCAGTTAATAAAGCCCAATAAATAAATACATACATCCAGTGTATGACACACTAATTTTGAGAAATCAATGGGCCCCTAATGGCAGTTGATCCTGGTCAATTGCCCCTTTTACCTGTTGGATAAAAGGACCCTGCCCCAAAATTATCTATATCTGCCTATAATCCTCATCAACATTCATTATTAGAACCAGAAGTAAACCTTCACTCTAGGCCACAGTGTCTCTGAAGACCCTAGTCCTTGGCCTCGGTAAGTAATGGCCACTTTGGGGCCAGGGCAGAAAGCTACCTTGGGCAGTAGTGTGTTGTTAACAAGAGGCGTGCAAACACATTAGCGGGTGAACGATGCAGAAACTGTTTCGGCGCAGGAGTTAACTTGCATGGTAGAGTTCAGCGAACAGAATTTTAAAATAAAGGATAAGTAGGATATTAACTATTCTACTCCAATGCCGAGAATTTTTAAAGGAGCACAATGCAAGCACAACATAAATATCAAAAGGTCCGAATCAGTGTAGAAGGGTTAGCTAGCCCTCCTTCATTGGGACAGAAAACCTAATGAGTCATCCCGTGCCTCCAAGACCCTGACAACCTCCCCCCTCCCCCGAAGATGACCCCATAATCCTTTGATCACCCACCCCTGACCTGATTCCTCCTTCCACCATAAAAAAGCCCTGATCTCTAGTGGTGTCCCCTAACCACCACATCAATAGCTCTGGTGGTGTAGCAGCCCCCTCCCCCCCCTAACGTGACCCCCTGCCCACCAAATTTTAAAAAATTCTCTGATAGTTTAGCATCCGCCACTCTACCTGAAACCCCGTCTTTGAAATTAAAAACAAAATTCCTGGTGTCTGGTAGCAGCCCCAGCCCCAGCCCCTCCCCCAGGCCCCTAAACACCCTGGTGTCTAGTAGCCTTGAAAAAGCATGCCATTCCATGCATCCACCACCCTTTCCATGAAATAGTATTTTCTTAGATTCTTCCTAAGCCTACATCCTATGCCCTCTCATTCCAGAGTTTTCCTTTATTTGGAAAAGGCTCACCTCCTGTGCATTAACACCACTGAGGTATTTAAGCATCCCTATCATATCCCCTCTCTCCTACTCTCTTCCAGCGTTGAGGTCCATGAGCCTGTCCCCATATGTTTTATGGCGGAGACCATTTACCAATTTGGTAGCTGCCCTCTGGACCGACTCCATCCCGTTTATATCCTTCTGTAGGTGCTGTCTCCAGAATTGCGTGCAGTATTCCAAATGGGGCCTCACCAGAGACTTTACATCAATCTCTTGCTTTAGTTGTATTGGCAAGCTATTCTACCAAATTGGAGCCATAACAGAAAACATTCTTGATCTGAACATTTTGTCTTTTAGTTCAGCAATAGAAGGAACCTCAGCTTGATCTCAACTGATGTCGTGGGAAGTATCTATGCAACCTAGATCTTAAGTAGGAATGTTTATTCTGCACAACATTAAATTTCATTAGGCTCCCTAATACCACTTCTCCCAAGAGGGGACTGGCTATGTTCTCTGGACTTGAAGGATGCTTATTCCCACATACAAATACTTCCTGTGGCCTGGATGTATCTGAGCTTGGTCATAGGAAAACACCATTACCAGTGTTGTGTTCTGCCTTTTGACCTTGTCTCATCTCCTCGCATGTTCACAAATGCCTGGAGGTTGTTAGTAGTGTATCTACAAAAAATGGGGATGCACGTGTTTTTAGGTTTGGATGATTGGCTGGTTAAATACACATCTTGAGAAGAGGCAGAAAAATCAATGCACTTAACCATTCAGGTGTCGAAGTTATTAGGGTTCATCATAAATTATCCCAAGTCTTATTTAAGTCATTGAAGTTTTGCTAGTGTATATTCCTTCCTCTGCTTGGTCTGCAAGCACTCAGATCAGCTGTCATGAGCGTAAGTTTCGTTTCTCTCTACTGCCTCTACATTGAGTGCATAAGTTTTATTTTCCAGTAAATAGCAAATATTGTTATGCACTTCTGGTAAATCACATGACAAGGAGAAACACATAAGGAACTGAAGCTATGTGGCCCATATATGGCAGACAAAAAATTGATATAACCTTGATGGTGAGTGAGGCTGAGGACCCTCCAAAGAAGGAAACATTCCTCTGCAAATATGTGTTTAGAGAAGAAGGAGCCAGGTGTTTCATGCAACTTGTTTGTTTGCTCTTGCTGCATGATGGGATCACACGTTAGAGATAAGGGATTAGTCAATGAGCACAAAGTGTGCATGTGAATAGAAGCAGGAGAGGATGGTAAGAATAAAGGAAATAACCATTTTTGTATAGTGAGAAGAAGTAACAGAATATAACCTTATATGTATAGTGAAAGCAAACAGGAAATATCATTATATGAACAATAAGTTAGAATAGAAGAAAATCACATGATTTAGGAGAAATGAAACTTGTAACAGTATATAAGTGCAGAATGAGAAAGCCTAGTTGAGCAGATTTTGTAATTTCAGTCTGAGCGCCTTGCTTACTAGGTAACCAAAACTGCTCCAGAGGGTCAATCATTGTATTGACTTAGAGAAATACCAATAAAGATTTTACTTGGTTGCGCCTAAACTAAGTCTGATTCTCTCTCTTATTCCAGCCAGAGAGATTCTTCTCTAAGGCTGAAGTGTTTTGCCCCTCAAAAGGGACTGAGAATTACACTAAACACAACTCAAGCTTTTGTCTTCCACTGCAAAGGATCATGACGTTGGTATCTATTGTGGAAGAGATGTAACAAAATCAGCAATTTTCAGCTGGGTAAATATTGAGGATGTTGAGCCACAGGGTGTTCACAGTGCA
Source organism: Microcaecilia unicolor (assembly GCF_901765095.1). NCBI lineage: Eukaryota > Metazoa > Chordata > Amphibia > Gymnophiona > Siphonopidae > Microcaecilia > Microcaecilia unicolor. The sequence goes on from NC_044032.1 coordinate 643,097,711, forward strand.
TATAGCACCCTTGGCATACCTTCGTTTGAAGTAGGCCCAATGAACCTTATTTATAAAGTGGATTTAGGTTACTGGGAGTCTTTAGGACTTAGTATCTGTCACTGGTCCTCTGTGGGACTCTGTCCTGGTAGACAAATCATTCTAATCTAATAAAAGGAACGCCCTTCCAAATTCCACAAATTAAAGCAACTCTAATGAAAGATGGCATCTATATTGGGCTGGGAAGCTCATCTAGATGGGTTTTTCGCACAGGATATGTGGTCTGCTCAGGAGCAACTTCATCAGATAAACTTCCTCAAGCAAAGGTTAATTGGGAAAGCTCTAAAGTCTTTCAGAAATCTATTGTCCAACAAGGTGATCCTGGTTCAAACAGATAACTAGGTTTGGGAGACAGTCAGAGTGTGGAAGTGAGCCATTTCTCACAGAACGCCTCTCTCATTACCAAGTTTTTTAAATGTTACCTCCTCCTTCTTGTAACAGCGCAGATGCGGAAAGTCTTCCATTAATCCTGTCTGCAGAGAGTAGGATTGCGTGGCCAGTATTCTCAGTGGAGGAGGGTAGTTAGTGGGGTCCCGCAGGGGTCTGTGCTGGGTCCGTTGCTTTTTAATGTATTTATAAATGACCTAGAGATGGGAATAACTAGTGAGGTAATTAAATTCGCCGATGACACAAAATTATTCAGGGTCGTCAAGTCGCAGGAGGAATGTGAACGATTACAGGAGGACCTTGCGAGACTGGGAGAATGGGCGTGCAAGTGGCAGATGAAGTTCAATGTTGACAAGTGCAAAGTGATGCATGTGGGTAAGAGGAACCCGAATTATAGCTACGTCTTGCAAGGTTCCGCGTTAGGAGTTACGGATCAAGAAAGGGATCTGGGTGTCGTCGTCGATGATACGCTGAAACCTTCTGCTCAGTGTGCTGCTGCGGCTAGGAAAGCGAATAGAATGTTGGGTGTTATTAGGAAGGGTATGGAGTCCAGGTGTGCGGATGTTATAATGCCGTTGTATCGCTCCATGGTGCGACCGCACCTGGAGTATTGTGTTCAGTACTGGTCTCCGTATCTCAAAAAAGATATAGTAGAATTGGAAAAAGTACAGCGAAGGGCGACGAAAATGATAGTGGGGATGGGACGACTTTCCTATGAAGAGAGGCTGAGAAGGCTAGGGCTTTTCAGCTTGGAGAAGAGACGGCTGAGGGGAGATATGATAGAAGTGTATAAAATAATGAGTGGAATGGATCGGGTGGATGTGAAGCGACTGTTCACGCTATCCAAAAATACTAGGACTAGAGGGCATGAGTTGAAGCTACAGTGTGGTAAATTTAAAACGAATCGGAGAAAATTTTTCTTCACCCAACGTGTAATTAGACTCTGGAATTCGTTGCCGGAGAACGTGGTACGGGCGGTTAGCTTGACGGAGTTTAAAAAGGGGTTAGATAGATTCCTAAAGGACAAGTCCATAGACCGCTATTAAATGGACTTGGAAAAATTCCGCATTTTTAGGTATAACTTGTCTGGAATGTTTTTACGTTTGGGGAGCGTGCCAGGTGCCCTTGACCTGGATTGGCCACTGTCGGTGACAGGATGCTGGGCTAGATGGACCTTTGGTCTTTCCCAGTATGGCACTACTTATGTACTTATGCTCCCGGGCTGATGCAATGCCCAGGCTTTAGCTCTCACACTGGCACGAGCATCAGAGGTCACTGACTTACTGGCACGTGCCAGCAAATCAGAGATGAGTTTTACATGTGCACATCAGCTTGTTCCAAGTTTGAACTTCCATTCCTTCCTTGTCTGCAGTGCTGTGGCTCAAATCCAGAGAGAGAGACAGAGAGCTGACCAGAATTTTATTTTTTTTTAGGTACTATTAGATTATTGTGGGGATGGATGGGGACGGGTTAAATTTTTGCTGGGACGTGTAAGATTCCAGCGGGGATCAGTGGGGATGGGTTAGATTCCAACAGGGATGGGAGGGAATGGGTTAGATTTCTGTCCCCATTCAACTCTCCAGTCTAAAGCAAGGTTTTGTGCAGGGTAAGCTTCTGCACAAACCTTTTAGTGCACCATGCACCCTGAAAATTGTGCATCAGCTCCACAAGCATTTTTCAACACAGGTCTCCAAGCTGCGAGACCCAGACAAATTAATAAATTAGAGCTTTCCTCTTGAACTGGAAGATTTGTGGGGCAAGAAAATGAAAACTGCTTTCCTCTTCCTATCTAAATTCAGTATTTTTTATTGATAGAGGGGCTGAACAATGTCTCACTTGATTTCAGTAATAAGGTCACACTTGGTTTCCACATATTGCCGGTCTTGTAGGTGTTCTTTATTATTGAAAGAGGAAGTCACACAAAATAAAAACAAAAATCATCGATAGTAAAGTCTCTGTATTAAAGGAGATGCTGGTATACAGAGATAGTCAAGTATAGATGGACCATTGGTCTGACCCAGTATGGCTATTCTTATGTTCTTAATGCTCTTCCGTCCCCTTGCAATTCATATGTCTGATTATCCTGCAAGAATCAATTGTTTAGTGAGCCTTTCTCTTGTCTCCACCAGAGGTCTACCCTTCTTGCCAAATCAATGGAAGTTTCTGCCTTATTAAGCCAATTGATTTGTTACCAGAGTGATATACACAGTACTCTACTGTCTTATAGTACTGACAGCTTGTCTCCTTATCCAAGTAGGCAGCTTGGGGTGACTCTTGCTCACAGTGCTGATTGAGTGGCAGCCTCACAGAGACAAGTCTTGCTATATTCCTGTTGACGGCTCCCCTATTTAGCTCTGTCAGCATTTTTCACTGGGCCATCAGTTTAAGTTGTAGCCCTGGCAGAGAGGCTCAGTTGTGTTTCCAGCTAGTTCTGGTCAGCAGTTTATCCCATATGGTAGTTGTCGGACCGACCGACACTTGTCTATTAGATTGTAAGCTCTTTGAGCAGGGACTGTCTCTCTTTGTTAAATTGTACAGCGCTGCGTAACCCTAGTAGCGCTCTAGAAATGTTAAGTAGTAGTATTACATATAGCAGTGATTTAACCAGAGCTGAGATTGTGATGTCATAATGCCTCATTCCACCAATGCCTAAGAGCCAACCTCATCAGTGATGTCACAATGGCTTGATTGTCCTATATTTGTCTCACTCTTATCTATTAGATTGTAAGCTCTTTGAGCAGGGACTGTCTCTCTTTGTTAAATTGTACAGCGCTGCGTAACCCTAGTAGCGCTCTAGAAATGTTAAGTAGTAGTAGTAGTAGTATCTATGTGATGTATATCTGAATTTTACCATTACTAACTGCAAACCTTTAACTCCCTATTTTAGGACCAGTTGACTAGCTTTCAGCAACTGACTAAGCAACTTCATGAAGCTAAGGAGCAGGTGGAATCGGTAAGCAGATAACAGTGGAAAGCTTATGCATATTCTCAAATGACCTATTTCCTATTCATTCAGTTCCAGGGGCCAGCTTTTACTCTTTTAGACAGGTCAGGATGAAAGTTCTACAAAGGTTACATTCATAGCCTTCAGGGCTTGATGTTTGATCATTTCAACTGTTACTTTCTTTGCAGCTTAGAACCTTACCTTTCTGCTGGAGCAAGGGGTAGGCAACTCCGGTCCTCGAGAGCCGCAGGCAGGTCAGGTTTTCAGGATATCCACAATGAATATGCATGAACTTGATTTGCATACACTGCCTCCATGGTATGCAAATCTATCTCCTGCATATTCATTGTGGATATCCTGAAAACCTGACCTGCCTGCGGCTCTCGAGAACCGGAGTTGCCTACCCCTGTGCTGGAGGAAATCACTGGAATGGCTGGGCTAGACAGACAGTTAAAAACATTGAGAAAAACGACCAGTAGCAATGAATGAAGGCTTATGGTACCGTGCCTTTAAGAGCTATTTCCAATGAGCTGGAAGTCCAAAGGAACCAGCTGGCCAAAAAAAAAATGCCAAATCACTGTTCTGTGTTTAGTAATTGGCATATTTAGTGCAGCCTGTTTTGGTAAATGTCCATAAAGAAAAGCTGGATTGAATTTCTGCATAGTTTTCAGAAGTTGAACATCCTTCTTTCTCAGTTTATCTTGCATGTAACATTTATTTAAAATAAAACTTTTTAAATTCTTCCCAAAATGTTTCTGATTAAAAAAGGTAGTTCTGAATCACATCAGCCTGTTGCAGTAAAGTTGTTTCTTTCTAAAATACTTCAAGTCTTTTGTAACTTAAGATCTTTCGGAACAAATTCCAGTCGCGTGTGGGATCACGAGAGGCTGATTCCTAGTGGCATTTTTTAGTGACTTGTAAAGCTGGAATGTTTAATAAATTCTGATCCTGCTATGGCAAAGCTTTTAATGGCTGATAACAAACTAAAGCCTCTTGTAAAAGGTCATGACAATACTTTGAACTTAATACATTCCTGCATTCTTAACCATTCTGTATATTGTGCGCTTGTTATCGTTTGAGCATCTGAATTTTGTACTGATTATAAAACTCTAATCAAAGAAGCTGGTGGCTTTCAAGCACCTAGTTACAGTAATCAATCAATGACGGAGAACGTGGTGAAGGCGGTTAGCTTAGCAGAGTTTAAAAAGGGGCTAGACAGTTTCCTAAAGGACAAGTCCATAAACCACTACTAAATGAACTTGGGAAAAATCCACAATTCCAGGAATAACATGTATAGAATGTTTGTACGTTTGGGAAGCTCGCCAGGTGCCCTTGGCCTGGATTGGCCGCTGTCGTGGACAGGATGCTGGGCTCGATGGACCTTTGGCCGTTTCCCAATGTGGCATTACTTATGTACTTATAACTAGAGACTGTAATGCTGTGCAAAAATCTTCAATAAGAAATAAATGTAATTTCTATATCTCAATTTTCAAAAGGCAATTATTTTCAGATTTTTGTTTTACATAATTCTTGAATGTCAGTTTATCATCTAAGATTACACCTAAATATTTCACTTCTTTCACATTCTAAATATTAGCATTATCGATAGTTATAGCTTCTGGAATCAATAGCATTACCAATCTGGATATAATCATTATTTATGTATTTTGGAAGTTCAGCTTCAGCCCTGTGCTATTCAACCAGTCAGAACAGGATTAATATTTTAAAAATGTTTGATTTCTTTTGAAGGTGACAAATACAACATGATATCACCTGCATATATACAGAAATGAAATCCTGATTGTATCAATAGCTCACAAAATGATTGTAAATATGGATTGAAGAATGAGGCTGACAGTGCTTCAGCTGGTCCATGTCTTTTACTTTCTGCTTCTTACTGAAATATGATTTAAACCATTTTGGTGCAGTCTCCTGAATGCCAAATGATTCTTACCAGTGATACAAAATCTCTCTAATTATCCCATCAAAGGATGCAGAAACATTTAGAATGATGTATTTGAAATAGGGCAAAAACTAGTTACTTGTGCCTCATTTCCTCCCACTTGCAAAATTGGTCAAATTATAGTTTGTTTAATGACTTGGGTAACCACCCCTCTTGCCAAACCTAATTCAGTATGATGGCTAATGATGCGATCACAGACTTATCCATACTTTCTATAAGCCGAACTGGACGTGGTTCAATAGCACTTATATTACATGACCAACATTTACTTCCAAAACTGCTGGTCAACATTTACTTCCAAAAATGCTGGTCATGTGTTTTCACTCTGTTTGATTTGGCTTGACATGTTCAACTTTCATTATGACAAATCAGGAATAATTCTCATTTTATTTTTTAAATGGCCAGCAAACAGTTGACAACTATTCCATATACCACGTTTCTCCTTTTTGGAATTAGAAGTCATATACTGCACCATCTGAAATAATTCTTTTGGTCTGTTTAATGAATCATCCGTCCTACTCTGATAATATAGTTTATTTCCTCAACCTACTACTACTACTACTATTTAACATTTCTGTAGAGCTTACAATCTAATAGACAAAAAATAAAGTAATCAAATCAATTAATGTGTACAGGAAGGAGGAGAGGAGGTTACAAGTGGTTACGAGTCAAAAGCAATGTTAAAGAGGTGGGCTTTCAGTCTAGATTTAAAGGTGGCCAAGGATGGGGCTCAGGAAGTTTATTCCAGGCGTAGGGTGCAGCGAGACAGAAGGCGCGAAGTCTGGAGTTGGCAGTAGTGGAGAAGGGAACAGATAAGAAGGATTTATCCATGGAGCGGAGTGCACGGGAAGGGGTGTAGGGAAGGACGAGTGTGGAGAGATACTGGGGAGCAGCAGAGTGAGTACACCTATAGGTTAGTAGAAGAAGTTTGAACAGGATGCAAAAACGGATAGGGAGCCAGTGAAGCGACTTGAGGAGAGGGGTAGTATGAGTAAAGCGACCCTGGCGGAAGACGAGACGGGCAGCAGAGTTTTGAACCGATTGGAGAGGGGAGAGGTGACTAAGTGGGAGGCCAGCAAGAAGCAGATTGCAGTAGTCTAAACGAGAGGTGACAAGGGTGTGGATGAGGGTTTTGGTAGAGTGCTCAGAAAGAAAGGGGCGGATTTTACGGATGTTGTAAAGAAAGAAACGACAGGTCTTTCGTTTATAGTGATTAATAGCTAGCATATATTCTTTTGAGGTGTCCGTCGTATTCTTTTGAGGTGTCCGTCCTATTCTTTCTCCGCTTTCTTTCATATTTCTTCACTGATCTTTTTTTCTACCATGGAATCATAAGTACATAAGTAATGCCATACTGGGAAAAGACCAAGGGTCCATCGAGCCCAGCATCTTGTCCACGACAGCGGCCATTCCAGGCCAAGGGCACCTGGCAAGCTTCCCAAACGTACAAACATTCTATACATGTTATTCATGGAATTTTGGATTTTTCCAAGTCCGTTTAGTAGCGGTTTATGGACTTGTCCTTTAGGAAACCGTCCAACCCCTTTTTAAACTCTGCTAAGCTAACCGCCTTCACCACATTTTCCGGCAATGAATTCCAGAGTTTAATTACACGTTGGGTGAAGAAAAATTTTCTCTGATTTGTTTTAAATTTACTACACTGTAGTTTAATCGCATGCCCCCTAGTCCTAGTATTTTTGGAAAGCGTGAACAGACGCTTCACATCCACCTGTTCCACTCCACTCATTATTTTATATACCTCTATCATGTCTCCCCTCAGCCGTCTCTTCTCCAAGCTGAATAGCCCTAGCCTCCTTAGTCTTTCTTCATAGGGAAGTCGTCCCATCCCCGCTATCATTTTAGTCGCCCTTCGCTGCACCTTTTCCAATTCTACTATATCTTTCTTGAGATGCGGCGACCAGAATTGAACACAATACTCAAGGTGCGGTCGCACCATGGAGCGATACAACGGCATTATAACATCCTCACACCTGTTTTCCATACCTTTCCTAATAATACCCAACATTCTATTCGCTTTCCTAGCCGCAGAAGGTTTCAGTGTGTTATCGACGACGACGACACCCAGATCCCTTTCTTGGTCCGTAACTCCTAACGTGGAACCTTGCATGACATAGCTATAATTCGGGTTCTTTTTTCCCACATGCATCACCTTGCGCTTGCTCATATTAAAGGTCATCTGCCATTTAGCCGCCCAGTCTCCCAGTCTCTAAGGTCCTCTTGTAATTTTTCAGAATCCTGTCGCGAGTTAATGACTTTGAATAACTTTGTGTCATCAGCAAATTTAATTACCTCGCTAGTTACTCCCATCTCTAAATCATTTATAAATATATTAAAAAGCAGCGGTCCTAGCACAGACCCCTGAGGAACCCCACTAACTACCCTTCTCCATTGTGAATACTGCCCATTTAACCCCACTCTCTGTTTCCTATCCTTTAACCAGTTTTTAATCCACAATAGGACATTTCCTCCTATCCCATGACCCTCCAATTTCCTCTGTAGCCATAAACCATGGAGCTTTAAGAACTCTAGAGCAGAGGTTGCTAATCTTTTTATCGGCCGTGGTTGCATCCGCAGTTGTTCCCAGCATCCTCACTAAGTCGCATCAGAATGACATGTCTATGTACTTCTGGCTAGAGTTGTGACCCCCCAAAAGGGAAAGCGGATGGGATTTGATATACCGCCTTCTATGGTTACAGTCAAAGCAGTTTACATATTATATACAGGTACATATTTTGTACCTGGGGTAAAGGAGGGTTAAGTAACTTGCCCAGAGTCACAAGAAGCTCAAAGTGAACTGAACCCAGTTCCCCAGGTTCTCAGGCCACTGCACTAACCATTAGGCTATTCCTCTACTCCACATGCGACCCACAATTTGGGAAGGTCTGTTGTAGAGGTGGTTTTAATTTTTGTGGAGCTAAATTTTCTATAATGGCATTAAAAGCATTATTTTATATTTGTATCTCGTCAGCTACAGATTAGGATGTTTTAGACCAAGAATTTAAAAAAAATGCTAAACATTTTTATTTCCTGGACAAGGTTCTGAAGTACTTATCATCCTTTCGTGGGAATCATGTGTTCTGATCCCTCTGTATCAATTTAATTAAAACTTAAACATAGTAACATAAATGATGGTATGGTCCATCCAGTCTGCCCAACAAGATAAACTAATTTTACAAGGTATGTGATTCTTTATTCCCGAGTTTGATTTGTCCTTGCCTTTCTCAGGGCACAGACCGTAGAAGTCTGCCCAGTACTGTTCTTGTACTAAGTTCTGAAGCTAACATCGAAGCCCCTTAAAATTTACACTCCAGCCCATCCATATCTATTCAGTCATGATCAGGGCGTAGACCGTAGAAGTCTGCCCAGCTCCTGTTTGTTTCCAATTACCGGCGTCGCCATCCAATCTCTGCTAAGATTCCACGGAACCATTCCTTCTAAACAGGATTCCTTTGTGTTTATCCCACGCATGTTTGAATTCCATTACCGTTTTCATCTCCACCACTTCCCACGGGATGGCATTCCACATATCCGCCACCCTCTCCGTGAAAAAATACTTCCTGACATTAGTCCTGAGTCTGCCCCCCTTTGACCTCAATTCATGTCATAGTAATGCCTGAATGTTTTCACTTATATACACTGTCAGCTAGCACATTTGCTTATTTCCGATCTGAGGAAGAAGGGCAACCTTCGAAAGCTAATCAAGAAATGTATTAAGTTATGTCCAATAAAAAAGGTATCATCTTATTTTCTTTTCCATGTTTTATTTGGTTTGATTTCTATTGATAACCTTAAGAGTGGATTAACACGGCTACCACACTCCTCTACTTAAACAAATCAGAGAAAGTATTTCTTCATGCAATGTGTAATTAAACTCTGGAATTCATTGCCAGAGAATATAGTAATACCAGTTAGCGGGGTTTAAAAAAGGTTTGAATAGCTTCCTATAAACCAGGTTTGACGAAGCAGGTAACTGATGAATTATTTTTGCTTGTGTTACTTTAATCTCTTTATTCAATAGTATTTTGAGACAACCTTCTTGCACTAGTTTTGCGTATACAATAGAACCTTATATACTAGTAAATTGAGAAAAGAGAAACATATTTACCTTCAAGGCTCTGTTTAATCCAATTTCACTTTTTTTTTTTTTAGACAAACCAACAATTTTTACAGACAGTGACAAAACAGAATTTGGAAATAGAGCAGCTCCACAAGCAATTGAGGTATAACTACAATTGTCTTGATGCATTTATTTTTTTATTTATAGACTTTTGGAAGAGTCTGTCAAAATTGATGGGCAAAAAAGGCAGGTATGAATGTACAGCATTGCTATGACCTCCCTCTATCCGTAGAATTTTGGCAAGCCTGTGCTCTGTCTCTACTACTACTACTTAGCATTTCTATAGCGCTGCCAGGGTTACGCAGCGCTGTACAATTTTAGCATGGGGAAGGGCAGTCCCTGCTCAAGAGAGCTTACAATCTAAAGGTTACAAACTATATAGTCAGTGTAGGTAACTTACAACTTATGTAGTCAATGTAGGTAGCTTACAATCTAAAGGTTATAAGCTATGTAGGGAAGGTGGTTAGGCGCCAAAAGCAAGGGAGAAGAGATGGGCTTTGAGTAAGGACTTGAAGATGGGCAGGGAGGGCGCATGGCGTATGGGCTCGGGAAGTCTGTTCCAGGCATAAGGTGATGCGAGGCAGAAGGGGCGGAGTCTGGAGTTAGCGGTGGTAGAGAAGGGTACAGATAGTAGTGATTTGTCCTGAGAGCGGAGGTTACGGGTGGGAACATACGGGGAGAGGAGGGTAGAGAGGTAAAGGGGGGCTGCAGATTGAGTGCACTTGAAGGTCAATAGGAGAAGCTTGAACTGTATACGGTAGCAGATCGGGAGCCAGTGAAGCGACTTGAGGAGAGGGGTGCTATGAGAGTATCGATTCACACGGTAGATAAGACGTGCGGCGGAATTTTGGACAGATTGAAGGGGGGATAGATGGCTAAGCGGGAGGCCAGCGAGAAGAAGGCTGCAATAGTCAAGACGAGAGGTAACGAGCAAGTGGATGAGGGTTCGGGTGGTTTGTTCAGAGAGGAATGGGCGAATTTTGCTAATATTAAAGAGGAAGAAGCGACAGGTCTTAGCTGTCTGCTGGATATGGGCAGAGAAGGAGAGGGAGGAGTCGAAGATGACTCCGAGATTGCGGGCTGAAGAGACGGGGAGGATGAGGGCGTTGTCAACAGAGACGGAAAGTGATGTCTCGTGATGTGCTGTACCTCAGTACTATTGGGAGTTCCTTCTACATCTTTGATGGTCCTGAATACCGTCACACAAGTAGTACAGTATTGTTTGATAATATTTCTTTGGTATTATATGCTTTATATTGGCTTTTAAATGGTGTATCTAGTTCGAGGTGGTTGTGATGATTTTTAAAGTGGTTGGGTTGTCACTGTTTTTGCCAACATAGTTCCTTTTGTCTTTTTACTAGGCTGAGCTCAGAAAGCCTGGATAAGTTAGTTGCAGCGTAGGTGTGGTCACACACTTTTGAACATGAATGATTTTGATAGCTGGACCTATATTTGGAATGTCTTGCCACCAACAATTCATTGGCAGACTGATTTACTGGATCTTCATAAGCAGGTGAAAGACTTAAATTTTGGTGAGGCTCACTCGGCATATGGTAGATTTTTATTATGTCATTACTTAGGTCCTACAATTATGGCAATAGATTTTTCCAACTCTCGCGATGGTATTATAACATGAAAGTAGTATGCTAGAGTTATTTATTATTATTTATTGCATTTGTATCCCACATTATCCCACCTATTTGCAGGCTCAATGTGGCTTACATAGTTTTGATAACATTGTCATTGCAAGGTGACATATACATTTATTATTGTGCAGAGGTTAGATGAGGATAGAAAGAAGGAGGAGAGGGGTGCTTAAGGTAGCTATAGTCGATGAGTTATCTTAATTGATTGGATTGTCGGGTGAATTATTGTGGCTATTAGTTCTCATTGTATGCCTTGCTGAAGAGATATGTCTTAAGAGATTTGCGAAAAATAGTTGTTTCGCCGATAGTTCTCAAGTCTGTAGGCAGTGCGTTCCACATTTGCGTGCCTAAATACGAGAATGTGGTCGCCATGCATCTGTTTGTACTTTAGTCCTTTACAACCGGGGAAGTGCAGGTCGAGTTCAAAACATTATTCCACCATACATGTTTATTACAAGATTTATGCAGACCTCAGCGCTTCAACTCAAAGCTTAGGGTTTTAACTTCAAGAATCAAGTACTCAATTCATCATCGGTCTTGTTTATCTTGTTTTTGAACTAACTCAAACTACAAACTTATATTCTCTTAACTAAGTTATCAAATAAACGTTTTGAATAAAAACTTAGCTTTTGTCGGCTCAGGGGCACGTGTTCCTCATGAAGCTGTTTCAAGGACATACCCTCTAAAAATACACCTGAAAAAAAAAGAGATATTAACCCCCTATTCTTCTGTTGTAAAGAAACTTATGTATCTATTCCTTTAAGATGATTTCTATGGTCTGAAACCTCAATAATTTAAAAGAGGCTCCCCTACCATTGTCTATGCTGCTTCGTTTGCCAACCAGCGATACTCCATAAAAATGGCGCTGGCGTTTTTTAGATTTTTAAATCATCAGCTGATTCTATCCGCCAATCACAAAACCCTGTCTGGCTGCTGTCATAGTAGCAAAACCCACTCAGTCTCAGCATTCAAACCTCTAGGGTTGACTGTCACTAAAATATGCTGATGGTTTTTTTAATCTTTGGGCCAGCTTAGGAAGAGGTGGGGTGGAGACAGCAGCAGCATCAGGCCCGGCAGTGACAAGGAAAGGCTTTTGCACATGCCAGAGACATGCTGCCCACCCCCACCCCCAAATTCTGTTGCTCTAAGTGAACACCTAATATGTAAGCCACATTGAACTCAAACTCGTTTCTCTACTCTGGAATGGCAAATGCCATAACGGAACATTGTAAGCCACATTGAGCCTGCAAATAGGTGGGAAAACGTGGGATACAAATGCAATAAATAAATAAATAATGTGGGATATAAATATCACAAATAAAATAAATATAGTGGCTGGGCTAACCCTGTCCCTCTAGTAGGGAGGGTCCACTCCTTTATATGTCACTTTATGCTTGGCTTCCTAGGGAAAAATCTTGCCCCCTCCCCCAGTGGCGTACCAAGGTGGGGGCGATCCGCCCCAAGTGCACGCTGCTAGGTGGGGGGGAGGGGGGGTGCCGCGCGTCTGTCGGCAATGCTCCTGGTCTGTCGGGTTACTTCCTGTTCCGGGGCAGAGGGAGCAGGGAACGAGCGAAGCCAACAGGCGCGCGGCACCCCCCCCCCCCCCCCCAGCAGGTAAAGATGCACCGGGGGGGGGGTCGTTTCGCCGCTGGGGGGGGGGGGGGGTGCCGCGCGTCTGTCGGCAACGCTCGTTCCCTGCTCCCTCTGCCCTGGAAGGGTTACTTCCTGTTCCGGGGCAGAGGGAGCAGGGAACGAGCGAAGCCAACAGGCGCGCGGCACCCCCCCAGCATGTAAAGATGCACCAGGGGGGGGGTTGTTTCGCCGCTGGGGGGGGGTGCCGCACGTCTGTTGGCAACGCTCGTTCCCTGCTCCCTCTGCCCCGGAACAGGAAGTAACCCCTTCCGGGGCAGAGGGAGCAGGGAACGAGCGTTGCCAACAGACGCGCGGCACCCCCCTAAGCAAGTAAGCTGCACCGGGGGGGGGGTGTCCGTTGTTTTGCCGGGGGGGGGGGGCGCGCAACGGAAATCCGCCCCAGGTGTCAGCCACCCTAGGAACGCCACTGCCCTCCCCCTTTCTTACCCTCATGGGCAGGAAAAGGTTCCCCGTTAACACCTCGGCTCTTCTTAGTTGATGTCACAGAGCTAGGGTTAAGTTGGTCCTTCTGTCTTTCTTGGAGATAGCTACAGATCCTCTACCAATTCCTTTGCAGCTATACTTGACTTAGGAATCTCTGTCTTTATTGTGTAATGATGTTTGCATCTGCAGGAAATGTGTAACAGGCAAAATCAAAATAATTTCATTTGTGTTTTTCCTTTTACTACGATTCATAAGGGACACTTTTTTGAGCAGGGGCCAGACTTTGCACTTAAGTAATAAGACTCGAGCATCAACTGACCTGCATCAGCTCAAGTATTGTGCTGTAGCATATGAAAGGCAAAACTCAATTGTAATTTCCCTTTAATTATGATTCCTAAGGGCTAATTTGTGGTGGGACATAAAGAGCAATAGATTCTCACGAAACCAGAGTGATCCTGAAATTGCAGTTCCTATGGGATGGTTTGGAGTAGGATACCAAGAGGATACTCTGAGAAGGCAAAATTAATCGCCATCGCAGATCCAAGTTGCGCATGCAACTAAATTAGTTCGTGAGCTATCAACTATGAATTAATGGACCTTAACAATCAATCATTGCACTTAGTTGGCACTAATTTGAAGTTGCATGCACATCTGCTTGCACACTATTCTATAACCCAGAGAGCCTAAATCATGTAGCGTGCAACTTAAAAGGGGGTGTGGCCAGTGGAGGGGCATAGGCTGGTCAGGGCATTCCGATAATTTGCACTTAGTGTTGGAGCCAATTTTAGGCCTAAAGTTGAACACCAGCATTTACACCAGGTTTCAGGTGGCATAAATACTGACACTCAACTTTAGGCCTAAAATTGGCTCCAACACTAAGTGCAAATTATCGGAATTAATCTATAAAGAGTGCTCAATTTAGAGCCTACTAATCATAGATTCCCATGTTGGGATCGGTTCTCTATATTGTCCAGCTTATCCTCAAGTTGTGTTTTAGTTTTAAGCCCAGGTGTCGATGTTTTGGCCTTCCAAAACGGACACCCATTGACATTTTGCGGAATATTCACCTTTTAGTGATTCCAAATGGTCATCCATAATGATTTCAGTCACCCAAGCAGAGCTAGTAGATAGTTGCTTAGCATGATTGACCTCCGCAATTTTGGCCTCGTGCTGGTGTGACTTCTCCTTCTCTTTCCACTGTACTTTAGCAGATGTCGGCTCTGTGAAGTCAATAGAACAGCCTGACTCGGTGCACCAAGCCCTTTTGATCAATCTCCGTTCTCCAGAACCCAAAAAAATTCCCCCGGGGAGTGGATTAAAGGGCCAGGGCCCAGAAGCTCGTCCTGCGTGCACTTTCTCTTCGGCACAGCACCACATGGCCCCTTTTTTGGGTCTTTATATGTTGCTGATATGGTTTAAACGTTTTTTAGTCCATTTTATCAGCATACCTGATGTTTTCGGAAATGCCAGAGATTTTTTTTTTTTTTTGTTATATTTGTACCCCGCACTTTCCCACTCATGGCAGGCTCAATGCGGCTTACATGGGGCAATGGAGGGTTAAGTGACTTGCCCAGAGTCACAAGGAGCTGCCTGTGCCTGAAGTGGGAATCCAACTCAGTTTCTCAGGACCAAAGTCCACCACCCTAACCACTAGGCCACTCCTCCACTTGAGGTTCTACATGGAATGTTGCTATTCCAACATTCCATGTAGAAGTCGGCCCTTGCAGATCACCAATGTGGCCGCGCAGGCTTCTGCTTCTGTGAGTCTGACGTCCTGCACGTACGTGCAGGACGTCAGACTCACAGAAACAGAAGCCTGCGCAGCCTTCTACATGGAATGTTGCTAGTGGAATAGCAACATTCCATGTAGAATCTCCAATAGTAGCAACATTCCATGTAGAATCTCCAATTGTAGCAACATTCCATGTAGAATCTCCATAGTAGCAACATTCCATGTAGAATCTCCAGTAGTATCTATTTTATTTTTGTTACATTTGTACCCTGCGCTTTCCCACTCATGGCAGGCTCAATGCGACTTACACGGGGCAATGGAGGGTTAAGTGACTTGCCCAGAGTCACAAGGAGCTGCCTGTGCTTGAAGTGGGAATCGAACTCAGTTCCTCAGTTCCCCAGGACCAAAGTCCACCACCCTAACCACTAGGCCACTCCTCCAGCTGAAGGGGGGGGGGGGGGGGGGGGGTTGAACATCTTGTTTAGAGACTTTGGGAAACCAAAGGTGTGAACATATAATTCTACTGTTGAAGGAAATGTTACTGACCGGTGTTTTGCATATCGTTAACAACGTTGGATACATGCACCTCTGAGGATTGAATAAGACTGTGGAATAGTCTCCTTTTCTTTGACTGGTCTGTGTCCCCTCTTTGTGGCCTTTTAGGATTGGTTCATTCATATATGAAAGTTTGTATTTAAACCTGGATGCCATTTTGTGGAGAAAATCTCTAGTTCTGAAAATAATGCCTCTATGTCAGGTACCAGCTGGTTTAAAAAATATATATATAAATATTTTTTGTGATTATTGTTTTATATCCTTTTTTCATATTGACCGTGAAAGAAATTGCATTCTGAAGCAGAGCCAGCACTCAAAACATGATCGCGTTGGTGCTTCCTTTCGTTTCATTGATAAGTTATATTTCACTTCATTTTTCTACATAATTGAGTTGCCAGTGATGAAACAAATACTGAACTATCCATAAGCTTTTTATTTGGCTGTTCTAGAATTATAACCCTGCAGTTGATGGTCCCCAATATATATATATTTTTTGTTCTGCATAGATTTATTATATCTCACTGTTTGGGAAGGTGTTGTTGTGTATGGTATTTATATCTAGGAGAGACTATCAGGATTTGTAAAAATTGATGGAAAACTTCTAGAAGATAATGTTTTGTCCAGGGCTTTCAGCAGTCTCAGTAGCAATGTGAAAGTTTTGTGTAAAATAGAAAAATGAAGGCCTATCCAGTCTACTACTACTACTTAACATTCCTAAAGCGCTACTAGGAGCTTACAATCTAAAGGACAAATGTACAGTCAGTCAAATAGGGCAGTCAAATTGGGGCAGTCTAGATTTCCTGAATAGAGGCATAAAGGTTAGGTGCCGAAGGCGACATTGAAGAGGTGGGCTTTGAGCAAAGATTTGAAGATGGGCAGGGAGGGGGCTTGGCGAATGGGCTCAGGGAGTTTATTCCAAGCAATAGGGTAAGGCAAGGCAGAAAGGGCGGAGCCTGGAGTTGGTGGTGGTGGAGAAGGGTACTGAGAGAAGGGATTTGTCATTTGAGCCCATTTATGCCATCTACTATCCCTTCCTCTCCCTTTGAGATCCTGTGTACTTTTTGAAGCCACATATTCTCAGCAGCTCCATAGAAATTAGTCCAGGAAAATAAGCACATCCCAATGCTTTAATTTGCATATATTTGCTGCTGTATTACAGTTGTAAGCAAATGTGAGACATTGCAGTGATCTAAAAGATATTCACCAGTACAAATGAGCAAGACCGCCGTGGGTAGGTGGCATTTTTAGTGATAATTGTTAAACTAAAATAATTTATAACAGCAGTATTCTTCTCTGTTTGGATTATTTATCTCTTGGATTTTCTGTGTACATTCCTCTGACCCTCAGTCACTGAGTGGGAAAACTTCCTTTGCTGCTTAAATATCTTTATGGGAAATGGGACTTGATATACCGCCTTTGTGAGGTTTTTGCAACTACGTTCAAAGCGGTTTACATATATTCAGGTACTTATTTTGTACCAGGGGCAATGGAGGGTTAAGTGACTTGCCCAGAGTCACAAGGAGCTGCAGTGGGAATTGAACTCAGTTCCCCAGGATCAAAGTCCACTGCACTAACCACTAGGCTACTCCTCCACTCTTACATTATATGAGAGTGGGAAACAGTGCATTTTTAAAGCCTGAAAAATTGTATTATGTATGTTGATCATTTCCAAATAGCTGAAAGTAGAGAAATATTATTTAAGATAAACATAGATGAAAAGGCAATAAGAAATACTACAATTAAAATACCAGATACATTTCAGATGGTTGTTTTGAAAGAACTGAGAGGTCCATTAAATATTTTATGCATTTTTATTTTTTTTTTTTTACCTGAGTTACATTTATCTGAAAGTAATTTTTTTATTTTTCAACACAGACAAGCAAAACTGGATTTGAGAGCGGCAACTGTGAAGGTGGACGACATGACAAAACTGATGGAAAATCTGCAAGAGCAGATACGGCAAAAGGTATATTAACAAAAATACCTGCAGAACTGGTAGCTCTCAGCTCCCCAAAGCCAATAGCTAATTAAGACTGGTACTAATTATAGCTACGTCATGCAAGGTTCCACGTTAGGAGTTACGGACCAAGAAAGGGATCTGGGTGTCGTCGATAACACGCTGAAACCTTCTGCTCAGTGTGCTGCTGTGGCTAGGAAAGCGAATAGAATGTTGGGTATTATTAGGAAAGGTATGGAAAACAGGTGTGAGGATGTTATAATGCCGTTGTATCGCTCCATGGTGCGACCGCACCTTGAGTATTGTGTTCAATTCTGGTCGCCGCATCTCAAGAAAGATATAGTAGAATTGGAAAAGGTGCAGCGAAGGGCGACTAAAATGATAGCGGGGATGGGACGACTTCCCTATGAAGAAAGACTAAGGAGGCTAGGGCTATACAGCTTGGAGAAGAGACGGCTGAGGGGAGACATGATAGAGGTATATAAAATAATGAGTGGAGTGGAACAGGTGGATGTGAAGCGTTCACGCTTTCCAAAAATACTAGGACTAGGGGGCATGCGATTAAACTACAGTGTAGTAAATTTAAAACTAATCAGAGAAAATTTTCTTCACCCAACGCGTAATTAAACTCTGGAATTCGTTGCTGGAGAAAGTGGTGAAAGCGGTTAGCTTAGCAGAGTTTAAAAAGGGGTTGGACGGTTTCCTAAAGGACAAGTCCATAAACCGCTACTAAACGGACTTGGAAAACTCCAAAATTCCAGGAATAACATGTATAGAATGTTTGTACGTTTGGGAAGCTTGCCAGGTGCCCTTGGCCTGGATTGGCCGCTGTCATGGACAGGATGCTGGGCTCGATGGACCCTTGGTCTTTTCCCAGTATGGCATTACTTATGTACTTATGTACTAGGCAAGTGTCCACTGAAAATGTAACTGCTATTAAATTGCTGGAAAACGCTCGTAGTATCTTGAAGCGAGATGGAAAAAGATTGGAGAAGAGGGCCAGTGTATTTGATTTCTGTGGCTTATTTGTTCATTTCTGAGATTTTCATTGATGAGCAGGTATAAATAATATTTAGTGAACTTAGACACCAGCTAAACTTTTTAGGAACCAGAAGAGAACACATATATAATTTATCACTATTTTATTGCTCTTTATTTTCTTTCTTTCTTTCTTTTTTTTTTTTTTTTTATGGAAGACATTTTATTTTTGCTTGCTTTTTTTTTTTTTCTGCTTCCTCTTTATTGGGAGGAATTTGTCAGTTTTGCCCTTGATGGAATGTATAGGAGGTTACTGGTTGCCCTTAACACTCCCTCACAGAACCACATCAAATCCTCAAGAATAGAGCAGAGAGGGCGTGGCTGCAGGCTTTTTCAGATGTATCCTCAACTCCCTCAGCAGTTCCAGGCCTTCCAACCTTAACGTCCACGCCAGAGGATGCAGGAGAAGAAACAGTCCACTTAACACCCCTCAAAAATATGCCAAGATTTTGAAAACCCTCTAGTGAGGAGTAGAATCTGTTTCTTCAAAAACAATCCCTCACATAGTACATATGGGCCATAAAAATTGTAAACTGATACAAAATCAGTTTCATCTCTGGAGGAAGGGAAAAACAGGGGTGATATGATACAGACATTCAAATATTTGAAAGGTATTAATCCGCTAACGAACGTTTTCCGGAGATGCGAAGGCGGTAGAATGAGAGGATATGAAATGAGATTGAAGGGGGGCAGACTCAAGAAAAATGTCAGGAAGTATTTTTTCACGGAGAGAGTAGTGGATGCTTGGAATGCCCTCCCGCGGGAGGTGGTGGAAAAGAAAACGGTAACGGAATTCAAACATGCGTGGGATAAACATAAAGGAATCCTGTTCAGAAGGAATGGATCCTCAGGAGCTTAGCCGAGATTGGGTGGCAGAGCCAGTCGTGGGAGGCGGGGCTGGTGGTTGGTAGGCGGGGATAGTGCTGGGCAGACTTATACGGTCTGTGCCCTGAAGAGGACAGGTACAAATCAAGGTATACACAAAAGCAGCACATATGAGTTTATCTTGTTGGGCAAACTGGATGGATCGTGCAGGTCTTTTTCTGCCGTCATCTACTATGTTACTATCTCTCCCTCAGCCCCCACAACCAAGCAGTACATAGGCTTTCAAGTCACTTCACAGCTCTTGCTTTAGCATCTAGGCCAGGGTGTCCAATCTGGGCCCTTGCCCAGTTGGGCTTTCAGGATTTCCACAATGAATATGGATGCGATCTATTTGCATACAGTGGAGACAATGTATGCAAATAGATCTCATGCATATTCATTGAGTAAATCCTGAAAATCTGACTGGGTTTCAGCCCTTTAGGACCAAGGTTGGATAACCCTGATCTTCTCGGTGAGGAAATCTAACTGCTCCTAGATACAGGAGTGATCAAGGAGATGCGTGCTATCAGAAAGGGATCAAAAACTCTATTTCAGATACTTACTGAAGTCAAGAGGGCTCTGATTGATACTAGATTTGTGGGAGCTTAATTTCTGCTTAAAGAAAGAAAAATTCAGAATGAACTCCTTAGTGGCCATCCTACTGTTCCTCTGCCAGAATGATTAACCGGTTTCTCTGTACCTCAAAGATGCCTAGATCCCATCTCACTCCATCCATGTTGCTAGAGGCACCTACGGTTCAACTTCTGAAACCATCATTGCCAATATCGTGGACTTTAGCTTAACAGCACCCAGTGTATTCACAAAGAGTCCAGGTATGTGGTGGCAGCTCATCTACAGAAAAGTCTGTTCATCATCCATTACCTGAATGGCTGGCTTATAACTGCTCACATGCCTTAGTATGCTCAACTGTTATTCAAATCATCATAACAAACACCTCAAGACCTGGGATTTCTCAGCAACAAAGAGAAATCTACTCTAACCTCCTGGTAGAATGTACACCTCATCCAGATAGTTCCGAAAGACAGGTATTGTACCAATGCATCTCCATGGCTTCTTTTGTCACTACTGTAATGAACTCAACGTTCTCAGGGAACCAGTGTCTCCAAATGAGTTAGTTTTGCACATACCATGACAGTGACAAACTTCACTCTTATGCCAATGTATGTAGAGTATGTTCCTAATCTCTCAAAATTACTGCTAGTTCTCGCCATATGGCTGCTTTGGTGCATGTTTCCCTTGCAAGGTTATGTGTGAGACTTCTTTAGCGACACCTAAAGTTCAGTAGCACCAACACAGCAAGCCACTAACACAAATAATCACTATAATGTTGCACATTCAATCCTCACAATGGTGATGGCAAAGACCCTCTAATCTATAAAGAAGCTGCTCCTTCCAGAGGCTCAGCATCATCTGGTTCTCATCATAGATGTATTCACAGCCCGTTGGTGACCACACATACACCACCTATGCACAAACACACAATTTGGTCAGATGTGGGCCAGTTGCAAGAGTGGTTTTGGGAGATTGGGGCATTTTTGATGTGAGAGAGTAGTTTTTTTGGGGGGGTAGGTGCAGTTTGGAGGTAGAGTTGACAAAGTAAAGAATGGGGAGATGCAGTTTAAAACATGAAGAATTCCCAACTTCCCTGTTTCACTATGTAGTGGAGGAGTAGTCTAGTGGTTAGTGCAGTGGGCTTTGATCCTGGTGGAGAGGCTCAGACACTAGACTCGTTTGGGAGGATGGTTTATCAGGCCTCAATGCTTACTTCTTACATCTAGTCCTACCAGTTCTACACAAGTCTTTACTTGAAATCTTTGCCACGCAGTACACTTAGGCATATTTTCAAAGCACTTAGCCTTCCGAAGTTCCATAGAAACCTATGGAACTTTGGAAGGCTAAGTGCTTTGAAAATGAGCCCCTTAGTCTTGCAGATTCTCTCCCTCAGAATGTTTAAAACCTTCTTATTCTCTTAGGTTATACAAATCACATTCACAATATTCAGCAAGAAAGAATAAGTACATAAGTAGTGCCATACTGGGAAAGACCAAAGGTCCATCTAGCCCAGCATCCTGTCACCGACAGTGGCCAATCCAGGTCAAGGGCACTTGGCACGCTCCCCAAACGTAAAAACATTCCAGACAAGTTATACCTAAAAATGCGGAATTTTTCCAAGTCCATTTAATAGCGGTCTATGGACTTGTCCTTTAGGAATCTATCTAACCCCTTTTTAAACTCCGTCAAGCTAACCGCCCGTACCACGTTCTCCGGCAACGAATTCCAGAGTCTAATTACACGTTGGGTGAAGAAAAATTTTCTCCGATTCGTTTTAAATTTACCACACTGTAGCTTCAACTTCTATTCTTTTCAACTGTCCTCCCTTGGACAGAGGCTGTATAAGAACATTATACAGGAAGCAAAGTATATATTTACAATAACAGCATACACAGAAGGAAAGCTAGCTCATTTTGCTTAAGTTACATTCTCAGTCATACCTCTTATATAGTCTACTTTTGCTACCTGCACCTAGTTTCTGTACGTCATTTCTCATAATCCCTTAAGGCTTCTTTTGCTAAATTTGCAAATGTCAGCTACATTCTTTCCACCTTTCACAGCCATCCTATCTCTATTTTCCATCACCCTGTTAATCATTTGGGTTGTTCATTGTTTTCACATGTCCATGACTCTTATCTTATCACCAGACATTATTGCACCATTGCCAAACTTGTTCTTTTCCAGAACTCATGATTTCTTTTTCTTTAACTTATATACAAGAAGCAGGCCGCAGAGCTTCGCTAGTTGGCCAGTAAGCAGCTGGAGTACAGAAAGTATCTGGCAGGAGGCACTTACAATTCTTTTGATATTGTGTCCAGACTCTCCGCCATTGGTGTGAGGATGCACAGACTCTCATGGCTGTATGTCTCTGACCTAGAACCAGCAGTTCAGGAGAGGTTGGTGGACGTACCTTGCTGAGGAGACATCTTTTTGGGAACAAGTTGGAAGAGGTCGCTGACCTCATAAAGAAACATATGGATACCATCCAGCCCCTGTCTCAGCAGTCTCCAGCTGCCATCTCCTCTTTCAGGACGTTTTTAAGTGGACCTAGGCAGCAACCCTACTGCTCTCAAAGACAGACGTTTCTGTCGCCTTTTTGCTCTGCCCAGCAGCCCCAGGCCCTGCGCTCTGGGCCTCACCAGTCTCATCCTCAGAAGTCCCAGATGTCTCCCCAGTCAAAGCAAGGGATGAACTTTTCATTGTCTCCAGGAGAGCATAACCGCAATCCAAATAACCATCCCAGATGTCCTGCTGGTAGGGGGGAGGCTGAATTTTTTCCAGCAAAGATGGCCCTTTGTAACTTCCAACTGGTGGGTTCTTCAAATATTCTGTCTCGCTTAGGCTCTGCATTGGTGTCAAAGACCACAAAATTGCCCACAGAGAACAATGTTCATCAGCTCTTGGCACAAGCAGGTACTTGCAGAGGAAAGTGCAAATCAATTCACCTTCTACAGGTCAATGCGGTTGAACCCGTGCCACCAGAAGAAAAAGAGAAGGGATTCTGTTCCAGGTACTTCCTTATGCCCCAAAACACAGGATGATTTCTTCCCATCCTATAGACCTAAGGGCCTTGAACGAATCCTTGTCAAAGAGAAGTGAAGGATGATTTCCTTGGGCATCCTACTTCCCATGATTCAGGAAAAAGATTGGGTATGCTCTCTGGACTTAAAGAATGCCTATACCCACATTTTGATATTTCTCAGTCACAGGAAGGTTCTCAGATTCCGAATAGGGAATGCCACTATGAGTATCGTTTTCAGCAATTTGGCCTCACATCAGCTCCCAGATGTCTAGCAGTAATTGCAATGTGTTTGTGCGTACTGGGAATAAATGTGTTTCCCTATCCGGACAATTGGCTGGTCAAGAGGAGGGAGCAACAGTGTCAGTGCACCTAACTACTTGTCTCAACGCCACCTGAAATTAAATATGACCAAAACCGAGCTTCTCATTTTCCCCCACAAACCCACCTCCCCGCTCCCCCCGTTTTCTATTTCTGTTGATGACTCTCTCATTCTCCCTGTCTCCTCAGCTCAAAACCTTGGGGTCATCTTTGACTCTTCTCTCTCCTTCTCTGCCCATATCCAGCAGATTGCCAAGACCTGTCGTTTCTTTCTTTACAACATCCGTAAAATCCGCTCCTTTCTTTCAGAGCACTCTACCAAAACCCTCATCCACACCCTTGTCACCTCTCGTTTAGACTACTGCAATCTGCTTCTTGCTGGCCTGCCACTTAGTCACCTCTCCCCTCTCCAATCGGTTCAAAACTCTGCTGCCCGTCTCGTCTTCCGCCAGGGTCACTTTACTCATACTACCCCTCTCCTAAAGTCGCTTCACTGGCTCCCTATCCGTTTTCGCATCCTGTTCAAACTTCTTCTACTAACCTATAAATATACTCACTCTGCTGCTCCCCAGTATCTCTCCACACTCGTCCTTCCCTACACCCCTTCCCGTGCATTCCACTCCATGGATAAATCCTTCTTATCTGTTCCCTTCTCCACTACTGCCAACTCCAGACTTCGCGCCTTCTGTCTCGCTGCACCCTAAGCCTGGAATAAACTTCCTGAGCCCCTACGTCTTGCCCCATCCTTGGCCACCTTTAAATCTAGACTGAAAGCCCACCTTTTTAACATTGCTTTTGACTCGTAACCACTTGTAACCACTCGCCTCCACCTACCCTCCTCTCTTCCTTCCCGTCCACATTAATTTATTTGATTTGCTTACTTTATTTATTTTTTGTCTATTAGATTGTAAGCTCTTTGAGCAGGGACTGTCTTTCTTCTATGTTTGTGCAGCGCTGCGTATGCCTTGTAGCGCTATAGAAATGCTAAATAGTAGTAGTAGTAGTAGTAGAGCTACTACAGTTCGTGATAAACTACTCCAAGTCCCACCTTCTCCTGGTTCAGTGATCAGAGTATATAGGAGCCCTGCTTAATACATTGCAGGCTCGAGCTTTTACTCGCCTCACAAGTCTGAAGCAGCAAGCAGGTCACAGCTTGGCAAATGTTGAGATTAATTGGCCATATAGCTTCCAACAATGCAGGTCACTCCCATGGCACATCTCCATTTGATAGATGCCCAGTGGACCCTAGCTTCCCAGCAGTCTCAGGCAGCTGGGAATCTAGCGGATGTAATCCAGATTCCTCCAGAGTTGACTCATGCCCTTTTTTGGTGGACAATTTGGTTGAATTTGACTCTGGGACAGCCATTCCAAATTCCACCTCCTCAGAGTATGTTAACAACCGATGCATCCAGCTTGTGATGGGAGCTCATGTAGATGGGCTTCACTCCCAGGGTACTTGGTCTGCTTAGGAAACAGCTTATCATATCAATTTCCTCGAGCTCAGGGCCGTTTGAACACTAAAAGCTTTCAGAGATCGGCTACAGAACCAAATTATTCTCATGCAAATGGACAACCAGGTTGCAATGTTGTACGAACAAGCAGAGTGGTACTGGATCCTACCCCTTGTGTCAGGATGCAGTAGACTGTGCTTCACAGAATGGTCCTCCGAGCCACGTACCTAACAGGAAAGGATAACTACCTGGTGGACAGAATAAGCAGGGTTTTGCAACTGCATGATTGGTCTCTCAATATGGGTTTAGCCCCCAAGGTCTTCCAAGACTGGGGCACCGCTTTGGTGGATCTTTTTGTCTCTCATATCAACAACAGGGTCACCGACTTCTGTTCCAGGATCAGATCATACAGCAGACTAGTGTGAGATGCCTTTCTCCTTCATTGGGGGGAAGGTCTTCTGTATGCATATCCTCCAATACCTCTCACAGAGAAGACTTTTCTGAAACTCAAGCAAGACCAGGAAACTATGTCTATGCACGTTTTGACAGACTTCCGTAAATTACTAAAGACTAACCTGTTCAAAGAGACTTAAGTAAAGGATCCTTCATAAATGACCAGATATCAAAACTTTACCAAAACAAGACAACGTTGAACTCTTTTTATCTGTTTACTTTATTCACATTGTTACTGTTGAATGATTTACATTTACCCTTGATCTTTAATGCCTGAATTGAACTGTATGTCTACTTCTTATAACTTATTTTATATTTTCTGTACTTTAAATGTAATAACATTCTGTATTTCTCATTCCGGAATGGCGATCGCCATTACGGCATAATGTGAGCCGCATTGAGCCTGCAAATAGGTGGGAAAATGTGGGATACAAATGCTGCAAATAAATAAACTATGATCCTAATTGCCCCTTGCTGGCCGAGGCAAATCTGGTTTCCTTTTCTTCTGGAGTTGTATTCTGAAGATCCAGTGAAATTGGAATGTTTTCCAACCCTCATCACTCAGAAGAAGGAATGAGAAGGGATCCCTTCTGCATCCCAACTTCCAATCCTTGACTTTCACGGCTTGGATGTTGAGAGCATAGAATTCAAATCCTTAGATTTGCCAGGGTGGGGTGTGTTTTGCATCTTGCTGGCTGCCAGGAAGAGATGTTATTCATTTAAGTGGAGGAGGTTTGCCATCTGGTGTGAGGGCAAGACCTTAGATCCCTACACAAAAAACTGCTTTAATAGTGTTGGTTTGAAAACCAGCTCTCCATGTAGGAGGTAAGCCCATCTTTGTACAGCCTCTAGTTATTTGCTTCATGAGAGGTTTGCTATTGACATGGGATCTCAACATTGTCCGTCACCCATCTGATGAAAACTACTTTTGAGCCCCTTGATTCCTGTCATCTGAAGTATTTAACATGGAAAGTTGTGTTTTTGGTGACAGTCTGACAGTCACTTCAGCTCGCAGAGTCAATGAGCTAAAGGCCCTAGTAACTGATCCACTTTACAGTAAGTTTCACCACAATATAGTTCTCCATATGCACCCTAAGGTCCTTCCTAAGATAGTGTTGGAGTTCCTTCTTAATCAGTCAGTTCTGCCCAAAACACGTCCCCTTGCTATTTAGACTAACTACAATGTAAAACGTCCAAATTCTGCCTTTTAAAAATCACGATTTGGATGTTTTCAGCAGATGGACGTTTGTTTGCTTCCAAAATGAGCACTATAACACAAAAAAAATTTAGATGGACTAATGATGAAATACTGCCAGTAAGCTTACCAAGAATTGTGATGGGCAAGGGCATATTGAGGTCTGTCTTTCTCATACTATCTTATATATTATATCACTAGGAAAAAAGGCCCGTTTCTGACACAAGTGAAACGGGCGCTAGCAAGGTTTTCCTCGGAGTGTGTGTGTTTTACAGAGTGTGTGTGAGAGTGAGTGTGTGATACAGAAAGAGTGAATGTGTGAGTATGTGTGACATAGGGAGAATGAATGTGTGAGTGTGTGTGACAGAGAGAGTGAGACTGTGTGCGAGAGTGTGTGTGTGTGGGAGAATGAGAGTGTGTGCCAGAGGCCACCTCCCACCCAGTGTCAGGGTCCGCCTGCACCCCCTCCCTCCCAGTTTCAGGGTCCGGACCCCCCCCCCCCCCCAAGTTCCAGGGTCTGCTATGCCTCCCTCCCACCCACCCAGTTCCAGGGTCTTTTCCCATCCTCCCTCCCATTTTCTGGGTCTCTCCCCCTCCCAGTTTCAGGGTCACCCCCCTCCCTCCATCCATCCCAGTTTCTGGGTGTGCCTGGCCCCCCTCCAAGTCCAGGGTCCGGCCGCCCACCCTCCCACCCAGTTCCATGATCGTTGCCCCCCCCCCTCCCTCCCTCCCAGTTCCAGGGTAGTTGCCCCCTTTCTTTCCCTCCTCTCCCCTCCCCTCCAGCCACCCACTTGCAATGTTCTGAAGCTGACTGTGTGGCTTCAGTGAAGGATTCGTAATTTTCGTCAGGTTCGTCGCTCTTTAACCATCTCTGTCGGCCCCGCCCTCGCACCTCTGATAGGTCCGCCGCCTTTGACGTCGAAACGTGATGACATCGAGGACGTCAAAACGCGATGATGTCGAGGGCGGCGGACCTATCAGAGGCGCGAGGGCGGAGCCGACAGAGATTGTGACAGAGCGACGAACCTAACGATCCTTATGAACCATTCACTTGAAGCCATGGAGTCAGCTTCAGAACGTTGACGGTGCCTTTTATTATAGTAGAGATGTGAAATTGTATTGGCACAGCGAATTTCGTTATGAAAATGTAAAAGTTGTTAGTCTGAATGGTATTTTGTTTTGATGTAAGAGGCAGACAATGCAAAGATGATGACTGTTAAGTATTAATCATTTGGTTTCATAAATATTTGCTGAACTGGATTTATGGAACACTGATAAAGGTAGCTTGCAGTTATCTGTTCTGATAAGTACATAAGTATTACCATACTGGGACAGACCAAAGGTCCATCAAGCCCAGCATCCTGTTTCCAACAGTGGCCAATCCAGGTCACAAATATCTGGCAAGATCCCAAAAAAGTATAAAACATTTTATACTGCTTATCCCAGAAATAGTGGATTTTCTCCGTCCATTTAATAATAGTAGACATGTTACAATGATGATCCTATATAATAAAACGCACCTCCAATATTCTGAAGCTGAGGCATTCCTGCTCTCTGTATCCAACTCCTGAATTGACATCACGTACTTCCGGGTTCGTCACAAGCAGAAGTGACCAACCACAGGAGGTTTCTCGGCTTCAGAATGTTGGAGGTGCATTCTATTAAATAGGATTGGTCAGTTCCTTGAAGCACAGCCAGAGCTCAGTGACCTGCACAGTAACGCACAGACACCAGAGAGAGGTGGGGCCTGACACCAGAGAGCGGGAGGGAGGGGGGGAGGTATCTCTGTCACACACACACTCTGTCTCACACTGTATCACATTCACTATGTGTCACACAGTCACTCATACACTCTCTTGGTCTCATACACTCAGTCTCACAGAGAGTCTGTGTCTCACACACACACTCTCGCACACACTGTATCTGTGTGAAACACACTGTGTCTCACATACGCACTTGCACACACTCTCATTCTCACACACACACTCGCACCCAGACTCACTCTCTCTCACACACACTCGCACATTCACTCTCTCACACACAGTCACACTTACATACACTCTCTCAAACATACACACTCTGAGGAAAACCTTGCTAGCGCCCATTTCATTTGCGTCAGAAATGGGCCTTTTTTACTAGTGTGTTAATAATTTGTTTAGCTTGCCAACGCAGCAATTTGTGATAAAATACCGAAGATTTGATGTAGAAGCTATATGGCAGAGCAGCAGACTGATGGCTAAGTGTGCGGCTTGTACTGTGAAATTCGCAATAAAATATTACATGGCAATGCAGTAAGCTAAAGGCATTCAAATTTTGGTTCTACCTGTGTTAGCTTTCTGCATTTGTCCCTGAATTCTTAAATTCAGAAGGTACGAAAGAGCATTATGTTTGTTTCACTTACAGGAAGAAGATATGGTTGCTGTTCAGGGGAGGGAGGAAGCAGCAGACAAGAGGTTACAGCAACTTCAATCAGCAATAACACAATTAGAAACAAGGTAACATGTCTACTATAGGCATATAAAATTAGAGCCTTGCCCACTTATCTGCCATCATTTACAATGTTACTATTCCTCGACACTGATGTGAAAGACTGATATCAAATAATAGGAAGCATTTGGTTGCAGTTATTGCTGCTAAAGGTAGTGCAACCCGTTATTAAGTTTAGGGGTCATATATGTTTTCACATAAAGTAATAATTTTAAAAACTCTGTTATGTGTTTAATCAGGTTCCCTTTGTCTAATATTACATTTTCTTTAAAGATCAGTGTAACATATATTCAGTGATGGGGGAAAATGAGGGGGGGGGGACTTTTCACTTATGAGTTTTTGCTACATATCAACTGAATTCCTCATCCCTGTAAAACAAGGAAACCACAGGCCATCACTTAGCAAAAAAAAAAAGATTATAAATTAGAAATATAATGTAGACACAAAAAGTGACATGGAAAACCAAAGAAACCCCAGAGAAACAGAGATGCATTTCCTTCAATATAGAGCAAAATACAAGAAATACGCATGTTCAAAGCTGACATTCTTTCTCAAAATATCAAAAATAAATTTGTGTCCGTCTTCCCTGACCATTTTATTTTTCCAGTTGGGTTGGTCTGGTCTCTCTTTACTACTTCCTTTTGTTGATTTTCTCTGAGTCCCTTTCCATTTTCTGTTTCTTCACTGTTCTCTTCCTTATGCCTAACTCTGACACTGATCCTTTGCTCTCTATTTCTCTCATCTGCCTTTTTATGAACCTGTAACTAGATTTCATTCCTCCTTCTCCCCGCAATCTTCAGTCTCCTCTTTCACTTACTTAACAGCTTTCCACTTCTCCTCCCATCCCCACCCCTCTCTCATTCCTTCTCCGACCTTCTATTCCTTGAATTTCATTCACTTTCCAATCCCCCGTTTCCAGCCCCTGTGTTCCTTGCCTCTGAGGCCTTATCAGTCTCTGCCTCTCATCTCCTCCCTGTTATTCATCTCCCTTCCTACCTTATTCAGGTTCCCATTCCCCCTTTAACCTCCCCTGTTCCACCCTCTCTCACCTATGTCACCTTCATTTATCCCTCAAACACTTTGTAGCCCTCTTTTCCCCTTTCCCTAGCAGCGAATGTCCCTACCTCTTCTCCCGTATTTCCTTCTCCACTTCCCCAGCATTCACTCACCTCATCCAATATTTTTCTACCCTGTCTTTATTCACCTTAACCCCATCGTCCATCTCTGTGCCTCTCCATCTTTACCTTCTCTGCATATATGCCCATGTTTCTCCACCCCCCCCCCCCCCCCCCCAGGGCCAGTGCTTGGGTCTCTGGCGCCCCCTGCAAACTATCAGTTTGCGCCCCCCCCCCCCCCAGTCCAGCATCTCCTTTCTCTCCTGTTTCTTTTTTCTTTTCTATCTCTTTGTCCACTCAAATTTCACCGTCTTACTCTACTTCTTTTCACTTTTCATCTACTTATCAACTTTCTATCTCCTTCTCTCATTCCCTAGCTGTCACATTTTTCATCTCATTCATTTCCCATCATCCTATTCTCTTTTATCTTTCATCTGGTCCCCATTACCAGTCACTATCCTCCTGTTACTCATCTCTTTGACAACTGTCCTGTGGCCTCTCCCATATGGATCCACCATTCCTATCCTATCCCTTGCTCCACTCTTGTAACCAAGCATCTCCTCCCCCCCCCCCACCACATGCTTGAAGCCTGATGTCTCCCTTACACCCATCTTCCCACCCGCTCCTTCCTGTCCTTCCTTTCCTCTCCCCGAGTATGTCCTCTCCTTCCCTCTCTTCCACCCCCCCCTAAGTTTGACATTGCCTTCCCTTCCTTCCACCCATCTCTCCATCTGCCCGCCTCTGTCCATCTCTGCTTCCCCCTTCTGCCCCCCAAGTCTGACATCTCTCCTCTAAGTCCATATCTCCTCTCCTCTTTCTTCCACCCACTCTCCTTGTCCATCTCTCCCTCTTCTGCCCTATCCCTTGAATCTGACATCTCCCCCTCCCTTCCATTACATCATCCCCATCTGACATCTCTCCGTCCTTCCCTTCTTTCTACACTGCCAAGTCCAACATCTCTCCCTTCACACTCTCTCTCTCTCCCCACATCTTCCTTTTTTCCCCCTGGCTGCAGTCTGACATCTCCCCCTTCCTTCCTCAACCCCCTTACTTGAGTCTGCCTTCCTTACTTTCCAAAAGTCAGCAGCAGCAAGTCTCATATGCTGCCCTGCCACTGGCACCAATCTCTTCTCTCTACTGCAGCCTGCCTCTGAGGAAGCAGGAAGTTACTTCAGAGAGGCAGGCTACAGAAGAGAGAAGAGGCCGATGCCGGCGGCATGTCAGTATATGGAAGGTGCTTCAACCTTTTGCAAAGCAAAGAAAGAAGGCAGACTCAGTGAATGGGGTTGAGAAAGGAAGGGGGGAGATGCTGGGGTGGGGAAAGAGAAGTCCGACCAGGAGGAAGGGATTGGAAGGAGGGATCTAAGCAGGTAGGTCAGCCAACAACTGTGGCAAGATGCCACTTTATGAAAAGGGCTACCCCTGCCCCCCACGGTCTTTTAGTTATTGTAAACACCTAGTGGTAAACTTAGATTGATTGATGGAATGTTAAGCCTCGGAAATAAATAAATAGTAGAACGTTGTCATTTCAAAACCAGCAGTTGTTAGTAAGTAATTATCTCACTTCAGGTGGAATGTGTGGATGTTTAGTAATATCACCTGATTTCATGTGTGCATTTCTTCACTTTGCTATCAATATCTGATTAACTATCTTTGTTTTAGTTAACACTGCACCTTTTTTTTGCAGGTTACGTGTAGCTGCCCAAGATGTGGAGCAATTAGGAAGAGAAAGAACGAGTTTGGAAAAACAAGTCGGGGAGCTTCAAGCAAAGTGTTCAGATCTGGAAGAAGAGAGATATGAGGCTGTGGCAAGAGTGCGAGACAGCATGCAACTGGTGGAAGAAGCAAACTTACAAAAAGATCAAGTGAGATAGTGTCCTAATGTCATTTATTCATGAAGGCTGAGTACTGAGGGGCCTTTTTAGTAAGTTTAGTCCTCACTTTGGTATTAACACAGAATTAACATGCTTTACAGTCTGTATGTTAACACTAATTCAGTCGGGTTTTTATATTTTAATAATACTGACTTCCTTGTTGAAATTTAAATAATTTGATTAATATTCAAAAATATAGTGCTTTAACCATTGGCACAGCTTGGTTTAATGCAGAAATTTATGTGAACTTTTCACCTTCATGATTATATTAACTGCACCTCCCTGTTTCTGAGTATTGGCACACTAATATGCATGCGGATACTAAGCCCTTTCTTTCTTTCTTTCTTTCTTTCTTTCTTTCTTTCTTTCTTTCTTTCTTTCTTTCTTTCTTTCTTTCTTTCTTTCTTTCTTTCTTTCTTTCTTTCTTTCTTTCTTTCTTTCTTTCTTTCTTTCTTCCTTTTTCTGTCCCTCCCCCCAGCAGTTTTCATAAGGGATTGCCAAGCAGCCCAAGTATTGACAGGTCACCCCCCCCCACACACACACACACACACCATGCAGACATCCCAAGGTTTAAAGAGACTTGGAGCCCTGATTTCTCTTCTTTCTTTCACCAGAGCTTCAAGAGGAATTCCAGATCCTCTCTATCCCCCCAAACTTCCACCAGTCCATGAGCACCGAAAAGGGCAGAAACAATCCCCATTCACTCGTGCCTCATCATTCCTCAAGTGTCAAATGGTGCTGTCCTGCCTCATACTCTCTTGTACCCTGGAGCAACTGTTGCTTGTGGCCATTAGCAATCACAGATGAGAATGTGAGAGATGCTGGAGTTCTTGGGGCCTCTTTCGATGTTCTGAAGGTGGAAGAGAGGGGACATCAGGGCTTAAAACCCTAGACAGTTATAGACATAGATTGTGAAAATACATGTACAAATGACAGTATTTTATAATCTAGGGGCCGAGCATTTACACCATCTCTATGATTGGTGTAAAAACGTGTGCGTAAAATCTAGGCACATTCTTGACCTATTTATGCTGGTATTCTATAAAGAAAAGTAGACCTTTCTTTTTAGAATAGGCTTCAAATAGGCACGTTCTTGGCACCTGAAGTAGGCACACTGTTACAGAATGACCCTCTATGTTTTATTCACGAATTTGATTTACCTCTAAGCAGAATCTTATTGAAACGGTTTGCAATATTAAAAACAATTTGTTAAAAATAAAGGAAAAGAACGCCAATTCATGACAGAAAAGAATTTGTACACATACCCTAAAAGGAAAAAGAGGGGAAAGCTCAGGTAAATCAGGGACAGGCAAAACTAGGTACGGTAAGGCCGCTCTCTATCAAGAACGTAGTGGCACTCATTTTATTTACAGAAATGTTCTGTATAATTTATAATGAATCTTTGCTTTTCCGTTGTCTTGAGGCATTTCTGAGAGAGAGGCAAAAGGACTCGGAGATAAAACAAATGAAAGAAGCAATGAGTCTGCTGATTCAAGAGGCTGCTGCAAGAACTAGAAAAGAAGTAAGCATAATTTGCTGACATAATTTCATAATCCATCTTAATCCTATCTAGATTTCAGTACTGACCTTTAATATGGCCACATGTCAGGGCTATGCATGCCACAGAGGCCACACTGACCCAACAAATTAGACAATTTGAGCTTTTCCAGTTCATAAACTACACTGTAATGCACTCAGTAAACTTGGAACCCCTTATCTTGAGTTTCCTGGATTTTAACTGTGCGTAATGGTACCACGCTGCTTCTCTCTGTATTGATCGTTGTGTCTGTCTACAGTTTGGGTGCAAAGGTTTAAGCAGGCACTTCTAGTCAAAGTGTATGTTTCAACAAACCCCTATACGAAAGGAGGTGATACACCCTCTACATAGTACAAAGTTAAACACGACCTCTTTCTGCAAATTGTAATGCATATTTGCTATTTTTTTTACAGATTTAAAATGTTTTAAAAAAGTGAATATTATTGGGCACACTGCCAGTTTTTATTTCTAGTGTTTTTTGTTGTTGTTTTTTTTAAGAAGTTAGTATGGCCCAAGGAATGTAGTGAGTCATTGGGCCTTCAGTCAGGTGAAAATAATTACCTCTCAGTTGTGATTGTTTTGTCTACTTTTACAACCAGAAACATTTTAAAAATGGAAGTAATTTACTCTTATAAAGCAGGAGAAAGCCATTAAAAGTTCTCTAAACACTTTCAGCTAGCAATTTCAACTGTCGGAAGCATTTTTAAGAAATGGATGTTATGTAGAACTGTTGAAAGTGTTGGCAAAATCTAGAAGACCTAAAAAAATAAATAAAATCTGTAATAGAACTGCCTAAAAACTGATCAGATCTGCAAAGCAGAACCTACAGAGGACCTGCTGAAAAGTTTAGTTGACCTTGAAGTAGTTGTCCACATTTGTACTGTACAGCATTGTTTATACAACAGTGATCTGCATGGGAGAGTTATTAGAATAAACCTTTTCTGTGACCTCATCACAAAATTCAGTAAAGCAGGTGTCTTAATCTCCGGTCCTCAAGAACCACAAGCCAATCATGTTGCCAGAATTTCCTAACCAATATGTGTATGACACATTCACACACAGTGGAAGCAATGCGCATGCAAATCACTCTCATGCATATTTATTTGGAAAAACCTGATGAACCTAAATGGTTTGTGGCGCTCAAGGACCGGATCTTGAGACCCTGTTCCAACGAGGTCAAAAGAAAATCTTGATAAACACGAAACCTTTTTGGAAGAAAATGCGTTGGACTGTTCAGTCACAATCACACAAGATACATTTGGATTACAAAAACAAAAAAGGTGAAGCATGTGAAGAAAAGAGCACGTACTTAATTTCTTTTTCAGGACTTCAATGAGTTCCTCATCTATTTCCACATCAAATTCAAATTTCTTCTCTGTGTCAGGGCTTTGCATTCCTTATATGATCCCTTATCTCAAGCCTTATTTCCATTACACTGCACACTCCACAGGCTTATCGTTTCTCTGGCCTCCTTTGACTTCAGTCAATTCTGCCTCCTCTGTTGTCATTTTACCTTTGTAAATCTTCCACTTCTTCATAAAGTCAGTTTACTAACTCCATTATTTAGAATTCTAGTAGCTATATCTCCACTTCCCACCTGCTGACAAGACATGCACTGGAGAATTGTATAACATCACTCTCAAGATACAAGTACTTCATTTCTTTAGCCATTTACACATCAGTCACAAATAAAGAATGCACACATGTCCATATTGTCTTTTTTAGATTCTATAAAACATCCTAGAATGGGTGGCAGAGCTGGTGGTTGGGAGGCGGGGCTGGTTGGGAGGTGGGGATAGTGCTGGGCAGACTTATACGGTCTGTGCCAGAGCTGGTGGTGGGAGGCGGGGCTAGTGCTGGGCAGACTTATACAGTCTGTGCCGGGGCTGGTGGTTGGGAGGCGGGACTAGTGCTGGGCAGACTTATACGGTCTGTGCCGGGGCTGGTGGTTGGGAGGCGGGACTAGTGCTGGGCAGACTTATATGGTCTGTGCCAGAGCCGGTGGTGGGAGGCAGGGATAGTGCTGGGCAGACTTATACGGTCTGTGCCAGAGCTGGTGGTGGGAGGCGGGGCTAGTGCTGGGCAGACTTATACAGTCTGTGCCGGGGCTGGTGGTTGGGAGGCGGGACTAGTGCTGGGCAGACTTATACGGTCTGTGCCGGGGCTGGTGGTTGGGAGGCGGGACTAGTGCTGGGCAGACTTATATGCTCTGTGCCAGAGCCGGTGGTGGGAGGCAGGGATAGTGCTGGGCAGACTTATACGGTCTGTGCCAGAGCTGGGGTGGGAGGCGGGACTGGTAGTTGGGAGGCGGGGCTAGTGCTGGGCAGACTTATACAGTCTGTGCCGGGGCTGGTGGTTGGGAGGCGGGACTAGTGCTGGGCAGACTTATACGGTCTGTGCCGGGGCTGGTGGTTGGGAGGCGGGACTAGTGCTGGGCAGACTTATATGGTCTGTGCCAGAGCCGGTGGTGGGAGGCAGGGATAGTGCTGGGCAGACTTATACGGTCTGTGCCAGAGCTGGTGGTGGGAGGCGGGGCTAGTGCTGGGCAGACTTATACAGTCTGTGCCGGGGCTGGTGGTTGGGAGGTGGGACTAGTGCTGGGCAGACTTATATGGTCTGTGCCGGGGCTGGTGGTTGGGAGGCGGGACTAGTGCTGGGCAGACTTATATGGTCTGTGCCAGAGCCGGTGGTGGGAGGCAGGGATAGTGCTGGGCAGACTTATACGGTCTGTGCCAGAGCTGGTGGTGGGAGGCGGGACTGGTAGTTGGGAGGCGGGGCTAGTGCTGGGCAGACTTATACAGTCTGTGCCGGGGCTGGTGGTTGGGAGGCGGGACTAGTGCTGGGCAGACTTATATGTTCGGTGCCAGAGCCAGTGGTTGGGCGGCGGGGATAGTGCTGGGCAGACTTATACGGTCTGTGCCAGGGCTGGTGGTTGGGCGGCGGGGATAGTGCTGAGCAGACTTATACGGTCTTTGCCAGAGCTGGTGGTGGGAGGCAGGGATAGTGCTGGGCAGACTTACGGTCTGTGCCAGAGCCGGTGGTGGGAGGCGGTGATAGTGCTGGGCAGACTTATACGGTCTGTGCCGGGGCTGGTGGTTGGGCGGCGGGGATAGTGCTGGGCAGACTTATAAGGTTTGTGCCAGAGCCGGTGGTGGGCAGACTTATACGGTCTGTGCCAGGGCTGGTGGTTGGGCGGCGGGGATAGTGCTGAGCAGACTTATACGATCTTTGCCAGAGCTGGTGGTGGGAGGCAGGGATAGTGCTGGGCAGACTTATACGGTCTGTGCCAGAGCCGGTGGTGGGAGGCGGTGATAGTGCTGGGCAGACTTATACGGTCTGTGCCGGGGCTGGTGGTTGGGCGGCGGGGATAGTGCTGGGCAGACTTTATAAGGTTTGTGCCAGAGCTGATGGTGGGAGGCAGGGATAGTGCTGGGCAGACTTATACGGTCTGTGCCAGAGCTGGTGGTGGGAGGCGGGACTGGTAGTTGGGAGGCGGGGATAGGGCTGGCCAGACTTATACGGTCTGTGCCCTGAAGAGGACAGTACAAATAAAAAAGTAGCACATAGGAATTTATCTTCTTGGGCAGACTGGATGGACCATGCAGGTCTTTTTCTGCCACCATCTACTATGTTACTATATCACAGTCTACTGAGAATATTACAGCTGTAAAATCCACCACTATTCCTCCACTGCACCCACCTCAGACACGTCTCTCTCATGTGACTCCCCTTTCTTTTCTTATCATTCTTTGCAGGTGGAGACTGCACGAAAACACTACAATATTCAGATATCACAATTAACAGAAGACCTGTCTGCTCTTCAGATGGTATGTAGTCTGTGTTTATAGACAAAATGTTTAAAGGAGGAGTAGCCTTGTGGTTAGTGCAGTGGACTTTGATCCTGGGGAACTGGGTATGATTCCCACTGCAGCTCCTTGTGACTCTGGGCAAGTCACTTACCCCTCCATTGCCCCTGGTACAAAATAAGTACCTGAATATATGTAAACCACTTTGAATGTAGTTGCAAAAACCTCAGAAAAGCGGTATATCAAGTCCCATTTCCCTTTCCCTCTTTGAGGTTCTACATGGAATGTTGCTACTATTGGAGATTCTGTTGCTACTATTTGAGATTCTACATGGAATGTTGCTATTACACTAGCAGAAAACGAATTCACAATATCAATGTCTCTGGTAACATTCAACTGCTTGTATACACAAACCAGGACTTAAAAGCCACCTACTTCAAAAAAGTGCTGTAACCAACAGTTGTTTCACCAGTATTTCACCAATATTCCACCAATATAATATGTAATTTTTATGTGTAGAGTACCCTCAGATATAAACCACTGTAACTGCAGTCAATAATGCTGCTAAAACGTGGCATAGCACCTCTTTCATTAGGTAACTCTCACTCTGTTTTTTGGGAGAGAGCAATCTCTGCTCACATTTTTTTATGCTTCCCAATCACCACAGTGCTATAAAATCATTTATTTCTTTTAAAATATATACTAGGTGAAAAAACTGTGCACTTATCTCGTGAGTTCTTGCCTCCCTGGCAGAACTATGTTGCCTTGCTGACACAATAAGCAATTGCCTTCCCCTGGAACCGCCCGACTCCGCGGGGTTTCAAATCACTTTCCTCAGGGACAAAAGGGTTAAGGCTGCATAAATCACTTCTTCCTCTTTCATTCTGTCTCGCACAATCCACAGATCAAGGCCGATCTGTGGATTGTGCGAGACAGAATGAAAGAGGAAGAAGTGATTTATGCAGCCTTAACCCTTTTGTCCCTGAGGAAAGTGATTTGAAACCCCGCGGAGTCGGGCGGTTCCAGGGGAAGGCAATTGCTTATTGTGTCAGCAAGGCAACATAGTTCTGCCAGGGAGGCAAGAACTCACGAGATAAGTGCACAGTTTTTTCACCTAGTATATATTTTAAAAGAAATAAATGATTTTATAGCACTGTGGTGATTGGGAAGCATAAAAAAATGTGAGCAGAGATTGCTCTCTCCCAAAAAACAGAGTGAGAGTTACCTAATGAAAGAGGTGCTATGCCACGTTTTAGCAGCATTATTGACTGCAGTTACAGTGGTTTATATCTGAGGGTACTCTACACATAAAATTACATATTATATTGGTGGAATATTGGTGAAATACTGGTGAAACAACTGTTGGTTACAGCACTTTTTTGAAGTAGGTGGCTTTTAAGTCCTGGTTTGTGTATACAAGCTATTACACTAGCAACATTCCATATAGAAGCCTGTCCTTGCAGATCAGCAAGGCGGCTGCGCAGTCTTCCGTTTCTGTGAGACTGACGTCCTGCACATACGTGTAGGACGTCAGACTCATAGAAGCAGAAACCTGCGCGGCTGCATTGGTGATCTGCAAGGGCAGGCTTCTACATGGAATGTTGCTAGTGGAGGAGTAGCCTAGTGGTTAGTGCAGTGGGAGA
The DNA here is from genome assembly GCF_901765095.1 of Microcaecilia unicolor. Lineage (NCBI taxonomy): Eukaryota > Metazoa > Chordata > Amphibia > Gymnophiona > Siphonopidae > Microcaecilia > Microcaecilia unicolor. The sequence goes on from NC_044032.1 coordinate 643,136,524, forward strand.
GTCTGGGGTTTGATTCCCACTGCAGCTCCTTCTGACTCTGGGAAGTCACTTAACCCTCCATTACCCCTGGTACAAACTAAGTACCTGAATATATGTAAACCACTTTGAATGTAGTTGCAAAAACCTCAGAAAAGCAGTATATCAACCCCCATTCCCTTTCCCTATTTGAGATTCTACATGGAATGTTGCTATTCCACTAGCAACATTCCATGTAGAAGCCTGCCCTTGCAGATCAGCAACACAGCCACGCAGGCTTCTGTTTCTGTGAGTCTGACATCCTGCACGTCAAACTCACAGAAACAGAAGCCTGCGCGGCCGCATTGCTGATCTGCAAGGGCAGGCTTCTACATGGAATGTTGCTAGTGGAGGAGTAGCCTAGTGGTTAGTGCAGCGGACTCTGATTCTGGGGAACTGGGTTCGATTCCCACTGCAGCTCCTTGTGACTCTGGGCAAGTCACTTAACCCTCCATTGCTCCTGGTACAAAATAAGTACTTGAATATATGTAAACCACTTTGAATGTAGTTGCAAAAACCACAGAAAGGCGGTATATCAAGTCCCATTTCCCTTTCCCTAAAGGCCCATTATAGATAGGTTGCAGAGAGGGGAATTGAGACGTCCAGATCAGGATGTTCACAATATCTCAAGTATTTTACAAATGCACTGCCGAATGCAGACCATTTTAAAATCCCTATATGGGTGGTGGCAATGTATGTGTATTTTCCAGCACAGACCGGGACAGCAGTGATTTCAGAATTAAAGACGTATTCAAAAAGAGCACAGTTCTGCAGGGTTTTACACTTGCAAGCACTGACAAGTACACTTGCAGATACCAATTTTGGCAAACTGTACTGCAGTTGCTGACACAGCTACATTCTACTGCAAAAAACTCAAAAACATCAAAAATGACCCACCGTATAACTCAACAAGTATATGTGAAAGTGAAGCCCTTGACAACTAAAGGAAGGAAAAAGCCTCAAGGAGCTCAAGGGCTATTATCGATCAACGGAGCAATAGGCAGTCAAATCTTCCCCCCATGGATGGGGTTTATATGACTGTATTCCGTTTGTGAGACTGCCCAGAAATGTTTCTAGCAGCCAGCTAAGTACCCATGAAACCTTAATTTGATTAAAACAAGAGAATATAAGGGGGATACTTAATAGAGGTTTTTGAGGCAGTGCTCCCTAACGTTGTATAACAACACAAGGAGCACTTGCCAGGATTGAGACTTTTCCTCTATAATTAAAGTATAATTCCCTTGCTTTTGGCGCATAACCACCTTCCCCACTCATGATACCTACACTGACTACATAGTTTGTAACCTTTAGATTGTAAGCTGTTTTGAGCAGGGACGGTCCTTCCCCATGTTAAACTTGTACAGCGCTGCGTAACCCTGGCAGCGCTATAGAAATGCTAAGTAGTAGTAGTAGTAAAATGACCAAACAAACGGTCAGTGTGATCTGTTCCTCATCATCAGCTGAAAAAGCATCCCTATGTTGTCCAATATTATGCTTCATACAATCACAGAAAACATGCACAGTCACTTCCCAATAACTTCAGAAGGCAAGTACTACGTTGTATTCAAATAGACTTCTGACATACCCCTCCCACCCCGCCAACAGGACAAGATCACCTCCTACCAGACAGCACTCCATACACCTCCATCTCCTCCCAAACCACCCACCCTTCTGCTTCATCATCAACACCCTTCCCCCAACCAACAATAGCATCAATATCAGACCTTATTTAGAAGTTTGACTAGAGATGAGTAGGGGCCATTTAAGATCCAGACACGTGATGAATCAGGAGCAACTGGAGATCACGTCTCCTTCCCCCAGTCCAACTGGCAAGTGCATCCCTCAGAGCGGGTGTAAAAGCTGAAGAGGATTTTTTTTTTCCCAATGGAAATGGCTTCCCGTTGTAAAGTAGGAAGTCCACCTCTGTTAGACGAACCTTAGCTATGCTCCCTCAAAATCTCTTTTTTCCACAAGCAAGCAGTTGCTTTCTGACACGCACATGACCATCTACACATATTAATGCACTACATCCACATGGAGATGCTTCTAAAATAACCTACTATCGATTGCATCTTAAATAACTAGCCGTTGAGCCGGTAAAAACGGGCTGGTATTGAGGTTTTCCTACCCCCGCGGTCACCACCGCTCCCCTCCCCCCCCCCCCCCCCCCCGCGAAGTCGCCACCGCTTCCCCCCCCTCGAAGTCGCCGCCACCCCTCCACCTGGCCCGGGCCCTCTCTTCCCTTCTGAACTTACAGATCCATTCGCCGAACGCAGCAACGCACATCAGCTGAGCTTGCCCCTTCCTTCTCTGCCTGTGTGTGTCCCGCCCTCGCTGACGTTACGTCACAGGAGGGCGGGGCCACAGGCAAAGAAGGAAGGGCTCAGTGCAGCTCAGCTGATGTGCGTTGCTGCGTTCGGCGAATGGATGTGTAAGTTCAGAAGGGAAGAGAGGGCCCGGGCCGGGTGGAGGGGTGGCGGCAGCAACCTCGGCGGCGCAGTTTCCCTCTCTGTCCCGCCCCCCCCCCCGTCATCACGTATTGACGCGGGGGCGGGACAGAGAGGGAAGTCTCTACTGCGCATTTGCGAGTGAGTCGGTCACTCGCCATTTATATGTTTGATACCTTAATTCCTTTTGAAATAATTATTTGTTGATATTAGGTTTACTGCTGTATTTTGAAGATAAGCTTAAAGTAAATGGGTCTTCATTAATATATCATTGGAATTTGGCAAGCATGTTATGGGGCTCATTTTCGAAAGAGAAAAACTCTCAAAAAATGGCACAAAATGGCAGTTGGATGTTTTTTTTGAAACTCAGGTTTGACACAAAAGGATGTAAGCAAAGCAAATCTCAGCCAATGGTTATGTGCTAACAGAATATGAAGAAAAATCAGATTATGTTTTTGAGTAGTCAACCAGTTAATTCTTTTCCTGAATCATACATAATCGATGATTAGATTAATTTTGTGAAAAAAGTTAGATCTCTAGGAGTGTGACGTTCGATCAAGCTTTAACTATGCAAGAATATAATTCAAAGTACTATGGTTCCCCATTTCAATTATTGTAATAGGTTATTAGGTATTCCAAAGAGATTTTTAAAATCTCTCCAATCGGTACAAAATGCAGTAGCAAGAGTTATGTTAAAATGTAGATGTTCCATACATATCACTCACTTGCTTATTTCTTTGCATTAGTTACCAGTTGAATTCCATATTCAATTTAAAGCCTTTTTATTGGTATTTTTAAGTTATGAACAATATGGTATCTCCTGTTTTGGCTTCTTCTTTGCATCTTTATCAACCTTCACGTTCTTTATGGTCGTCTTCTTCACAAGCTCTAGACGTTCCTTCATATCGCATGGCTTATTTTGATGAATATCGAAATTCCATCGTTTACATAAAAGGACCACAGTTATGGAATGAACTGCCTAATAATATTTAATACTTAGTACGCACCAGAGTATTTATTTATGTTGAAGGGAGCTCACATTCTATAAGTAAACACTGCTCAACTTCAATCTTATTTTTCGATATATACAGTGGGGGAAATAAGTATTTGATCCCTTGCTGATTTTGTAAGTTTGCCCACTGACAAAGACATGAGCAGCCCATAATTGAAGGGTAGGTTATTGGTAACAGTGAGAGATAGCACATCACAAATTAAATCCGGAAAATCACATTGTGGAAAGTATATGAATTTATTTGCATTCTGCAGAGGGAAATAAGTATTTGATCCCCCACCAACCAGTAAGAGATCTGGCCCCTACAGACCAGGTAGATGCTCCAAATCAACTCGTTACCTGCATTACAGACAGCTGTCGGCAATGGTCACCTGTATGAAAGACACCTGTCCACAGACTCAGTGAATCAGTCAGACTCTAACCTCTACAAAATGGCCAAGAGCAAGGAGCTGTCTAAGGATGTCAGGGACAAGATCATACACCTGCACAAGGCTGGAATGGGCTACAAAACCATCAGTAAGACGCTGGGCGAGAAGGAGACAACTGTTGGTGCCATAGTAAGAAAATGGAAGAAGTACAAAATGACTGTCAATCGACAAAGATCTGGGGCTCCACGCAAAATCTCACCTCGTGGGGTATCCTTGATCATGAGGAAGGTTAGAAATCAGCCTACAACTACAAGGGGGGAACTTGTCAATGATCTCAAGGCAGCTGGGACCACTGTCACCACGAAAACCATTGGTAACACATTACGACATAACGGATTGCAATCCTGCAGTGCCCGCAAGGTCCCCCTGCTCCGGAAGGCACATGTGACGGCCCGTCTGAAGTTTGCCAGTGAACACCTGGATGATGCCGAGAGTGATTGGGAGAAGGTGCTGTGGTCAGATGAGACAAAAATTGAGCTCTTTGGCATGAACTCAACTCGCCGTGTTTGGAGGAAGAGAAATGCTGCCTATGACCCAAAGAACACCGTCCCCACTGTCAAGCATGGAGGTGGAAATGTTATGTTTTGGGGGTGTTTCTCTGCTAAGGGCACAGGACTACTTCACCGCATCAATGGGAGAATGGATGGGGCCATGTACCGTACAATTCTGAGTGACAACCTCCTTCCCTCCGCCAGGGCCTTAAAAATGGGTCGTGGCTGGGTCTTCCAGCACGACAATGACCCAAAACATACAGCCAAGGCAACAAAGGAGTGGCTCAGGAAGAAGCACATTAGGGTCATGGAGTGGCCTAGCCAGTCACCAGACCTTAATCCCATTGAAAACTTATGGAGGGAGCTGAAGCTGCGAGTTGCCAAGCGACAGCCCAGAACTCTTAATGATTTAGAGATGATCTGCAAAGAGGAGTGGACCAAAATTCCTCCTGACATGTGTGCAAACCTCATCATCAACTACAGAAGACGTCTGACCGCTGTGCTTGCCAACAAGGGTTTTGCCACCAAGTATTAGGTCTTGTTTGCTAGAGGGATTAAATACTTATTTCCCTCTGCAGAATGCAAATAAATTCATATACTTTCCACAATGTGATTTTCCGGATTTAATTTGTGATGTGCTATCTCTCACTGTTACCAATAACCTACCCTTCAATTATGGGCTGCTCATGTCTTTGTCAGTGGGCAAACTTACAAAATCAGCAAGGGATCAAATACTTATTTCCCCCACTGTATATACTACTAGCTTACTGAGTTCAAAATCACAAAAGTATATATATGTCTATATATAAGGATCTCTCAGACCGGCGTACCTTCCCTTAATAAGGCTAAAATGAGCCTAGCATATAAAGAAATGAGATAAGCTATGTACTAAAGAATATATTGAGATTAAAAAATGGGGAAATAATAGAAAAATTTAAAAATACTTTATGTATATTTATATAAAAAAAGATATGAAAAATGTCTGAGGATCAATGACGAATGCGTTACCCCCTTTTGAAATATATGCTAGGCTCATTTTAGCCTTATTAAGGGAAGGTACGCCGGTCTGAGAGATCCTTATATATAGACATATATATACTTTTGTGATTTTGAACTCAGTAAGCTAGTAGTATAATAATATTTAATGCCAGTGAAATATACAAGACTTTAAGGCTGTATTGAAAACACTGTTATTTCAGGAGGTTTATAGAATTAAGAGAGCTTTAAATGCGGTTTGTTTTGCTCAACTGATGGTTGTTTGAAATGAAAATTACAATGCACAGATTTGAATTGCATTGCATGATCATTTAATTGCAGAAGATATGAGTTGCTATGTGATGTTATTTTAGTATTTGTGTGTTGTTTTAGTTGTTTTAATGATGTCTACATTTGATTATGTATGTGTTTTGTAATCCGCCTAGAATTTGGAAGATAGTGCGGAAAATAAATATAAATAAATACTCTTGCCCAACCATAACTCCTCAACAGCCATGTTGTGTTTCCATCCTCTTTCTATCAGTCCTCACCAATTCACCTGCCTGCTCTAGGATCTGGCTTCCCCCAGGGGCGTAGCCAGACACCCAGTTTTGGGTGGGCCTGAGTCTCAGATGGGTGGGCAGAAGAACTCCACCCTGTCCCACAAGTGATTTTGTCTCTCCCTCTCTTGCCTGCATGCCATATGGGTTCTCAAACATCCCCCCTCCCCCGCATACCTTTTAAAGTAGCAGATTTTCACCGGCAGCGAGCAGCAACTAATACACACAGCTCATGTTGGCCCCAGAGCCTTCCCTGTGATGCAACTTCCTGTTTCCGCATAGGTGGGAATACATCAGAGGGAAGGCTGTAGGATCAGTGTGAACAGTACATATCAGTTGCTGCTTTCTGCAGGTGAAGATCAGCTATTTACAAGGTATGCAGGAGGGACAGTTATAGGGAGTTTTTGGCTGGTGGGGCTTGAGGATCCCTGCCAGCCACATCATAGGTGTGCTGCTACTGGGTGGGCCTTAGCCCAAAGTGGGTGGGCCTGGGCCCACCCTTGGCTACGCCACTGGCTTCCCCTAAGCTTTATATGGATCTGATATGGCCCTTCATGATGACACCAGCCCAGTCGACTGCGCTAGAAAGCTCTTAAAAGTTAGAGAGGATTGTTAACTTTGTTTTACTTATCCAGACTCTGTTAGATTGTCACCCAGTTGTAAGCGCCAATATCTTGTTGATCCCGAAATTAAGTAAGCCACTTTTTTTTTCAATATTGTTACCAAGGAATTTGTAGTAAGTGAATTAAAACCAAAATGTGAATTAACATTTTCTTTCTCTTAATTATTGATCTCCTGCTTCCATACAATTGTTATAGAGTGAATAATTGTCATTTTCCCGTTTTTGTACATATCAAACATATAAACGGCGAGTGACCGAACTCACTCGCAAATACGCAGTAAAGACCCTCTCTGTCCCGCCCCCGCGTCAATACATGATGAGGGGGCGGGACAGAGAGGGTCTCTACTGCGCAAGGGGAGGGACGAAACCGCCATCGCTACCGCTCCCCCCCCCCAAGGACGCCGCCACCACTCCCCCCACCCGGAGTCGCCGCCGCCACCCACCCTCCATCCGGGCCCTCGCTCCGCTGTAGAAACAGCGCCAACGCAGCTCAGCTGAGCTGCCGTCGGCCTTCCTTCCCTGCCTGTGTCCCGCCCTCGCCCACGAGGGCGGGACACAGGCAGAGAAGAAGGAGGGCCGACAGCAGCTCATCTGAGCTGTGTGCTGCGTTCCCGCGCTGTTTCAATAGCGAAGCGAGGGCCCAGCCCGGGTGGAGGGGTGGCGGCGACTCCGGGGGGGGGGGGCAGCGGCGAGCTTGGCGGCAGGGGGAGGGCCTTGCAGCGGCGAGGAGAAGGGGCCTTACAAACCCCCCCCCCCCCCCCCCGTCCTACACTAGTCCGTTTTTACGGGCTCAACGGCTAGTCAGGATTAATTTTACATTGTTGGATGGTTTGAGTAGGCAACTCTGTTACAATCTTTTGAAAACTTTCTTAGTGCTGTGCAAGCATATTTTAATAATAGGATTTTTTTATTGCTTTCTTGTCTCACTTTTGAAAAGCACTTATGCAACAGCAAAAATCTTGATCATTAAAACTTAATGATCTACCTAATGAGAATTTTTTGTTAAGGGAATTATGCAAAACACTTTGCTCATGACATAGCTCATAAAATTTTAATGATGTGCAGCTGATGGCAACAAAGGTGTTATGTTTGAGGTACAGCTTCCCCTTCCTCTGTTGTGATATAAAGTGAAACTGGCAGGTTACTGATGCCAGTAGCTTCAATATGGATTAAAAGCCTGGGAGGAGAGAGAAATTTTGAACATTTATTAATTGTAGTAACTTAATACATTGGTGACTAGTTTTGAAGCACAATGCTTTCTTCATATCAGAGCAGAGTCTGATGAATGGGAGCAGAGCACTTAGCAGCTAGTCACGGTGAAAGGGGAAGGTCTCGCTTTCCTGCAGGAAATGACTGGGTGGCAAGTAAAGCATTTGCGACATGGTCATTTCGGGGGGGGGGGGAGCCCTTACCGCCACCCATTGAGGTAGCAGTAAGGGCTCCCGCGCTAACCTGGTGGTAACCAGACAGCACACAAAATAATTTTTTGTAGCGCCTGACATGACGGCACGGTAGGGGTGGGAAATACCGCTGGGCTGCTGCGGTAGCCAGGCATTGCTTCAGTAATAGGGAGCGGTAAGCCTGTGTTGGGCTTACCACCGCTTAGTAGGAGCCCATAGTTCCTTCTGCTTCTCCCTTATTAAAATGTCCTCCAAGTGTTTTGCTGGAGTCTTCATAAGTGCATAAGACCTACCTTGTTGGGTCAGACGAGTGGTCCATTGAACCCAGCATCCTTTCTCTGACACCTAACAGGTCTCAACAGAAAAGTCCTTGCTCAGTCCCAGAAATAAGCAGCAGAGATACTTAAGTCTGCCTAGTTAATGTTTACTTAAGGACTTGTCCTCAGAAATTTGCACAAATCTATTTTAAACTCGGTTATACTACCTGCCTTGACTAAATTATCTGAAAACAGATTCCTTGGCTTAATTGTACATTGATAAAATCTTAATCCTAATAGGGGAACGTTGGAGTATACCAACTATGTGGGTTTAATTTACCTATCCCTGGAAGCCTCCCACTGACCTGAAGCATTCTTTGGCTGCCTTTAATTTAAAGGTTTGACTATGTGCAGGAGGATCACAGAAGATTTGTGTGACTCTGCAATTCCCAGTGTTTTTCTGTGTTTTTTTTTTTTTTTAATCACAGGGATAAGAACAGTGGCTTTATATTGCAGTGGAGATTTTTTTTTTTCTTCACTTGAGAACTTGTTGGATACAAAGATCAGTAACGTTCAATATCTGCTGTGATTATTAAGAACTGGGTTTTGTGTGCCCTTGTGGATTTTTTTTTAAGGCTCACTGACTGATCTTTTTTGAGATTGTGCTCTGGTGATACACAGAGGCTGAAGAAACTGCAATTTATGGTTTTTGTTCAATATTCTGTGTGGGATTTGCATATGTGATCAGGGTATAAGTCTGGTGTGGATGGCATTGTGAGTGAGTTGCGGGGATACTATTTGGTAATGCTTTTAATGCACTGGTTTGTTTTCACTAATAAAGATTTTGTAATTTATAGAACAGGAGTCCTGTTTGTTGTTAATTGTACATTGACCCAAAAGAAATTTGTTTTCAATCTACTTCCAATTAGTTTCCTGGAGTGCCCCCTATTCCTAGTACTATTTGAGAGAGTAAATAACTGTTTCCTATTAACATGCTCCATACCACTCATCTATATATATAAAAGGCAAGACCAACGTTCTATGAAGCCTCCAGCCGGAAGTGTGAAGCGCCAGAGATATCCGGTTTCCCCATGAGTGAAGGAAAACAGCACAGCGCGAAATCTCACACAGTGAAGGACTCAGAGGGGGGAGGGGAGAGAGTTGCCCTCACTCTCTCTGTAACAAAAACACAGAACAGCAGGAAACTTAACACTGAAGGACTGGACTCGGAGGGGGGAGGGGGAGGGAGAGAGGGCAGGGACACACACTCCCACATGCGCACACTGAAGAAAACCTTGCATCAGAAACGGGGCTTTTTTACTAGTATTTTATAAACCTCTATTGTATTCTCTCTCCGATATTTCTTCTCCAAACTATAGAATCAATCCTATTTAGCCATGTTCATAAGGGATGTTTCTATCCCACAATCTTTTTTTTTTTTTTCTTGCCTTCTTGCACTTTTTCTAATTCTGCTGCTTATTTATTTACTTATTGCATTTGTATCCCACATGTTCCCACCTCTTTGCAGGCTCAATGTGGCTTACAATACATCATGAATGGTAGAAATAGATTAGAAAATAGACATTTAGTGTTGCAGAAGGATCTTGGGTGGCATTATAGTAAGAAAACATGGTAATAATATAACAAGCAGATATTATAAGGTAATACTGAATATATGTGGAGGAGTTGTGTATATTCACATTTGTTGATCTTTGTGGTATGCCTTGTTAAAGAGATGGGTCTTCAGTAGTTTACGGAAGTTAGTCAGTTCGTAGATCATTTTTAAGTTGAGCGGCAATGCGTTCCATATCTGTGTGCTCAAGTAAGACAAGTTTGACGCATGCGTTAGTTTGTATTTTAGACCTTTGCAGTTGGGGAAGTGAAGATTGAGTTATGTGCGGGATGATCTTTTAGCATTCCTGGGTAGTAAGTCTATCAGGTCTGACATGTAGGCTGGGGCATCTCCGTGAATGATTTTGTGAACTAGGGTGCATATCTTGAACGTGATGCCAGTGCAGTTTTTCTCGTAGGGGTTTGGCACTTTCATATTTTGATTTACCGAATATGAGTCTGGCTGCAGTGTTCTGGGCTGTCTGAAGTTTCTTGATTATTTGCTCTTTACAGCCGGCGTAGAGTGCGTTGCAATAGTCTAGATGACTGAGCACCATTGATTGTACCAGGTTGCGGAAAAAGGTCCTTGGGAAGAAAGGTCTTACTCTTTTTAATTTCCACATTGAGTGGAACATCTTCTTGCTTGTGGTAACTCCGAGAATTTTTAAGGTGTCCGAAATTGGAAGGGTCAGGTTTGGTGTATTAATGGTGGTGAATTTGTTCGTGTTATGTTGAGAGGTGAGTATTAGGCATTGGGTTTTTTCTGCATTGAGTTTCAGCTGAAATGCATCCGCCCATGAATGCATGATCTGGAGACTTTGGTTGATGTCATTGAAATTTTCCTTTAAATCTTGTTTAAATGGGATATAGATCATTAAGTTGTCAGCGTAAATGTGTGGGTTGAGATTTTGGTTTGATAATAGTTTGGCCAATGGTATCATCATTAAATTGAATAGAGTCGGCAAGAGGGGGGATCCTTGTGGAACTCCGCATTTGGGTATTCATGTGGCTGATGTAGTCGAGTTAGATGTCACTTGGTATGACCATGTGGTCAGGAACCCCTTGAACCAGTTGAGAACATTGCCTCCAATTCCGAAGTACTCGAGGATGTGTAGTAGTATTCCATGATCAACCATGTCGAAAGCACTAGATATGTCAAATTGTAGGAGTAGTATGTTTTTGCCAGTTGCTATCATTTGTTTGAATTTAGTCATAAGAGTAACCAATACTGGTTCTGTGCTGTGGTTAGCCCGAAATCCTGACTGGGAGTCGTGGAGTATTGAGAATTTATAGTGAGTTGTTTGGTCACCATCCCTTCCGTTAGTTTGGTTATTAAGGGAATGGATGCTACAGGTCTGTAGTTGGTTAGGTCACTGGCATTTTTCTTTGCGTCTTTGGGTATGGGGGTTAGTAGAATGTTTCCTTTCTCCTTCGGGAAGAGTCCATTTTGTAGCATATAATTCAAGTGTTCTGTTAGGTCTGTTATAAATTGTTGAGGAGCAGATGTCATAAGGTTGTTTGGACATATGTCTAATTTGCAGTGTGATTTGGCAAATCTTTTGAGCGTTTGGGAGTTGGTATCCTCTGATAGTGTTTCGAAGTTGGTCCAGGTTCTGTCTGCTGGGTATATGCCAGGGTCAGGATCTAGACAGTCAAGAAATTCATCGTAGTCGGTGGTACTGACAGGTATCTTAAGTCGTAGTTGTATGATTTTCTCATTGAAGTATTGCGTGAGATTGTCTGCTCCTGGTGCTTCTTTGCTGTTGGTAGTGACTGGAGTAGTATCTAGTAGTTTATTTACGAGTTGGAAGAGTTTATGTGTGTCCTTGTAGTTTGGTCCAATTTCAGTTTTGTAATATAATCTTTTAGTTTGTCTTATGGTGTATTTGTATTTTCTTTGAAGTTGTTTCCAGGCGTTGAGTGTGGGGTCATCTTTCTTTTTATTCCATGCACGTTCTAACCTTCTAACTTGTGTTTTAAGTTTTTTCAGTTCTTCATTGAACCATGGTATTGAATTCTTTCTGTGTGAGGTTCTGGTTTGGGTTGGAGCAATGTTGTCTAATATGGATCTGCAGCTATCGTCCCATTCTAGGAGGAATTGGTTTGTATTTGTTTTTATTGTCCATCCGTTGTAGTAGATCTGTTGCCAGAATATTATTGGGTCTATTTTTCCTCTCGTGGTGTAGGTTTTTCGTTCTTGTTTGTTAGGTGAGTCTTTCGTCCGCCATAGGAGGGTGATGTTTGCTTTATAGTGGTCGGACCATGGTACGGGTGTCCATTTTGTGTCAGTATAAGGTTTGATTTGGGATCGAATTTATATGTGACGATATCTAGTGTGTGTCCTTTAATGTGAGTAGGCTGCGTGTTTGGACTGCGGAGATCCCATAGTTGTAGGAACTCTTCACATTCTTGGGTGTTAGTTGAGGTGTGATCTTCAAGGTGTAGGTTGATATCTCCTATTATGATAAGGTTTGAGGAAGAGACACAAGTGTTCGAGATAAGGTCCATAAAGTGTGTTTGGGAATCTTGCCAGTTGCCTGGTGCTCTATTAAGTTCCTGCAATTTTGGGTGATTGATTCTTACCGAGGCGATTTCGAGTTGTGGCAGAATGGATTCGGCTGTGGTTGTGATGGTGAACTCGGATTTTTATATTATGGCTATTCCTCCTCCTCTTTTTCCGTTTCTTGTCCAGTGGGTAATTTTGTATCCTGGTGGGCATAGATCTAAGATTATGGGATCTTTAAGGTCATGAATCCAGGTTTCAGTGATAAATAGGAGATCAAGATTATCTGTAGTGATCCAGTCTGTTATAGTCACTGTTTTATTTACTACTGATCTGGCATTTACATATCCCATTTGGATTGGTTGATAAGGTTCAGTTTGGGATTTGGATGTGTTAATTTTTACTAATTGTCTGTTTTCTTGATATCTGGATTTGTTGTGTCCTTTCTTCCCTTTCTGTTGGTTACTTTCGTATGTATTTGTTTTTCCTTTTAGTTGGTTGTTGTTCTTTTGGTCTGGAGAGTTGTGATTGGGTTGTCTGTAGGGTTTGTGTGCTGTGGGTAGATTTTTGTCTATGTTGGGGGTTCTCCATGTGTGATAGATTAGGGGGAGGAAGTAAATTATCATGATTAATTTGTTGATGTTCATGTTGGCTATAGTTAGTATTGGTTGTTGATACCTGATGGTGTTAGTGAGTGAAATTTTGTATGAATATGAAACAATATCAACATTTAGTGTTTAGCCGTGTAGTTCAGTGTGTTACAAAATGGAGCTTAGGAGGTGGTTAGTGTCAGCTATAGCAGATTACAGTTCTGGTTCCTGTATAGTGCTATGGTATGCATAAAAACATTTAAAGAGCAGTTAAAAGGTGTTTAACAGACATTTAGGGGTTTAAGTTCGTCAAACAATTCAATGCTCTAGTGGTTCAATAATTTAACCTTACATAGATTGCATAGACTGCTGAACTATAGAGTTTCTGCACTAAGCCATTCTGCATGCAGCAAAATGATGAGTTTGAATAGTACCCAATTACTCCCAATTTTGTTCGCTGCACAGCTTTTTCCTAATCGTTCTACACCACTCAGGATTTTGTAGACCTCAGTCATATGTCCCCTCATCCAACTCTTTTCCAAGCTGAAGAGCCCTAACCTCTTTAGCCTTTCCTCATACGAGAGGAGTTCCATCCCCTTTAACATTTTGCTCGCTCTTCTTTGAACCTTTTCTAATTCCGCTATATCTGTTTTGAGGTATGGCGACCAGAACTGAACGCAATACATAGAGGCAGAGCATGGGCGAGATGTAGACAGGGCTCCGACCTACGCATGTAACTTAGAGTGCTTTAAGTTACTTGGGTAGCTGCCACACTTATGTATTCACACCTACACCAGCTCTGTGGCTGGTGTAAGTGATAACGCTTAAATGTTAAGACAAGTTGAAACCTAGTTACAGTAGTATTCTAGAAAAGAGCGTAGATGCCTACATTTCTTTATAAAATAGGCTTCTACAAGTTGCCCTGTTATAGAATTGCCCTCTTAAAGGATAACTTTGTTTTTCTTTAGGACTGTAGTGATAAACAGAGTCAAATTGAACGAGCTATAAGAGAAAAACGAGCAGCAGAAGAAGAACTTGAAAAGGTAAGGTTGCACCTTTCTAATGCCACTCTGGGAAAAGACCAAGGGTCCATCGATCCCAGCATCCTGTCCACAACAGCGGCCAATCCAGGCCAAGGGGACCTGGCAAGCTTCCAATGTTATTGTTGTTTTCTTATGTGTGTATCTATAGTTTTAAATCAAAAGGACTTAAATAGAACACTCTTGTCTTGGGTCACCCTGCACAGGCCTGCATGGTAGTTTATTAGTTCGAGCCTGGACGTTCATGCCCAATCACTTGGAAATCCTGTAGAGAGGGAGAAGCAGAGAGATGGAAAATATTTTTTTTAAACTACTTTCCAAATTTGTACTTTGTTGCTAAGTACAAATGTACAGCTTAAATGTAACTCGTTACAAGTAAAAAGTATTGCAAAAAAAAAAAAAAAGTAACGCTAAGTTGCAGCTGGTGCAACAGAGGTGAAATGACTTGACCAAGATTAGAGGAAGTGTGAAGGCGAGAAGCAAAATTTGAACCCTGTTTTTTCTGGTTCTTAGCTTTTGCTGTAATCACTCAATATGTTCCTTTCATGCAAATATCCATGCTCATCTATTCAAAATGGATAAATATCAAAACATACAGTATCCTGTAAGTCACATTGGGCCCTGTGTACTAAGCTGCACTATAGGTACGCTAGCATTTTTAGCGCGAGCTAATGCTAGAGACACCCATAGGAATATATGGGTGTCTCTAGCGTTAGCATGTGCTAAAAACACTAGGAGGCATATTTTCAAAGCACTTTGGGAGGCTAAGTTCCATAGGTTTCTATGGAACTTTGGGAGGCTAAGTGCTTTGAAAATGAGCCTCTAGAGCACCTAAGTAAGCAGGGCCCATTGAGAGCAATTTTAAAAAGGAAGGGTGTTTTGCTCAAAATAATTCTTTTCAAGATGCCTCCCTCCTTTCCTCCCAGCTGGGAAAAAAGAGGTATCGCCAGGGCCATCCTGGCAAAGTACGCACGAAAATCTACTTTTAATTCTTCAAGTGCTTTCCAGTATGAAGATTACATTTTCATGTTCTGCGAGTACTTATGGACAAGACCTTTTCAAAGAGAAACCCCGTGGGGATTTTACCTGACCTCAGGAGTAAAATATAGCTATGGACCTCAAGCTACATGGGAAGATTTTAATAAATGTGAGCTTTAAAAAAATCTCCCATTATTTGAAGCAGAAATATAAATGTGGAAAAATGCAGACAGAAATGAATTAATCTGGGAACCCTCCTTCAAAATCTGTTTAAAATTGCCAGCCAAATAAATTAGCCAGACAGATGTCCATGTTGGTTGGAACATGAAACTTTTACAGTTGTGGCTGGCTGTTTCTCTATCCATTTGCAACAGCTGAAATAGTATAAATTCAGGTCTTTTTTTTTAATAAAAAAGTTTTGAAATGTTTGTTTTCCTCTTGAAATTTATTTGTTTCATAAATAGCATTATAAAATATTTTTACTTACTGAACTTTGTTTGTTTGTTAGTTACATTTGTATCCCACATTTTCCTACCTATTTGCAGGCTCAATGTGGCTTACATGGTACCATATCACACTCTACAACATAAGAAAAGCCATGAACACTGATGTTTTTACAAGTAACCCTAAGATGTATTGACAAAACATCTTATTCAAAGAGCAGCATGAAATGAACACGGAGAATAATTATTGATAAATGCAAGAGATTGGAATTCCCCAGTGGATCGGAATTCAGCGGAAATACACTATGCTACAGTAACCCCTTGCTATATTGGGACCTATGAATGGAGCCCTGGGTGGGAGGAGCCCTGCAGGGAAAAGTCCCTGATTTGTGGAATCTCAGTGTGGGGTGGAGCTGGTAATTATTATATAAAGGAGGACAATATTGTAAAATTTGTCCTTGGTAACCTGTGTTTGAGAACTTCTATACTCCCTGCCAGGTGACCTGGTGGAGAGAGAGAGGGGGGTACCTGCAGAGCCAACCCTGACAGTAGAGCAGGATCAGGGTCATTGCTGTTAATCTCCTTAGCCAACAGAGGAGCCGAACTGCGGGCTAAGATTGGGGGGAGGGGGTGTCTCGCCGTAACCCGGGCTCTAGGGTAGGATGCAGTCTGAGATGCCATCATAACTGTATGTTGAGGGCTACCAATTTGTTAAATAAAGTTCAGTTGATTTTTCTTAACTCTCCTGACTACCATGTGGTTCTTGGGTTGGAATCTGAGGGAACCTGAAGTGAGTTGGTCACACCCAGTCTCCCGAACCCCAAGGTAGGCTCTTGGAGAAAACCAAAGAGCCTAAGCCACCTAAATGAGAGAAGCAGGTTACACTACCACGTGGGAGGTCTCTGGTTGAATCCCCAAGTAGGGCCTTTTATTCTCCAGGTCAGCTGGAGATGCTTATGAGGCAGTGTTCACAATCCCTGTGGTGTGTAGGGCAGGGGCGTATCTGAGGTTCGGCGGTAGGGGGGGCAGGGGCTAGAGTGAGGGGGCACATTATAACCCCCCCCCCCACCGCCGTTAACCCTCCCCCGCCTACCGCCAACCCTTTCCCCACCTACCGCGGTCACCTACCCCCCGAGGTCCGCTCCTGCCAGTTTTTTAAAATATTACTTCAGCTGGCGGGGGACCCCAACCCCCGCCAGCCCAGCCGAGGTCTTTAACTTCTTCATCCTCGTGCTGTTAAACCTGCAATGCATCCTTCCAGTTGGACGGAGTTTGACGTCGCAGCACGTTGACGTCCTGCACGTACAACGTGCTGCGACGTCAAACTCCGTCCAACTGGAAGGATGCATTGCAGGAACAGCACGAGGATGAAGAAGTTAAAGACCTCGGCTGGGCTGGCGGGGGTTGGGGTCCCCCGCCAGCTGAAGTAATATTTTTAAAAAACTGGCAGGAGCGGACCTTGGGGGTAGGTGACCGCGGTAGGCGGGGAAAGGGTTGGCAGTAGGCAGGGGAGGGTTAACGGCGGTAGGGGGGTCCAGGGTGAAATCTGCGGGGGCCCAGGCCCCTGTGGCCCTACGCAGATACGCCCCTGGTGTAGGGAATCATGATCATCACTCGGGCTGCCTAATTTCCACCTTCAGGGCCATGGAAACAATGTACACATGGGACTGCAAGCTTCCTGCAGGGTTCCAATATTAATCTGTAAAAGTTTTCTTAAGTGTTTAAACATAACCTTTACTCATATTTTAGGGAAACCTAAAGTTTTAACTAGCATTCAAATTAATAAAATGCTTCCATCATATTTAGAGGTTTAAATTTAGCAGTTCTCTTTTACAGTCTTCCCTAGAGCCCTCCCCCCCCAACTCTCTAAGGGGTGTAGCTATATCACATTATCTCCTTGCACCTAAATACAAAATAATAGTTCTCCGACTACAAGCAGCCATGATATTCTCACAAATGGATGACATCATTCTACAGCGGGCACTGCCAAAATGTATTTCCTCACCGTGCACGCGTGTGTGCCTTCCTGCCCAATATGCCAGCGCGGGACCGCTAGCCTTTTGTTTTCCATGGAGCAGAGAGGTTGTATTTTTAATCTCTCCTCAGCACGTCAAATTTTTGCCTTTTGGTGCCTTCTCTTTTCGAGTCAAATTTTCCTCATAATTATTTGTGTTTGTCATAGTGTAATTCATTATAACATTTTTTATTAAATTTTTTTTTTGTTTGGTTTTTTTTGTTCTGTTTTTCATTTTTCATCCTGAGGGGCCTCTAAGGCCTTCCGTCTACCTGGGAACCTTTGACCTTTCTCAGGTACACGATTACTCAAGCTCCCCAGGTCATTGAGCCTCTTGACCTTGCGTTGGGGCAGTTTTTCCGTCCATGTCATCGAGGGTGCTGAGTGGCTTTAAAAAAAGTGTGCCTCATGTAATAGGACTGTTTCAAGCAAAGAACCCCATAGCTGGTGTGTTCAGTGCCTAGGTCCAGACTACCAGCGTATGCAGAAGAAGTCCATTAAAACCTGCAGAATCCAGTGTCAAAAACATGATGCCATGTTCATGCCAGGACTCTACGTCATCCTCATCAGTACTTCAAGTATTGAGAGACCTGCAGCGCCAAAAGCCTAAGAAGCATTGCCATTGCTCTCCCTTTGGGCAGTCGTCCCACAACTCCCCAGAATCCATTGTTCAGCCTGTCTTCTTTCCTAAACTACATTCTCATCCTGGAAAAACAGCACTGCATAGCACTACATACTCTAGCATACTATCTAGAATGTACAAAATATCATCAACAATCCTCCCAGCTCTTTGTATCCTTTGATTCTAGCAAATTGGGAATTCCTATCACCAAGCTTACAATCTCTACTTGGGTGGCTGGCTGTATCTCAGGTTGGGTTGACCCTTGATGGCCATGTCATCTCTCATAAGGTGCAATCTATAGCGGCCTCACTAGCCCATTTCTGTTCTGCCTTTATTCAAGACATTTGCAATGCGACGAAGTGGTCTTCTATCCACACCTTCACTATTCACTACTGTCTGGAGCAGTCCTGCAGAATCTTTTCACTGTTTAAAAATCCAACGCCACCCTCTGACCCATTTTTCACCAGGCTCACTACTTGCTTCACTGTCAGAATGTACTTTTCCTATGAGCCTAGTAGCTAGTGAGTCCCATTTGTGAGAGTATCATGCCTGCTTGTTCTCTGAGAAAGAAAGCTAAGTTACTGACCTGTAGCAAATGTTCTCTGAGGACAAGCAGGTATGTATTCTCACAACCCACCCACCTCCCCTTGGTGTTGTCTTCTTAGATTTAACACTGTACTGCCAGTCCCGCACATGTGCGGTGGGGGTATTGCCTTAAAGAAATGGCAGTACACTTTGGCATGTCCGCACCTGGCTCTGTCGAATGATGTCACCCATTTGTGAGAATATATGCCTGCTGTCCTCGGAGAATACCTGCTACAGGTGAGTAACTTAACTAAACAACCGGAAGCTTATAGTCCCATGTTTCAGCCTCTTATACAAGTGAAATTGATATTTTCAAAATAGTTAATTCCAGTGGCTATATTAGCAGTTAGTGATGCTTGAACCTTGGGAGAATCTGTAGGCCATGTCAGTTATATGATAGGTCACATCATATTAATCCGTCAGTCATTGCATTAGAATGGAATCTTCAAGAAATAGGAACTGTCTAGGATGACTGTTCGCTCACCGGCTAAGATACTAAAACTAACTTGGAATTTTACCATTTGTGAGCAGTGAAAAGGACAACTTTATTTAATAGTCTAACGGCGTTTATTCAGCAGCAGGCAAAGTCATGATTTCATTGTGAGTGGCGTTTCATTGTGGCGTTTTTTTTTTTTTACATATATACCTACTTGACAGATGTACCGTGAAGGCAGAGGAAATGAAGGCGATCACAAAAAACTAGAAGAACTACATCAAAGGTGTCTGATTGCAGAGCGTACTAAGAATGACCTTCAGATTAGTCTTCAGACAGCGCACAATAAAATTAGACAACTGGAGATCAAGTAAGAAATTAATTTATACATAATATTGTGTCATAAGACTGTGTACTTGAAAAAATGTTAGAAGGTACTGTAGCAATGAGAAACTTAGGGGTATGTTTACTAAGGCGCGTTAGTGTTTTCAGTATGCATTTAAAATTAAAGCACATTAAAATGATAACATTCCTATGGGCACATTAGTGTTTAATGTTCGTCCACCCTTCTCCTCCACCGCTTACTCCAGACTCCGTTCCTTTTATCTTGCTGCACCATATGCCTGGAATAGACTTCCTGAGCCGGTACGTCAAGCTCCATCTCTGGCCGTCTTCAAATCTAAGCTAAAAGCCCACCTTTTTGATGCTGGTTTTAACTCCTAACCCTTATTCACTTGTTCAGAGCCCTTATTTTATCATCCTCACTTTAATATTCCCTTATCTCTTGTTTGTCCTGTTTGTCTGTCCTAATTAGATTGTAAGCTCTGTCGAGCAGAGACTGTCTCTTCATGTTCAAGTGTACAGCGCTGTGTACATCTAGTAGCGCTATAGAAATGATAAGTAGTAGTAGAAATAGTAGTACTCTTTGGGATTCCGGAATCTTGCTACTCTTTGTCATTATCCCTTATTTGTCCTGTTTGTCCTAATTAGATTGTAAGCTCTATTGAGCAGGGACTGTCTCTTCATATTCAAGTGTACAGCGCTGCGTCTAGTAGCGCTATAGAAATGATAAGTAGTAGTAACATGCGTTAAAAACGCTAACACACCTATAGCGCATCTTAGTAAACATACCCCTTAAAGATCAAATGCCCAATGTGGAACTTAAAACCTTGACTACTGAATAATTTCCAATTGAAAAATGAATGATTACCTATTTGGACTTTATTGGCATCTATTGATTTGATATTTTTCAACGTTTGTCACTCTGTAGCACAGATACTCAAACAATCTCACCACCCTCGTTCTAGAGCACTTACTGTACATTCATTAAAATGGCTACATTGATTTTCTCTTTTTCATATGGTTTCGTAACCTTATATTTTTTCTTAAAGAGATGGTAACTGGTACAGCTGTGCATTACAGAATTAAAAGCTGCAGTCCGAGCAGTCTGTAGCTCCCATCATTGTGTACAGGCAACTTGAAGTTAAAAATTAGAGGTAGAGATTTTTGGGAGCGGGTAGAATTAAGCATGTGAATCAAATTGCAAGCAGAGATTTTCATTTTCAAACCTTCATACTCCCTTTTTAATACATACTTTACAATTGGTCCACGCAGATGGTACTCGATGGATGGATTTTAGAGTAGTTGCACAGGAAGTTTCTATTTAAAACTGTTTTCATCTTCACTCTACAAGTACCTAGGTCATTGTACAAGTACCTATAGGCATTACCACACTGGCAGCTGCTAGCACAGCTTTATAAAAGGGGGGAGGGGTAATCTGTTAATAACATGATTAATGCATCAAAATTTTAACTGCAGTTTAAAAAAATGAATGCACAGCTAACAGCCACAATCTTCTATTCCCTGCTGGGCCCACTTTCTCCTTGGGTCTGCATCACTCTTCTGTCTTGTTCCCCTGCCCCCAACTCTCAACCATCCACCATTGCTTGTCTCTCCCTCCCACCACCACCATCATCATCCAACGTTGCCCATTTCTTCCCCTTCCACTACAGTCCAGCATTGCCAGTCTTTCTCCCTTTCTTCTCCCCCTCCCACAGTCACTCAGTCTTGGCTCCTCCTTCGGATCCACTTCCCCGGGTCTGCATGCAGGCGGCAGTAACAACAGGAAATGGAAGGTAGGCTTAAGGGTATCTCCACTTTCCTACGACTCTAATCCCAACCCCCTCCCCCTAAAGAGCAATAAGACACCCCCTCCCTCTCAACCACCAGATAGCAATAGGCCCCTTCCCTCCTGACCCCTCCAAAAAACAATAAGCCCCCTCCCAACCCCCCCCCCATAGGGCAGCAGCTCCCTTCTGACCCCCCCCCCCCCGTGATGGGCAACAGCCCCCTCCTTCCCAACCCTCCCCACCCCAAAGAACAATAGGCTCCTTCCTTTCTGACCCCCCCCCCCCCAACCATTGTAGGCCCCTCAAGGCATACCTTTAATCTTAATCATCTTAATTTCAGGAAATCACTCAAGACCAGCTTATTCGGAAAGGCCTATCCCAAGGATTCAACATACTTCCCTACATCCTGCAACACAGCAAATGGACCGTTTTGGACACTCTTAACAGTTCCTCCTTTTCCCCTGTATACCCTCTTCTTTTGATTCTCCCTGATCATTACACTATATTGTATTTGTATATTTACCGGATTGGTGATTGCCTCTACAGTTTGATGTAAGCCACATTGAGCCTGCAAATAGGTGGGAAAATGTGGGGTACAAATGTGATAAATAAATCTTCTCTGCTGGTCCAGCAGGGTCTTTGGGCAAGAGCAATCCCCAGTTGCACCTTCCCATGCCCACTGCGATCTCTAGACTGCATCACAGCCAGCATAGGCAGGAGTGACTGGGGATTGCTGCACCCAGAGACCCACTGGACCAGCAGAGAAGGTTAAGGTAGGCCATGGGAGGCCTACAGGAGTTGGGGAGGGGGGCTTTAGTAGAGGGGTTGTTGCTCTTTAGTGGAATTTGGAAGGAGGGAGGGGGCCTATTGCTGTTCAGATGGTGGGGTCAGGAGGGAGGTAATTTAAATGCTGCTTCAGGCCGCTATCCAGTTAAATGTTGCTGGATATTAGCAGCCGGTCCACTGAGCACAATTTAAACAGGCAGGAGCCTGTCCACCTGCTTAAATATCAGGCCCATAGAAAATGACGGCAGATGAAAATCCTTCCATACCATCTGCTATCTCTTTCCCTTAAAGATCCTATGTGCTTGACACATGCTTTCTTGAATTCAGATAGTCTTCTTCTCCACCATCTCCACTGGGAGGCCATTCCGTGCAACCACCACCCATTGCTATTGAAAAGAAGATATTTGTTTCATATTGTTGTTGTGTTCAATGACCACGCTCTGTAGGTGCCTGCTATTGAGACAGACATGGGGAAGCAACCGCTTGCCCTGGGATTTAAAGCATGGAATGTTGCCACGATTTGGGTATTCCAGGTACTTGTGACCTGGCTTGGCCACTGTAGGAAACAGGATACTGGGCTAGATGGACCATTGGTCTGACCCAGTATGGCTACTTTTATGTTCTTATGCCTCATTGTGATTCCATACATTCAGAGCCTTTTTGGCCCCCTGTCTGTTCCCAGGTAAATTTGAGGCACACTTTCTCAGACTCCTCACACAGGCGGCAACGCCAAAACATGGCACCATGTTGAGTCTCAGAGATGTTCATATCACAATAAACTTTTTACTTATTTGGATCTTACGCCTGCTTGTTTTCATGGTAGAAGTGCCATCAGATACCCTGCTCTTCTGTGTTTTCCTGTGGACTTTTTTAGTGGTATCTTTGTTCCTCCACCTTTATTGGCTTTCCCTACACAGTCTTCCTCTAAACCATCTCCGCTGGGAGGCTATTCCATGCAACCACCACCACCCTTACATTTATCTTCCTTTGTGGACTTATAGAAAGCCTAAGTGCTTTATGGTTTATTTCCTCAAATTGAGAGTACTCAAATATAAACCCATCCGCATATAAACCAAGAACGTTTTTCCTCTAAAAAAGGGGAGGGGGGGAACGTTGACTTGAATATCAACCGATGGTTCATATTCAAGTACCGATAATCCCCTCCCCTCCCATATGTTATTGGCCAAGTTTAATAACTGATAGTGTCTCTTTGATATAATATTAAAATTCAAAGTATTGGCCAAGAAATTTCTTTTTTTTTTTTAATTTTTAACAAGAATTCTTTATTGAGGTATTGTATTTGTTACAACTCAAGTCAATACAAACAGAAATCATACAAATCCCTTACCATATAATATCATAAATGTTTCAAGTCTAGCCATCACATTAACATAGGCATACATATCATTTCTTGTAATATTTAAACTTTTTATGTGTATTCCCCTTCCCCAAAACCAACCCCCGCCCCCCCCCCCCCCCCCTCTTCTCCCTGTGTTTCATCCCCGAGGAATATCTAGCCTCCATATCTATGCCAAAAATCTGATCACTGGAGCCCAAATTTGCTCCCATTTTGCTAGAGTTTTTTGTTCCATAGCCATTAATTTTTCCATATTGCTTATATACCATATTAGATGATACCATTGTTGCATGGAGGGACACCTTGTCTGTTTCCACATCCTTGCTATCAGCAATCTGGCTGCATTAATGCATTGTTTTGCCAACTGCGCACCCGGGGCCCTTAGTCCTGTGAGAGGTTTATTAAACAAATAAATTGCTGGGTCCCAGGGGATTTGTCTTTCCACCCAGACCTGTACTCTCCCCCGCACCGACTTCCAAAAAGCTGTTATTTTTCTGCAAGACCACCAGATGTGTCCCATTGTGCCCCTCTGCCCACATCCCCTCCAACATAAATTGGAGGTATTCAGGAACATATGGCCAAGAAATTTCTTAAGCATTCAGCTGAGATTAACCAAGAAGCAAAAGTATATTATATTTGTCTTACTAACCTTAACAGGATCTGTTATGAGTTTTTGAAAACACAGGCAAAAGGTTGTAAGCCATGTTTAATTTTTTTGCTCATATTAAACTTCTCAAGTTAACTTTTATGAGAGATAAGCATGTTCATTTAACTTGTGTATTGAGGAAGGTTGTTGATGGATCTCTTTCCCTTTCTAGTTCAGAAGAGGAGATGTCTCGTTGCCAGGAAATGATTCGGAAGCTGAATTCTTTTCTGGAGTCTGAAAGGGAAAACTGTGGCAGTGTCAGTGAAGAAAGGCTGAAACTTCTTCAGGAAAATGAGCAGCTTAAAAAAGAAGTGGTGGAATGGAGGAAGACTGCTGGAGAAGCACAGCAAAAAGCTAAATTTCAGGTACTTCAACAAAATGTAGCTATGCTGTTTCCTGCCCCCAAGCAAGCCACTAGACCACCAGGGTGACTTGAGATATATGTACGTGGGTGGGAGAGAGGGGACTGTAAAAAGGGAAGTGTGGGTGCAGGGAGGAGGGGAAAAAATTGATAAGGGGCAAGGTGGTTAGATTGAGAACAGAAGACAGTGCAAGCAGGGCTGCCAAGAGGGGGGGACAAAAGTCCCCGGGCCTCCGCGGGGGGTCCGGCACCGCCACAGTCTGGCCCACCCGCTCTCCGTCGCTCCCACGACTAACCTGAAGCGCCTTCATCTTCGACACAAGCAGCAGGGCAGGCCACTCCTTCCTTCCGTGTCCCGCCCTCGCCTGACGTAACGTCTGCGAGGGCGTGGCAGGGAAGGAAGGAGAGGTCTGCCCTGCTGCTGCTGCTTGCGTCGAAGATGAAGGCACTTCAGGGTTAGTTCAGAGGGCCCAGCACTGGCAGCGGGTGGAGGGGGGCCCGGCGACCTCGGGTGGGGGGAGGGCGCAACGCGACGTGACCTCGGGGGGGGGGGGGGCCCGGGAACGGCCTTGTCCCGGGCCCAGCCCCGGCTCTCGGCGGCCCTGAGTGCAAGGCTATCTAGCCCAATGGGTTGAAGCCAGTAGGCGGAGATTGCTGCCATACTAGTTAACCCAAAACAATAGCAAACACTATTGAAAACAATAGCAAAAGATTATTAGAAATAAGGGACTGTCTATGCATGGTCCATCTGTAAAAAGTCAAAAGTTGTTCCAGTTGTATAGGCAGTGCTTTAAAAGATGGAGGACAAAAGATTTTTTTTTTAAACTTATTTGACAGCTTCTTAATTAATTTGAAAGCTTCCCCTATGTAGATATAAATATCATGAAATAAAAACTGAGTATCATGAAAACTTCTTCAAAAATTATTGTAGCTGGTAGAAAGAGCACAAACAAACAAAAAAGCAGGATTAGGTCAAAAAGGTTTATTGGAATGATACCCGACGTGGCCATGTTTCGCCCTCAGGCTGCGTCGGGGGTAAAACTATAAAAACAAAACAAAATTATAAAACCATATGAGACTATAGGAATAAACAATACAGCATTCTACTTACCAAACAATGTATATTAATATAGACATGTACAAATCACATAAGCAGTTATCGTATGTTTAAATGTACTATCAAACTACTATCAAACCAAAACCTTAACCCATACATATACGCAGACGACGTAACGATCTACATTCCATTTAAACAAGATCTAAATGAAATTTCCATTGACATCAACCAAAGCCTACATATACATAGTAACATACATAGTAACGGCAGAAAAAGACCTGCACAGTCCATCCAGTCTGCCCAACAAGACAACTCATGTGTGCTACTTTTTGTGTATACCCTACTTTGATGCACACATGGGCAGACGCATTCAAGCTGAAACTCAATGCAGAAAAAACCAAATGCCTAATACCTCAAAACACAATACAAATAAATTCACCACCATTAACACACCAAAACTGAATCTTCCAATTTCGGACACCCTAAAAATTCTTGGAGTTACCATTGATCGACACCTAACACTTGAGAATCACGTGAGGAACACAACCAAGAAGATGTTCCATTCAATGTGGAAATTAAAAAGAGTAAGACCTTTCTTCCCAAGAACCGTCTTCCGAAACCTGGTACAATCAATGGTACTCAGCCACCTAGATTACTGCAATGCACTCTACGCTGGATGCAAAGAGCAAATAATCAAGAAACTTCAGACAGCTCAGAACACTGCAGCTAGACTCATATTCGGTAAAACAAAATACGAAAGCGCTAAACCCCTACGAAATAAAGATGTATTACGTTCAAATTATGCACCCTAGTTCATAAAATTATTCATGGAGATGCACCAGCCTCCACGTCAGACCTGATAGACCTACCACCCAGGAATGCTAAAAAATCATCCCGCACATTCCTTAACTTTCACCCCCCAACTGTAAAGCTCTCAAATACAAACTAACGCATGTGTCAACCTTTTCCTACCTGAGCGCACAATTCTGGAATGCGCTGCCGCAAAATTTAAAAACGACCTATGAAGTAGCTAACTTCCGAATTCTACTGAAGACTCATCTCTTTAACAAGGGATACAACAATGATCAACAAATATGAATTCCTGTACACATATCCAGAACTGCCTCTACAATATCTACTTGCCAAAATATTAACTTGTTTTTTCATTGCCATGCTACCCAAGATCCTTTTGCTATCACTAAATGTATATTTTCTTATATAATTCTGATATATTTCCTATATATTTCTTACTATGTTTGGTTGTAAAAATACTATCATGCTCTCTCATTATCATGTTACCCAAAACCCTTCTGTCATCACTAAATGTATACTTTATCATGTATTTCCATTAATCATGATGTATTGTAAGCCTCATTGAGCCTACAAAGAGGTGGAAAGATGTGGGATGCAAATGCAACAAATAAATAAATACATCATAAAACAGCAAAAAAAGGAAGATAAAAACATGTACAAATCACATGTATAATTCCAAAATTAGATATATTGTAACAACTTTTAATAATTAAAAACATTTTTAAAATAAGTAAAATGACATAACCATCAATATAACGTATCAATGAAGAGGGGGAGATAAAAAATTATTAAACTCATTATACATACCTATCAAGAGTGTATATAATTATATTATACACACTTGTAGTAGAATCAAAAAAAGGTTCAGAAACCAAGTTCTAAAATAAAAAATTTTTTAAGAAAATCCTATATAATAAAACGCACCTCCAACATTCTGAAGCTGACTGCATGGCTGAGACATTCCTGCTCTCTGTATCCATCTCCTGAATTGACATCACGTATTTCTGGGTTCGTCACAAGCAGAAGTGGCCAACCACACAAGGTTTCTCAGCTTCAGAATGTTGGAGGTGCATTCTATTAAATAGGATTGGTCAGTTCCTTGAAGCACAGCCAGAGCTCAGCGTCCTGCACAGTAACACTCAGACACCAGAGAGAGAGGGGGGGGCCTGACACCAGAGAGGGGGGGGGAGGTATCTCTGTCACACACATTCTCTCTCTCTCACAGTCAATGTCTTTCTCTCTCTTACTCTCACACACTGTCTCTCACACACTCTATGTCTCACACACTCTATGTCTCGCACTGTATCACATTCACTCTCTATGTGTCACACACTCTCTTGGTCTCATACACTCAGTCTCACAGACAGTCTGTGTCTCACACACACTCTCTCTCTCGCCCACACTGTATCTGTGTGAAACACACTCTCTCTCTCTCACACTGTGTCTCACATACGCACTTGCACACACTCTCATTCTCACACACACACACACTCTCTCTCTCTCACACTGTGTCTCACATACGCACTTGCACACACTCTCTCTCTCTCACACACACACACACACTCGCACATTCACTCTCTCTCTCATACACAGTCACTCTCACATACACTCTCTCAAACACACACACTCCGAGGAAAACCTTGCTAGCGCCCGTTTCATTTGTGTCAGAAACCCTTTTTTACTAGTCATAAATAAAATCAAAAACTGAAAATTGAATACATGTCACACATGTACATAAACTAAATGAATGTTTTCAAATTTACAGTTGCGCTGATTAAAATCCAAATGGACCTTTAAAAACATTTATTTAAAGATACAAAACACTCTCCAAACATAGATGTAGAAAATTCATGTAATCTGAAGAAATGTAAACCCCAACACGACCTATATGTATCAATATTAATGAGTCCAGTATTACTCTTAGCTCTAATGACATACTCACTGAAAGAACGGTTAGCTTTCGTCATTGGTGTAAAATGAACAATCACCTTTCATCATATACTGATTGGATGTATACACTGAATAGGTATTTAAAATCCAAACGAGCCTTTTTAAAAAACGAATCTAATGATATGGAACACTCTCCAAACTCGGATAAAAAATATAAGAAAAAGCTTTCCCAAAAGGACCTATATGTCTCAATGTTAACAGGTTCAGTTAAACTCTTGTAACATATGCTTCCATCACGAGATTGACTAAAAAGATCTTAGTAGTCTATGGTTAAGAGAGACACTCCATAACATCAAACATCTCAAATCGGAACACTCCGATATGGCTTCACAGATTTAGAAATAAAACAAATGCTTACCCAGTCGTTACCTTCCTCCTACTCTAACATCATATACTGATTGGATGTATACATTAAATAGGTAATTATAAAGTTTCAATTGTGCTATTTAAATTCCAGACGAGCCTTTCAGAAAAACGATTCCATGTTCCGTCTAATGATAAGGAACTCTCTCCAAACATGCATAGAAAAATAGCAATCCCAACAGGACCTATATGTCTCAGTATTAGCGGGTTCAATTAAACTCTTGGCTCTTATAACAGATCTTCCATCACAAAAATGAATGAAACGATCTCAATAGTATATAGTTAAGATAGACGCTCCATAACATCAAACATCTAAAAACGGAACACTAGCAGATACGGCTTCACAGTGTAAGAAATAAAACAAATGCTTACCCAATCGTTACCTTCCTTCTACTCCAACATGACTGATATACTCAGTGTTACCGATTTCCGTTTAACTTGTGACTCTTATAGTGTCGTAATGGGGGTGAAAGGTCATCTAGCATCACGTGATTAACTCATTAAAGGGCCAAGTGAATATCTTATAACTGATCAAAAAATGAAAATCAACAAATAAATACGATTGTTCAATATGTAAACTTTTATTTATTAAAAAAAACAGAATAATCATTCTCTTGATTTAACCCAAACGGTTTAACTGTATTAAATTTGAAAATAAAGTCTTTGTTCTGCTTTTAATAATGATTTATTGATATCTCCACCTCTCCAATATGTCTGAATTCTCAGCAATACAAGAAATTTTAAATCTTCAAAAGAATGCTTAAAATCATGCATATGTTCTGCTAATGGTTTCTCAAACAGCTTGTTCTTAATGGCACTCTTATGCTCAGCAATGCGTTTATTAAATGTACGTATTGTTTTGCCAATATATACAAGTCCACAGGGACAAATTACTGCATAGACAACCTGTGATGTTTTACAATTTGAATATTGTTTCAATTCAAATTTCTCTCCTGTCTTGGGATTTACAAAAAAAACTTTGTTTTCAAATGTACTGAACAAAACGAACAGTTTAAGCATGGGTAATGTCCCCATACTGGGTCCTTCCTTACAAGTACTGGCAATGCTGATGGTGATAAAAGATCCCTTAGATTCCTATTCCTCTTAAATACTATCATTGATTGTTTTTCAGAAAAACATGGTATATTCTGAATAAGTGGCCAGTGTTTTCTGAATATTTTAATAATGTCACATGATGCATGGTCAAAATAAAGAGTACAGATAATTTTGTCAGCATTATTATTTGAAGCCTCAGTATTGACATGAAGAAGGCTATATCTTTGGTGTTCTTTTGTTCTTAACATCCCTTCTTCTGTATATTTTTGTGGGTATCCCCCTCTGCAAAAATCTGTTAGCCATTACATTCATCTGTTTTTTACAATCCTTAGTATCTGAACATAATTTTTTAACCCTTAAAAACTGACTATATGGGAGGTTGCGTTTTAATGGTTGACTATGACAGCTTTCATATTTCAACAATTTGTTCCTGTCCGTTGACTTACGGTATAATGTCGTTTTAAACCTACCTTGTTCAAGTTTTATTTTAATATCTAAGAAGGGCATTTCTTTTCTGTTGAAATACATCTGGAACTTCAAATTATTATCCCGTGTGTTCAACCATTTATGAAACTCTATTAACAACACCTCGCTGCCTTCCAATAACATCAATATATTGTCTATAAATCTCCGCCATGTAAGAATATATTTCTTAAATGGATTATTTTGTATATATTTTCTTTCAAAATTACCCATGAATAAATTTGCCAGTGAGGGGGCTACAGTTTTCCTCCTGGTGAATGTTGGACTGATGAGGGGCCGAGCATATCTGCATCTCAGATGTGCTTACCAACCTTCTCTCTCTGGTGGCTATGAGCTTTGGAAAGCTCCACTGCTGTTCTGCTTGCCAGCACTCTTCAGCCGGCACATGGATGGCAGCCCTGCTAATGGGAGATCTTTATGTTTCAACTTTTTTATTGTATTATCGTAATAACAGACCATTGTACAACACCAAAATGAATATATGTACATCACAGTCAACTATTAATTGTGACAATTGCTAACACATATCGTCCCTCAGGATCCTGGATTATCTTATGAATGTGGTTTGGTATTCCTTTTCTAATTAAAATTGCTACTCCCCTTTTTCTCCCCACCGCTGCTGTTGACATACATTCCTCCACCCACCATTTGTTCAATTTAGCATGTTCTTCTGCAGTTAAATGTGTCTCTTGTAAAAAGGCTATATCAGCCCTAAGCCTCTGGAGGTGTCTTAAAATTTTTGATCTTTTTATGGGCGAAGGGATGCCCCCAACATTCCATGTAATAACCTTAATTAGTGCATCTGTTTTAGCTTTCCATCTCCATATTTACATGATCTTGATGTCCGAGAGGTGCCGGCCCAGCCTCCAGCCCCTCCCCCTGTTCTAATAATCTAGCGAATAGTCTATCTTTCTTTTCAGATATCACTTGTGTTGTCTGGCAATGTCTCCTGAACCCACCCTCCCTCCTCCCCTATCCCTTCCCTTCCCCTGTGAATCCCCTCTCCCCCCCTTCTATCCCCTTCTATTCCTATTGGAATTAGGTCACCGTCGACGCCTTTCCCTTTTTTTCCCCCCTGTTCTAACTTATGTGCAGTATATTCGTCCTACTGATTCCCTCTATATATTAACTCGCTGATGAATCTTTTACATGTTTTTGACCCCTCTATCAATTACTAACAAATTTTTTTTTGTAATTTATTTATTTATAATTTCACAAATAATTACAAGATACACTTGTTAAAGAAAACTCGGAAATAAGATATCAAACAAAAGGAATTACAATAATATTTCTCATATCAATAGAAACAATATTTTCCTATCTTAGACCACCAACACTTTAAGGGGGAGTCAAAGAAATTGAGGAGAACAAAAACAAATTATTTTTCTTATTTAGGCAATAGGACCTAGAACGCCCCACATGTAGTCATTACTTCATTATTTCCCTTAATCCAAGAGGTCATTTGACAATCTTCTTTGATCCAACAAAGCTTTTCAATTGTTCAGGTTCATAAAAAATATACTTATTATCCAAGTATTTGATTAAACATTTACATGGATAGGCTAGCAAAAAGCTAGCTCCCAAAGCTTTCACTTCATCTCTCAATAGTAGAAACTCTCTTCTTTTTTCCTGAGTAAATCTAGTGACATCTGGGTAGATCCACAAACGGGATCCCAAAAAAGTTTTTTGAGCATTTTTGAAGTATAGTTTCATAATTGAATTGAGGTCTTGCTCAAAGACCAGAGAAACTAGCAGAGTTGACTGAGTATAAATTTCAGGCAGTGAGTTTTCAAGAAAAACTGTTAAATTTTGTAATCCATCCTCTTGCATTCCCTGCACTTCTGATTTTCTCCTTTGTTCCTCCATTTTCTTCTGTGGAGTTGGAAGGTAATATATTTTATTTATAGGAGGAATCATCTCGGGGGAACAATTGAGAACCTCAGTAAGATATTTCTTAAATAATTCTAAACCACTCAGTTCAACCATTTTTGGGAAGTTTAATACTCTCAGGTTAAGTCTCCTATTATAATTCTCCAGCTGGTTTATTTTACTATGAATAAAGGTTTTATCCTGTATCAAGGAGACAGTTGTATTTTTTATAGAGGAAATCTCTTGTTGAAAAATATCATTCTGTTTAATAGTATCTTGTTTTATTTTTTCAAGAGAGTCTTGCAAAGAATCTACTTTAGTCACTAGAGAAGCTGTATCAGCTGCTGCCTTTAGAACTGTTTGATTCAAAGTTTTTAACATTGCCCATATGGCCTCGAGGGTTACCTCCGTGCGAGCTTCCTGCTCTTGTTGTTGAAAAACTCTCCCGCTCGCTGCCTCCGCAGTACCAACCGCCGAATAATCCTCAACGTCAACCTCGGACGTTGTTGGAGATTCCACCACGTCTCGGTAGTTCGCGGGACACAGAGGTGGGGAAATATCCGGTGAGGATAGAGTGATGGTATCCTGTTCCAGGGAAGTTGTCGCTCCTCCGATCCCTTCCACAGCGGAACTCCTCACCTCTATCACCCGTGGCGTGCTTGTGGCGAAAGCGTCGAGGGTCGACTGGACCGATCGAGTGGTCGTCGCTGCGGGTGGTAAGCTCTTGACCACCCCTTTCCTTTTAGAATGGGGCATTTTAAATAAAGAAATCTTGTTTTAAAACAGAAAACGGAGAAAGGTCCAGGGAGACTCGACGAACGCTCTCAAGCTGCGTCCGCCATCTTGAAACTCTACTAACAAATTTTAAACTTTAACCATACAGTGCAAGTTACATAAATATCAATGCAGTGTTTTATAATTACTCAACAGTCTTCTCTTCATCCTTGTATTATCTGCTATTAGGACAGTTCAGTAAGTCTATGATGATCATCCTCAGAACTTTATGTGGTTTTCATCGGTCAGGGCGGTGTTACACCATCTATGTCCCGTTATTGCCATGAGTCATCTGCATTTGTAATCCAAGGTTTCTGTAATTATAGCATAATCCACTGTTTCAATTATAGTCTCACGTTCATGGGTCCTTCCAACTAAGCCCCAACATCCTCTTTATAGCTCTTTTTAAAGTTGCTTCTTATGCTTTACCAGTTTCACAATAGTTGTACCTATCTTTAAGCTAGGATCCTGTGTTCAGTTTAATAGTAACAACATTACAGCTTGACATATTTGTACATCATATCTTTCTTCATCTCTGTATTAGCTTCTGTCAGATTAAATCAAGATATTTGTTGTGGTTAAGTTAGTAAGTTTAGATGGCTTTCATTATGCCTTTTCAAAGTTGTTCAGTCTGCATTTCAGTTCAGTCTTACTGCATCCTTTTTTGTAGGCTCAGCTTCCCTTGTAATGTAGAATCTTCTATTGGGACCATGTTCATAGTTGAATTCTGTGTTTTATTCTTTCTGCTGATGTTTTCCGCTGTTTACACCCATATCTGTTCTACTATATTAGTTTAACACAGTCTCATCTTCAGGGTGAAATTGCTATTAATATTATTGTCCTTCTTTTGAGATTTCTTGATCTTAGTGTCATCAATTGGTGTGTTGGTTATTTATCTCTTCCATTTTTATATTTTCTTCATATGTGCATAATAGCTCTTCAGTTTTCTCCTTCCAGTTGGTCTATGAAC
Organism: Microcaecilia unicolor; assembly: GCF_901765095.1. Classification (NCBI taxonomy): domain Eukaryota; kingdom Metazoa; phylum Chordata; class Amphibia; order Gymnophiona; family Siphonopidae; genus Microcaecilia; species Microcaecilia unicolor. The sequence goes on from NC_044032.1 coordinate 643,170,164, forward strand.
TCTTTCGCCTCCTCTGCTGTGGTAAATATTTTATTTCCCGTTTGGTGGGTTACTCACAGTTTCGCAGGATACATCAATGCAAATCTAACTTTTCGCTTTATCAGCTCCGAGCATACTGGAGAAAATTTATTTCGTTGCGCCACTACCGCGGCTGAGTAATCTTGAAAGCATAATACTTTCCTATTGCCGCTATGTAGATCTTTTCCGCTTCTCATCGCTTGCAAAATGGCTACCTTGTGGGCAAAATTAAGTACGCGACATATAACTACCCTGGGCCGCCCTTCTGCTCCCTGCTTGAGGCCCAGCCGATGCGCTCTTTCAATTCGCAGCGGGCCCAGCGCGGTCGGTAGTTGTAATTCTTTAGTAAGCCATGTCTCGAGGTATTTGGCCAGGTCTCTGTCTCCTAGCTCTTCAGCAAGCCCTACAAGGCGAAGGTTGTTACGCCTCGATCTATTTTCGAGGTCTTCGATTTTATCGGTGTAAGTAGCGATTAGCTTTTGTAAACTGCTTACTTCTGTTTCCACCTTGTCCACACGATCTTCCGTATCGCTTGCCCGTTGCTGATACTGTCCCATGTCCAATTGTATTTGCGTTACGCTGTTATGTAATTGTTCCAGTTTGTTATCCAGCGCTCCCAACCTTTTCTCCAGAATGGCTTCCAGTGCCTGAGTAACTTCCCCAACAATCTCGGCTGCCCATGCGGATCCCACCGCTGATGTCCCCGGGCTCGCCGGAGCCGCCATCTTGTCATCGGGCGGCCGGGTCTTTTCTCTGTCTTTTCTGGTGATCTTAGATGTCATTCTCCTCCGAAGTGGTATTAAACTTTTCTCTTTTTAAACACTCTTCGTTTACCTTCGTTTGTGGGGTCTTGTATCCAAACTTTAGGACGATTTTTTGTTGAAGAATCTAAGGGAAGGCAGGAGCTGCGCAGTTAGCGTCTTCTCCCGCTCATCGCGTCACGTGACCCCCCCTCCTATTTTAATGGGAGATCTTTAATAGTGTAGGTTCTGCCTGAGGTGGGCAAGGAACAGGTTCCCATGGTCAGTAAGGGGGCTCTGGATATGGTGGTGTTCTCCTCTTCGTCAGGAACTGCCACCATCTTGGAAACCTTGGTGCCTTCTAATCTGCCCCCGCAGAGAAGTCTGGTACAGTAGATGAGCTGAGGGGGGCCTACAGGGTGGCTTTTCCTCCAGAATTTATTCTGAGCATGTATAAAACTTTTTGTATGCGGAAGCCTGGAGTGCAAGTTTTGCCGGGTCCTACCAGGGATGGACCTTCTTCCCCCAAAGAAGCAGAAAGTAGACTGGGAGGGGGATAAGGATATGTGTGGATATGCTGACTCGGACCACTCTGTCTTTCAATGAGGCAATGAGAGGCCCAGAGGCTTCATGTTCCTGGATGGAGGAGGAGTTGTCTCTGGGAGAAGACCTCTCGGTGGTCTGGATCTTTCATAAGGAAGAGCTTTAGGAGCTGATTGCTCAGATGTCTTCGGTGATGAATTTTGAGGAGGATCAAGTAGTCAGTGAGCCGTGGAAAGTGGACCCCTTAGTGAAGGGTATTAAGTCTGGCAAGCCTTTTCCCATTAGGGATACCATTCAAATCCAGTGGAATTTCCCCAGCTTTCCTTTCAGGCTGGTGCTTTCCATGGCTTGTCTGTGTCCCATTCCAAAGCATGATAGGGACTCTCTAAGACCTCCCACTGTGGATGGGATACTCTTGAAAGTCACCAAGAAAACTATGGTTCCGGTGGACAACAGCACAGCCTTAAAGGATTCTCAGGATCACAGGATGGAGTCCCTCTTGAAGCAAAGTTTTGATGTTTCAGCCCTCACCATGCAAGCAGCAATTTGTGGAGGCTAGTGGCTCGGATCCTTAGATGACTTTGTGGTAGTAGATCAGGAGGTCACTAAGATAGAAATGAGATGCTCTTTTATAGCCAGTGCCCTCTATGATTTGCTAAGGGCCTCTGCAAAGTCCATGGTGCTGGGAGTGGCTGCTAGGCGATCATTGTAGTTGTGGGGCTAGTTGTCAGATGTGATCTGTAAGTCAAAGCTCAGCAGGTTTCCCTTCTTGGGCAAGAGTTGGATAAATTGGTGAAAATTTTGGGGTGAGCCCAAAGTTTCTTGCTTGCCTAAAAATCACCTGAAAGCCCTTAATAGGGATTCCATCTCTAGGGAGCCGTTTTAGGAATGCTTGGCACTATCGTCCAAGTTGAGTTGGCAGGGGTTGATGCAGTCGGTTTTTCCAGAGGACACAGTCCTTTCCTGAACATGGAGATTGGGGAGGCAGAGATGCCAGCTCCAGCACTTCTGGTCAGGAATGTGGAGCCCAATAAAGGTATTGGAGCCCATCCTCTGGTGGTGGTAGGGGAAAGGGAAATGAGACTTGATATACCGCTTTTCTGTGGTATTTTGCAACTACATTCAAAGCGGTTTACATATATACAGGTACTTATTTTGTACCTGGGGCAATGGAGGGTTAAGTGACTTGCCCACAGTCACAAGGAGCTGCAGTGGAATTCGAACCCATTTCCCCAGGATCAAAGTCCGCTGCACTAACCACTAGGCTACTCCTCTGCTCTCAAGGGGCACGCTTGAGAGAGTTCTATTGGAGATGGCCAAGATAACCTTGAACCAGTGGGTGTTCAAAATCATTTGTGACCGCTATGCTCAAGAGCTTGCACACCCTTTGTGAGATTTGTGGAGTCCCCCTGTCGGGGCTGGTGGAAAATGTGGGCTATCTGGGAGAAGCTGCAAAGGCTGTTACTCCTCTAAGCAGTCTGTCCGGTTCACCACACCGAATGGGGCTTGGCTTAGTAGAGGACACCTTTTGCCCTATCTTGGATCTCAGAGGTGTGAGTCAGACCCTCAAGATTACCATTTTTTGGATGGAAACTGCACTCAGTCATTGTGACCATGCAATCCTGGGCGTTTCTTACCTCTCTGGACCTGATGGAGGCTTACCTTCACATCCCAGTTCAGCAGGGCCATCAGAGATTTCTTCAATTAACAACTTTAGGGCAGCTTTATCAATTCTTTGTACTCCTTTTTGGGTTGGCGATGGCACCCGCATGTTTTTTAAGGTCATGGTAGTGGTGGCGACAGCGATAGGAGCAGATTCTAGTGCACCCTTACCTCGAAGACTGGTTGATTTAAGTTAAGTTGGCCCAGGAGAGTGTCCAGGTCATCGTTCAGGTGGTGCAATTCTTGGAATCTTTGGGCTAGGTCTTCAATTTCACCAAGAGTTGTTTTATTCTGTAACTGAAGCAGTGGCGATTTTGGCATCAAGGTGCTTTTCTGTGGAAATTTGGAATCCGTGTATTCAATCTTCCCTACTGGGGCACCATCGATTTTCAACTCTTTCAGCAGCAGATATTGTATTTTTGACTCTTGAGGCAGGCGAAACACGTCCAGTGTCAGATCTCTGTTTGGTGCAGTAAAGGAATTGTAATAGACACTACCTGTGTTGAAGCTTCTGGAGGGAAGCTAGTGCGGATCCTGTCAGACAGTGCAACAGCACTGACATACATGAATCGCCAGGGGAGGTATGAAGAGTCCCACCCTAGCCAAGGAGGCCAACCTTCGCCCGGCCTGGGCAGAGTCTCATGTGGCAGATCTCTCAGCAGAAATGTGCTGGACCCGGGGGAGTGATCCCTAGGGCAGAAAGCCTTTGAAATAATGGTCTGCAGGTGGGGACCAGCTGATAATGGTTTTGATGGCAACATTTGAAAATGCCAAGGCTCCGAGATTCTTCAGTCACAAGAGGGAACGAATGTTGGAGGGTTTGGATGCCCTGGTACAACCATGGCCTTAGTTTGGACTGCTCTACGTGTTTCCTCCTTTGCCCCTTCTGGGTATTTTTTTTGTTTGTTACGTTTGTACCCCGCGCTTTCCCACTCATGGCAGGCTCAATGCGGTTTCATGGGGCAATAGAGGGTTAAGTGACTTGCCCAGAGCTACAAGGAGCTGCCTGTGCCTGAAGTGGGAATCGAACTCAGTTCCTCAGTTCCCCAGGACCAAAGTCCACCACACTAACCACTAGGCCACTCCTCCACTGTGGAGCCAGTATACCAAAAACCTTTGACTCCGACTCATCTATTTTTCTACTATCCAACTCCTACTATGTATAGTAAAGCCACACTGAGCCCGCAAATAGGTGGGAAAATGTGGGATACAAATGCAATAAAATAAATAAATAAATCTAAGAGAAATTTGATTAATTACAGAAGCATAAGGTATTTCTTTATGTACAAAATTAGGACTGATACATCAAATACGTCAAATAAAAATATGCAGTACACTGTTAGGCACTTAATATTTTTTATTTATAGGTGATTCAAAATAATAAACAAGCAAAAATAAATAGCATACAGAAAAGCTGGTATTCAAGGAAAAAATCTATTATTTGTAAGTTACAAAATAATCTGTATCTTCATGATATCAAAAATTTTACATTATTGTCACCTATCCAGCTCAAGTCCACAAATTGGAGAATATAATAGCACACAGGAGATATTGTTAAATAAATCTTTGAAGAATTCCGAGTAAGATGGATACATAGAAATTAGAAGACAAGGTAATTCATATCAAACAATAACTCTCTTCTCATTTCGCTCGTCATGAGCAGGCAGAAAATCATCTTTGTGCTTATGACGCACAACTGCAAACTATACTAAAAAAGGAAGTTTCACAATCTCGAACGTGATCTTGAAGAAACAATCAACATTAAAATATTGGGTCTACCTGAGAAATCATAGAGTACCAATATAGTAACATAGTAGATGACTGCAGAAAAAGACCTGTACGGTCCATCCAGTCTGCCCAACAAGATACTCATATGTGCTACTTTTTGTGTATACCTTACCTTGATTTGTATCAGCCATTTTTAGAGCACAGACCATAGAAGTCTACCCAGCACTAGCCCCGCCTTCCACCACCGGCTCTGCCACCCATCTCGGTTAAGCTTCTGAGGATCCCTTCACTAAATCCATTTATTTATTTATTAGGATTTATTTACCGCCTTTTTGAAGAAATTCACTCAAGGCGGTGTACAATAAGAATAGATCAAAAATGAGCAGGAGGCAATTAGAGCAGTAAAAATATTCGAACAATACAAAGTATGGCATGGTATACTACTTGCAATGACAACACAATATGTACTAGAACATTATAATTGGTAGTGAAGAGTAAGGCAAAGTTGTAATATATAGATGAGTAAGAAAGTAGGAAGAATTAGAAAGTAAGGTGATTGATTTGAAGAAAGTTGCACGTGAGGTCAGAGAGATGGTTAATTATTATCTCAGCTAGGGTAGGAGTGGATAAACATGTCCCGCTGCAGTATGTGCAGCCCGAGTCAATCCTTGTGTGTGTGAGTGAGACTAACAAATTAGTTACTTCTTCCATTAAAGGCTTAGTTGAAGAGCCAAGCTTTCACCTGCTTCCTGAAGTAGAGGTAGTCTTGTGTTAAGCGGAGCCTTTCAGGCAATGCATTCCAGAGTGTGGGGGCTACTCCGGAGAAGGCTCGCTTGCAGGTATCACATCATGTAATGTCTTTTGGAGAGGGTGTAGTTAGTGAAAGTCCTTGAGAGGACCTTAGTGTCCTTGGCGGTGTATGGCGGATCATCCTGTTCTTCAGATACTCTGGGCCATTTCCATTTAGGTCCATGTTGGCTTTGTCTCATAAAATCCATGTTTTTTAATATGTTCTGTAATTTTGTTCTTTATAATAGTCTCTACCATTTTGCCCGGCACCGATATCAGGCTCAACAGTCATAGATTGGTGAGGCAAGATTTCCGTTTACTAAATCCGTGTTGGTTTTGTCTTATTAATCCATGCTTTTGAATGTGCTCTGTAATTTTGTTCTTTATAATAGTCTCTACCATTTTACCCGGCACAGACGTCAGGCTCGCTGGTCTGTAATTTCCCGGATCACCTCTAGAACCTTTTTAAAAAATCGGCGTTACTTTGGTCACCGTCCAATCTTCCAGTGCCATGCTTGATTTTAAAGATAAATAACATATTACTAACAATAGTTCTGCAAGTTCATTTTTCAATTCTCTTATACTCTGGGATGAATACCATCTGGTCCAGGTGATTTGCTACTCTTCAGTTTGTCAAAGTGCGCCATTACATCTTCCAGGTTTGTAGAGATTTCATTCAGTTTTTTTGACTTGTCAGCTTTAAATACCGTTTCTGGCACTGGTATCTCTCCCAAATCTTCCTCGGTGAAGGCCGAAGCAAAGAATTAATTTAATCTCTGCTATGGCTTTGTTTTCTCTGAGTGTCCATTTGACCCCTCTGTCATCTAGCAGTCCAACTGATTCTTTTGCAGGCTTCTTGCTTCTAATATACCTAAAAAAGTTTTTGTTATGTGTTTTTGCCTCCATTGCAATTTTTTTTCATAGTCTCTCTTTGCCTTTCTTATCAGCGCTTTGCATTTGACTTGCCATTCCTTATGCTGTTTCTTATTATTTTCAGTCGGATCCTTCTTCCATTTTCTGAAGGATTTTCTTTTAGCTCTGATAGTTTCTTTCACCTCATTTTTTTTAACCATTCCGGCTGTCATTTGGCCTTCCTTCCTACTTTTTTTAATACGTGGAATATAACTGGCCTGGGCTTCCAGGATGGTATTTTTGAACAGCATCCATGCCTGATGTAAATTTTTGACCTTCACAGCTGCTCCTCTAAGTTTTTTTTTTCACCGTTCTCATTTTATCATAGTCTCGTTTTTGAAAGTTAAATGCTAATATATTGGATTTCCTGTATGTAGTTACTCCAGAGCTGATATCAAATCTGATCATATCATTGTGTGTGGAGTGAAGACATTTTTGAATGCTTGTGAGATCTAAATGGCAAGGATGATGATGTGAGAGTAAAAGGAGGAGTGGCCTAGTGGTTAGGGTGGTGGACCTTGGTCCTGGGGAGCTGAGGAACTGAGTTCAATTCCCGGCACAGGCAGCTCCTTGTGACTCTGGGCAAGTCACTTAACCCTTCATTGCCTGCCGCATTGAGCCTGCCATGAGTGGGAAAGCACGGGGTACAAATGTAACAAAAATAAAATAAATAAAAATCAGAGTAATAGTAGACCGATGTTTCCATGATCTTGTTTGAGGGTTGCTAATGGGCTTTAAAAGATATTAAACAGAGGGGGTGGGTGAGAGGGGGTAGGCTTGGGGTTAACTATGAGATGAGTACCGCTGACAACTGATATTATGGAAACTGTTTTATTCTTTAAGGGTGTTGATATCATTAATAAAGCTGTAAGACTCATATAAGAGGCGGTGATACTAGATGAAGGGTTATAAGAAACAAGGCCCTTTGCAGTAGGTCGTGTCATTAAGCTACTGCCTCGTAAGAAAGGATGTTGGTGGTTCTGATGAGACTTTCTTAATATCAAATACCCTGAACAGCATATCATACATGTTGTTGCATTCTACAAAGATGGTTCTCGTTAATAAACTTAAGGGAGGAAGTGGGTAAGGGGAGGGAGGTAGGAGGGGGGGATAAAACATTAACACTTATATGGTGACTTGAGTTATAACATTGATTATTTGTATTGGTCTCCTTTCATTGCATAATCTGTACAAGTTCGGTTGTTCTTAATAAAAAAGATTTAAACATAAAAGATATTAAACAGGAGTGGGGCTAGAACCGGAGCCCTGGTGGTGGTACCTTGCGCATGTGCTCATAAGTGCCCTCTTCAGTCTGCGCTTTTGTCTTACTAGGTTCTGTCCTGTCAGGGTGTTGACCACCTGCTTCTGCTGCCCTCCTGGGTGAGGCGCAGTCTGGACTGGTGAGACACTCCCAGTCATCATCTTCAAGGGGTTCCTTTTGGATCCACTGGATTAGTTTTGCTTACCACTGATGTGAGTCTCCTCAACTGGGAAGACTGAATGGCGCAGGGATTTTGGTCCCTACTGGGATCCTATTGCTCTGTCAACCGTCTGAACAGTCAGATTGGTTCTGGTGGAGTTCTTTCCCCTGGTTCAGGGAAAGGCAGTCCAGATGATAGCAGACAACTTCACAGCAGTGGCCTATATCAACAAATAGGACGGTGGCCCTAGAGTCTGATGCTCTCTGTTGCTGGGCATTGGTGCATTTGCTGACCTTGCTGGCAGTCCACATCACCGGCATTTCAGGCAGACTTCTTTAGTTAGTCTGTCCTGGATCCAAGGAAGTGGGAGCTGGGGCGGGCAGCCTTTCAACTCCTTTTAGACCGGCAGGGGGCAGCCAGTTTTCAACCTCAGGGCCTCGAGCAGCAATACCAGTGTATTTTTTCAGCTGCCAGAGGGAAGTGGCCTTGCGAGATTGATACCCTGGTTCTGCCATGGCCTAGGGAGAGAAGCCCTTGTGTCTTCCTTCCATGGCCTCTAATAGGCCGGGTACTGCACAGGATTGCACGTCATCCCTTTCTAATGTTTCTGGTGGCCCTGGATTGGCCTTGCAGACCATGGTACATGGACTTAGTTCATCTGTTGGGTGAGTGGTCCACCTCCTGTTCCCAGGGGTTGCAGATTGCTTAGGCAAGATCTAATGGAGATGAAAGATCAGGATTCCTTCTGGTTTATGGTTTGGCCCTTGAAAGGATTTGCCTACCTAAGAGAGGGTTCTCGCCCATGGTGATTGCCACCTTGCTTAAGGCACGCATGTCTTCCACTTCCTTGGCATATGCTCACTTTCCTCTTGGAAGGCACAGACTCCTGAAGTTCTTGAGTCTCTGCAGCAAGGGTTTGATCAGGGATTGGGACTGAATTTGCTTAAGTTTCAGTTAGTTTATCTCTCTTATTTCCAAGTTAAAATCCTGGGCCTTTTCCTTACCGCTTATGGGGATATCACTTGCTTTTTGAAGGGGAGCACTTGTTTGTGTCCTCCTGGTCGTCTCTCTCTTCCCTCCTGGGATTTATAGTTAGTGGCAAATATTCTTATATGTCCACCTCTTGAGCCTCTGAATCAGCCTCTAAGACCTTCCTGTTGGTGATTGTGTCAGCTAGCAAGGTTTTAGAGCTTCAGGCTTTGTCTTATCAGGATCCCTATCTCCTCATCTCAGAGGATTCAGTTTACATCCACACTGTTCCTTCCTCCAAAGGTGATCTCCCCCTTTCATGTAAATCCACCTTCATGGATTTGGGGAGAGTCGAAACCTACTGCTAGGCGGCTTCAGAAGCTTGACATCCACAGAGTTTCACTTAGGTACTTGTGGGAGATGGATGAGTTTCACCTCTCAGATCATTCTCTTGCTGTTTTCCATGGCTCTAGGTAAGGCCAAATGGCATCTAAAGTTTCCATTGGATCAAGGCAACTCTTGAGGGTACAAGCAACTACCTGGGCAGAGGCCCAGGCAGTTTTTCTGGAGAATATCTGTCAGGTGGTAGCATGGTTGTTGCTCCATTACAAATTGGATGTATTAGCTGGATCCCTTTTGGACTTTGGCAGGGCCATCATTCGGTGGGGGGGGGGCTTGTATTGTCCCACCCTGTGAGTCTACTTAGGTACAACCTGCTTGGAAAGAATGGTACGACCAGATGCTAAGGAAGGTAAAATTTAGTCATACCTGTTAATTTCCTTTCCTTGAGTCAGGGTGTACCATCCTTGTGTCCTCCCTTGGAAGACTGCAGCTACCGGAACTCTTGGGATTTTGTGTCTTTCTCTCTAGTGCTGTTGAAATGAAAAGTACATAAATAATATAAAGTACAAATGGAAGTAAAGCTGCAGTAGTTGAATGGGACATGGGTATGCATTTTGAGACATTCTGCTGCATTGGCAGGGGACCTACTGGAACTTTCCACTGAACACCAGCAGATTATACCAGTGATGTCACTGGAAAAGATCAGTTTCTCTACCTCCCTCTACTGGCAGGATGGGATAACAGCTACTTGTTAAGAATGGTACAGCCTGACTAAAGGAAAGGAAATTAACAGTTGTGACTAAATCTCACCATTTAATTAATTATTGGGCTTAAGTCTGAGGTCCTTTTTTTGTCCTCTTATATTTAGGAGCCCTGAAATTATAATGTATTTGGTTCCTCTTTTTTTTTTTCTTTTTTTCTTTTTTTTTAGCAAAGCTTTTGCATGGTTGCATTATAAAGCTTTTAAATGATAGATGAAATGTTTTAGATGAAATGTTTCCTTGTGTAAGAGTTCTTGAAAAACATCTGCTTTTTGTGGCTTTCATCCCCTACAAACACAGTGTGATACCCGATTACGGCCATATTTTCATGATGATATGACTTGTCACCAAACACAGGTAAGGCAGTAAGTAGAACCACTGAAAAGAATTCTAGGAAATTACAATTATTCACAGATAACAGGATTTCACAAGAAAATAAACAGGAAAATGCTTTTTGAAACATTGAGAGAGCAGATTCAAATATTTTAGAAATGTCTTGATGCCTACAATTGAAGGAGGACATTAAAGGTTAATTCTGTACAGGTCACCTAAGAGTGAATTCTATAACATCCGTTTCTGTATTTATGTGCTTTAGATGCCACCCCTTATTCCATGTCTAAGGTTGGTGTAAATGCTCGCACCTAAGTGCTGTCAATTTCACATGTAAGACCTGGTCACACCCCTAAACCACCCCTTGCAGATTACAAGCTAAAGGATTTATGTGCTAACATTACAGAATTATGACTAAGTGCTGTTATGCACACAACTGCAAATTAGTGCCCCAATTATGGGTGGTTATTTCCAATTAGTGCCTAATTTATCAATTAAGTTACGTGCATAACTGGCACTATTCTATAACCACTGTAGAGTGTAATATGTGTTACTAATGGATTCCCTTGAAATCAAAAACACAAAGAAATACCAAAAAAAGGAGAAAAGACCACAACAGACCCAGATGCTCAAGTGAACTTGTCACTAGTGTACTCCCAGCACTCAACGGGCTATTATGTCATCATTGGCCAACGCCAGTGACAAGTTCACGTGAGCACCTGGATCTGTTGAGGTCTTTTCTTTCTTTTTTTGTGTGTTTTTGATGTCAAGGGAATCCATTAGCAACGTATATTACACTCTACAGTGGTTTGCTTGAAGAAATTTTGAAGTTCTGTAGATGTTTTTTGGTTTTGAACTATTCTATAACCCACAAGAAAAATGTGCGCACAAGATTATAGAATGAGATGGTAAATGGACTGACTGTTATGCATTTATTTTAACTGGAACAGATAAGCACAATGGAGCATGAATGTTCAGTGAAGGAGCAATCCTTTGAGGTGCGAGTAGCAGAATTGGAAGAGAGCAGTCGTAACTCCACTAATGAACTGAGACGCCTACTAGTGGCTCAACAGAAGGCAACCAGCAGATGGAAAGAAGAGACAAAGAAGCTTACGGAAAATGCTGAGACCCGGCTCAAGAATCTGAGGTCTGTTTCTTTGGCACAAATTTGGCTTTCTCTATGACCGTGGTCACTGTTGTGGTACTATTATGTGAAACCAAGGAAACCAATATGCAGGCAGTCCCTCAGAAGCATTATCTTCTAGAAGACTGACAGAACAACCTCAGAAATGAGGGCTTCTGTCAGTGCTGTCAAATGAGAGGGGGAAAAGTGGATTTTACAGAAGCACTTCAGCCTTGGTGGTTCGTAAGTTCAGGGACTTGAAATGCTCAGTAGGAGCATTTAACAGTAAAAAGGAATGCATTATAATGTTATTTTTGTTTTGAAGTAATGTGTTTGAGGTGGGAGATGAAAGAAGTTTCCCAGCTGCTTTCTAACATCTGGCTCAGTCTAAAGGTCCATTTGCTATTAGGCAGCTTAGGCAATATATATATATATTTATTTATTTATTTATTTATTGCATTTGTAGCCCACATTTTCCCACCTCTTTGCAGGCTCAATGTGGCTTACAATACATCATGAATGGTGAAGATGTATAAGAAATAAATATTTAGTATTACATAGGATTTTGGGTAACATGATAATGATACAGTATGATATTAGTATAACAAGCAAATATTCAAGGCAGTGCTGGATATATGTGAAGGAGTTCACATTTGTTGGTCTTTGTAGTATGCCTAGTTAAAGAGATGGGTCTTCAATAGTTTGCGGAAGTCAATTAGTTCATAGATCGATTTTAAGTTGCGCGGCAGCGAGTTCCAGAATTGTGTGCTCAAGTAGGAAAAGGTTGACGCGTGCATTAGTTTGTATTTTAGACCTTTGCAGTTGGGGAAATGAAGATTGAGGAATGTGCGGGATGATTTTTTAGCATTCCTGGATGGTAATTCTATCAGGTCTAGCATGTAGGCTGGGGCATCTCTGTGAATGATTTTGTGGACTAGGGTACAGATTTTGAACGTGATGCGTTCTTTGAGAGGGAGCCAGTGCAACTTTTCTCATAGTGGTTTACCACTCTCATATTTTGATTTGCCGAATATGAGTCTAGCTGCCGTATTCTGGGCTGTGTGAAGTTTCTTGATTATTTGTTCTTTGCAGCCAGCATAAAGTGCGTTGCAGTAGTCTAAGTGGCTGAGTACCATTGATTGTACCAGGCCTCGAAAGACAGTCCTTGAGAAGAAAGGGCTTACTCTTTTTAATTTCCATATTGAGTGGAACATCTTCTTGGTTGCCTAGAGTGCTGCAATGTTAAGGCTACACTAAAAGCTTCAGTAGTCATGAACATACAAGGCTGTGTGCCATGACTGTAGTGGCCACTAGGGATGGGCAACCAGAACATTTTTGTAGTGGTTTTTTTCTGTTTTGTTTTTTTGTTTTGTTTGTGTGTTTTGAAACAAATGTCGTTAATAGTGCGAACTATTTGCACATAGGGGTAGTTTCAATAAATAGCAAAGTTAGGTGCCTGGGTGATGCGCACTAAGTAAGTATTCTGTACAGGGCCTTCTGCACAAAACCACTTTCATAGAATACTAGGTAAGCGCACATTTCACACCTAACTTTGGTCGTGAGCACGTACGTCTGCCAAAATCCAGTGTAAATGCTCATGCCCAACTAATGGCGGTTAGGTGTGGAAATCCAGGTATTCTAGAACATTGCGCCTAAATTCCGGGAATGCCCCACCCCGCCCATTCCCCTTCCATGGCCACACTCCCTTTTACGTTGTGCAATATGAAATTTAGGGGTGCATGCTATTGAATAGGGCAGATCTGCGCATAACTCCTAATTATTGCTAGTGAAGTACTTGTTAAAACGCCAATAATTCTTTAGAGTGGAGGAGTGCCTAGTGGTTAGGGTGGTGGACTTTGGTCCTGAGGAACTGAGTTCGATTCCCACTTCAGGCATATCAGCTCCTTGTGACTCTGGGCAAGTCACTTAACCCTCCATTGCCCCATGTAAGCCGCATTGAGCCTGCCATGAGTGGGAAAGCATGGGGTACAAATGTAACAAAAATTAAATAGATACTATTGGAGATTCTACATGGAATGTTGCTACTATTGGAGATTCTACATGGAATGTTCCTATTCCACTAGCAACATTCCATGTAGAAGGCTGCGCAGGCTTCTGTTTCTGAGAGTCTGACGTCCTGCACTTATGTGCAGGACGTCAGACTCACAGAAGCAGAAGCCTGCGCGGCCACATTGGTGATCTGCAAGGGCCGACTTCTACATGGAATGTTGGAATAGCAACATTCCATGTAGAATCTCAAATAGTAGCAACTGTGGAGGAGTGGCCTAGTGGTTAGGGTGGTGGACTTTGGTCCTGAGGAACTGAGTTGGATTCCCGGCACAGGCAACTCCTTGTGACTCTGGGCAAGTCACTTAACCCTCCATTGCCCCATATAAGCCGCATTGAGCCTGCCATGAGTGGGAAAGCGCAGGGTACAAATGTAACAAAAATAAATAAAATTAGTTTATGCACAGATTTGTGATCTGCACCCAAACTTGCACCCCCAAGTATCCAGTGGACAGTTTGTACTTTTCTTTAAGAGTGCTCACTATCTGTTCATAGTGTTGTTATTTAGGGAAGTTTTGTTGTTGAGTGTGTATTACTGAACGTTTGTATCTTTTTGTACTGTATCTCAGGTTAAATCGCACCTCACTTAGAAAATGTAATTGGTGGAAAATAAATAAAATTGTCCTCACACACACGTATCATGAAAGGCCAGAACTAGATATATGGTTTTGGGCCTGGGGCAAGAAATTAAATGAAGACATGAGTGAAGCAGAAACAAAAGATCTGGGTTAAGTAGGATTTATATAGTAATACAGTTAGCATAAGCATTAGATTTAATAAGCTGTTTTGGTCTCTCTTGGTCAACAGAAGTGAGCTGAATCAACAGAAGCATCATTCCCAGGAGCTTTCTTCTCAGCTGGAGACTGCAAATGAAAAGGTAGTTGAGGTAAGTTAATGGCCCTCCTGGGAGCTCCCTTCCACAGTGGCTTGATACACTTACAAATGGAAGTAAATGAGTGTCTTCTTTCTCAGTGGATTAGATTTCTGCTTGGAAACCCTACTACTACTAGAGAAAAATATATAAGTAGTTTAATTTTTCATTTTATGTAATTAGTCAGACTTTTAAGCCATTTTCCCAAAGATCTCATAGAGATATGTACAACTTTCAGTATAAACGCAAATCCATTCCAATAAACTTTGTTAGAAGGAGCTATATGAACTACCAGATATGGCATAAAGGGCTTAATTTATTTTTTTATTTTTGTTACATTTGTACCCCGCGCTTTCCCACTCATGGCAGGCTCAATGTGGCAGGCAATGGAGGGTTAAGTGACTTGCCCAGAGTCACAAGGAGCTGCCTGTGCCTGAAGTGGGAATCCAACTCAGTTCCTCAGGAACAAAGTCCACCACCCTAACCACTAGGCCACTCCTCCACTGTTGCTACTATTTGAGATTCTACATGGAATGTTGCTATTCCACGAGCAACATTCCATGTAGAAGTCGGTCCTTGCAGATCACCAATGTGGCCGCGCAGACTTCTGCTTCTGTGAGTCTGATGTCCTGCACGTACGTGCAGGACGTCAGACTCACAGAAACAGAAGCCTGCGCAGCCTTCTACATGGAATGTTGCTAGTGGAATAGCAACATTCCATGTAGAATCTCCAATAGTAGCAACATTCCATGTAGAACCTCCAATAGTAGCAACATTCCATGTAGAATCTCCAATAGTATATATTTTATTTTTGTTACATTTGTACCCTGCGCTTTCCCACTCATGGCAGGCTCAATGCACCTTACATGGGGCAATGGAGGGTTAAGTGACTTGCCCAGAGTCACAAGGAGCTGCCTGTGCCTGAAGTGGGAATTGAACTCAGTTCCTCAGGACCAAAGTCCACCACCGGCCCTTGCAGATCACCAATGTGGCCGCGCAGGCTTCTGCTTCTGTGGGTCTGACGTCCTGCACGTACATGCAGGACGTCAGACTCACAGAAACAGAAGCCTGCGCAGCCTTCTACATGTAATGTTGCTAGTGGAATAGCAACATTCCATGTAGAATCTCCAATAGTATATATTTTATTTTTGTTACATTTGTACCCTGCGCTTTCCCACTCATGGCAGGCTCAATGCACCTTACATGGGGCAATGGAGGGTTAAGTGACTTGCCCAGAGTCACAAGGAGCTGCCTGTGCCTGAAGTGGGAATCGAACTCAGTTCCTCAGGACCAAAGTCCACCACCCTAACCACTAGGCCACTCCTCCACTCCAATTTTATAACAGAGAGCCTATGTAGAGCATCAGAAAAGGTGCCTATTTTATATAGTCATCAAAAAAAAAAAAAGAATTCCAGCCCTTAAAGCAGAGCTAATACAACACTCTGTAACCTTGATGTTTTATAAATGCAACATAGGAACCTAAGTTCTGTTATTAAAAAGCCTCTCACAATTTGCCTAAGAACACACAAATGCTCATGCACAAGTTTAATCCTGCTTCAAAGAAGGTATAAATACGGACATGCTCTTTATCCGCCCGATATTTAAAACCATTTAACCAGCCTGGAATGGCTTCCTTGCCGGTTAAATAACAACCAGCTATCAAGCAATATTCAGCGGGAGATAGCCGGTTATCTCCCGCTCAATGTTGCTGGTTAGCGCTTAGCGAGTAGTCGGTTATATCGCGCAATATAACCAGCTACCCGCCAATATTCAGCACATCGCTGGCTAAGGTTGGCGGCCAAATTAGGCCACCAAAATAGCTGGAATATCTTTGGTCAGTTTAAACTTAACCAGCCAGCGCTGAATATTGGCTGGTTAAATTTAAACAAGCCTAAAAAGACCCAGATATTCAATGCCCAGCTACCTCCCGTGGTCTGAATATTGGCCCCTGTGTGTTTACCCACATATACATAACAAGCCTATTTCTGCTGTGTCCGCAGGAATGCCTGTGCTCAGTGCACATATAAGTGTATGTGATCTTGACAGTATGTATGTTTGGACACACAGTATTGCGTTCAAAATGTGCACCCTGGTCCATAAAATCGTGCATGGTGAAGCCCCGATCTACATGTCAGACCTCATAGACCTGCCAACTAGGAACACAAACAGATCAGCACGTACATTCATGAATCTCCATTATCCCAGCTGCAAAGGACTTAAATATAAATCCGCATATGCATCCAGCTTCTCCTACATAGTCACGCAACTATGGAACAAACTACCGAAGGCCATAAAAACAATGCACGACCTAACAATCTGCCATAAACTACTGAAAACTGATCTATTCAAGAGGGCATACCACAACACTCCATCCTAACCGCAGACTTTTCATGAACTAGACAAACTGTACCCTACACCTGACTGATAACCCAATGACTACTAATGAAAACCACGCACTACCACTCTATTTCTCATGTCAGAAAGGAACTTGCTATAGTTGAATATCTAACTTATGCTATGATTTACTCAATCATTCAGGAACCTCTAGGCAATACCATACTGTACTATACTTTACCATGTATGCACCTTAATGTAAAATCATTTGTAATTCTCTACCCAGAAATGGCGATCGCCATTACGGCATAATGTAAGCCACATTGAGCCTGCAAATTGGTGGGAAAATGTGGGATACAAATGCTACAAATAAATAAAATATTTTAAAATCCTTTCTGTGTGTAAAACTGTCATTACGTGTTGAAAAATTTTCACCTAATAGATCAAAATAATACACATCAACATAACGTTCAAAGGCATTTTTTCTATTTAGCGGGCTTTCAAGCTCCAGTACATATATAAGTGGTTAATGTAAAATAACTATCCCATCTTTGCACTGCTCACAAAGAAAAAACACCCTAGAAAGACTTACATTTACCTCATAAAATTCAGTAAGCTCTTGGTTTAATCTAGGCGGAATGTAAGACTCAGTCCATAAATCACAAAAGCATAATAAGAAAAGTGAATATTTTAAAAATCAAAGTTAGTAGCTATCCTATTTATATTATAAGCTGCTGTAGTCAACCCATAATCAAATCAGACAGATGAAATATTTTTATGCAGAGGCAGTCTCACATAACAAAAAGAGCAGTGAGATTCTGAATGATTTGTAATCTTTTAATTTGTCATCTTTGTAATAGTATATAAAGAGAACTGCAATAAACAAATCTGACTATGAACGATGCCTATTTCACAGTGGAGAAGTAGCCTAATGTAACATAGTAGATGGCGGCAGATAAAGACCAGTATGGTCCATCCAGTCTGCCCAACAAGATAAACTCATTCCATATGGTATGAAGTGATTTATCATATGTATACCCGATCTTGACTTAACCTTGCCTTTTTTTTTAGAACATAGACCGTAGAAGTCTGCCCGGCACGGTCCTTGTTCTAAAATTTTTGAAGTTGTGGTCATATCCCCTGAAAAGCTCCACTGCAGCCCATCCAAATCTATTCAGCCTCGATCAGGGCACAGACCAGAAGTCTGCCCAGCACTGGCTTTCCTACCTAATCTCCCCTAAGCTTCTCTGGATCCGATCCTTCTAAACAGGATTCCTTTGGTTTTTTTCCCACACATATTTGAATTCCGTTATTAGTTTTCATCTCTACCACCTCCCATGGGAGGACATTCCAGGTCTCTACCAACCTCTCAGTGAAAAAAATACTTCTTGACATTATTCGGCCCCCTTTCAACTTAGATGGCAACTCTGGCTGTAAAAACTAAGGCCGGTGCTGAGCTGGCTTGTGTACGGTCTGTGCTTCACACCCAGCAACACAACATAACAAATGATCGTGCTGGACAATATACAGTCTTCATCCCTTCCATCCTCATGGTGCCTGATACACACCTACTTCATTTTGACCACAATATAACCTGTATTTGTTATCAACCGACTGGCGAACGCCTTTACGGTACTATGTAAGCCACATGGAGCCTGCAAATAGGTGGGAAAATGTGGGGTACAAATGTAACAAATAACTGTAGTAATTCAGTTTAGGATGGGCTGGGAGAGGGCTTCGATGGAGACTCCAGTAATTTGGGAACGTGAGGACAGTGCCGGGCAGATTTTTACGGTCTGTGTCCCACAAATGGTGGGTCAGATTCGGATAGGCTGGAGTGGGGTTTGACGGCAACTCCAGTAGTTAGAACATAAGGACAAAGCTGAGTGGACCTCTACGGTCTATGTCCCAGAAACACCAAAGAAAGACCATGATCAAGTATATAATCTCACATTCATTGTTGTTTTAATCTTGATTGATAATGAATGTGACTGTTGGGCAGACAGGATGGATCGTTCAGATCTTTATCTGCCATCACTTACTACGTAACTATGTAAGTATATATGGCAAATGTATTTTTTGTTTACTTTTAAACATCTATTGCTGAAAGCACTTACAAAATATATTACCTGTTAACAAAATGTTACATGCATAATGAGGTCTTTCATTTCAACAGTATGAAAATCTAATGACAGAGTATCAGGAGAAAACCAGCAGACTTCAAAGGCGTCTAGACCAGGCAGAACGGAGAGCAGCGTCAGCATTCCATCAGGTATAGCAACCTCATGAAAGCCATAGCAGGAATATAACATTTACACAATCAGCATTGCAAAATATTTAGATTATGTTCCAAGTTGGCCAAAGTTAATTATTAAATTCCTTGTAGTGTAGTGACTGGGGGAGGGAAGGCACTCCAGTTGTACAATAGTAACACTCAGTGCCTGGATTTAGAGCCTATGATTTCAGGCGTCCAGAAGGAATTTCTGTGCTTGGCACCTGGCCAAGGAACTGTATTCCACATTGACCAAACTAGCTGAGTTTGGAGGAGATACAAAATAAATAAAAGAATTACTGGGTAGTTGTGAATGAAGGTTTATGGTGCTGAATACTATACCCAGTTCTACTTGAACTGAAAGTCCAAAGGAGCAGGAGGAAAATGCTTGCCTAATGGATCCTCAGGAGCTTAACCGAGATTGGATGGCGGGGCTGGAGGTTGGGAGGCGGGGATAGTGCTGGGCAGACTTATACGGTCTGTGCCAGAGCCGGTGGTGGGAGGCAGGACTGGTGGTTGGGAGGCAGGGATAGTGCTGGGCAGACTTATACGGTCTGTGCCAGAGCCGGTGGTGGAAGGCAAGGATAGTGCTGGGCAGACTTATACGGTCTGTGCCAGAGCCAGTGGTGGGAGGCGGGACTGGAGGTTGGGAGGCAGGGATAGTGCTGGGCAGACTTATACGGTCTGTGCCAGAGCCGGTGGTGGGAGGCGGGGATAGTGCTGGGCAGACTTATACGGTCTATGCCAGAGCCGGTGGTGGGAGACAGGGATAGTGCTGGGCAGACTTATACGGTCTGTGCCAGAGCCAGTGGTGGGAGGCGGGACTGGAGGTTGGGAGGCAGGGATAGTGCTGGGCAGACTTATACGGTCTGTGCCAGAGCCGGTGGTGGGAGGCAGGGATAGTGCTGGGCAGACTTATACGGTCTGTGCCAGAGCCAGTGGTGGGAGGCGGGACTGGAGGTTGGGAGGCAGGGATAGTGCTGGGCAGACTTATACGGTCTGTGCCAGAGCCGGTGGTTGGGAGGCGGGGATAGTGCTGGGCAGACTTATACGGTCTGTGCCAGAGCCAGTGGTGGGAGGCGGGACTGGAGGTTGGGAGGCAGGGATAGTGCTGGGCAGACTTATACGGTCTGTGCCAGAGCCGGTGGTTGGGAGGTGGGGCTGGTGGTTGGGAGGCGGGGATAGTGCTGGGCAGACTTATACGGTCTGTGCCAGAGCCGGTGGTGGGAGGCAGGGATAGTGCTGGGCAGACTTATACAGTCTTGCCCTGAAGAGCAGGTACAAATCAAAGTAGGGTATACACAAAAGTAGCACATATGAGTTGTCTTGTTGGGCAGACTGGATGGACCGTGCAGGTCTTTTTTTCTTCCGTCATCTACTATGTTACTATGTAATAGAAAATTTAGAAAACTGACACCAAAAGAACTTAGTTCTACAAACAAATGTGCATGTATATATGACATTATAAACTCTTTCACAAAATAAGTTGACAATAATTCTTTAACACCTTAATATATAAATGAAGTGCAATCAGAAAAAAATATTGAAAAGAGAAAAGCCTCTGTTCCCGCTCCTCTACCCAGTTTTTAATTTGTAAAGGGTGATGAAATCACTGGCGGATTTAAACTCCTTATTGTCATTAAAAAAAAACCCTTTTCAGAAAAAATCACTAAAACCTCATTTATTTTCAATTCCAGGGCACCAAAACATAGTGGTTCCAAAAAGAAAAAATACAAAAAAAAAGCAAACAGCTTTAGTACAATAGTGCTTTTCAACTTGTAGACATTCATTCACATCGACTGTGGCCAAAGTTTCGCCAAAAACGCTGTATCAAGATGTGACCAGAAAAAGTAACGTCCTATGGGACGCCAAGAAGTAGGTGCATTCAAAGGAAAAAGGATTCCAAAGAAGAAAGCAGGAAGTATAAGAACATAAGCGTTGCCATATTGGGACAGAATGAAGATCCATCAAACCCAGTATCGTGTTTCCAACAGTGGCCAATCCAGGTCACAAGTACCTGGCAAGATCCCAGAACAGTAAAGCAGATATTATGCTGTTTATCCTAGAAATAAGCAGTGGATTTTCCCACGTCCATCTTAATAATGGCTCATGGACTTTTCTTTTAAGAAAATATCCAAACCTTTTTTAAATCCTGCTAAGCTAACTACTTTTATCACATTCTCTGGCAATGAATTCCAGAGTTTAATTACATATTGAGTGAAGAAATATTTCCTCTGGTTTATTTTAAATTTACTACTTAGTAGCTTCATTGTGTGCCACCTAGTCCTAGTATTTTTGGAAAGAGTAAACAAGCAATTCACGTCTACCCGTTCCACTCCACTCAGTATTTTTGTGCAGCGCTGCGTATGCCTTGTAGCGCTATAGAAATGCTGAATAGTAGTAGTATTTTATAGACCTCTATCATATGTCCCCTCAGCGATCTGTTCTCCAAGCTGAAGAGCCCTAGCCTCTGTAGTCTTTTCTCTTAGGGAAATCATCCCATCCCCTTTATCATTTTCATTGCCCTTCTCTGTACCTTTTCTAATTCTGCTATATGTTTTTTTTGAGACACGGTGACCAGATTTGCACACAGGTTTTGAAGTGTGATTGCACCATAGAGAGATATTAAAGTATTATTGTAATCTAATTTTTTTTTACATTCCTTTCCTAATAATTCCTAACATTCTATTTGCTTTCTCTATTCCTTTCCCAATAATTCCTTAAAATTCTGTTTGCTTTTCTTTCTGCTGCTGCACACTAACCAATGATTCTAACTTATTATCTACGATGACATTGGCATCTTTTTCCTGATGGTGACTCATGTGAAACCTAGTATCGTATAGATATAATTTAGGTTGTTCTTCTCTATGTGCGAAACCAAAAAGTAACCAAACAACAAAGTCCCATGGGACAAATAGAGGTATGCAGGGAAGTGGGAACAGAAGAAGGCTGAACAAACCTCAGGAACAATGGAATTAAAAGTTTATTATTATGGAATGTATAAAAAATGACGTAAAAATCAATGCTCAACAATTCAATATATAACAATCAATACAGAGTAAAATAAATCTGCTAAAAAAAAGTGGTATACGAGTACGTAGTACAATCCTCTGTAGCGGTTCTGCTCCCTGTCCTGGGCCTGATGCACAAAGATTCGCGATGGAGGCAATCTCTACTGTGAATCTAGCACTGACAAATTGCATCGGCATGCTCAAAATAATGATCATGTAAGTTCATGTCATGCTAAAATTGCGGAAAATCTGCTATTCAGTGCACAAATGTCAACTTTCCTCAGGTGCTGACTGAAAAATTGACACTGGAAAAAAAAATGCATTCTCTGGCAAGCCCCTTGCCCCCTAACACGACACCTCAATAACCCCCCTCCACCACCACCACAAACATATCTGTCTTGCAGCACCCACCCCGACACATTCGTTTTCAGGTGCTAAACACACCTGAGAGTGGTTATTTTTGGGAGGGGGCGGGAATTGGTGCGGGGTGCTTAATGACCGCATTTAAATACGACCCGCACTATGGTTTCATCACCAGTACTGAAACCATTAGAGCATTTGGGACATGCTAACACGTATGCCAGTCCAACACTAATCACGTTTGTTGCTGGCATTAGGTTTTGAGCATCGGGGCCCTAGTTCTTATGGCCGCTTTTTGAATCTACTAGAGTTGAGACCAGTGATTCCCAAACCTGTCCTGTGGGAACCCCAGCCAGTCATATTTTCAGGATATCCACAATAAATATTCATGAGATCAATTTGCATACATTGCTTTCTTGGTATGCAAAACTATCGCATGCAAATTCATTGTGGATATCCTGAAAATATGACTAGCTGGAGTGCCCCCAGAACAAGTTTGGGAACCCCTGGTTGAGACTATAGTACCCGCTTCCCGAGGCTCTGAAAGTGAGGATGGTTAATGTTCACATTCGACAGTATCTACCACATAAATAATACGCATTTCAGTTAGAGATCCTATAATATCCTCCTTTTGAAATGCTTGAACTAGGGATACTGCGGTGTTTCAGTGCATATTATATTTGAATTAGGTTTCTTGTGGGATCCAACTGCATAATATAAATGTTTATATAAATATTTTTATTAAAATGTATATAATTGTGTTTGAAAAAAATCATTTTTAATTAAATGTTATTGGGAACTGTTTGTTCACAGTGCTATACTTGAACCAAAGTTCCTGTCATATCTCAGTGTATGATTTGTTTGAATCAGAGCTCTGGTCAGGTCCTAGTACATGTTGCTTCTCAGTAAGGGTACCTGTTCAATCCTGCGTTATACTGCATTTGATCAAGGATTCTTCTGGGATTCTACTATCCTTAGTCCCCATAGCAGCAGGCATGGTGTTCCAGCTACTGTCAGTCAGTCAGGCAGGCAGTTAACAAGATCACAAGACCTTCCCAGCTAGCACTTCTGCTAACCTAGAATAAGATGAATGGGTGCATTAAGCTGTTTGAGAGTCATGTAACTGTCTTTATAGGAACCAATTAAATTAGGAAGTGTAGTGTATTGTCATTTTCAATTGAGACAAGCAGAATGCATTTAATAATCTTATTCTGAAAAAGAGGTTAGCAGTCGAAAATGCAGCTCCCACTGTCTAGAAAACGATGAAGTTCACATGCCTTGATATATCTCGACATTTTGTTGGAAAAAAGACAGCTGCCACTAGACAGGCTTATAATTTTAATGTGGTAGTGCATTTAGCTGGGTTGAGGTTTTTCAAACTTGCTTACACTTATATGGTGTCAAATACACATAACATGTATGTATGTATATGTGTATATTACTACTACTATTAAACATTTCTATAGCGCTACTAGACTTACGCAGCGCTATACAAATTAACACGAAAAGACAGTCCCTGCTCAACAGAGCTTACAATCTAAATTGGACAGACGAACAGACAGCTAGGGGTGGGGAAATTGCAGTGGTAAGGGTGATAAGTGAGGAGTCGAAAGCAGTAGCAAAGAGGTGGGCTTTAAGCCTAGACTTGAAGACAGCCAGAGACTGAGCCTGACGTACTGGCTCAGGGATTCTTTCTCTCTTGAAACGTTTTAACTGGAAGCCTTCAAATATAAAACCGATTTCAAAACAGAAATGAAACATTCTAATAATTCTGTTTCTTTTCATTGTAGCTGAATCAGGTTGCAAACCAGAGGAGAAAAGCAGCTTCCATGCTGGACCTTGAGAATGCGTAGAACTCAGTCCGCCCCATTTAACATCAACTGAACAACTTGGGGAAAACTGTCATCGGTGCACAATCATGGCTACCCTGGCACTTGTATTTGGAATAAGACATATTTAAATTATGGCATTTTCACTGCAGATTAATGGAAAGAGAATGGACGAGAGTAGAATTTCTTAGCAGACCTGAATTTAGAAGTTGTTGTTCCTCCTGGGTACAAGTGGGTGATGTCATCCAATAGAGCCCATTATGGGAAAAGGCTTCCACAGCTTAGAGCAATCTCTAGAAGCTTTTTGAGACTCGACAGCACACGTGCACCATTCCCATACTGTGTTTTTTCATGGAACTTTCTCACATTTTTCCACAGACTCTTACATCCTTCTCATCACAGTATATTCTTGTAAAAATTGTAATTTTATACATAGAAATGTTGTCACATTCATTGGTCTCCATTCCTCGTAGATCTCTTTTGTTCTTGGATACTTACATGCTCATCTGTCTGCTACCCCTTTTTGGTGTTTGGCAGTTCACCCAGGCCTTTTTATCTTAAAATTCAGTCATTTTGTTTTGCTACAGCTTTTTTAGTGGTATGGCCCAGAAAAAGCTATCAGTGACTTCAAAAAGTGTAGGTTGTGGATATTCACAATTTATCCTTGGAGTGCCTGGGACTTGATTACGAATCCCCTAAGTCCTTTGACTATGGAAGAGTGCTTTCTGGCCATGAATAGCAAAAAGGTTCCCTGATTCATCTAAGTCTGATCAGCACTGGTGCCTAATAGTTCAGGAGTAGCACTACCAAATACTGGGAATACATTGGTATCCCTCAACACCAAGCATCGATAAATGCATCAGGATCAATCATCCACTGATGGCGAACTTAGAGGAGGAGGATTTGGTTTCCTCTTCATCAACAACAAGCTACTGATGTCACATGGCGTGGAGGAGTGGCCTAGTGGTTAGAGTGGTGGATTCTGGTCCTGGGGAACTGAGTTTGATTCCCACTTCAGGCACAGGCAGCTTCTTGTGACTCTGGGCAAGTCACTTAACCCTCCATTGCCCCATGTAAGCTGCATTGAGCCTGCCATGAGTGGGAAAGCGCAGGGTACAAATGTAACAAAAATAAAATAGATACTATTGGAGATTCTACATGGAATGTTGCTTCTATTGGAGATTCTAAATGGAATGTTGCTACTATTGAGATTCTCTTGCTACTATTGGAGATTCTACATGGAATGTTGCTATTCCACTAGCAACATTCCATGTAGAAGGCTGCGCAGGCTTCTGTTTCTGTGAGTCTGACGTCCTGCACGTACGTGCAGGACGTCAGACTCACAGAAGCGGAAGCCTGCACGGCCACATTGGTGATCTGCAAGGGCCGACTTCTACATGGAATGTTGCTAGTGGAATAGCAACATTCCATGTAGAATCTCAAATAGTAGCAACAGTGGAGGAGTGGCCTAGTGGTTAGGGTGGTGGACTTTGGTCCTGAGGAACTGAGTTTGATTCCCACTTCAGCTCCTTGTGACTCTAGGCAAGTCACTTAACCCTCCATTGCCCCATGTAAACCGCATTGAGCCTGCCATGAGTGGGAAAGCGCAGGGTACAAATGTAACAAAAAAAAAAATATTAAGTGAAAATGAAACATCTGTTAGAGAGAATATACAATACCAATGTCTACTACTCTCTGAAAATATAACTGTGTATTGTTCTGTGGAAATTATGGTGCAAACAGAATAACTTGAAAATATAATTAAAGTGTAAGAAATCACTCAGCTTGTCATCAAAACGCACACCAGTGCTTCATTAGAGCAGACTAGAGCTGGGAGCTACTTCTGCTTACAACGGTGACTGAGTTCACACATCCCCGTGATTTCTTATGTGAATGTGACAAATATCATAAAACAATAATATAAATGTTGAAGATCTCAACTGATCTATATCCACAAAACAATATAGAATGTGTTGTAATGGTGCCCTAAACATATCAAAACCATAAGTTGCTTATAAGGCGCTATCAATGTTCCAAACACTGGCATTTCTAAACTTGACTGCAGCACTAGGAGCTGCCCTGTTTCGTGTTCATTTGTCAGTCGCTGTATTTACAGTCAAAATATGTTCAGTTTCTATATCGCCATCATAAAAGTCATTTTATTGAGGATCGAGGCTTAATGATTGTTTGCCTGAGATCCCTTCTTAATATACCTAAAAGGATGGTGTAACTAATATGAACACCCAGTACATATTGTAGATCAGAAGCTGAATACATAAACATCAAATGATGGTATTCCATTCAATGGTATACATAGTAACATAGAGGGGCATAATCGAACATCGCCGGCCAAATAGATCGCCGGCGATTTATGTTGGCGCTACAGCTGGCCGGAGCCGTATTATCGAAAAAGATGGCCAGCCATCTTTTTTTTCGATAATACAGTTTAGCCCGGCCAAATGGCATGGAGTTTGCCAGGTTTGTTTTTCAGCGATAATGGAAAGTTATGTTGGCCATCTCAAACCCCGGCCAAATTCAAGGCATTTGGCCGTGGGAGGAGCCAGCATTTTTAGTGCACTGGCCCCCCCTGACATGCCAGGACACCAACCAGCCACCCTAGGGGTCACTGCAGCGGACTTCAGAAAAGCTCCCACATGCATAGTTCCCTTACTTTGGGAGCTGAGCCCCCCCAACCCCCCCCCCCCCAACCCACAAATGTACTGCACCCACTAAAATTGCTCCAGGGACCTGCATACAGCCTCTAGGACTTATTGCTGCTGAATAACTTTGGCACACCAGTTCACACCTGAAGACTAATCTCTCTGAAAAAGTCCTTTCTTGAAATAACCACATTTACTCACAGTTAACTGCAGATCAGAGGTTGTGCCCCACTGGCAAAGAGTCCCGTGGTACTAAGATTAGCAGTAGGTCAGAGCTGGCACAATGGTGTACAATGCCGTCTTTCAGCACCATTCAAGGTAAGAACTACGTTCTCTAACGTGGGTAACACAGGAAAGGGAACTAAAACTGGCTTACAAAAATGGCCACTACCACATGGACTACAACAGGAAACAAAACAGGGCACACTCTGACCCAGTTAGCAGGGGGGAAAAGCACCATGGGAGTAGAGCCCAGTACCCTACACCCACCACAATGCATTGCTAATGTGACTCTGCAGGGCACCTAACAGAAAAGGTGTCACACTCACACGAGAGCCACATCGCAACCAGGGAAAGGCTGTCGGAGGATACAACACATTCTGCTGTCATGGAGGTGGGTACGGCATTTGATGCTGGCATACAGGCTGGCAAAAAAGGTTTTTAGTTTTATTTTTTTAGTTTGGAAGGGGATTGGTGACCACTGGAGGAGTATGGGGAGGTCATACCCCATTCCCTCCAGTGGTAATCTGGTCAGTTGGGGCACCTTTTTGAGGCTTGGTCGTGAAAATAAAAGGACCAAGTAAAGCCGGCGAAATACTGCTTAACGCCGCTTTTTTTTTTTCTATTATTGGCGAAAGCCGGCCATCTGGTAGCCTCGCCCATGCCCACCCATGTCCCGCCTTCGCTAATCTACCGACACGCCCCCTTGAACTTTCACCGGCAAAGCGACGAGAAAGCGGCGATGCTGTCAAAAATGCGCTTTCGATTATACCGATTTCACCGCTTTTAAGAAATCGCCAATCGCCGGCCATCTCCCGATTTGTGTCGGAAGATGGCCAGCGATCACTTTTGATTATAAGCTGGATTAGTAACATAGTAGATGACGGCAGAAAAAGACCTGCATGGTCCTTCCAGTCTGCCCAACAAGATAAACTCATATGTGCTACTTTTTGTGTATACCTTACCTTGATTTTGTACCTGTCCTTTTCAGGGCACAGACCGTGTAAGTCTGCCCAGCACTATCCCCGCCTCCCAACCACCAGCCCCTCCTCCCACCACCGGCTCTGGCACAGACCGTGTAAGTCTGCCCAGCACTATCCCCGCCTCCTGCCACCGGCTCTGCCACTTAATCTCGGCTAAGCTCCTTAGGATCCATTCCTTCTGAACAGGATTCCTTTATGTTTGTCCCACGCGTGTTTGAATTCCGTTACCGTTTTCATTTAATACATGGTATCATTCATGCCCCATGCTGAAGTTAAATTTAAATGAAAAAAAAAAAACAAAATTCCTACCGTTCAGTTAACAGCTGATCCCAATCTCCACCCAACCAAGGTATATGAACCTGCTCAATGATCCACCACTCTAATTGTTCAAAATCATACAATGTTGCACCATAGGCACAGTAACCACCTGATTTTTACATCTACTTTGGTGTTCACATTCCTGATGTTTTGTCCCCATAAATATACCACACAGGGACCGGACTTGAAACACTGAATGTAGTTGAAGAACATGCCAATGTTTATTATACAAAATCTTGGCCACTTGCCAAAGCAAAAAATTTAATACACAAAGATGTTTATCCATAGTCTCTTTAGATATTTTCTATAGCAATAGATCATGATTAGTATATAATGCTCTATGGTATGCTTTTTTTGATGTCAGTAACCGGATATTTCCTATCCAAAAAATCTTAGATACGTGAGACTTGGATCTTATACTGTTCAACAGAAGAACAAATCCAGCATATACATAAAAATTGACTAATGTGTAGGGAATCCTTTAACTTATTCGGATGACAGCTCGAGTAATGAAGATAACTATTTCGTTCTGTAGACTTAGGATATACCAATGTTTGTAACTAATTACCTTTCTTAAGAAGTTCAAAACGTGGTGGATTCCATGTCACAATGTATGTCAAATTGAAGGTTTTCATCCACAGAATTTAACCATCGAATAAACCTTTGTAATGATTGGTGGATGTCCGTATGAAAAAAAATATCAGTGAGCCTCTACCAGTTCTTAATGTATTTTCCACCATGTCGATTTATATACATGTTTTTCTTCAAATGCAGTTACAAACAAATTAGCTACACTGGTAGCCATCACCATACCCATGGCAACTCCATCCATCTGCATGTAAAATTTGTTCTCAAATTTAAAATAATTTTTTGTGAGGACTAACTCTGCTAATTGCATGTGGAACTCAGTAGTTATTCTATCACTCAGTCTGTAAATTTTGATAAATAGTTTGTAAAGCTGCTATTTGGGATATATGCATGTAAAGTGCCTTCACATCAAGAGTGACCAATATATGATCATGACTCATTGTAGTAATAGCTTGTATTTTAACCCAAAAATCAGTGGTATCTTTGTGAGATCGTTGAACTTTCAGTTTAAGAAAGTGATCAATGAATTTTATATAACGGTTCCAGTACAGTACCTCTAAGAGATGCAATAGGGCATCAAGGAGGCTTTTCAACGCTCTAGTGAATCTTAGGAACTAAGTAGAAAATAGGAGTCTTAGATGAGAGCATGCTAGAAACACAGATTCAGCTTTAGTGAGGATGCTATCTTTTAAGGCTTCATTCACAGTTTGGGTAATGATGGCTACTAATTTCTGACTGGGATCTTCTGGTAATATGGAATAATATTTGGAATCACTTAACTGAGATAAAGTTTCATCTTGATATTGATTCTTGGACCAAATGACTGTAGCACCTCCCTTATCTGCCAAATGGATGATATCTAGGTCACCCTGAAGAGTAATCAACACTTTTTTTTTTTTCAAATCAGCTGAAATATTAGGACAAAAATGATGGTGATTTGTTTCTAAAATGTGCAGATCCCTTAATACTAGTTGCTGTAAAGTGGATATACAACTATCCATAGCTCCCGGGGGAACTATCTAGATGGCACTCTGAACAATGAGTTATCCCCTGTTAACTGATTTTGAGTACAGTACAATTTGACTTGTAAATTGCAAATGCGCACTATATCCTTATGAGTGGAGAAAGTATTTGTACAATTAGCAGATCAGTGATATCTCACTGGGAGTACAGAACATTGCTATACAAAAGTACTGCTATATCTGAGACTCCAAAGAATATATAAGCAATCAAATACTTTCATTTATTATTCTCCAAGTATATGTACAATCAATTGCTTATGGGAGTACAGTACCACAGCTACACGTAGGTGTTCTCTGGGTCTGAGTCTCTAATGTTTTATTTAGGGTCTTTTTCGCCCTCAACCCAAATTACCAGCTAAAGCCAATTTGCAGATATAAAAGACTCAGGACTACTTATGAGAAAGCAGTAGGATTACTTGCCAATGCAGATACAATTGATTGGTTTCTCATGAGAGAGCAGCCCTGCTTGCACAAAGGTACTGGCTGTGACTGTCTCTCCATTGAAGTAGGAAGTCCACTCATTTTTATATGTCCATTCAGGATACAGATAATATGATAGTAATTACACCTTATTGGATCTATGCTAATGTCATAGTTAACATTGATTGGCTATGGTAATGAGTTGGTTAGTATTTACTAGAAAAGCTAATAATAGACCAGCTCTTCCCGGAAGACGAAGTCAACTTCCTGAGGAGTTATCTTGTTCTGTTTTTCAACAAAACATCTGTGACCACCATGTTGCTAAACGATGTTACTCTTTTTCCACTTACGCCCTCATTCTGCTGCTGCTACTACTACTACTTCTTATCACTTCTATAGCACTACAAGGCATACGCAGCGCTGTACACCATGAGAATGTCACAACAGCTCAAGAGTTTTACTGTAACTCTAGAGTTCAAATTAGAGTTACAGGCCTGTAAGCTTCTTGTCATTTTTAGATCCTGAACCAAAGTCAAGCCTTGAACCAAAGCTCTTAGGTATGATGATAATATACATCTCCCCCTTTGAAGGTCTCTGAAAGTAAGACCTTCACCAAATATGGGAATTGTTAGTGCTTCTTGCAAGTGACCTAGTCCTGCACCTAGGCGTTTGCTTTCATCTCAAAATCAAATCTTGAACTAGGTCTTTATTACCATAAGCTCAAAAAGGACATGGTTAGTGCTCTGTTTGTAGGCTGTCTTAGGTTGCAGGCATCCTAAAATCCCTAAGCAGGTTGGGATTTCCAGACCTTACTTTACCAGTCATGGTCACAATCATATGAGTACTAAGAGGTGGATAGTAAGTATGAGAGACACTAGTAAGGAGTGTCTGTGTGTTTAAATTGCCAATAATATAACTATAAATAGGCTGAAGGCACAGTTAGGGCTTCCATCACAGAGTTTCTTTCTTTACAACATCCGTAAAATCCGCCCCTTTCTTTCTGAACACTCTACCAGAACCCTCATCCATACCCCTTGTCACCTCTTGTTTAGACTACTGCAATCTGCTTCTTGCTGGCCTCCCACTTAGTCACCTCTCCCCTCTCCAGTCGGTTCAAAACTCTGCTGCCCGTCTTCCGCCAGGGTCACTTTACTCATACTACCCCTCTCCTCAGGTCACTTCACTGGCTCCCTATCCGTTTTCGCATCCTGTTTAAACTTCTTCTACTAACCTATAAATGTATTCACTCTGCTGCTCCCAGGTATCTCTCCTCACTCGTCCTTCCCTACTCCCCTTCCCGTGCACTCCGATCCATGGATAAATCCTTCTTATCTGTTCCCTTCTCCACTACTGCCAACTCCAGACTTCGCTCCTTCTGTCTCGCTGCACCCTACGCCTGGAATAAACTTCCTGAGCCCCTACGTCTTGCCCCATCCTTGACCACCTTTAAATCTAGATTGAAAGCCCACCTCTTTAACATTGCTTTTGACTCGTAACCACTTGTATCCACTCGCCTCCACCTACCCTCCTCTTTCCTCTACACATTAATTGAGTTGTTTGCTTTATTTTCTGTCTATTAGATTGTAAGCTCTTTGAGCAGGGACTGTCTTTCTTCTATGTTTGTGCAGCACTTCGTACGCTTTGTAGCGCTATATAAATGCTAAATAGGAGTAGTAGTAGAGTAAAATGGTAGCAACATTTTCTATGGGTAATTCCCATATACCTTTATAAGTATATAACTCCAGAGGAAGAAGATGGGGGTTTGGTAATACCTGTCCTTATCCAACAAGTTTTAAACTTTGACTGTGAGGTGGGAGGCATGCTAGCTTCTTTGGGCAAATTTGAAAACAGTAAAGCAAGGAATTTGCAAAATTTGTCATTATTATCATCACTCTGGAGTAACTTTAGCATGCCTATGGTAACATCGTAATCAGTGTCAAGGTCTAAGGGAAACGGAGCCACAGTAAGCTCTGTTCATACAGTGGTAATCTGCTTCTAACTCGGTAGGAAAGGAAGAATATTCTAAACAGCAAATAATAGAATACCAAAAAGGAAAATAAGCAGGAAGACAAGTCCTAAAGCTATGAGAGACCAGTCAAAAATCTGAAGGGAATTGTTGGTTCATGTAACCAATTCCTGTGTCATGTAAGGAAATCAAAACTTAACAAAATAAAAGCAAGTATGAAACAATGAAATGTCCTACAAGACATGTGGGGAAGTGACAGGGTAGTTTCCTGTGTTTGCTGTGCTTCATCTGAGCATCGGGATGCTTGGAAGATACCTTTTTTAGTTTAGAAGTAACATTGTAAGTTTAAATGCTTATCAAATATTTATGCAGGTGTAAGGGTAATTAGTAGATATAGAATTAATACTTTAAAAAAATTAAACTTATTTAAATGCTTAGAGATTTAGACTACTGCAATCTGCTTCTTGCTGGCCTCCCACTTAATCACCTCTCCCCTCTCCAGTCGGTTCAAAATTCTGCTGCCCATCTCATCTTCCGCCAGGGTCGCTTTACTCATACTACCCCTCTCCTCAAGTCGCTTCACTGGCTCCCCATCCGTTTTCGCATCCTGTTCAAACTTCTGCTACTAACCTATAAATGTACTCACTCTGCTGCTCCCCAGTATCTCTCCACACTCATCCTTCCCTACACCCCTTCCCATGCACTCCGTTCCCTGGATAAATCCTTATCTGTTCCCTTCTCTGCTACTGCCAACTCCAGACTTCGCTCCTTCTGTCTTGCTGCGCCCTATGCCTGGAATAGACTTCCTGAGCCCCTACGTCTTGCCCCATCCTTGACCATCTTTAAATCTAGACTGAAAGCCCACCTCTTTAACATTGCTTTTGATGCGTAACCACTTGTATCCACTCACCTCCACCTACCCTCCTCTTCTCTTTCCTCTACACATTAATTGATTTGTTTGCTTTATTTTCTGTCTACTAGATTGTAAGCTCTTTGAGCAGGGACTGTCTTTCTTCTATGTTTGTGCAGCGCTGCGTACACTTTGTAGCACTATAGAAATGCTAAATAGTAGTAGTAGTAGTAGAAGGTTGAAATATAAAAAAAAAGTATTATATATTTGTGCATAACAACTTATGCAAAATAAAATCAAAACTAACAGTCAGAATTCTATATTTCCTAGCAGAAAATAGGGTGTATTTAATTGTTTGTTGTAGAAGTAAAGTACGTAGACAGAAAAAAAGGAAGTTGTGATACTCAATGCGTATGTGGAACAAACTTATACTTTAACTAACTTATCCTAAAATGTTTCTAAAATAAACAGAATAAATGCAATGTTTTTATAAAACAGGACAAGAAGCATCAAACTACTGTTTGCTTCTAGCATAAACCAACTAAATGCAAAGAAATGAGGCAAAAAGAAAAGTCCAAACAGTCTTATAGAAAGTATAATTAATGCTGAAGTGCCTCTGTGGTGTCAGGGACACTTCCGGATTCAGGCGTATCTCCAGTGCTAGCTGTGTTACAGGCAGTTGCACTTCCTTATTTTGATGCTCTAGCTTCAGTAATTTAAAAAGTCTGGTTTTCTGTAGCATGTAAGTAACAGATTAATTGTCCTCTGGTCAACGTGCAATAAGTCTGTCAAGTAGACTTAAAGTAGTTCCCAAGTACTCTCGTAAAGCTAGAGTGTGGCTGTGGTTCTGGCGTGTCACCTGGTTCTGTGAGGGTTAATCTTTGGTTTCTGGACCGGAGCTTCTCTGAAGACTCTAATGTCTTTCATATGCAGTAGCTGTTATGGCTTCAACTTTAAAGGGTCCAACATACACCGGTCTTGTGTGTGTGTGTGTAGTATTTTCTATAGATCAGGTCTCCTGCTTGCAGAGCTTTGGGGTTTCTGGTTACCCCTTCAATACTATCCCCTCTTCTGGCTTGTAAATTCTGAGGGAAGCAAGACAGAAATGTTATTACAGATTGTAATTTGTCCCAGTACAATTGAATGGGAGACCACAGGATAACATCAGGAAACCTAGTAGAAAGATAAGGAAGGCATGAGTAAAAGTAGAAAAATAAAGTCCATATAACAGATGAATTAACAGCGGT
Source organism: Microcaecilia unicolor (assembly GCF_901765095.1). Classification (NCBI taxonomy): domain Eukaryota; kingdom Metazoa; phylum Chordata; class Amphibia; order Gymnophiona; family Siphonopidae; genus Microcaecilia; species Microcaecilia unicolor. The sequence goes on from NC_044032.1 coordinate 643,204,519, forward strand.
CAGCATTTGTTTCTCAGCATCTTCTCTTTTCTGGTAAGATGCAGGCAGATGGCACAAAGTTGCATTAGAGTATCCACAGTCAGGGTTTCACATGTGAAATGGCATGCAGCTTCTGGAAAGCGTCAATGTGGAGTAGAGAATAGGCTGAATCTGTAATATGACTCAAAGGAATAAAATAAGTAAATAAAACAGAGCAAAAAATGCCTCAATTTAGGCCTCAGCTCATACAAAATAAGAATTCACTTAATGTGTGCTCAATTCCTTAACAAAATACCATTAGCACAATGTTGTTCTCAGATTTTATGTTATAAAACTAGTTAGGAAATTTCTTCAAACTTCTTCACAACATTTCTCTATCCTATTGTGGTTTTCTGGGTAATCAGGTCTGTTACAAGTAAGCGTCTGCGCAATATCATTACACAGCCACATGTCACCAACAGAACAACAAATAATAATTACATCAGTATCCAATTTTCAAAAATGCAAATTAATGAAAACTAAGTGAAGAGCAGTTTCCCCATTTATATAAAACAAGGCTGAACAAGTGTTTAAATTTAGGTCATATAAAATAATAAATTGTGAAAATTTGCACTCAGATAATGGTCCCAAATAAGATGGCTAATAGTGTATCTCTTAGGGCAAACAAGCAGTTGAGTAAAAATGTACTGTCTTTGTTCTAGGACAATATAAAAGATTTTTTTTCTAGATATACAAAATATATCGTAATATCTTTTAAATTTAAACATTCATCTAGATTTACCTTTCCTGTGGGACAATTCCTCTGAGCTCTCAGTCATCTAAGGTCTCACAGTTTATGTAAAATTTATTATTGTATGAAAACATGTCAAGTTTTGAGTGCAATGCAACAAAAATAAGCCTTAAAAAAAGAAAAAATCTTTAAAAGGCACACAAAAGCTGCATCCTTGATTGACCTTACACAGAGATCAAGCAGGATATATAACATATCCAGTGCTTTAAATTCTTAACTAACACTTCTGGTCACAGCACTCTATTTATCGGTTAATACAATTAATTCTTCTCAATTATAACCTAAATTTTACAAAAGTATATATTCAACCGTTACTAATACATCAAAACCATACCTTTATTAATATTCAACCTAAAACATCACATTGGAAATGGAGATTCAATTTTACCCCTCGAAGTGGGTTAATTCTCAACTATAACAGATGTCCATAATTACAAAGTTTATCTCCTTATACTTTGCTTAAAGTGAATGTAGTCTTTTACTTATCTTGTTTGCATTCCCAAAACGGTACTGTAAAGTTCATCCATAAATCGATGTCAAATCTTCTGTTTGTTGATAAAAAACTGTCGTCAATCCCAACAGTATCTGTCTCCTTAAAGGAGTATAGTCTCTTCACACGCAATCTGCTGTACTCCAAAATAATCCTTCTGTTGGATACCACTCACAACGGTGTTGTAATCTCACATTATCCACTCAATTCACGGATCTCAACACAGGCCGTGTTTCATAATTACTTCTTCAGGAGATCCAGCCACATTTAAGCGCTAGGCTCAAAAACCGGACAGCCCTCACTGATGACATACATCGTCATACTGAGTTGAACTTCCAAACTTTATACAACACACCTATTCTTATAGAATTCTTTAAATTCTAAGATAAATAGGTGGGAAATGTGGGATATAAATGCAATAAATAAATAAGACAAACAACACAGCTCTAAGTTCTGCATTTGGAGTAGTGCAAGAATCAGAAAGTCAGTATTGCACAACTTCAATGGGGGTTTCATCAAGAGTGTACCAGATAGCAGCAAAAGCTGAGATTACCATTTTGACACGATCCGTCCGTAAACCAGACTGGACCCGTGTGCAAAATTTCAAAATGAATGCTTAAAGAAGTACACTGGTGAGGAAATAAACCACCATTGGCTCATTATTCAATTAAGTTGCATGTCAAATGAGATAGGAGTCCAGATTTGTGCGCACACCTCAAAGTGCTATATATAGAATCCAGGGGCTTATACTTCGCAATGGACTCAGGCTATTCAGAGCTGATAGGATGTAATCTTAGTGTTCCTGTCAGGAACTCCCTGACCTGTTGAATGAACCAACTCAATCTGACAAAAAGAATTCCCTTTTATATTTCCCATGCCCAGATTTTCCCAACCACAGATGCATCCAGACTGGGTTGGGGAGCTCATATTGATAGACTTCACACTCAGGGTCTTTGGTCTGCTTGGAAATAACTTCAATAGATACATTTCCTAGAGCTAAAGGGAGTTTGAAACACTCTAAAGGCTTTCGGAGATTGATTAGCCAACAAAATTGTATTAATCCAGTGAGCAATCAAATTGCCATTACATCAATAAGGAGGGAAGAACAGGTTCATATCTCCTTTCTGGGGGAATCAGAATGTGAAACTGCCATCTCTTATGGGATGACTGTTAGGGCCTTGTATCTGCCAGAGAAAGGTAGAGAAGATGAATGGGTAGGTCAACCACACACATGGTCACTGGGCACAATATTTTGCAACTAGGGCACACCTGAGGTAGACCTTTTCACTTTTGCTCAGAACAAAGAAGTCTATCAGTTCTGCTTCAGACTAGGGACAATAAAATAGCCATAGATGCCTTCCTTCTAGGCTAGGTAAAGAGTCTTTTGTTATTGTATGCTAAGAAATGAGAGGTACAGATGCACGATACCCTGAGTGAGGGTTGAGGGTGGGCTTATTTCATTGAATCCTGAGGCCTGTTATGTCACAGGGCCAGGACAGGGCTGCTGAGAGGGGGGAGCAGGGGAGACAAAATTCCCCGGGGCCCGATGCCACAGTCCCACCTGCCCACCCTCGGCTCCGTTGACCGTCTGCCACCAGGCCAGGTCCCCTCCATTCAAATCACAGCGCCTCACCACCTCGCTCCATTTGAAATTGCAGCAGCGGCAGTCTGCAGATCGCTTCCCTTCGGACCTTCCCTCCCTGTGTCCCGCCCTCATCTGATGTACCTTCCACGAGGATGGGGCACAAAGAGGGAAGGCCCGAAGGGAGGCGATCTGCAGACTGCCACTGCTGCGCTTTCACAAGGAGCGAGGTTATTCTCCAGGTTTTAGGGTCTGGCTCCAGCTCCAGCCAGACCTCAAAGCAAGACAAGCAAGTCTCAAACAGGAAACAAAACTGGTTTACCTCAGCCAGGTCATAATCATTAAATATAAGATGTAATGGCATATGCTGGGCATTGCTGGGGCTTTTATTCTTTCTTCCCTGGGCCTCTTTAACCTCAGTCTGGCCCTGTCCTTTATACTTCCTGGTTCTGATTACACCCTTCCCAGCTGACTTCCTCCCAGGGCGGGACTAGTGTTCTTAAGGTGGCTTAGGCTGTCTGAGGAATTATTCTTAAGGGTTGAGAGGCAGTATTCTATAAACCCCCGTGGCGTTCCTAGGGGCGCTGACACCCGGGGCGGTCGCCGATGCGCCCCGCCCCCCCCCCCGGTGCAGCGCAAACCCTCTTGTCACCCCCCACCCCAGCGAAAGAACCCCCACCGGGTGCACTGTAGGAGTATTTGCTGTGATCTCACCCACCCGGTGTGCACATGAGAGCACCTTTACAGCCAACATGGACGCTGCAACCTTTCACCTATATGTCTGACTACCAACTGTGCAGAAGTCAGCATTTCAGCTTGTAATAGATTTACTGAAGCCTGCACCACCTCCAAGGTCACTCTGTATCGGGGGAGAATGCATGTCCCTGAGAGAGAGAGAGAGCTTACGAGATAAGACGGACAATGGAAGCTTCATACAGATGCTGGGAGTACATGGTGGGATTATTTCTGATTGGCTCCCAGAAAACGGATGGGTCGGAGTTGGCGAGAAGAAGGAGGAAGAAAGAACAGAAGAAAAGAAGAGGAGAGGACTTGCATTTCTGCAAGCACCTGATTTACCTGAGAGACTTACTGATAATACCTGGCAAAGCTTTTCCCCAGGTTACAGCTGTCTACAGGATCTATACTGAGTCTGTATCATCTGTTGCTGAGCAAGACAAGTGCATCACCTAAGCTCGTGGGACCTTGCTGAGACATTCAGCTGAGGTATCGGAAGGAACCTGATCTGGTGACCGGAACGGTGAGATCATAGCTTACTTCCTTCAAGCTGGGTTAGATAATCGGTCTGTGCTCGGACCCATCAGATGCGTGACGTCAGGATTTATGATCTCTACTCGCTGTTAGCCTAGTATAAGATTTGTGTGGTAATCATTAGGATCTCGGTATTGTGTTTATCTGTCATTACAGATTAGCCAATAGGATAATCATAGTTATTCTCTATATTTTTGGTATCATTGTGCATGCAATCAGGAATTGCTGATGCTATAAGCTGATAAGGATTTTTCTATATTTTTGTATATAACACTGTATAAATAAACTAATATATTCCATTGGTCTGTCCGTTATTTTCCATGTAGCGAATGTCGGGCGGAGGCCACACCCCCTAGACATAAGCGAGTACGTATGTAGGAATTGGCCTCTTACAAAATCTATATAACCACCTAGAGCACGCCGCTGGGGGGGGGTGCCGCGCGCCGGTCAGCTTCGTTGTTTCTATGCTCCCTCTGCCCCGGAACAGGAAGTAACCTGTTTCAGGGCAGAGGGAGCATGGAAACAACGAAGCTGACCGGCGCGCGGCACCCCCCCCCCCCCCAGCGGCGTGCACCCGGGGCGGGCCGCACCCACCGCCCCCCCCTTAGTACGCCACTTATAACCCCCCACACACACACACACAGGGTGCCACACAAAAAAACAGCAAAAAGGAAGAGTGGCATTGTAAAAAAAATCATAATAAAAAGATAAATTATAAACTAAAGATAATTGACAATATTAAAAGGCTCTTTTACTAAAACTTAGCATGGGCTAATAGACATTAGTGTGTGCTAGGTGCCTCATAGTTCATAAGTATAAAATAAGGCTATCCATTAGTGTGTGCTAAGCTTTAGTAAAAGAGCCCCTAAAATTCTAAGTAAATAATAATAAAAAATTATCACATAAAATCCTGTTTTGGCTTATTCTGGCATCAGGGTGAAAAGAAAAACTCAAATACATTGATAAATATCTACTAATTAATGATGAGTGTTTCACTAACCTGTCATGAGATTAAGTGTATTCCTTCAGATCATATTTGGCTCCTTTGTAATGGCAATGGCATGTGACTAACAGGTTACATTGCCTCAAGGACAGTGATGTAATGCTCATTAACAAGCTGACACCAAACATTTGAAAGCTATACATTAGAGTGCTTTGCAAAGATTGGGATACATCTGTTAAATAGTTTCATTAGCCCCCTTTTGGTCAAAGCAAGTTTGGTTTCCTCTTCGGGAGTTATTGTTAAGGCAGGGATGGGCAAACTTTTAGGTCCAAGGGCTACATCAGGAGCTGTGAGTGGGCTACAAGGCCAGTACAGTCTGTAGTCTAGTGAGCAAAGTAGGGGAATTCCCCTCCCATAATAATCATTCTTAATACAGCTCTTGTTTCAAAAAGCATGAACCCAATAACTAAATAAAGATGTAAGCCTTGAGGTGAGAGTGGTGCCAGAGTGGCCAGAGCAGAAAGTTGAGGCAGAAGCATACTAGTTCTCTAGTGATAACTCTGGCAACATAATCTCTTCAAGGCACTGAAAGTCCACCTTAATGAGAGATCAGTATTCTCTTGTCATTAAAGGTGAACATGCATGGCATTGAGTGATCACATCAACAGAGCAATTGTAGGGAATGTGTCAGTAGACTGGAGCTTTTTATAAAGTGGTGGTATGAGGTGGGGCAGACGTTATGTACTAGCGGGCTTTGTTTTGCTCATTGGCCATATCTTGTCTACCCCTGTATTAAGAAGACCAGTGAAACTGCAGAATGCTCCAACTTGATCACATAAGCTCAGGGGCATTCTTGCATCACAACATCAAGTCTCTCCCCTTCTCAACCTGGATGTTGAGAAAGTAATGATAGCTGGCGTGGATCCCCTGATAGATCTCAAGTCCTGGCTAATAGGAGCGATTCCATTAAACAATGTTACAAATTTAAATGGAGAAGGTTTACTGTGTAGTATGAAGATAAGGCCCTAAATATTTTTTCCTGCTCCTCGCAAAAGCTGCTTGAATACCTTCTATATTTCTTAAGAGTCAGGTTTGAAAACCAAAGGGTTCACCTTAATGCAATTGGTGCTTATATCCAACATATAGAAGGAACAACTGTCTGTAAAGCCTTTAGTTTTTAATATAATATTTGAGGGGGGATTTAGCCAACACCCTTTTCAATAGTAGTTCAAGGCGAGTAGGTTTTTCCTTGTCCTAAGAGGGCTTACAATCTAAGTTTGTAGTTGACACAATTGTGGGTTATGTGACTTGGCCAAAATCACAAGAAGCATTGATGGAATTTGAACCCTAATTTCTCTGGTTGTTATCCCATTGATCTAACCATTAAGCCACTCCTCCACCTTGGACAACAAAAGAACCTCAGTCTACTTGGTGTTGACTAAAACCCTTAGAAAGTCTACCCAACTTTTTGTTCTTTGGATCCCAATAAACCTGGGACTATCGAGGGATTCCAAGATGGCGCTGTGAATGGACGCACCTGTGTTTGCTCCTGGAGGCTGCTGTGTTTGTGAGTTTTCCTCGGTGCCTCTGTAGCGTCGTCAACGATGGGGAAGCGGAGGGGGAAGGTAAAGGAATATCCCTCGGTTCCTGTGACCTCCTCGACGATGAAACAAACAACCCTGCAATTTCCCAGGCAGCAACCGGGTCCTCAGGGAACTTTGACCCCCTCTGCAGCTCTCGGCCCTTCGGAGTCTATCGAGAGTGGAAACGGGGCTTCCCTGAGCCCTGTGGAGCGAATTGCACCTCCCCAGCCTGGAGGAGAGTTGCTGGCTGTTCAAACAGAGACAGACGCCGAAGTGGCTCAGCTGGTCCTGTCTGAGGGTGTGACTGCAGCAAGGGAGATAGATTCTCAACTTCGGGAAACATTACTACAACAGGCTTCAAAGGTATTGCCTCAAGCTGTTGTTTCCAAGTTAGCTCGTGCTGACAGTCTATCTCAATCTCCTTCTGTGGCTAGTGGAGTGATTAGACCAGCAATTGTGACGCTGGAGTCACTATGGGATATGGTTTACAATATCCAAACCTCTATGCAAACTACTTTAAAGCAGAATTCTTCTGATATTGAAGTTCTTTCTGAGGCTGCCCTGCTTCAAGCACAAGTGACTGCACAGCAAACCCAGAAATTGGAACATGTGGATATCAAAATTCAAGAAATGGGATCTATAGAAACAGCTCTGGTTAAAGACAATAATTTCCTACATAAACGACTTGAATACCTGGAAAATCAGACTAAAAGACTTAACCTTAGGTTTCTTAATTTTCCCAAATCGCCGTTAATTTCTTCCTGGGAGATGGTTAAAAAATACTTGGTGGACATTCTGGGAATGGACAAGGACTCACTCCCTCCCATTACACGGGCTTATTACATTGGGAGTACTGGAGTGGTGGTAGGAACCCCCTCCCCCCCCCCCCCCCCGTAATAGGGGAGGGAATGAATCTTACCTCATTCCTAGAAAGCTCATTAGAAATAGTTACTCAGAGGTTAACTCTGCTTGTCACTTTTGCGCTGGAGCCTGATAGGAATGCCGTACTACGGCTTTCGTTGAGACATTTAGATAATCTGTTTTTGGGCTCAAAGGTCCATATCTTTCCAGATCTCTCACGGCCTACACAGATGAGACGAAGGGCCTTTTTGGAACTTCGCCCCAGGGTGGTGGCATTGGGAGCAAATTTTGTCTTGCGATTTCCTTGTTTTTGTAATGTGATACTAGAGGGTAAACATTTTCAGTTTGTAGACCCAAAACAGTTGAAAGAGTTTATTGATGCAAGAGTTGATGTGAATATAGTAAACCTTCCCTAATTTAGCAGGCTGGGGTCTGAACCAGAGGAAGCATCTATTGATTGTTAATTTTTGTATTTCTTTTTTCTGTCTTTTTTTTTTTTTTTATTTCCTTAATCTTGGAATCAAATTTCTTTAACTTGTGGACAAACGGACTGTAAAGATATATACTTATTATTTTTGTTTCCTAATGTTAAATAATGCCGATTGCATATTCACTTTAAGTGGTGATGTATTGGAAAATTTAAATTAAAAAAACAAACAAACTGGGACTATCAAACACATACCATCCAATTCACTGCATCTCCTTTGCTTAAGCCCAGAGGCTCGAGCTTAGCAAATCAACTCAAGGCATACAGTTTCAGAGACATGGCCGCATCAGTACCGCACTTGAGATCGTGCACTGTGTAGATTTGCGGGGCTACTACATGGACATCAATCATATACGCAGACGACGTAACGATTTACATCCCATTCAAACAAGATTTACAGGAAATCTCCAACAATATTAACCAAAGTCTGCACATCATGCACTCATGGGCGGATGCATTCAAGCTCAAACTTAATGCAGAAAAAACCCAATGCTTAATACTAACCTCTCAACATAATACGAGCAAATTCACCACCATAAACACACCAAATCTGACACTCCCTATCTCGGACACCCTAAAAATCCTTGGAGTGACTATTGATCGTCATCTAACACTGCTGCCCAGGGTTTGCCGACTCCGGGAGCCGCGTTGTGGAAGGGTCCGGTTCGCCGGGTTCACCGAGTCCGTGGGCGAGTCCGTGTCGGCCGCCGCGCTCCCCGGCAGGAACTGCCCGGGGCCGTGTCGGGTGGGAACGCCGTGTGGCCCGGGTGAGTTGGAGTGAGCTCACCCATGGCCTCGTGGTGCGCACCTGACCTCGTGGCGCGGGCCCGACCCGGCGATCCAGGAGACCCACCGCACTGCCGCGGTGCTCCCAGACCCGGCAGCGCGCAGCCCACACTGCCCGTCCTCCCACGGCCTGCCCCCCGCGGTGCCGAGTCCTCGGGGCTAGGGCAGTCGTGGTGGGGCGCTGTGCTCCCGCGGCGGGGCAGATTTCCGCACGCCTTGCTGCTCTGCTGCTCTGGAGGCGCCGAGTGTGGCTGCCCAGCTGCTCCAGCTTGCCCCAGTCCACCCGCCCCAGCTTCTCCCTGCTTGCTTGCTCCAGTCCACCGGCTCCAGCTTCCCCCCTGCTGGTCCCAGTTCATCTGCTCCAGTGCGTTCCAGTCCGCCTGGTCCAGCTTCTCCCTACTTGCTCCTGTCCATCTGCTCCAGCGTGTTCCAGTTTGTTCCAGTCCTCCTGGTCCCAGCTTGTTCCGGTCCACAGATCCAGCTTTCCCCCTGCTTTCCAGTCCGCAGATCCAGCTTTCCCCCTGCTTGTTCCAGTCCATCGACTCCAGTGCGTCCCAGTCCGCCTGATCCAGCTTCTCCCTGCTTGCTTGCTCCAATCCATCTGCTCCAGCGTCTTCCAGCTCGTTTCAGTCCTCCTGATCCCAGCTTGTTCCAGTCCGCCGATCCAGCTTACCCCCGGCTTGTTCCAGTCCATCGACTCCAGTGTGGTCCAGTCCGCCTAATCCAGACTCTCCAATCCATCTGGTCCAACGTGTTCCAGCGTGCTCCAGCTTGTTCCAGTCCGTCCATTCCAGCCCGACTGTTCCAACTTGTTCCAGTCCATCCGTTCCTGCATGACCCAGCTTGTGCCAGTCAGTCTGTTCCAGCGTGTTCCAATCCATCCATCTCAGCGTATCCTGTTGTTCTGTCATCTTCTGGTCCAGCTCGTCACAGTCCATCTGTTCCTGCCTGCCCCGGCTTGCTCCAGCCTGTCCGTCTGCTCATCCTGACACAGTCCATCTGTTCCTGCTTGTTCCTGCTTGTTCCAGCTTGTTCCGGCTTGTTCCAGCTTGCTCCTGTCCATCTATCCCAGCTTGTTCCTGACCGCTTGTTCCAGCTGCTACCTGCCTGCCTGTTAACACATCGAGTAACCTGCCTGCCTGCTTGTGAGCCTCTCAGCCATTGACTTACCTACCTGCCTGCTAGCTTGTCAGCCATTGACTTACCTACTCGCCAGTCCAAAACCCAGCTTTCCAGCTCTATCTGCTTACACCTCAGTCACCTCAGTCACTACATAGTCACCTGTTAACTGCTTAACACCTCAGTCACTACATAGTCACCTGTTACACCTCAGTCACTACTTATGGCCCCTGTCCACGTTCTCTTCCTTGCCCTGTCCCTTCCTAATCTTCTTCCCCCCCCCCCCACTCCCACTGTCTACCACTCCCGCCCTGCCCGCCATGGCAATATCCTATTCACCCTCATCCCCCACCACCTCACCATCCCTCTTGTCCCCCTCCTCCTTCCTAGCTCTTAACCTTCAACACTTTCTTCCGGCCATTAACCCATCCCCATTCCTCCTATCTTCGTCGCCTGACCTCCCCCACCCTCCTCCGCATTTTCTTGCTCCTCCTCCTGCTATCCGCGGGAGACATTAACCCTAATCCAGGTCCCCCTCACCTGTCCCCGTCCTATCCATGCGAACGATTCCGGGATGTCTCCAATCTCGTCTCTATTCCCCTCCTCCCCCCCTCTTCCCTCCCCTTCTCATGCGCCTTGTGGAATGCCCACTCAGTCTGCAACAAACTGCCCTTCACCCACAATCTCTTCATCTCTCGCTCCCTTCAACTGCTCGCCCTAACCAAAACCTGGATCTCCCCGGAAGACTCGGCCTCAGTCGTGGCCCTCTGCCATGGAGGTTCTCTCTTCTCCCACACTCCCCGCCCAGTTGGCCGTGGTGGAGGCGTTGGGTTACTACTCTCGCCCTCCTGTAGTTTCCAACCCCTCCCCCTACCGCAGTCTCACTGCTTCTCATCCTTTGAAGCCCACTCCATCCGGCTATTCTACCCGCTGCCACTCAGAGTCGCAGTCATCTACCGCCCCCCCTGATAAATCCTTCTCTTCCTTCCTCACCGACTTTGATGCTTGGCTTTCCGTCTTTCTTGAACCCTCATCTCCGTCCCTCATTCTCTGAGACTTTAACATACACGCTGATGACCCATCCGACCCTAACGCTTCTAAGTTCCTCACCCTAACATCCTCCTTCAACCTCCAGCTGTGCTCCACCACCCCTACTCACCGTGATGGCCATTGTCTTGACCTCGTCCTCTCCTCCTCTGGCTCACCCTCCAATTTCCACGCTTCTGCTCTCCCTCTCTCCAATCATCACCTGATCACATTTACACTTCTTCACCCCCCCATGCCCCGTCCAACTTTAACCACCACCTCCAGGAATCTCCAGGCTATCGACCCCCCCCCCCCCCACTTTATCCTCTAGTATCTCTAATCTCCTCCCCTCCATCATGTCCTCCGAGACTGTAGACAAAGTGGTCTCCGCTTACAATGCCGCTCTCTCCTCTGCTTTGGACACCCTCGCTCCATCCACCTCCCGTCCCACAAAGCGTACTAATCCCCAGCCTTGGCTGACCCCTTGTATCCGTTACCTTCGCTCATGCACCCGATCCACTGAACGCCTCTGGAGGAAATCTCATACCCATTCAGACTTCCCTCACTACAAATTCATGCTATCCTCCTTCCATTCCTCCCTATTCCTTGCAAAACAGGACTATTACACCCAATTGACCAATTCTCTCAGCGCCAACCCTCATCGTCTCTTCACCACCCTTAACTCCCTCCTCAAAGTGCCCCCCGCTCCCACTCCCCCTTCACTCTCTCCTCAATCACTGGCTGACTACTTCTGTGACAAGGTGCAAAAGATCAACCTTGAGTTCACTACCAAGCCACCACCTCCTCTTCAGCCTGTAGCCCTATCCAACAACCAACCAACCATGGCCTCTTTCTCCTCCTTTCCTGAGATCACTGAGGATGAAACCTCCTGCCTTCTTTCCTCCTCAAAATGCACCACCTGTCCCTCTGATCCCATCCCCACCAACCTACTTAACACCATCTCCCATACTGTCACCCCCTCCATCTGTCGCATCCTTAACCTTTCTCTCTCCACTGCAACTGTCCCTGACGCTTTCAAACACGCCGTAGTCACACCTCTCCTAAAAAAAACATCACTTGACCCTACCTGCCCCTCCAACTACCGCCCCATCTCTCTCCTACCCTTCCTCTCCAAAATACTTGAGCGTGCCGTTCACAGTCGCTGCCTTGATTTTCTCTCCTCTCATGCCATCCTCGATCCACTTCAATCTGGTTTTCACCCTCTACACTCGACAGAAACAGCACTCTCTAAAGTCTGCAATGACCTGCTCCTCGCCAAATCCAGAGGCCACTATTCCATCCTCATCCTCCTCGATCTATCCACTGCGTTTGACACTGTCAATCATGATTTACTTCTTGCCACACTGTCCTCCTTTGGGTTCCAAGGCTCTGTCCTCTCCTGGTTCTCCTCTTATCTCTCCCACCGCACCTTCAGGGTACACTCTCATGGATCTTCCTCCATTCCCATCCCACTATCTGTTGGAGTTCCCCAGGGATCTGTCCTTGGACCCCTTCTCTTCTCAATCTACACCTCTTCCCTAGGCTCACTGATCTCATCTCATGGTTTTCAGTATCATCTTTATGCTGATGACACCCAGCTATCTCTCCACACCAGACATCACCATGGAGACCCAGGCCAAGGTATCAGCCTGCTTATCCGACATTGCTGCCTGGATGGCCAACCGCCACCTGAAGCTGAACATGTCCAAAACTGAGCTCCTCGTCTTTCCACCTAAACCCACTTCTCCTCTTCCTCCACTCTCTATCTCAGTTGATAACACCCTCATCCTCCCCGTCCCATCTGCCCGCAACCTCGGAGTCATCTTCGACTCCTCCCTCTCCTTCTCTGCGCATATCCAACAGACTGCCAAGACCTGTCGCTTCTTCCTCTTCAACATCAGCAAAATTCGCCCTTTCCTCTCTGAGCACACCACACAAACTCTCGTCCACACTCTCATTACCTCTCGCCTTGACTACTGCAACTTACTCCTCACCGGCCTCCCCCTTAGCCATCAATCCGTTCAGAATGCTGCCGCACGTCTTATATTCCACCAGAACCGATATACTCATATCACCCCTCTCCTCAAGTGACTTCACTGGCTTCCAATCAGATACCGCATACAATTCAAGCTTCTCCTTCTTACCTACAAATGCACCCAGTCTGCGGCTCCTCACTACCTCTCTACCCTCATCTCCCCCTATGTTCCCGCCCGTAACCTCCGCTCATAGGACAAATCCCTCCTTTCAGTACCCTTCTCCACCACTGCCAACTCCAGGCTCCGCTCATTCTGCCTTGCCTCACCCTATGCCTGGAACAATCTTCCTCAACCCCTACGCCAAGCCCCCTCCCTACCCATCGTCAAATCTCTGCTTAAAACTCACCTCTTCAATGCTGCTTTCGGCACCTAACCTTTCGAGAAATATAGTATGCCCTATCAAATTGACTCTACACTTGTCTTTTAGATTGTACACCTGTCTTTAGATTGTACACTTGTCTTTAGATTGTACACCTGTCTTTTAGATTGTAAGCTCCTTGAGCAGGGACTGTCCTTCCATGTTAAATTGTACAGCGCTGCGTAACCCTAGTAGCGCTTTAGAAATGTTAAGTAGTAGTAGTAGTAGAATCATACGAACAACACAACCAAGAAGATGTTCCACTCAATGTGGAAATTAAAAAGTGTAAAACAGTTCTTCCCAATAACAGTCTTCCGTAACTTGGTACAATCAATGGTGCTCAGCCACCTAGACTACTGTAATGCACTATACGCTGGCTGTAAAGAGCAGACAATCAAAAAGCTCCAAACAGCCCAGAACACCGCAGCCAGACTAATATTCGGAAAAGCAAAATATGAAAGTGCTAAACCACTGCGAGCAGAGCTACACTGGCTCCCACTCAAAGAACGCATCACGTTCAAGATTTGTACACTAGTTCATAAAATCATCCACGGAGACGCCCCAGCGTACATGTCAAACCTGATAGACTTACCGACAAGGAACGCCAAAAGAACAGCCCGCACATTCCTTAATCTTCATCTCCGAAGCTGCAAAGGTCTAAAATACAAACTTACGCATGCAGCAAACTTCACCTACTTGAGTGCCAAGCTATGGAACACACTGCCGCACAACCTGAGAGGGATCTACGAACCAACAAACTTTCGAATATCACTGAAGCCCCATCTTTTTAAAAAGGCATACCACATAGAACAACAATTATAGATGCATACACCTCCCACACCTTTACTCAGAACTATTTTATAAAGCAAGCTGATATTATACTCTTAATATATCACTCATAATCTCTATTTAACAATAAGCAATTACTTTTATGATATCTGCTTGCTCTAAACTCTTGCTATTCAATATCTCTTTGTAACAATAAGTGATTATGTTCTAATCTATTACCACCAAGAACGATACATTGTAAGCCACATTGAGCCTGCAAAGAGGTGGGATAATGTGGGATACAAATGTAATAAATAATAATAATAATATATCTCACTATTGTTTAAAAAGGGATTTCCAACACGACAATAGATTTTGTTAATTTTGAGGTGTAAAATCCAACTCTATCACTGCTAAGATAGCTTTACTGGTTTTCCCCTTTTAGTTGAAGGCAGCCTGTGGCTAGGGAATCCCACTTGAGATGAAATCCGCTAGTCCTCAGAGAAAATCAAGTTGTCAACCTGTAGCAGATGTTCTCCGGACATCAGGAACCCATGTCCTCTAGGAGCTTTCATCTAAATTAAGCTATTTAGGAACTGAAAAGGTTTTATGCAGTGACATAGCACAGGAAATTATTCACTTGTGCTTTGAAATCTCATAAAGCTTCTAGTTGTTTTTCTAAATTCTAAATTTTTCTAAATTCCGCCGCACGTCTTATCTACCGCGTGAACCGATACTCTCATATCACCCCTCTCCTCAAGTCGCTTCACTGGCTCACGATCCGCTACCGTATACAGTTCAATCTTCTCCTATTGACCTTCAAGTGCACTCAATCTGCAGCCCCCCATTACCTCTCTACCCTCCTCTCCCCATATGTTCCCACCCGTAACCTCCGCTCTCAGGACAAATCACTCCTTTCTGTACCCTTCTCCACCACCACTAACTCCAGACTCTGCCCCTTCTGCCTCACATCACCTTATGCCTGGAACAGCCCATACGCCATGCACCCTCCCTGCCCATTTTCAAGTCCTTACTCAAAGCCCATCTCTTCTCCCTTGCTTTTGGCGCCTAACCACCTTCCCCATTCATGATACCTACACTGACTACATAGTTTGTAACCTTTAGATTGTAAGCTCTCTTGAGCAGGGACTGTCCTTCCCCATGTTTAAACTTGTACAGCGCTGCTTAACCCTGGCAGCGCTATAGAAATGCTAAGTAGTAGTAGTAGTAGTAGTAGTAAGTGCATTCACTCTGCAGCTCCTTAGTACCTCTCCACTCTCATCTCTCCCTACATTCCTCCCCGGAAACTCCATTCACTGGGTAAATCTCTCTTATCTGCACCCTTCTCCTCCACCACTAACTCCAGACTCCGCCCCTTCTGCCTCGCAGCACCTTATGCCTGGAACAGACTTCCCGAGCCCATACGCCATGCGCCCTCCCTGCCCATTTTCAAGTCCTTACTCAAGGCCCATCTCTTCTCCCTTGCTTTTGGTACCTAACCATCTTCCCCATTCCTGTTACCTACACTGACTACGTAGTCTGTTACCGTTAGATTGTAAGCTCTCTTGAGCAGGGACTGTCCCTCCCCGTGTTTAAACTTGTACAGCGCTGCATAACCCTGGCAGTGCTATAGAAATGCGTAGTAGTAGTAGTAAGCTGTAGAAACTTTCTTGCACTGGGCTTCATCAGATGACATCACCTACTTGTGAGGATTTTAATCCTGCTGTCCGTGGAAGAGATCTGCTACAGGTAAATTTATTTATTTATTGCATTTGTATCCCACATTTTCCCACCTCTTTGCAGGCGCAATGTGGCTTACAATACATCATGGATAATGGAAATGAGAAGAGAATAGACAATTGGTGTTACAGAAGGATGTTGGATTGCATGGTAATGGAATACATGATAGTAATATAATAGAGGGCATTATTAACATTTCTGGATATAAGTTACTTAAGTTATACAAGTTAGTTACTTGGTTTTCTATGTTAGGACATTTAGAATCTATATGGCAGCAGTATCTCAGTAAGAAATACCTGGTATATGATATTTCAGTAGAAGAGTCCAGTGATTGGTGCTGTTTGTCTCCATGCAGCATATCTGGGGTTGGTTCACAGTCTGGGTTCTTGTTGCACAAGTTAAATGTGGTCCTGTTGTAGGCTGCTGTTTGACCATATCAGGCAGCTTGCACCTGGTTAGAGTCTTCCACTGGGAGAGAGAAAAAGAGCAGCGTGGAAACCCACGGACATGGAGGAAAAAACTTCAAATCTAATCTTGTGAAACACAGAGAGCACTATGGGGCCTATTATCATTACTAAGCTGTCTTTAGTGCAGATTTAAACTAAGTACAGTGCCATATTCACAGTTAATGCAGTACATTAACTGCTGGCTTGCCACATTAAACACCTAATGCAGACATTCCTGTTAGGGGGTGGGAATGGAAATGGGACTTGATATACCGCCTTTCTGAGTTTTTTTGCAACTACATTCAAAGCGGTTTACATATATTCAGGTACTTATTTTGTACCAGGGGCAATGGAGGGTTAAATGACTTGCCCAGAGTCAAAAGGGAACAGGCAGGGACTGTTTTGCAGCTTCCATGAAGAGCCAGAGGTATAGCCAACTGCATTCTGTGTTATTGGCTGTGCCGTTGACATGCAGTAACCATCATTTTTCTTCGTTATTTGCACAGCTGTCTACTTCTGAGTCTACAGTGCCAACCTATAAAAAGCCTAACCTGTCTATAGTAAACTGAGGCCATGCCATTGCCAGCCACAGGAGACCTACAGGTCATAACGGGAAAAGTAGACCTGTAATAGAGCCAATATTAGGGGGTCTTTTACTAATGCGTGCTCACGTTTTTGGCGTGCGCTAAATGGTAGAGATGCCAATGTTTTCCTTTGGGCGTCTAACATTTAGCATGCGCCTATTTTTAGCACGTGCTAAAAAAGTGAGCACGCCTTAGTAAAAGACTACCTTTGGAAAAGCC
The DNA here is from genome assembly GCF_901765095.1 of Microcaecilia unicolor. Lineage (NCBI taxonomy): Eukaryota > Metazoa > Chordata > Amphibia > Gymnophiona > Siphonopidae > Microcaecilia > Microcaecilia unicolor. Next base: position 643,221,585 of record NC_044032.1, read on the forward strand.
AAAACACTTTTTAGCTGTTAACTGTGTGATCTGGGCTGAATTTCTTTCCCTTCCTTGTGGACTAGGGCCCTACAGTGAACAAACTACATTAAACATTGCAAACGTTTTGCTGTCAAGACAGTGTACATCATAAAGCGGTAACGGAATTCAAACATGCATGGGATAAGCATAAAGGAATCCTGTGCAGAAGGAATGGATCCTCAGGAGCTTAGTCAAGATTGGGAGGCGGGGCTGGTGGTTGGGAGGCGGGAATAGTGCTGGACAGACTTGTACGGTCTGTGCCAGAGCCGGTGGTGGGAGGCAGGGATAGTGCTGGGCAGACTTATAAGGTCTGTGCCAGAGCCAGTGGTTGGGAGGCGGGGATAGTGCTGGGCAGACTTATACGGTCTGTGCCCTGAAGAGGACAGGTACAAATCAAAGTAGGGTATACACAAAAATTAGCACATATGAGTTATCTTGTTGGGCAGACTGGATGGACCGTGCAGGTCTTTTTCTGCCGTCATCTACTATGTTACTATGTATGTTTTATAGAATGGTGCTTAACTGTTGATACCCAATGAGACATTTCAGTACGTAGGTTACTTTTTATCTTAATATTATAATTTCCAAGTATTTGTATAAAACCCCAGTGCTATAAATGATCCAGGCTAAGAACTTTCAAGACATAGTTTTACCTTCATAGTAACATAGTAGATGATGGCAGAGAAAGACCTGCATGGTCCATCCAGTCTGCCCAACAAGATAAACTCATATGTGCTACTTTTTGTGTATACCTGACCTTGATTAGTATCTGCCATTTTCACGGCACAGACCATAGAAGTCTGCCCAGCACTAGCCCCGCCTTCCAACCACCAGCCCCCCCCCCCCCCCCAGCTCTGCCACCCAATCTCCGCTAAGCTTCTGAGGATCCATTCCTCGTTTAAAGCATTTCTACAATGACGAGTTTACTTTTCAACAGTCAGATGATGAAGTTCCTTCTGGAACATTAATACGTGCTATCTGCTCAGTCTTCCAGGTACTGATTCTGGTCAGTGAGAGTGACTCATTAACCACAGTCTTTCTTCTCCAGTTTTAATGACATCATCTAACATTAAATTAGTAGCCCATTGTGTTCTAATATCATCTTCACATGAAGCACACTTGGCTTTATAAAGTGCTTTTGCTGAGTAGCAGTTGAGATAATTCTGTGATTGCTGGTCTGGAACACATACAGAGACAACACGGTGGTTCTTCCTCTTATCTCTCCCACCGTACCTTCAGAGTACATTCTCATGGATCTTCCTCCACCCCTATCCCTCTCTCTATTGGAGTTCCTCAGGAATCTGTCCTTGGACCCCCTTCTCTTTTCAATCTACACCTCTTCCCTGGGCTTGCTGATCTTATCTCATGGTTTCCAATATCATCTTTATGCTGATGACACCCAGCTTTCTCTCTCCACACCAGACATCACTGCAGCAACCCAGGCCAAAGTATCTGCCTGCTTACCCGACATTGCTGCCTGGATGTCTAACCGCCACCTGAAACTGAACATGGCCAAGACCGAACTTATTGTCTTTCCACCCAAACCCACTTCTCCTCTCCCTCCACTCTGTCTCAGTTGATGGCATCTTCATCCTCCCAGTCTCATCTGCCCGTAACCTCGGAGTCATCTTCGACTCCTCCCTCTCCTTCTCTGCGCATATCCAGCAGGTAGCCAAGACCTACTACTACTTAACATTTCTAGAGCGCTACTAGGGTTACGCAGCGCTGTACAGTTTAACAAAGAAAGGCAGTCCCTGCTCGAAGGAGCTTACAATCTAAAGGGCGAAATGTCAAGTTGAGGCAGTCAAGATTTCCTGACCTGTCGCTTCTTTCTAACATCAGCAAAATTCGCCCTTTCCTCTCTGAGCACACCACCCGAACTCTCGTCCACTCTCTCATTACCTCTCACCTTGACTACTGCAACCTACTCCTCACTGACCTCCCACTTAGCCATCTATCTCCCCTTCAATCCGTTCAGAACTCTGCTGCACGTCTTATCTTCCGCCTGGACCGATATGCTCATATCACCCCTCTCCTCAAGTCACTTCACTGGCTTCCGATCAGGCACCGCATATAGTTCAAGCTTCTCCTACTAACCTACAAATGCACTCAATCTGCAGCCCCTCATTACCTCTCTACCCTTATCTCCCCTTACGCTCCTTCCCAAAACCTCCGCTCACAGGACATATCCCTTCTCTCAGTACCCTTCTCCACCACCGCCAACTCCAGGCTCCGTCCTTTCTGCCTCACCTCTCCATATGCTTGGAATAAATTTCCTGAGCCCATACGCTGAGCCCCCTCCCTGCCCATCTTCAAATCCTCACTCAAAGCCCACCTCTTCAATGTCGCCTTCGGCACCTAACCACCATTATACCTCTATTCAGGATATCTAGACTGCCCCAATTTGATTGACTGCACATTTTGTCCTTTAGATTGTAAGCTCCTTTGAGCAGGGACTGTCCTTCTTTGTTAAACTGTACAGCGCTGCATAACCCTAGTAGCGCTTTAGAAGTGTTAAGTAGTAGTAGTAATTCAAGGATTCTCTGTTTCACTTTGTATTGTTTTCTGTTTTCATGGATCAAATATAATAAATTGTTTTGCATATGCTCTAGAAATGTTAAGTAGTAAATATCTGTTTGTACATCAAGGATATATGATTATCGCATACCTGGAATGGATGTTCTCTTAAAAACAGTAGTACCATAAGAGATACATGGGTCATATGACTCAATCTGGAGCTGACATGGAGGATCATTCTGGAAAATTCTACCGAAACTTTCTAGGTATACTTACTGATTTCCTACCTGCTAGCAGACCTGTAGTTACTTAGAGGCCAATTCAATAAGCTCGTGCAAGAACCTAAAGCAAGCCTAACGCAACATTTTAATTCCTTAGTGCAATAAGCAAATATCATGTAAATTACTGCTGTGTTGAAAAGTGTGCATGGTCAGATAAAACTCTGCATCTGCAGTACTATTCAGCTATTTGCTGCATTGAAGAATGAAATGTCTCCCTTCCTGTCAGTGTGTGAGAGAGGATTGATTCATTTCATGCACTGATAAGAAGCAAGACAGACATAAAAAATCCTACTGTATTTTGTGTCCTTTCTCCCCCCTCCCACCCCCATAAGAAAATCCTGGATGGTTTCGTGGGGACCCCCCTTACTCCCCAATGCCCAAAATTAAATCAATGTTGGGTTTAATGCAGTGTTTGCCTAAGTCAAACGAATTTCAATGAGTAGCCCCAAGCTCCAGTCAGTTCTGGCAGATGCACATTCTTATAAAATAACAAAAATTACCTTTTCCTACCTTTGGCCATTTTTCTAATCATGTTGGCATCAGTATCTGCTTTGTGCTTTCTCTCTGTCAGGGTCACCTTGTGCATTTGACATTTCTTCTGTCTCTCTCTGTCCCTCATCCATCTCCCTTTTCTTTGGTCCCAGTACTTCCCCTCTCTGTTTGTCTTATCAGCTGGCTGGAGTGATTGCAAGCAGTTTGGAGCCATTTACGAGCCTTTGTGTGACAGTAAGATACTTCTCTATTTCCTTTCTCCATCTTACTGGTTGCCCCCACAGGGACATTACTGGCTCTACCTCCTGTGACATCACTGGGCAAAGAACAGGTGGCAGCAGGCACTGGAGAGAGTTTGTGTCTGTCAGCTGTCTGGAGTGATTGCAAGCAGTTTGGAGCCATTTTCCAGCCTTTGTGTGACAATGCTCTCTCTCTCTCTCTTCTCTTTGTCCATCTTTTTTTTTTTTTTTGTTACATTTGTACCCCGCGCTTTCCCACTCATGGCAGGCTCAATGCGGTAGGCAATGGAGGGTTAAGTGACTTGCCCAGAGTCACAAGGCGCTGCCTGTGCCGGGAATCGAACTCAGTTCCCCAGGACCAAAGTCCACCACCCTAACCACTAGGCCACTCCTCCACTGTTGCTACTATTTGAGATTCTACATGGAATGTTGCTATTCCAACATTCCATGTAGAAGTCGGCCCTTGCAGATCACCAATGTGGCCGCGCAGGCTTCTGCGAGTCTGACGTCAGACTCACAGAAACAGAAGCCTGCGCAGCCTTCTACATGGAATGTTGCTAGTGGAATAGCAACATTCCATGTAGAATCTCCAATAGTATCTATTTTATTTTTGTTACATTTGTACCCTGCGCTTTCCCACTCATGGCAGGCTCAATGTGGCTTACATGGGGCAATGGAGGGTTAAGTGAGTTGCCCAGAGTCACAAGGAGCTGCCTGTGCTTGAAGTGGGAATTGAACTCAGTTCCTCAGGACCAAAGTCCACCACCCTAATCACTAGGCCACTCCTCCACACATCTTATTCACTGTCCCCACCCCTAGTACATCAATGAGTGTAGGGGGGGGGGTGAAGAATGGGGTGTAGATGCCAGAGAGAGAGAGTGTCTATTAGCTATCTGGAATGATTGCAAGCAGCTTAGAGCGGTTTACTAGCCTTTGTGTGACAGTGGGCAACCTCTCTTTTTGTCCATCTTACTTGCTGCGTCCACTGGGTGTGACAGGGTCTGTGTCCCTTCACGGGCTGAGGAACCCCAGCCATGGAAAAGTGAAAGAACCAGACAGTATAGGGCAACCACCTGGGTTTGAAGTCAGGCCCATGGTCCACCCTAACAGTTAGGTGGGACGTGACAGGAAGGGGGGACAACTAACCCTTCTGGGATTGATTTAGTTAATTCCCTAACACTGGAAGCAAGAAACAAGCTGCTGCACCCAAGGAGCATGAGATGTTATCATGACTGGGAGGAGGATTGTGGACTAACCTTTGCTTTGGATATCTCCTTTGTTTTGGGATTCTACCAAGGAATCGTGGACTCAGCTTTGAATTCTTGCCCTTGTTCAGAGTCAATGATACTTGGCCCACACTTTTGGGTGGGTGGTGGCATAATTAAGATACTCAGCCTTCACTTTCGGGTGGGCAGTGCTGTGATATTGGTGCATTGCTGGCTCTGACCCTAGTGACATCACTGGGTGCACGGGGTGAAAACGGTGAGCAGATGCCAGAGAGAGTGTGTGTTTATCAGCTGTCTGGAGTGATTGCAAGCATTTTGGAGACATTTACCAGCCTTTGTGTGATAGTGAGCTACCTATCTGTCCATCTTACTCTCTGCCCCCCCCCCCCGGGACATTGCTGGCTGTGCCCCCAGTGACATCTCCAGGTGCAGGGGGGTGAAGAACAGGAAGTAGATGGTGGTGGCACCATGCCAACGGAGTCACACTAACAATGGCGCACAATTAAGGAGCTCCTTAGGGTGATCCTTTGGGTGGACTTTGGACAGTGGGATCTAGTGCTTTTGGGTGTTAATTGGACTCAATATAAAATGTGTAAGATATCAGTAATTATGGGTAATGGCCAATATGTTGTATTGACCTCTCAGCGTGATAGATTAGTGAAGAGAGCGGATTTTGCAACCAATATCCCTTCAGCATAATGTAGGTAGTAGAAGTTTGAGTCTTTTACAGGTAGCATTGTTAAACCGTCTTGGTGAATGAGTTATTCTCCCAGTATAATTTAGATGTACCAGGAGTAACAGAGTCCTTGGTTAAAGACTTCCGATACTATTTTAGCTAACTCCTGTTGTCCAGAGGGATATTTATAGGAATGAGTGTGCAGGGAAGTGCAGTGAGGGGAGATTTGTAGCATGGAATGTTGCCACAATTTGGGTTTGGCCACTGTTGGAAGCAGCATACTGGGCTAGATGGACCATTGGTCTGACCCAATATGGCTACTCTTTATGTTCTTGTGTTCTAATTTGTCGAGCAGGTTTGAAGTTTGTGAAGGTTAAAAAAAAAAAAAAAAGGAGTGTGTAATGGAGCAGAAGTTTTAGTATAAAAAAGTAGTTTATTTTTTTTTTTTGTTTGTACATTTGATATACCATGAAATTGATTCTGAACTGGCGACTAAGCAGTTTACAGAAAATAATATAATAGGACAATTGCTGGTGAAGAGGGAAAGAGGAGGGGATATGAGATATGCTTATATTGTCCCCCGTGGTTGTTTTGAGATTATTCCTGTTTGTTAGCTTTTTTGGTGTCCCTAGAGGTGGATATGAATAGCTTGGTGATTATGGGGGATTTTAATATAGCTTGTTTACCTGATGCGCAAATCTCACATTCATTATTTCATGCTTTGTTAGCTCTTTCGTTGGAGCAAATTGTTCGGGTGGCTACACATGAAGCGGGCCATGTTTTAGATTTAGTGTTTGTGTCTTCCGCTTGGGCTACACAGGTGGTAGTTGAGGCTAAGTTGGTGGGGTGGTCAGCCTATGCTGTGTTACTGTTTTCTATCCCCAATATAGATTGAGGGGAAGGGTCTCCTTGGTATTTAAAATTAGAACATGGATCCAAAGAGCTAGAGCTTTTTTCCCCCAATGTTACTACTCTACTCCAAAGTTAATTTAAATCTACCTTCGCAAATTGGGAAAATTTCAAACTCAAAAGGGGTAGGCCTACAGGGAACAGAGATAGCTAAGTAAGGGAACACAAAAAGGCATTCACTCAGCCAACTTTTCAAAATGATTAGGGGTGCTCAACTTGGCACACATTTCTATGTCTGTAGAAAGGAAAACCAAGTATTGCAAGGTCATAGACACAACTGGCCAGACCATATTTAGATGTAGAGCACAACAGGTAGTGCACACATTGGAAGGACTGATGGCTAAAAGAGCTAGGGAAGCACTGAATGTCCTACCAGTCTCTCTTCCTCACCAACCTCACCTCATCCCTACCAATTTACTCCACCTCACTTTTCTTCTCCTTCCTCCCCCCTACAGCCCATTTATACCACAGTCATATCCCAGTCAGCCTGGTCTATCCCTACCACCCACACACAGGCAGGATAGTTGTTCTGCTTTAATCCTAAGGCAAACTATCTGGAACCTTAGAGCTTGTCCTATCTGTCTCCAAATATCAGCTTTGAAGGACGAGATCAACAAACTCAAGAAGGAATTTGCTACAACTAAACAAGCATCCAGGATTACTCATTTCCCAGCCAAGTTACCACCACCACCACCACTGCCACAGAGAATGAAACAACAGAGGAATAGATAGATCACAGTAGGCTCTGGTAAACAAAGATCTGTGACACAGAAGCACTCATCCTCCCAACCTTTGCCCCTGTCAAATTCTTTTGCTGCATTGCATCATTATGATGCTGAAAAAAAGAAGTACTGTGGTAGAACCAGAGGCAATGAAAGTAGCGCAACCCAAGAAACATCCTCCAAACAATGACAGATTGGTGAAAAGCAGAAAACTCTTACTGCTCAGACTCCATAATCAGAGGCATTAACTTAGGAGCACAGTTCAAGGGTTCCAACCTAGTGGATTTCCTTCCAGGATCTGCAGCTACCAGATGTACTGACCAAATACTGAAAGTGATCTGAGAAGAAAGCAAGGCTTCAAATACTGATGTAATTCACCTGGGGACAAATGACCTGGCCAAAAATAGCAAGTTTACAGTACAGAGAGCTTTCCAGAAGCTTGGGGAGGGATTGAAATCTTTGGTTCTGACTGTGGCTTTTGCTGAAGTAATTTCCACATGGGGGAAGGGAGAGGAAAGTCTACGCAAAACAGTGGATTTCAAAACAGTGGCTTGAGTCTTGGTGTAAAGAAGAAGGTTTTAGATACTTAGGAGCATGGGGTAATACATGGAAAAATAACAGACTATACTGTAATGATGGGCTACATCTTTCTGTGACAGGATAAAGAATCCTTGGGGAGAAATTCAGAAAGTATGTTTCTAGACATTTAAACTAGAAGGTGGGGGTGACAAAAGGAAACAAGGGAATTCAGAAAGTCACCCCCAGAATAAACTTGATGGCAGAGGGTAAATATAAAAAAAAACACCCAAACTCACTAAGCACATGGAAAGCTATGTGCACAAATGCTCGTAGTCTAAGTAAAAAGGTTCAAGACTTGCAAGCCCTGATGTGACTATACCGGGCTATAATCTTTTTAGGAAGGATAGAGAGGGCCAAAGAGGTGGAGGAGTGGCGCTGTATGTGAGAGACAGAAAAGGGTGGGAAGTTGACCACAGACACCAGAGACTGGAAAAAAATGGACTTAAAAACAAAACGTTTATTTTAAAAAGGACTCAACAAGGCTGTTGCATGCAGAGGAGAGGGACTATACTCATACATCAAGGGCACATCACACGCAGTCAAGGTTGGATTATATATTTATTTTGCAGGGAGAGTTCCCTAGGGTGTTAGATGCTACAATAGGACCAGAGGAGATCTCTGACCACGCCATTGTATGGGTAGAAATAGAGAAAACAGCCTACTTTGCACAATCTCAGGGATGGCGCTTCCCGGCTTATTTATTCTCTTCCCCAGAATTTATCAGTTATTTGCAGAAGAAATGGGCGGAGTTTTTAGAACATAATCAGCAACATTTAGAGGAGCCTGACCTTTTTTGGTCCACAGCAAAGGCGGTGTTAAGGGGGGACATCATAGCATTTGTTACTAGGCGGAATCGTCAAATAGCACAAGGAATAATAGTAATGGAGCGACAACTTAGGGTAGCAAAGCAGAAATATAAAAAATCGCACACGCCAGAGGTGTATGAGGCACTGACAGCGGCTAGAGTGGTGTTGAACAGCCTAATACATGAAAGACACAGACGCTCGCTCATATATAGGAAATATAGACTCCAGAAGTGGGGAGATAAAGCAGGGGGAATGCTAGCTTGTCTAGTGAAAGGCACATGTAAATCACACTTTGTATCGGCAATACGCACAAACGCGGGAGAAATTACAACAAATATGAAAAGAATTGCAGACACTTTTAGGCAACATTTTGCCACATTATATGAGGGGAGCGCAGGAAAAGAAGGGAGAACAGACATTAATGCAGTCGTATCTTAGAACTTCAGGCATGCCGAGGCTTTCAGGGGAACAAGTGGAGACTCTGAATGGTCCATTAACAGCAAAAGAGCGCCATCAAAGCACTAAAAGCGAACACGGCGCCAGGACCTGATGGCTTCTTGGGAGAATTCTATAAAATACTGCAGGGCCAGATCTTGGGCATACTTTTAGACTTCTGTAACAGTGTTGTAGAAGATGGAGCTTTTCCCCCCTATGCCAATGAGGCGTTAATAAGCCTGATACCAAAACAAGGAAGGGAGTGGCCTAGTGATTAGGGTGGTGGACTTTGGTCCTGGGGAACTGAGTTCGATTCCCGGCACAGGCAGCTCCTTGTGACTCTGGGCAAGTCACTTAACCCTCCATTGCCCGCCGCATTAAGCCTGCCATGAGTGGGAAAGCGCGGGGTACAAATGTAACAAAAACAAAACAAAAAAAATTTGTTACAACCTGGCTCATTTAGGCCAATTTCACTGATTAACGTAGATATTAAGCTGCTCTCCCAAGTGTTAGAAGACAGGCTGGCTCCCCTTTTGCTGCAGCTGGTGAAGGAGGATCAGGTAGGGTTTATTCTGGGAAGACAGTCAATACTAAACACACAGAAGCTACTGGTCACGATAATTCAAAATTCCATAGAAAACTCACGGAGGCTAGTAGTGAGCATGGATGCAGACCGGGCCTTCGATAGGGTGCTATGGTTGGTTTTGTTTGAAACTTTGCGTTAGGTGGGGCTACGAGGCTGGTACCTCCAGGCAATCCTAACATTATATGTGAAGCCGAGGGCTAGCCTATTGGTTAATGGGGTAAGAACCAAGAAGTTTCCCATAGAAAGAGGGACCAGGCAAGGATGCCTGTTATCGCCGTTACTGTTTTTACTCTCTTTGGAGCCTTTGCTGTGTGTGATTCGGGCCATGGAATCGATTCAAGGAGTGCAGCTATATGAGCATACCATCAAAGTTTTAGCATATGTGGATGATCTCTTGTTAGTGCTAGATAATCCGCAGTCTTCACTACTGCCTTTTCCATGTACTGGGTAGCTATGGTAGGTTATCGGGCTTCAAATTGAATTTGTCTAATCCATTGCGTTACCATTGACCAGAGAGACAAGGGAAGAGTGGTATGGACAGTTCCCCCTGCAGTGGGTGACTGACAAAATAAAATATCTGGGAGTTATTATTCCAACTGATCTGACCAGATTATATAAGATAAATGTGGCTCCACTATTGACTGAGACCAGACGCACTTTGCAGCTCTGGGAGGCCTGTCCTCTCTCGTTAACTGGACGTATAGCGCTGTTTAATATGAAGGTGGCTTCCCGCTGGTTATACTGGTTTCAGATGCTACCGTTGTTTCTGAGACAGAGAAAGGAGCGAGCACTTAAACAAATTATTCAGCGATTTATTTGGAGAGGCAGGCGTCCCAGACTCCCTTTGGAGGTGTTACAGAAGCCGAGGGAGCATGGGGGAATGGGGCTTTTGAGTGTTAGATACCTAACGGTGTCTTATACCATGAGACACCTTAGAGACTGGCTAACGAGACAACAGAACTTCTCAGTGACCCGGATGGAATCCCTGACATCCCCTGCAGCGCATTTGGGCTGGCAGATACACACAACAAGAAGGAAGCTGGACTTGAGGTTGCGGTCCAATCCATTGGTACATTTAGCTAGAGAACCTTGGAGAAGGCTCTGCAAGAGACATTTCTCAGCCACAACTCCTTTTTTGCCATTGGACCGCAATCCAGATTTTCCGGTGGGATCAACATCAAAAGTCTTCCTACAGTGGAAAAAACTGGGAATATACTATTTATATCAACTGGTGGATGAAGAAGGAAGGCTGTGGCCCTACGCAGAACTGCAAAGGGAATATTTACTACCAGAAATAGACATTTTTGCGCACACCCAATTACAACATTACATTTCAGCTTTGGGATGGGAGCATTTATGTGAGGATGTACAGGACACACTGCACGATGCCCTCACTTTGGGATCACAAAATGTGGTCCCATTACGTTACCATCATAGATTCCTTCTAGACTCTACAGAAGACTTGAATTATAAAAACTGGGCACAGACATGGTCCCTGGAGCTAGGTGTGGAGGTAACTGAAGCAGAGTTCAAGGGTTTTCTATTGTCGATAACGAAGGGATCTTCATTTACACGCTGTTGGGAACTACAATACAAATTTGCGCTGCGCATGTATATATCAAAAGAGAGGGCTTACAAAGCAGGATTTGGGGCCACTGGGTCTTGCCCTAAGTGTAAACAGGACACAGACAACCTGGGGCATATGTTTTGGATATGCCCAAGGATTAAGTGGTTTTGGTCACGGATACTGGAGGAGGTCCGATTATACTGGGGGCGCAGAGTGGACCTTCACCCACTGATTGTATTTGATGTATACACGCATGCAAAGCCAGCGCTGCCGGGTTTTAAGCATTTCATGCAGAGGGCAGTGTTGATAGGCAAGAAATCTATCCTCCTCTGCTGGAGAGCTGGACTAGCGCCGACAGTGGGACTTTGGAGGACACACATGATAGAGCTGTTGAAGTTGGAAAAATGTGAAGTCACGGACTTTGACTCGGAAGGGGGGAGATGCCTCCAGAGGCCAGCAGGAAGGAGTAAGCTCCTCAACTGATTAAATAGCCAGTACTTATGAGGGAAGGAAAGGGGGAGGGGTGGGGGAGGGGGAGGGAAAGGTTAAAGGGGTTGGAAGAGATGGGGGGGGGGGGGGAGGAGGTAGGACGTCCAAGGACTAGAGGAGAGGAGTTAGGTTAAATTTGAAAGTTGGAACTTGCTGCAAAACTGTTTGCTGGCCAATTACTAAACATGATTTAAACACAATCTTAATGGTTTGTGGAAAGGGCACAGTTAATGTATAAGGTACTAAGAATAGTGCATGACTCATCGTTGAGGAGAGGAAGGGGTTTGGGTCAAAGAGGGGGAGGGGATAGATAGGAAGGGCTCTTTTTTGTAAAATGTTATCAACATGCTGGAATTGTCTTGTTACCTGATGAATAAAAAAGATTGAAACATAAAAAAGGACTCAACACAAACGTTGTTTTTCGGCCGCTAGGCCTGCATCAGGCGTCTACAAGTAAATACATATATATGTAAGAATGATAATAAAGTGAAATGCATATATGTAAAAATATACAGTGAAACAATATACATGTATAATAAATACATATAAGAATGATAATAAAGTGAAATGCATATATGTAAAAATGTACAGTAAAACATCAAGTGTCACCAATCATAAGGACTCATTTAATAAACACATCAGGGCATTGGATGCTTTTCTATCCAAGCAGGTTAGTATCTTCCTTGATATGTTTTCACACAGCTGTGGAGCCTATTTAGCAGCTTTTTGTATCTCCTATGCCACCACTAATTTTTAACACACCATTAAAAACGTTTTATTTGTTTTATGAGCACATCCTCACATTCTTCTATGTCTGTAGAAAGGAAAACCAAGTATTGCAAGGTCATAGACACAACTGGCCAGACCATATTTAGATGTAGAGCACAACAGGTAGTGCACACATTGGAAGGAACCCGAATTATAGCTACGTCTTGCAAGGTTCCGCGTTAGGAGTTACGGATCAAGAAAGGGATCTGGGTGTCGTCGTCGATGATACGCTGAAACCTTCTGCTCAGTGTGCTGCTGCGGCTAGGAAAGCGAATAGAATGTTGGGTGTTATTAGGAAGGGTATGGAGTCCAGGTGTGCGGATGTTATAATGCCGTTGTATCGCTCCATGGTGCGACCGCACCTGGAGTATTGTGTTCAGTACTGGTCTCCGTATCTCAAAAAGATATAGTAGAATTGGAAAAGGTACAGCGAAGGGCGACGAAAATGATAGTGGGGATGGGACGACTTTCCTATGAAGAGAGGCTGAGAAGGCTAGGGCTTTTCAGCTTGGAGAAGAGACGGCTGAGGGGAGATATGATAGAAGTGTATAAAATAATGAGTGGAATGGATCGGGTGGATGTGAAGCGACTGTTCACGCTATCCAAAAATACTAGGACTAGAGGGCATGAGTTGAAGCTACAGTGTGGTAAATTTAAAACGAATCGGAGAAAATTTTTCTTCACCCAACGTGTAATTAGACTCTGGAATTCGTTGCCGGAGAACGTGGTACGGGCGGTTAGCTTGACGGAGTTTAAAAAGGGGTTAGATAGATTCCTAAAGGACAAGTCCATAGACCGCTATTAAATGGACTTGGAAAAATTCCGCATTTTTAGGTATAACTTGTCTGGAATGTTGTTACGTTTGGGGAGCGTGCCAGGTGCCCTTGACCTGGATTGGCCACTGTCGGTGACAGGATGCTGGGCTAGATGGACCTTTGGTCTTTCCCAGTATGGCACTACTTATGTACTTATGTACTTATGATGTCTTTGGTGGTATATATATTTTTTTATATCACTGTACACATAAACAATTTGTTCCGGTGGAAACATATGCTTTCCATACATTTTATTTTTAGCATATTTACGAATCAACACGAGCGTACCTAAATTTGCACTACCCAAGCTGCAAAGGACTCAAATACAAATCAACTTACGCGTCCAGGTTTTCCTACATAAGCACACAACTGTGGAATGCATTACCAAAAGCCTTGAAAACTACGAACGACCACCTAAACTTCCAGAAAACACTAAAAACCTGTTTAAAAAGGCATACCCTACCGATCCAACATAAATGCCTGATCTCTGCAACACAACAAAACTAAAGAACGTAATGGACATAATACAACTCTTCCTTTGTACAATTCCCTAGTTTGGCTGTGCCACATGAACTTTATCTTACCACATCAGTTTGTATTTGTTTACACCGGAGTTTGTAACGCCTCTCCGGTACTATGTAAGCCACATTGAGCCTACATATAGGTGGGGAAATGTGGGATATAAATGTAACAAATAAATAAATATTGATTTTTTGTGATTTTGATGACACTAATGATATTATATATGTATAAAAGATGCTAAAAGCTCAACAGAATCAGCTCGGAATCCATATAGCATGTGAAAGTCAAAAGAGTAACTTAGCTTTCAAGTGCAGATACAAAGCAAGAAGTAGGTCATCGGTCAAACACACTGACTTCAGCCAAGGTTTTGCTAGTAATGCTGTGTCAAGGCGTGAGTAACCTTCAAAGACAAAAAACCGTGTGGTAAAAAATATATATAAAAGTGAAACAAACTGTGAAAGTAACATAAAAACAAAAAACATGTAAACGGGATCCATAAACTTAAACATTAAAACTTAAAATGTTCATAGTTCAAATATGAATACTTGCCATAAAGTTTCACAATATGAGCATGCTTCCTAGTTGCTAGTCCCTCATAAAATGGCAGCAGTGTCTCGTTTTATGAGTGTGTTGTCTGGGATGTATGACGTCATATCCTATGAAGTTAACCACATCTGCTGTGATATATTTAAGAACCTCTAAATAGAGAAATAAATTTCCCAAGAGTTTAATTTTTTGGTTTATTATTATTATTTTCTAAAGATCTAGTCTACAAAACCAATATAATGAAATATAAAACACAAGACAAATACCACGGGACATATAAGATCTCCCTTTTGGACCCAGAGGGCTTTATTTAGAGGTTCTTAAATATATCACAGCTGATGTGATTAAATATATCACAGCTGATGTGGTTAACTTCATAGGATATGACATCATACATCCCCGACAACACACTCATAAAAAGGAGACACTGCCGCCATTTTATTAGGGACTAGCAAGCAACCAGGAAGCATGCTCATATTGCGCACCTTTATGGCAAGTATTCATATTTGAACTATGAACATTTTAAGCTTTAATGTTTAAGTTTATGGATCCTGTTTACACGGTTTTTTTGTTTCTTTCACAGTTTGTTTCACTTTTATATATATTTTTTACCACACAGGTTTTGTCTTTGAAGGTTACTCACGCCTTGACACAGCGTTACTAGCAAAACCTTGCCCGAAGTCGGTGTGTTTGACCGATGACCCATAAGTACATAAGTATTGCCATACTGGGAAAGACCAAAGGTCCATCGAGCCCAGCATCCTGTTTCCAACAGTGGCCAATCCAGGTCACAAATACCTGGCAAGGTCCCAAAAATGTACAAAACATTTTATACTGCTTATCGCAGAAATAATGGATTTTCCCCAAGTTCATTTAATAATGGTCTGTGGACTTTTCCTTTAGGAAGCCGTCCAAACCTTTTTTTAAACTCCGCTAAGCTAACCGCCTTTACCACATTCTCTGGCAACGAATTCCAGAGTTTAATTACACATTGAGTGAAGAAACATTTTCTCCGATTCGTTTTAAATTTACTACATTGTAGCTTCATCGCATGCCCCCTAGTTCTAGTATTTTGTAGAAAGCATGAACAGACGCTTCACATCTACCTATTCAACTCCACTCATTATTTTATAGACCTGTATCATATCTCCCCTCAGCCGCCTTTTCTCCAAGCTGAAGAGCCCTAGCCGCTTTAGCCTTTCCTCATAGGGAAGTCATCCCATCCCCGTTATCATTTTCGTCGCCCTTCTCTGCTTGTTGCTTTGTATCTCCACTTGAAAGCTAAGTTACTCTTTTGACTTTCACATGCTATATGGATCCCGAGCCGATTCTGTTGAGCTTTTAGCATCTTTTCATTCATTTTGGAACTAAAAGGGTTTTTGCCTATGATGATATAATTCCCAGCAGAAGCTTTCTCAACCCTTGTTATTACTAAATGACTACTTGGGTTGGAGGTTGGGTTAAATTCAGAGGCTTTTCCCTTAATTCTCTTTAAAACAGATGCAGTCCACAGAATCTTTAGTTTATTGTTTAAATTACTATTTTTTGCCATTACATGAGAGACTTTTGTTTTGTTGTACATTTATATATAATACCCTCTCACCCTCGGGTTGTGACATATTATATATGTATATACTTGTTTATACATTTTTTAAATAATTTATAATCTGTTAATATGGCCAAACTTTCCACACTTTTCACCGTAATGGTTTATTAAATGAGTCCTTATGGTTGGTTACTGATGTTTTTTTTTATTATAAATGTATATTGTTTTACTGTACATTTTTACATATATGCATTTCACTTTATCATTCTTATATATATTTATTATACATGTATATTGTTTCACTGTACATTTTTACCAGTGGCGTAGCTAGGTGGGGCACCAGGGGAGCAGCCGCTCCCCCAAACAGAGTTCTGCTGGCGCCTATTTTTCTTCGTCCTGTTGCAGTGAAAATGTGTGCCGGCGCCGGCAGAAGTCCACACGCTCCCCCCGCGCCGTCAACTTGCCTCATCCTGGGCTCTGCTTCTGATTTTTACATATATGCATTTTACTTTATTATTATTATTATATGTACATGTATTTACTTGTAGACTCCTGACACAACCCTAGCGGCCAAAACACAACATTTGTGTCAAGTCCTTTTTTAAATAAACGTTGTGTTTTTAAGTTAATTTTTTCCAGTCTCTGGTGTCTATGGTCAACTTCCCACCCTTTTCGGTTTTTCACTTTTTGTGGGGATAGTGCTGGGCAGACTTATACGGTCTGTGCCAGAGCCGGTGGTGGGAGGCGGGACTGGTGGTTGGGAGGCAGGGATAGTGCTGGGGAGACTTATACGCTCTGTGCCAGAACCGGTGGTGGGAAGCGGGGCAGACTTACACGGTCTGTCCCCTGAAAAGGACAGGTACAAATCAAGGTAAGGTATACACAAAAAGTAGCACATATGAGTTTATCTTGTTGGGCAGACTGGATGGACCATGCAGGTCTTTTTCTGAAGTCATCTACTATGTTACTATGTGGTTTCTTGTGGGACGTTTGAGTTCTCCGCCTTGGTGGATTCTCTTGGCTGTATGTGAGAGACAATATCAGAGCGGCTGAAATGCGGGGAACCTGGGGAAAGGAAGAAGCTTTATGGACCGCCCTGGAAAGAGAAGATGGAACCTGTATCCACACAGTGATTATCTACAGACCTTGGCACAAACAGAGAAGCTAGACAAGGATCTGACAGAAGATATTCAAAAGATTGGTATGAAAGGGGAGGTGCTACAGTTAGGAGTTTTCAACTTGTCTGATGTGGGTTGGAACATCTCGTCTGCAGAATTGGAAAGAAGTGGGGAGATTGTGGACGCCTGTCAAAGTGCCTTGCTCAGACAAATGCTGACGGAACCCACAAGGGAAGGGTCGATGCTGGATCTAGTGTTCACGAATGGAGGAAGTGTTTCCAATATCCGGGTGGGTGCCCACCTAAGCAATAGTGATCATCACACAATATGGTTTGATATAAGGGCAAAGGCAGAGTGCGGACGCACAAAACTCAAAGTACTGGATTTCAGATGTACTGATTTTGATAAAATGGGGGAATATCTGAAGAAGTTGCTGTTGGCTATAAATATGGCAACTGATCTTTATGCAAGGAAAGTAAACAAAAACAAGAGAAACAGGAAGCCTATATGGTTCTCCAAACAAGTAGCTGAAAAAATAAGAGCAAAAGAGGCTTTGTTCAAGAAATACAAAAGAACGCAATGAGAGGATCACTGAAAAGATTATCGGATTAAACTTAAAGAAGCAAAGAAGGAAATACAGCTAGTGAAAGCACAAGCGGAAGAAAAAAATGGCTAAAGATGTAAAGAGAGATGACAAGACCTTTTTCAGATATATCGGAGAAAGGAGAAAAGATAGGAATGGAACTGCAAGACTGAAAGATAATGAGAATAACTATGTGGAGAGTGAGGAGGATAAAGCAAATGTCATGGGTGTAGTTTGTTTCATTCGGGGGGGCAAAGGATGCAAAGAACAAATTATAAAGAAACTTCAGACCGCTCAAAACACGGCAGCCAGGCTTATATTTGGAAAAACATGATTTGAAAGCGCCAAACCCCTCCGAGAATAACTGTACTGGCTCCCAATCAAAGAACATATTGCTTTCAATATCTGCACCCTGGTTCATAAAATTATCTACAGCGAAGCCCCGGGATACATGACAGACCTCATAGACCTACCAACCAGAAACACAACAGGATCAACATGAACATACCTAAGTCTCCACTACCCAAGCTGCAAAGGACTCAAATACAAATCAACCTATGCATCCAGCTTTTCCTACATAAGCACACAACTATCGCATTACCAAAAGCTGTGAAAACAACTTATGATTATCTAAACTTCCGGAAATCATTAAAAACTAAGCTGTTCAAAAAGGCATACCCTACCGACCCAACTTAAATGCCTGTACCCTGCAACACAACGAAACCAAAGTTCGTAATGAACATATAATAACTCTTCCTCTCTATGATCCCCTAATGTGTCTGTACACATGAAACTTATTCTACCACATTACTGTGTTCATACCAGAATTGGTGATGGCCTTTACAGTACTATGTAAGCCACATTGAGCCTGCAAATAGGTGGGAAAATGTAATAAATAAAATAAATAAATAAATATCCCGTTTTAGGATTCAGTGAGGTTTACATCGTCAAGAGGGACAAAGGTTGATACAATATTATAGGAAGGACTTTGAGATGAATACACTGTTGTGGAGGTTGTGGTATTATTTTTGATAGTTCTGTGGACCTTTGGGGCTTGAAGAGTGGTGGTTATTTTCTAGCAGTCTTTGGGAAGAGGAAAGTTTTTAGCCTCTTCCGGAAGCCCAGGTAGTTAGACTCTGTTCTAATAGTCAGAGGTAGTAAGTTCCATAGTGCGATGCCTGATACCAGGAAAAGCAAGTTGAAGATTTTCTGAAATCGGATACCCTTCTATAATATTGGGGCTAGGATCAATTGTTCTTTCAGTCTGGGAGACTGAACAATACAAACAGATGTGATAATCAGCAGTTCAGAGATGGTGCCTAGCAGAATCTGAAGATTAGACAAGCGGCTTTAAATCTAATTCTTTCAGCTATGGGTAGCCAGTGTAGTTCATAAGATATGACATGCTAGTGTATCTATTCAGTTTGAAAATTAATCTTGCCACTGTGCACTGTGTTCTGTATGATCTGTAGTTTTCTTTGATATTTGGCCATAATACACCAACAAGTAGGAAATTACAGTAGTCCAGATGCAGTAGGATCAGCATTTGGACCAACAGCACAAAGGCAGTTTGATCAAAGAATGACCTGATTAGACATAGCTGTCTCATTTTGAACATTTTCTTCTTCCACAGTTGATTGATGTGAGATAAGAATGCTAGAGAGATGTCTAGAAGGACCCCAAGCACTTTAGCTTCAGATTCAACAGGGAAGGTTCTGTTATTGAGTAATGTCATTTGTGTTGGGATCTCAAATCCTTGATTTCAGAACCAAAGGATTTTTGTCTTTTGCGCAGTTTGTTTGTAAGAGCCCAAGTCTGAATTGTGTTCATTCCGGTTACCACCAATCAGGTTGGATCTTGGTGTGGAGATGTTAGAGAAACAAGGAGTATATCATGATCCACATATGACAGAAGTAGTTCTTCCAATCCTAGGTGTATTGAGCTGAGGGAAGATATGAAGAAATTAAACAGGATAGGAGAGAGAGGAGAACCCTGGGGGACTCTGTAATTGGAAAGGTGTTTTGTTTTACAGTAGCTTCTGTTTGAGAGGAATTTGTTGAACCATTTGAGGGCTGGTCCAGTTATTCCTATCTGATTCAGACGTTCAAGTAGCATTGCATGATCCACTGCATCAAATGCCGCTGAGATGTTGAACTGAAGGTGTAGAACTTGATTACCCCTACACAGGTATTGTCTAGCACATGTAAACACTAAGAGCAGGGTTTCAGTAAAATGAGCGGGTCTGAATCCAAATTGGGACTGGTGTAAGGTAGAAATTGTGCCCAGATATTTGGGGAAATTGTTTGCTAACATAAGATTTTAAGATTTTCGTAAAGAGTGGTATGCTTGCTACTGGGGGATAATTTGCTGCTGAGGTTATATCTAGTAGTAGAAAAAACAGTGAGAAAAAACCAAGGAGGATGCCAAAAACTTTATTGAAATTAAAAGCGACCCGACACGGATGTGTTTCGGCCCAAAGGTATTTTACCTCCTTTTTTTTTGCTGATTCAGGTTATATCTAGCCCTGAGTCCTTCAGTAGAGATATCAGAACAATTTTGCCCATATCTGATGAGAGAGAACCTGTGTCTAGCAGTTCATTAAGGCAATGTTAGCCACTGGACGACCTCTAATAGTGTGGTGTGGTTTGGAACAGGAATTCTGGACATTGGTCTAGGGAACAATACAATTGTGAGCATTTTTGTAGCAGTGATTTTACATCTTCAATCAAAAATGGTTGGAAAACTTCCCATACTTGGTTTGTATTAATTCCCAGGATTGAGTCTGATCCAAAACAAGCGCCTGAAACCTTGAATACATTTTCCTCTGTTGGATTACTTTTTGTTAGGTCCGCTCTTTGATTGATCTTGTTCTTGAAAGTCAGCTATTGTGCGGAGGGACATATATTATGCATTCTGTCAGCTGTGTCGGTAGAGATTAGGTTTCTAACTAGAGTGAATAGTTTTTTGTTTTTTTTTTAAATGGTCGAGGGTATCTCAGGCCCACTAAGCTGCTGTAGTATTTTCGTTTGGAGCCAGCTACTTTGTTTATAGTGACAGAACGCAAGTTTCCAGTTAGATCTATCATCAGTAGCTTTGCTTTTTTGCCCTTTCTTTTCAAGGTTTTGAGATTTCTATTTCAGTTGAGAAAGTTCTTCAGAGTACCAAGGAGATTTTTGAGCTGTTTTTGACCTTCGTGTTAGTAACTGGAGCTATTTTATTCAGCACCATTTTGACTATTATCCCAGATAGATTTTATCGATTCTTGTGCAGGGATTTTGGGGGTAAGGGAGGTTTTTTTTTTTTTTTTAACTCAGACTAGAAGTTGGATTTGTTGATTTTTGCACAAGAGATTATTAGTTTAAAAGGTTCATGTTTGGGCTGGATTGTTAGGCAAAATATTAATGGTAAAATCTAACAATAATAGAACTAGGGGACACAAGATGAAATTAGAATGTGGTAGGTTTAAAACAAATTGGAGAAAGTTTTTCTTTACTCAGCGTGTGGTTAGACTCTGGAACTCATTGCCGGAGAAGGTAGTGACGGCAGCTGGCCTTGTTGAGTTTAAAGGGGGTCTGGACAGATTCCTGAAGGAAAAGTCCATTGATCATTATTACATTTTGGGTTTTTGCCAGGTTCTTGGGGCCTGGATTGGCCGCTGTCGGAGACAGAGTGCTGGGCTTGATGGACCTTTGGTCTTTTCCCAGCGTGGCAGTGCTTATGTACTAGTTGGAAGTGATCTGACCATGGTATAGGCTTTCATTTAGGTGAGCCAATCAGGTTGGTAGGGTAGGCGGTGAGGAAGTCTAATGAGTGACCTTGCTCATGGGTAGGACCTTCCCCAAGCACAGTGAGGTAATTTATCTTTAAGAATGATTTAAAGTTACATGCATTGGTATCCGCTTCATTCTCTAAATGTAAGTTTAGATCTCCCAGGACAGTAGGAATGTGGGACATGGCAGATGAAATACTTCCAATATGGTATTTTCAGCTGTGGTCCAGGCTACTGATGGAAGATAAATAAGGAGCAAGGCTATCTGGTTGGCTTCTTCTGAGTTATCATGGAAATTACATAACATATATTCCAGTTCTGGAATCATCTCTGAGCTAACTAGGGATATGTGAAGAAAGTTCTTAAAAATAAGACCGAGACCTCCCCCCTTTTTTTTTTCCTATTGGAGAATGAAGAAAATTGGGCAACACAATAATAATGGGTGATTTCAATTACGATGTCACGATATACATCCAGTTCAAACAAGATGTAACCGAAATCACAAATTAAATCACACATAGCCTTCTAATAATGAACTCATGGGCGGATGCATTCCAGCTAAAGCTAAACGCAGAAAAAACACTATCAAGCTCATTTTCAAAGCACTTAGCCTCCCAAAGTTCCATAGAAACCTATGGAACTTAGCCTCCCAAAGTGCTTTGAAAATATGCCTCAATGTCTCATTTTGTCCTCACAATACAACACAAATAAACCCAACACCATAAACACCCCAGATTACACCCTTCCTGTCTCAGACACCCTGAAAATTCTGGGAGTAACAATTGACCGAAATCTCACACGCGAAGATCATGCGAAAAATACAGCAAAGAAAATGTTCTACTCAATGTGGAAACTTAAAAGGATCAAACCTTTCTTCCCAAGGGAAGTATTCCGTAGCCTAGTACAATCAATGGTACTAAGCCATCTAGATTACTGCAATGCCATCTATGCCGGATGCAAAGAACAAATCATTAAAAAGCTTCAAACCTCTCAAAACACAGCAGCCAGACTCGTATTTTGGAAAGCGAAATACAAAAGCGCCAAACCCCTAAGAGAAAAACTACACTGGCTCCCACTAAAAGAACGAATTGCGTTCAAAGTCTGCACCTTGGTTCACAAAATTATTCACGGAGAAACCCCGATCTATATGTCAGACCTTATAGACTTGCCTACTAGGAACGCAAATAGATCAGCATGCACATTCCTCAATCTCCATTACCCTACTTGTAAAGGACTAAAATATAAATCCACATACGCGACCAGTTTCTCATACATTTGCAAGCAATTATGGAATGCACTACCTTAGACCATAAAAACAACACAAGACCTAACCATCTTCCGAAAACTACTGAAAACAGATCTGTTCAAGAAGGCATATCACAAACATCCATCTTAAACATTAAATAATAAGACCACACACGAACTACACAAATTTGAAATCTTATCACTTGACTGATCAACCTCTTTGATACTAATGAACAAATAACATCACTTCTATCCTTATGTCGAACATGGCCTCTCCTTAGTCGATGACCTAAAGTACGTTACAATCCAATGTATAAATCAGGAACCTTCATGCTATATCATAATGCATTCTTCTCTACCATATATGTATGCACATGGTATATATATACACCATGATGTACCACATATGCTATGATCCATGTATGTTACCATGTATGTATGCACATTAACGCATTACCATTTATAATTCTGTTACCCGGAAATGGCATCCGCCACTACGGCAAATGTAAGCCACATTGAGCCTGCAAATTGGTGGGAAAATGTGGGATACAAATGCTACAAATAAATAAATAACTACCCCAATATTGACTGGGTAAATGTAACATCAGGGCATGCTAGGGAGGTAAACTTCCTTGACAAATTCAAGGATTGCTTTATGGAGCAGCTGGTACAGGAGCAGACGAGAGAAGGAAAAATTCTAGACCTAGACCTTAGTGCAGCACATGAACTGGTGCGGGAGGTAATGGTGCTGGGGCCGCTTGATAACAGTGATCATAATATGATCGGATTTGAAATTAACTTTGAAGTATAAATAGGAAATCAAATACGTTAGCGTTTAACTTAAAAAAAAGGAGACTATGATAAAATGCAGTGCCGTAGCAAGGGCGGCTGACACCCGAGGCGGGTCGCCGCTGCGCACCCCCCCCTTGGCGAGCACCCTCCCCCCTCCGTAGCGCATTCGTACTTGCATAGGGAAGCAGCGAGGGGCAATCTGCCCCGAGTGCACGTCACTGGGAGCTGCGTCAGCTCCGCTGGTTCCCTGCTCTCTCTGCCCCAGAACAGGAAGTAACTTGTTCCGGGGCAGAGGGAGCAGGGAACCAGCGAAGCCGATACCCCCCAGTGGTGTGCACCCGGGGCGGACCGCCCCACCGCCCCCCCTTCCTATGCCACTAACAAAATGAGAAGGCCGGTGAAAAAAAAAACAGAGGGGCTGTGAGGGTCAAAAATTTACATCAGGTGTGGATGCTGTTCAAAAACACCATCCTGAAAGCCCAGACCAAATCTATTCCACGTATTAAAAAAGGAGGACGGAAGACCAAACAACAGCCAGCATGGTTAAAAAGAGAGGTGAAGGAAGCTATTAAAGCTAAAAGAAAATCCTTCAGAAAATGGAAGAAGGAACTGACTGAAAATAATAAGAAACAGCATAAGGAATGTCAAGTCAAATGCAAAGCACTGATAAGGAAGGCTAAGAGGGACTTCGAAAAAAAGTTTGCGTTGGAGGCAAAAACACATAGTAAAATTTTTTTTTAGGTATATTAAAAGCAGGAAGCCAGCAAAAGAATCGGTTGGACCGCTAGATGACCGAGGGGTAAAAGGGGCAATCACAGAAGACAAAGCCATAGCGGACAGATTAAATTAATTCTTTGCTTCAGTCTTCACCAAGAAACAGGACACAAGATGAAGCTAGAATGTGGTAGATTTAAAACAAATAGGAGAAAGCTTTTCTTTACTCAGCGTGTAGTTAGACTCTGGAACTCATTGCCGGAGAATGTAGTGACAGCAGCTGGCCTTATGGAATTTAAAGGGGGTTTGGACAGATTCCTGAGAAGCCTGGATTGGCCACTGTCAGAGACAGGATGCTGGGCTTGATGGACCCATGGTCTTTTCCCAGTAAGGCGGTGCTTATGTGCTTATGTACCGGTGCCAGAAATGGTATTCGAAGATGACAAGCGGCAAAAGAATTGGTTGGATCGCTAGATGACTGAGGGGTAAAAGGGGAGATCATGGAAGACAAAGCCATAACGGATAGATTAAATGAATTCTTTGCTTCGGTCTTCACCGAGGAAGATTTGGGAGAGATACCGGTGCCAGAGATGGTATTCGAAGCTGACGAGTTGGAGAAAATGATTGAAATCTCTATAAACCTAGAGGATGTAATGGTGCAATTTGACAAACTGAAGAGTAGCAAATCTCCTGGATTGGATGGTATCCATCCCAGAGTACTGACAGAACTGAAAAATGAACTTGCAGAGCTATTGTTAGTAATATGTAATTTATCCTTAAAATCGAGCATGGTACCGGAAGATTGGAGGGTGGCCAATGTAATGCCAATTTTTAAAAAAAGGTTCCAGAGGAGATCAGAGAAATTATAGACCGCTGAGTCTGACGTCGGTGCTAGGCAAAATGGTAGAGTCTAATATAAAGAACAAAATTACACAGCATATTCAAAAGCATGGATTAATGAGACACAGCCAACATGGATTTAGTGAAGGGAAATCTTGCCTCACCAATCTATAACATTTGTTTGAAGGGGTGAACAAACATGTGGATAGAGGTGAGCCGGTTGATATTGTGTATCTGGATTTTCAGAAGGCGCTTGGCAAAGTACCTCATGAAAGACTCCAGAGGAAATTGGAGAGTCATGGGATAGGAGGTACTGTCCTATTGTGGATTAAAAACTGGTTAAAAGATAGAAAACTGAGAGTAGAGTTAAATAGTCAGTATTCTCAAAAGAGAAGAGTTAGTGGGGATCCCCAGGGGTCTGTGCTGGGACCGCTGCTTTTTAACATATTTATAAATGACCTAGAGATCGGAGTAACTAGTGAGGTATTTAAATTTGCTGATGACACAAAGTTATTCAAAGTCGTTCAACCGTGAGAGGATTGTGAAAAATTACAAGAGGACCTTACGAGACTAGGAGTCTAAATGGCAGATGACGTTTAATGTGAGCAAGTGCAAAGTGATGCATGTGGGAAAGAGGAACCCGAATTATAGCTACGCCATTATAGGAGTCACCAACTATGAAAGGGATCTAGGTGTCGTCATTGATGATATGTTGAAACCTTCTACTCAGTGTGCTGCTGTGGCTAAGAAAGCAAATAGAATGTTAGGTATTATTAGGAAAGGAATGGAAAACAAAAATGAAGACGTTATAATGCCAATGTATCACTCCATGGTGTGACTGCATCTTGAATATTGTGTTCAATTCTGGTCGCCACATCTCAAAAAAGATATAGTGGAATTAGAAAAGATGCAGAGAAGGGAGACAAAAATGATAAAGGGGATGGGACGACTTCCCTATGAGGAAAGGCTAAAGTGTCTAGGACTCTTCAGCTTGGAGAAAAGGTGGCTGAGGTGAGAGATATGATAGAGGTCTATTTAATAATGAGTGGAGTTGAATGGGTACACATGAAGCGTCTGTTTACACTTTCCAAAAATACTAGGACTAGGGGGGGCATGCGATGAAGCTACAAAGTAGTAAATTTTAAAAGAGTCAGAGAAAAATTTCTTTACTTAACTTGTAATTAAACTCTGGAATTCGTTGCCAGAGAATGTGGTAAAGGCAGTTAGCTTAGCAGAGTTTTAAAAAGGTTTGGACGTCCATAGACCATTATTACATTTACTTGGGGAAAATCCACTATTTCTGGCATAAGCAATATTAAATGTTTTGTAATTTTTTGGGATCTTGCCAGGTATTTGTGACCTGTATTGGCCACTGTTGGAAACAGGATGCTGGGCCTGATGGACCTTTGGTCTGTCCCAGTATCGCAATACTTATGCATGAACTGAGTATGTTTTAGGAGTGGCAGCGGTGGTGGCTGGAGGCATGCAGCTGACTTCCTTGCTCCTGAGGCAGTACAAAAAGGAAGGGGACAACTGAGGCAATGGATTTGTTGGCTAACTGGGCTTTGGCGATACCAGCCATCGAACAGGTGCTGCAGCTTTGGAGGGGGCTTGAGCCCAAAGTGTGTGTGTGTGGGGGTCCCCCAAGGCCCCACTACTTGGCTATGCCACCGATTAAAGGTCCAATATCTCTCTCCGCTCCTTCCCCAGGCCCATTATCTCTCTTCCCTCACTCACATTCCCCCACCTTGTCCAAGACATCTTTTTTTCCTTCTTCCATCTTCTCCACCCCAGGTCCATTCTTTTTCTTTTCCTTCCGAGTCCATTTCTCTTCTTATCCCACCATCTTTCTCTCCCTCAGTTCAGCATCTCTCACTTTTTTCCTCTCCCCCCAGGACAGTCCAACTTTTCTCCCTCCCCTCCCTGCAGTTCTCTTTCGATCCTCCCCCCTTCTTCCCGAACTATGTAGCATCTCTCCCTCCCCTCCTGGCCCTCTTTCAATTTCCTTTTCTCTCTTCCTCCCCCCCCCCCCCC
This sequence comes from Microcaecilia unicolor, assembly GCF_901765095.1. NCBI lineage: Eukaryota > Metazoa > Chordata > Amphibia > Gymnophiona > Siphonopidae > Microcaecilia > Microcaecilia unicolor. Next base: position 643,248,422 of record NC_044032.1, read on the forward strand.
CCCCCATAGGTACCTGATCAAAATCAAGCAAGTCTTTTTGGACCTGCAGCACCAGTGGCAACCATACTCACAGGCTGTCTTTTGACCCATCCCAACCTTCTGAAACCAGGAAATTGTATACGTAGAACTCTATTTTGCAGTCTGTAAAAGTGATGCAAGGTTCTTATTCTAAAAAAAGACAGAACCACCTTCACGTATTGCAAAATGTACAGCATTTATTCACATACAGACAAAAAGGCACACTTCTACTAAATACTTTAACAGAAAAATACAGGTCTTCAACTAGTTTATAAATACTTTGAATAGGGATTTCAAGATGGAAATAAATACAGGGAAGGGGACAGGTAATATAAAATAGTCATCTCTACATAGGTTTATTCTTTTATTTCTTCATGCACCTCTTTCTTCATCTGCATGGATACTGAACTAGGCACATAGTGAAAAACTCTGTACATGTTTACATCAGTATTAACAGCATCAGATTTTAAAACAGTTCTGAATTATGCATACATATACATTTCACATAAATGTGTTTAATTTTTGACCAACAAAGGGCATTGCAAGCTTTGTTTAACTGCAAAAGCTGAACTAGCCTATGCTTTCTGACACTATCACACTTCAATAATTCTCAATAAAGCGAAGATACATACCTGTAGCACATATTCTCCGAGGTCAGCAGGCTGATTGTTCTCAAGTGGGTTGACGACCGCGCGTCGGCCTGGGAATCGGTAATTTTTGCAAGCAAAAAATAAAAAGTTTCTCAGAGCCTTCTGGTGCGCACACCGCGCATGACTTCCCAGCAGTCACGCGAGCGTTCCCGCTCAGTTTAATCAAAAAGCAAATAATAAACAACAACTCCAAAGGGGAGGTGGGCGGGTTTGTGAGAACAATCAGCCTGCTGTCCTCAATACCTGCTATAGGTATATATCTTAGCTTTCTCCAAGGACAAGCAGGCTGCTTGTTCTCACATGTAGGGTATCCCTAGCAACCAGGCTCACTCAAAATAATGAACATTGGTCAATTGGGCCTCGCAACAGCGAGGACATAACATAGATTGACCTGAAACCATAAACAACTGAGAGTGCAGCCTGGAACAGAACAAAAATGGGCTTGGGGGGGGGGGGGGGTGGACTTGGATTCTAAACCCTGAACAGATTCTGCAGCACTGACTGCTCAAACCGACTGTCACGTTGGGTATCCTGATGGAGGCAGTAGTGAGATGTGAATGTGTGGACTGATGACCAGATTGCAGCCTTGCAAATCTCCTCAATGGAGGCTGACTTTAAGTGAGCCACTGACGCAGCCATGGCTCTAACATTGTGAGCTGTGACATGGCCCTCCAGAGTCAGCCCAGCTTGGGTGTAAATGAAGGATATGCAATCTGCTAGCCAATTGAAGACTGTGTGTTTTCCGATGGCGATTCCCCTCTTGTTGGGATCAAAAGAAACGAACAACTGGGCAGACTGTCTAAAGGGCTTTGTCCGCTCCACGTAAAAGGCCAATGCTCTCTTGCAGTCCAAGGTGTGCAAACTGCTTTCGCCAGGGCGGGTATGAGGATGGGGAAAAAATGTTGGCAAGACAATTGACTGGTTAAGACGGAACTCCGACACCACCTTCCGCAGGAACTTAGGGTGCGTGCGGAGGACTACTCTGTTATGATGACACTTAATATAAAGCTCACTGACTCTACAAGCTGAAGTAACAGCCACCAAGAAAACGACCTTCCAGGTCAAGTACTTCAGATGGCAGGAATTCAGTGGCTCAAAAGGAGCTTTCATTAGCTGGGTGAGAATGACGTTGAGATCCCATGATACTTGGTAGAGGTTTGACAGGGGGTTTTGACAAAAGCAAACCTCTCATGAAGCGAATAACTAAAGGCTGCCCAGAGATAGGCCTACCCTCTACACGGCGGTGATAAGCACTAATCGCACTAAGGTGAACCATTACGGAGTTGGTCTTGAGACCAGACTCTGACAAGTGTAGAAGGTATTCAAGCAGGGTCTGTGTAGGACAAAAAAGAGGACCTAGGGCCTTCCTGTCACACCAGACGGCAAACCTCCTCCATTTAAAAGAGTAACACCGCTTTGTGGAATCTTTCGTGGAAGCAAGCAAGACTCGGGAGACACCCTCTGAAAGACCCAAGGAGGCGAATTCTAAGCTCTCAACATCCAGGCCGTGAGAGCCAGAGACTGGAGGTTGGGATGTAGAAGCGACCCCTCATTCTGAGTGATGAGGGTTGGAAAACAATCCAATCTCCATGGTTCTTCTGAGGACAACTCCAGAAGAAGAGGGAACCAGATCTGACGCGACCAGAAGGGTGCAATCAGGATCAAGGTTCTGCAGTCTCACTTGAGTTTCAGCAAAGTCTTCCCTACTAGAGGTATGGGAGGATACGCATACAGAAGGCCTGTCCCCCAATGTAGGAGAAAGGCATCTGACGCTAGTCTGTCGTGGGCCTGAAGCCTGGAACAGAACTGAGGGACCTTGTGATTGATCTGAGTGGCAAAAAGATCTACCGAGGGGGTGCCGCATGCTCGGAAGATCTTGCGGACTACGCCCATGTTCAGTAACCACTTGTGAGGTTGCATTATCCTGCTCAGCCTGTCAGCCACACTGTTGTTTACACCTGCCATATAAGGAGCTTGGAGAAACATGCCGTGACGGCGTGCTCAAACCCACATCTGGATAGCTTCCTGACACAGAGGGTGAGATCCGGTGCCCCCCAGCTTGTTGGTTTAGTACATGGCAACCTGATTGTCTGTCTGAATTAAGATTACTTGGTTGGATAGCCGATCTCTGAAAGCCTTTAGAGCGTTCCAGATCACTCTTAATTCCAGGAGGTTGATCTGCAGACTTTTTCCTGAAAGGACCAGGCTCCCTGAGTGTGGAGCTCATCTACATGAGCTCCCCACCCCAGGAGATGCACTTTCTGTGGCTGAGGAATTTGGAATGGTCGTCCCATGGTCAAATTGGATCGAATCGTCCACCACAGAAGAGAATTCTGAAAGCTGGTGGACAGTTGGACTACATCCTCTAGATCTCCGGCAGCTTGGAACCACTGAGAAGCTAGGATCCATTGAGCTGATCTCATATGTAGACGTGCCATGGGCGTTACATGAACTGTGGAGGCCATGTGCCCCAGAAGTCTCAACACTTGCTGAGCTGTGACCTGCTGAGACGCTCAAACCATGGACACTAGGGACAGAAGGTTGTAGGGGCTCCAATGAATTCCAATTTTTGGAATGGGGTGAGATGGGACTTGGGATAATTTATGATGAACCCTAGTAGCTCTAGCACCCGAATAGTCATTCGCATGGACTCCAGAGCACCCTCTTTTGAGGTGCTCTTCACCAGCCAATCATCAAAATAAGGAAACACATGCACTCCCAGTCTGTGTAGTGACGCTGCGACAACAGCTAGGCATTTGGTAAACACTTTGGACGCAGATGCCAGGCCGAAAGGAAGTACACGGTACTGAAAGTGCTCTGTTCCCAGCCGAAATCGAAGATACTTCCTGTGAGCTGGATGTATTGAGATGTGGATGTAAGCATCCTTTAAGTCCAGAGAGCATAGCCCATTGTTTTCCTGAATCATGGGAGGAAGTGTGACCAAGGAAACCATCCTGAACTTTTTTTGGACTAGAAATTTATTCAGGGCCCTTAGGTCTAGGATGGGACGCATCCCCCCTGTTTTCTTTTGCACAAGGAAGTACCTGGAATAGAATCCCAGCCCTTCTTGCCCTGGTGGAACGGGTTCGACCGCTTGGGCCTTCAGAAGGGCGGAGAGTTTCTCTGCAAGTACCTGTTTGTGCTGGGAACTGTAAGAATGAGCTCCCAGTGGACAATTTGGAGGTTTGCATTCCAGATTGAGGGTGTATCCTGACCGGACTATTTGAAGAACTCACCGGTCGGAGATTATGAGAGGCCACCTTTGGTGAAAAAACATTAACCTCCCCCCAACCGGCAAGTTGTCCGGTACAGAGGCGTTTACTGAGGCTATGCTTAACTGGAGGCAGTCAAAAGCCTGTCCCTTGCTTTTGCTGAGGAGCCGCAGTGGCCTTAGGCGCACGCTGTTGATGAGAACGAGCGTGCTGGAACTGAGCCTGGATAGGCTGCTGAGAAGCAGGAGTGTACCTACGCCTAACAAAGGAATAGGGAGCACTCCTCTTCCCTCCAAAAAACATCCTAGATGAGGAGTTAGTAGCAGAAGACGCCTGACGGGAGAGAGAATCCATAGCATCACTGTGCTTCTTGAGCTGGTCAACCAGATCCTCTACTTTCTCACCAAAAAGGTTATCCCCCCGGCAAAGAACATCTGCCATCCGCTGCTGGACCGAATGATCCAGGTCAGAGACATGCAGCCATGAGAGTCTGCGCATCACTATACCTTGGGCAGCGATCCTGGATGCTACATCAAGTGTCAAATGTACCCCTGGCCAGGAATTTTCAACACGCCTTCTGCTACCTGACCACCTGGCGAAAAGGCTCGGCCTGCTCTGGAGGGAGTGCATCAACCAAGCTAGACAGTTGCCTCACCGAGTTCCGCAAGTGAATGTTCGTGAGCTGATATGTTTGGATTTTGGCAGCGAGCATAGCGGCCTGATACACAATTCTCTCAAAAAGCATCCAAGGTTCTAGATTATATGCCTGGGGGTGCCGAGACAAAGTCCCTAGTACTCTTGGCTCTCTTGAGAGCGGAGTCCACCACCATGGAATTGTGAGGTAGCTGAGACTTCATAAATCCAGGCTCCCTGTGGATCCAATATTGGGATTCAGTCTTTTTTGGGATCATGGGATTAGACAGAGGGAATGACCAGTTTTGCGTAAGGACTACCTTGAGTACATTATGCAAAGGAGCCGATGCAGCCTCTCTAGGTGGAGAAGGATAATCCAGGACCTCGAGCATCTCAGCCCTGGGCTCATCCTCGACCTCCATAGGGAAGGGAATAGCCGCAGCCATTTCCCGGACAAAGGAGGTAAAGGATAAACTCTCCTTTCTGGTGGAGAGGAAGGTTCAGAAGGAATCCCATAGGATTCAACAGAAGAAAAGTACCTGGGATCCTCCACTTTCTCCCAAGAACGCTCATCTTCAGTATCGGACAAGACATCTCTAAGAGCAGTCCGAAACAGAGCCTGCCTCGACGCTGAGGAACAATGTTCTCGATGGCGGTGCCAAGAAGTAGATGCCCGCCTGGACTCCGGTGAAGCTTCCTCCACCGACGTCGAAGGGGAGTCGACCTGGGTGGCAGCCGAGACTGAGGTCGGGGACCTCACCACAGACGAAGGGCCAGATACCGCTGTAGCAGACGGTACGGAAGGCGCAAGCACCCCCGACACCGAAGCAGACTGGCGCAGTAACCCTTCCAGAAGCTCTAGAAGCAGGGCCCTGATGCGCTCGTCAATAGCCACCATTGGACAAGGTTGCGGGGTTGGCAAAGGAGCCGGTGGAAGAATCTGTCGAGGCTCAGGAGCAGGTACCGGTCTGCTAGACCAATGCATCGGCACCTCCTGAAGAGAGGGGGAGCGATCCTCTTGGCGCCGACGCCTCTCAGGTGCCGAATCTCTCGACGGCCCGGAGCTCCTGGTACCGTGTGTCGAAGGAGAACGATGACGGTGCTTCTTTGCCTTCAGTCGATGCCCGGCATCGAGACTCCTTGGTACTGAAGAGGAAGATGTGGAATCCTCACGTCTGCTCGGGGCCAGGTCCAATGAAGGTAGGTCCCGGGGGACCTCATAACAGGAGGCCTCAAGACAGGTGAAAACCCACTCGATGCCTCACTGCTCCCAGCAGGAGTTGGTCATTCTGCAGCCATTACCTTCGATCACGACATTGATGCGTCCCTCGATGTCGATGCCGCCGACCTTGGTACCGATGTCGAAGGACCGGACCAATCCCCAAAAAGCTTCTCTCGTTGGGCCCGAGACACTTAAGTCCGTTTCTTCATGCGAAGACACAGACTACAAGCGGCTGGGCTATGGTCGGGCCAAAGGCACTGGATATACCAAGCGTGGGTAACGGTACCCGAGATGGTCCGATTGCACAGAGTACAATGTTTGAAGCCACTGGGTGTCCTCGATGACATGGAAGGAAAAACGACTTCGGTGAAATTAAAAGACGCGATCGTGCCTGCTACAAGAAAAAAGGGCACGAAGAAGGTAACAAGCCGGCCACGTCGAAAACAAAGGAAACTTAAAAAGGACAAAAAATAAGAAAACTACGGGAAGTTATTTATTTATTTTTTTAAACTGTAAATTCTAAGAAAAAAGGCCAGAATCACGAAGGATCTCTTTCCCGGGCCTGTAAGGAACGGAGAAAAAAACTTGACCGCACCTCACCGTGGAGAAAAAGTAACTGAGCGGCAATGCTCGCGTGATGGGCGGGAAGTCGTCTGCGCGGTTCACGCACCAGAAGGCTCTGGCAAACTTTTTGATTTTTTGTTTGCAAAAATTGCCGATTCCCGGACCGATGCAGACGTCGACCCACATGTGAGAACAAGCAGCCTGCTTGTCCTCGGAGAAAGTCTGTTAGAGAAAACGAAAGCGAACAAATGTCAAAAATAGTTCAAAGAAAAATGTGAAAAAAGAGGAAAGGATTAGTGGTTAGCTACTGCAATACTGACAATTATAACAAGAAATACCAGGTACTGCTTAAGGCTGAGAAGATGTAGTACAGGGGCATCCAAGTTCATTCCTAAGGAGCCACAAATGGGGCAGGTTTTCAAGACATCCCTAATAAATATGCATGAGATGTCTGTACACAATGGAGGTGGTATGCATGCAAATTAGTCTTGTTCATATTCAAAAGGATATCCCAAAACCCAACTAGTCTTCCCCCCCCCCCCCCCCACACTTTTCAGATATCCCTGTTGTAGTATAAAATTACACTTCATGGTATTTTTTTTTTTTTTGCTTTTAGGGAGCTATTTTGTATGCAAGGAAAAGGAGCAATGGGTTTAAGACAAGATATTTGGTTTAGCATTACTCATAATGGTAGAAGCTCATTTAACCTAAATTTCTGGGGATAAAATAGATAAGGCATTGGCTGATTCTGATTGAGTTTTTAAAATACTAAATTCAAAATAGTGCAAATGACACGGCTGCCTCTTCCAGTAGCAATTCTCAAATTGCAGATAACAAGCCAGTCAAAGAGAGAATCATAACGAAAAGCAATGGAAAAATGATGGCAGGCAGTCTACACTCAGGTTAACAAAATAAACTGTACTGTTGTAGCAGTGTCTCAAAATTAAACGTTTTGTATTTTTGCAGTAATAAGTCAAAAGAAACAACCCGCACAACCCTAGACTTCAGCATTGTAATGATTTCAGTCTCTGTTGGTTTGTCCAATCAGCTTGAAGTCCAAGAGGTTATTCTCATTAAACAAGAGCTGAGCTGTGTTAACTGCTGTTTTTTTAAAAAACACATACTTTTGATCTTCTTTATAAACCACTTATTTTTAAAACAGAAAAATGCCTCTCTGCAAGATAGGAACTATTTTTCCTTACTGGAGGTTCCTCAATGTTTCCCAAAGTAACAGCGAGCAGAGGAAGAAGAGGTCTGTGACCAAAGACAAACCTCCTTTTCTGATGTATTTTCCCATTAAATATCATGGTTTAAATTAAACAACAAAAAAAATTTTCAAAGTTAATCTGGACATACATGACAGATGCATCCTATTTAGGTGTTTGATAAGTCTGGTAAGTTGCATAGCCATATGGAAGCTGTATAAGCCCTTGGTTTCTTGTGAACTGAATCATCATCATTCTCATCTGGAAGACTCAAAATTAAATGCAGAGCCACATCAAAATTTTAAAACACTGCATTCATATAATGCATAAAGTGTGATTTTTTTTCAAGTTTGACCTTTTTCTGACATAGCTCTCCTTAGGCCTATGTTGATTCAACTGCTGTTGCCTGCAAATCCACACATAGATTTATGACTAGCACATGCACATTTAAAAATAAAAAAGAAGTCTTAAAGGACTAAATTTAAATTCAAAAGCAAATCAAAAAATGGAATTCTGTTATTGCTTACTCAGTAGTTATTGCCTTATAAGATTACAGATTTATACACCATTAATTTGGAATGATTACTCCTCATCACATATCATCTGCTCTGGAAAGAAACTCATTTTACATCACGCAGTAAATCTGAAAAGTTTATAGTACTCTATGGTTCATTCACCAGGGTTGTTTTAAACTTTTTTTTCACCCCGGGTTAAAAGTATCAGTCCAGCAGAATCAGAAATTATGCTTTAACAGGTAGGATCCAGAAAATCAAAAATCATGGTTGCAAAGCAAGGGCTGAAAAACAGAAATACTTTTCTTGGTAACCAAGCTATGCACAATAACCTGGTTCTCAGATCAATTGCATGCAAATGTTATCTGATGAATATTTATGGTAGATATCTAAAAAAAATTGGCCTGTTTTCAGCCCTTGAGCACATTATACAAATCTAACAAATGATTCATAAGACTGAAATGTACAGGTCCTCCCTCCCCCTTATTTTGTTGGTAATGTGCAAGGTGGAATATCAAACTGCTATCTATAACTTGCAGGGGAAAAAAAACTTGAATCAAAGCCATCCAGAATGTACCATCACATATACCTATTTGGTAGGGCTTGTACGGCTGCTGACATTTACTGCCATTTGCTGCATCTGCATGTAACCTCTTTCCTTTTCAGGAAGCTCTTTACTGCAGCAAGTGTTTTAGAAGATTCAGCCATAAAATATGACGCAACACCAGCCAGAGTCAAACAAATGAGAATTTACTGGGTTAGCAATGCATAAAGATTCTCCAGTGACCACTCTGGATTTAGTACACTAGCTATAAATTAAGTGGTTGTGCTTTCTAAGGATTAAAAAAACACACACACAAGTGCTATGAACTAATTGGAACAAGAGCAGCTTGTCTTCTCAACTCTTCAATGAATATTAATATATACATTGGGTTGATTTTTTTTTTTAGTGTTTAACAGAAGGCTCCATAAAGCAACATCCAAAGTACATTGTTCAGACTGTTTCCACCACAAAGTTTCAAAGAACTTTTCAATCTCTCAAAGAATGTAGTGAATGGCTTGTGGAAACAAAATGAAAGAGAAAGAATCAGAGGCTTCCAAGTGCAAGTAAATGTGTTTATACGGCACGTAACAGCTGGTCATCAGTCGGTCAATCCATTGACCTGAAAGAGTTTTTGAAAACACAGGCAGTGATGCTGGTGACAGTGCTCCTCTGCCCTATCAAGAGGTTAAGATGCTTCTCCTGATAATGTCTGTGTCATACCTTCTACTGATGACACTGTTTGGAGTCAGCCTTTGCTGCCTACACTTCTCGGCTGCCTCTGTCTCTGAGTCACTCATTTCAGCATCAGGGATGTACCCGTCATTCTCACTATCTGTTTTGAGCCTGCTTTTTGTCCTCTCTTTGGAAGAAACTTTGCCCAAGAATTGGTAGTTAGAGTTCTGGCGACAGGGCTCCTCCTTGACCTGTCCTTGAGGCTGTCTCTCCCCTTTCTTTGGAATTCTGAAGCCTCCCCAGTTTTTCACTGGACTTGTGGGTGCAGTAGGCACTTTGACTGGAGTCTGGTTGTGTACTTTGATCAGAGGCCCATTACATTTAGGCACAGTCTCCCCAGAGGGTCTCCGTTGGCTAGAGGCTGCTGCAGATTTACCACCAAGGTAGTTAAAAGCCCTCTTGTTCTCCAACTGTCTTTGACACAGCTCTGCAGGCCTCAGTGGCTTGTGATCATGCTTGGCAGACTTTTCTTTCAATTCCACTTTAACCACCTCACACTGAGGCCGGCTATCTCTTCTTTTTCTGTGCTCTGGCATAAGTATTCTGTTTTTCTGCTGTACTGATTCAATTCTGGCCTCTGCAAAGCTCTTTCTGTGGACCAATAGGCTGTCAGAAACATCCTTATCCTCCTTCCGAAGAGACAAGCTGGGCTGCCTGTGTGGTGCTCTGTTAATGTTCCCCAACCTATTCTGTGTTCGCTCTCTTTCAAGAGAGGTCTTCGTTGACCGGGCCAAGGATGAACCCAACTGTTTCCTGAAGAAAGCGGAATGCCATTTCAAATCCTCAATCTGGGGAGCATCTGGAGATACAGGCTGAGTGTTAAACAGTAGTACAGTTTCCAATGAGTGGGATGAAGGCACACCTGAATGTCAAAAATAAAAAAAAAATGAGTATTTCATTTTAACAGCTCAAAAGAATTTGTACACAAGAGATTTCTAATGCTGACCTACTCAACCCCCTTAAAAGAAATGGAATGACTTATAAGCTGAATTTCAAGAAGCTAATCAATTTGATGGGAAACAGACAGCAGCCATTTTTTTCTATATAATGGGTAAAACATCTGATCATACTATTTATTAAGTTACTGTCATGAATATAAACAATTACCATGCAATTACCTCCAATGCACCTTCACTACAGCCCAGGGGTCTCAACCCAGTCCTCAGGACACATCTAGCCAGACAGATTTTCAGGATACCCCTAATGAATATTCATATCCTACCCTCTTGAGAAATTCCCTCAAAAAGTTACAATATTTATTACCTATCCCCAGTAACTTGTCTTAATTCCTTTAACTTTTTAACATTTATTTATTTAACCATCTTGAATTTACAAACTATACATGCTACCGATTATGAAAAATCTATAAATGCTACAGATTATGAAAAATTCATGAATTGTTTGGACCCTACCACCGATGAATACCCAGCAGACAGAATCTGGACAAACTTCGATTTATTGACGGAGGAAATAGTCACCCAAGCAATCAATAGATTCGCCCAAGTCCCATTGCAAATTGGAATCTTGTCCCAGTTATCTAATAAAATCTGCCCCTCACCGTTTCTTAACAGAGATCAGCTCCTACTTAAATTTTATGCTCCAACATGGATTCTTCCCCATGGATAAAGGAAATATACTACTTACCCCAATTCCTAAAGATTCAAAGAAAAAAATAAATGATATAACCAATTACCGCCCGGTTGCTTCCATTCCTCTTATTGTTAAGTTAATGGAAAGTCTAGTTACTAAACAACTTACAGATTAATCATAGTACAGAAACAGTACTAATAACACTCTTATCCAAATTTAAACAAATAATTATACATAAGTACATAAGTAGTGCCATACTGGGAAAGACCAAATGTCCATCTAGCCCAGCATCCTGTCACCGACAGTGGCCAATCCAGGTCAAGGGCACCTGGCACGCTCCCCAAACGTAAAAACATTCCAGACAAGTTATACCTAAAAATGCGGAATTTTTCCAAGTCCATTTAATAGCGGTCTATGGACTTGTCCTTTAGGAATCTATCTAACCCCTTTTTAAACTCCGTCAAGCTAACCGCCCGTACCACGTTCTCCGGCAACGAATTCCAGAGTCTAATTACACGTTGGGTGAAGAAAAATTTTCTCCGATTCGTTTTAAATTTACCACACTGTAGCTTCAACTCATGCCCTCTAGTCCTAGTATTTTTGGATAGCGTGAACAGTCGCTTCACATCCACCCGATCCATTCCACTCATTATTTTATACACTTCTATCATATCTCCCCTCAGCCGTCTCTTCTCCAAGCTGAAAAGCCCTAGCCTTCTCAGCCTCTCTTCATAGGAAAGTCGTCCCATCCCCACTATCATTTTCGTCGCCCTTCGCAGTACCTTTTCCAATTCTACTATATCTTTTTTGAGATACGGAGACCAGTACTGAACACAATACTCCAGGTGCGGTCGCACCATGGAGCGATACAACGGCATTATAACATCCGCACACCTGGACTCCATACCCTTCCTAATAACACCCAACATTCTATTCGCTTTCCTAGCCGCAGCAGCACACTGAGCAGAAGGTTTCAGCGTATCATCGACGACGACACCCAGATCCCTTTCTTGATCCGTAACTCCTAACGCGGAACCTTGCAAGACGTAGCTATAATTCGGGTTCCTCTTACCCACATGCATCACTTTGCACTTGTCAACATTGAACTTCATCTGCCACTTGCACGCCCATTCTCCCAGTCTCGCAAGGTCCTCCTGTAATCGTTCACATTCCTCCTGCGACTTGACGACCCTGAATAATTTTGTGTCATCGGCGAATTTAATTACCTCACTAGTTATTCCCATCTCTAGGTCATTTATAAATACATTAAAAAGCAACGGACCCAGCACAGACCCCTGCGGGACCCCACTAACTACCCTCCTCCACTGAGAATACTGGCCACGCAATCCTACTCTCTGCTTCCTATCTTTCAACCAGTTCTTAATCCATAATAATACCCTACCTCCGATTCCATGACTCTGCAATTTCTTCAGGAGTCTTTCGTGCGGCACTTTGTCAAACGCCTTCTGAAAATCCAGATATACAATATCAACCGGCTCCCCATTGTCCACATGTTTGCTTACCCCCTCAAAAAAATGCATTAGATTGGTGAGGCAAGACTTCCCTTCACTAAATCCGTGCTGACTTTGTCTCATCAGTCCATGTTTTTGTATATGCTCTGCAATTTTATTCTTAATAATAGCCTCCACCATCTTGCCCGGCACCGACGTCAGACTCACCGGTCTATAATTTCCCGGATCTCCTCTGGAACCCTTCTTAAAAATCGGAGTAACATTGGCTACCCTCCAGTCTTCCGGTACTACACTCGATTTTAGGGACAGATTGCATATTTCTAACAGTAGCTCCGCAAGTTCATTTTTTAGTTCTATTAATACTCTGGGATGAATACCATCAGGTCCCGGTGATTTACTACTCTTCAGCTTGCTGAACTGACCCATTACATCCTCCAAGGTTACAGAGAATTTGTTTAGTTTCTCCGACTCCCCGCTTCAAATATTCTTTCCGGCACCGGTGTCCCCCCCAAATCCTCCTCGGTGAAGACCGAAGCAAAGAATTCATTTAATTTCTCCGCTACGGCTTTGTCCTCCTTGATCGCCCCTTTAACACCATTTTCGTCCAGCGGCCCAACCGACTCTTTGGCCGGTTTCCTGCTTTTAATGTATCTAAAAAAATTTTTACTATGTATTTTTGCTTCCAACGCTAATTTCTTCTCAAAGTCCTTTTTTGCCCTCCTTATCTCCGCTTTGCATTTGGCTTGGCATTCCTTATGATCTATCCTGTTACTTTCAGTTGGTTCTCTTCTCCACTTTCTGAAGGATTGTTTTTTGGCTCTAATGATTTCCTTTATCTTACTGTTTAGCCACGCCGGCTGACGTTTAGTCTTTTTTCCCTTTTTTCTAATACGTGGAATATATTTGTCCTGAACCTCCAGGATGGTGTTTTTAAACAGCATCCACGCCTGATGCAAGTTTTTTACTCTGCGAGCTGCTCCTTTCAGTCTTTTTTTCACCATTTTTCTCATTTTGTCGTAATCACCTTTTCTATAGTTAAACGCTAGCGTACTTGATTTCCTAGTTTCACTTCCTTCAATGCCAATATCAAAACCGATCATATTATGATCACTGTTATCAAGCGGCCCTCGTATCGTTACCCCCTGCACTAGATCATGAGCACCACTAAGGACTAAGTCTAGTATTTTTCCTTCTCTTGTCGGCTCCTGAACTAGCTGTTCCATGAAGCTGTCCTTGATTTCATCAAGAAATCCTATGTCCCTTGCGTGTACAGATGTTACATTAACCCAGTCTATATGCGGGTAATTGAAATCCCCCATTATTATTGTGTTGCCCAGTTTGTTTGCGTCCCTGATTTCCTTTAACATTTCCGCATCCGTCTGTTCGTCCTGGCCAGGCGGACGGTAGTACACTCCTATCACTATCCTTTTCCCCTTTGCACATGGAATTTCAATCCACAGTGATTCCAAGGAGTGTTTTGTTTCCTGCAGAATTTTCAATCTATTTGATTCAAGGCTCTCGTTAATATACAATGCTACCCCTCCACCAATCCGATTCACCCTATCACTACGATATAATTTGTACCCCGGTATGACAGTGTCCCACTGGTTATCCTCCTTCCACCAGGTCTCAGAGATGCCTATTATATCTAATTTTTCATTTAGTGCAATATATTCCAACTCCCCCATCTTATTTCTTAGGCTCCTGGCATTCGCATATAGACATTTCAAACTATATTTGTTGTTCCTAAGTACATCATGCTTAGTACTTGACAGTATTAATTGGCAATCTTTTGTCTGATTTTTATTGTTATTTAAAGATACCCGATCTACTACAATCTCTTTTGCAACCTCACTATCAGGATACTCTATCTTCCCTGTTATGGTGATATCTTTGAAAGATACCTTATCCCGAACCATGCTCTTTTGAGCGACTTACCCCAATTCCTAAAGATTCAAAGAAAAAAATAAATGATATAACCAATTACCGCCCGGTTGCTTCCATTCCTCTTATTGTTAAGTTAATGGAAAGTCTAGTTACTAAACAACTTACAGATTACTTAAATAAGTTCTCAATATTACATTCATCTCAATCAGGATTTTGGGCTAATCATAGTACAGAAACAGTACTAATAACACTCTTATCCAAATTTAAACAAATAATTGCAGCTGGCAACAATGTTCTCCTCTTACAATTTGACGTGTCCAGCGCGTTTGATAAGGTTAGTCATAATATTTTATTGAACATCCTAGAATATTTCAGGATTGGAGGAAATGTATTGAATTGGATTACTGGCTTCCTAACCGCAAGAACATACCAAGTGACATCAAGATCGTTTACATCATTACCATGTAACCCGGAATGTGAAGTACCTCAGGGATTGCCGCTTTCACCAACTCTCTTCAACTTAATGATGACACCACTGGCCAAGTCTTTATCCAACCAAGGCCTTAACCCATACATCTATGCAGATGATGTCAAGATATACATCCCATTCAAAAATGATTTAACAGAAATCGCATATAAAATCAATCACAGCTTCCAAATAATGAATTTATGGGTGGATTCATTTCAATTAAAGTGGAGTGGAGCAGTGGCCTAGTGGTTAGAGTGGTGGACTTTGGTCCTGGGGAACTAGGTTCGATTCCCACTGCAGGCACAGGCAGCTCCTTGTGACTCTGGGCAAGTCACTTAACCCTCCATTGCCCCAGGTACAAATAAGTACCTAAGCCGCATTGAGCCTGCCATGAGTGGGAAAGCGTGGGGTACAAATAAAAAAATATATATATATTAACGCAGAGAAGACACAATGCCTTATCCTTTCATCGTAATATAACAAGATCAATTATTCTAATATTAATACTCCAAATCACATTCTTCCCATCTCGGACACCTTGAAACTCCTAGGAGTCACAATTGATCGAAATCTTACTCTAGAAAGTCACGTTGAAAAATGGTACAAAGAAAATGTTCCATGCGATCTGGAAACTAAAAAAAGTCAGACCTTTCTTTCCAAGGGAGGTATTCCGCAATCTGGTGCAATCGTTGGTGTTAAGCCATTTGGACTATTGTAATTCCATTTATATCGGATGTAAAGCACAAATTATTAAGAAACTCCAAACAGCCCAAAACACTGCAGCCAGACTTATATTTGGAAAAGCGAAATATGAATGCGCTAAGCCCCTCAGAGAAAAATAACACTGGCTTCCACTAAGAGATCACATTGCATTCAAGACCTGTACCCTGGTTCACAAAATTATTCATGGCAAAGCCCCGATATGTCAGATCTCATAGACTTACCAGCAAGAAACATAAAAAGTTCATCATGCACATTCTTGAACCTCCAATATCCCAGTTGTAAAGGACTTAAATACAAATCAATATATGCATCTAACTTCTCCTACATCTGTACACAACTATGGAATGCACTACAGAATGCCATAAAAAAAAAAAGCATGATTTGACACCCTTCCGGAAACTACTAAAGACTAAATTGTTCAAAAGACTTATCAAAAGGATCCTTCATAAATGACCTGACATCTAAACTCAATTAGAAAAAGTTAACAGTGAATTCTTCTATTTGATTAATTTCTTTTTCTTTACTGAACGTTATACATTACCCTTGATTTCAAATTCCTGAAAAGCGAATGCTACATACCTGTAGAAGGTATTCTCCGAGGACAGCAGGCTGATTGTTCTCACTGATGGGTGACGTCCACGGCAGCCCCTCCAATCGGAAACTTCACTAGCAAAGGCCTTTGCTAGTCCTCGCGCGCCCATGCGCACCGCGCATGCGCGGCCGTCTTCCCGCCCGAACTGGCTCGTGTTCGTCAGTCCCATATGTAGCAAGACAAGACAAGGGAAGACACAACTCCAAAGGGGAGGCGGGCGGGTTTGTGAGAACAATCAGCCTGCTGTCCTCGGAGAATACCTTCTACAGGTATGTAGCATTCGCTTTCTCCGAGGACAAGCAGGCTGCTTGTTCTCACTGATGGGGTATCCCTAGCCCCCAGGCTCACTCAAAACAACAAACATGGTCAATTGGGCCTCGCAACGGCGAGGATATAACTGACATTGACCTAACAATTTATCCAACTAACTGAGAGTGTAGCCTGGAACAGAATAAACATGGGCCTAGGGGGGTGGAGTTGGATTCTAAACCCCGAACAGATTCTGAAGCACTGACTGCCCGAACCGACTGTCGCGTCGGGTATCCTGCTGCAGGCAGTAATGAGATGTGAATGTGTGGACAGATGACCACGTCGCAGCTTTGCAAATCTCTTCAATAGTGGCTGACTTCAAGTGGGCTACCGATGCTGCCATGGCTCTAACATTATGAGCCGTGACATGACCCTCAAGAGCCAGCCCAGCCTGGGCGTAAGTGAAGGAAATGCAATCTGCTAGCCAATTGGATATGGTGCGTTTCCCCACAGCCACTCCCCTCCTGTTGGGATCAAAAGAAACAAACAATTGGGCGGACTGTCTGTTGGGCTGTGTGCGCTCCAGATAGAAGGCCAATGCTCTCTTGCAGTCCAATGTGTGCAGCTGACGTTCAGCAGGGCAGGAATGAGGACGGGGAAAGAATGTTGGCAAGACAATTGACTGGTTCAGATGGAACTCCGACACAACCTTTGGCAAGAACTTAGGGTGAGTGCGGAGGACTACTCTGTTATGATGAAATTTGGTGTAAGGAGCCTGGGCTACCAGGGCCTGAAGCTCACTGACTCTACGAGCTGAAGTAACTGCCACCAAGAAAATGACCTTCCAGGTCTACTTCAGATGGCAGGAGTTCAGTGGCTCAAAAGGAGGTTTCATCAGCTGGGTGAGAACGACATTGAGATCCCATGACACTGTAGGAGGTTTGACGGGGGGCTTTGACAAAAGCAAACCTCTCATGAAGCGAACAACTAAAGGCTGTCCTGAGATCGGTTTACCTTCCACACGGTAATGGTATGCACTGATTGCACTAAGGTGAACCCTTACAGAGTTGGTCTTGAGACCAGACTCAGACAAGTGCAGAAGGTATTCAAGCAGGGTCTGTGTAGGACAAGAGCGAGGATCTAGGGCCTTGCTGTCACACCAGACGGCAAACCTCCTCCATAGAAAGAAGTAACTCCTCTTAGTGGAATCTTTCCT
This sequence comes from Microcaecilia unicolor, assembly GCF_901765095.1. Taxonomy (NCBI): domain Eukaryota; kingdom Metazoa; phylum Chordata; class Amphibia; order Gymnophiona; family Siphonopidae; genus Microcaecilia; species Microcaecilia unicolor. The sequence continues at coordinate 643,265,912 of NC_044032.1, forward strand.
GGAAGCAAGCAAGATGCAGGAGACACCCTCTGACAGACCCAAAGAGGCAAAGTCTACGCTCTCAACATCCAGGCCGTGAGAACCAGAGACTGGAGGTTGGGATGCAGATGCGCCCCTTCGTCCTGTGTGATGAGGGTCGGAAAACACTCCAATCTCCACGGTTCTTCGGAGGATAACTCCAGAAGAAGAGGGAACCAGATCTGACGCGGCCAAAAGGAAGTAATCAGAATCATGGTGCCTCTGTCTTGCTCGAGTTTCAACAAAGTCTTCCCGACCAGAGGTATGGGAGGATAAGCATACAGGAGACCCTCCCCCCAGTCCAGGAGGAAGGCATCCGGTGCCAGTCTGCCGTGGGCCTGAAGCCTGGAACAGAACTGAGGGACCTTGTGGTTGGCTCGAGATGCAAAGAGATCTACCAAGGGGGTGCCCCACACCTGGAAGATCTGTCGCACTACTCGGGAGTTGAGCGACCACTCGTGAGGTTGCATAATCCTGCTCAGTCTGTCGGCCAGACTGTTGTTTACGCCTGCCAGGTATGTGGCTTGGAGCACCATGCCCTGACGGCGAGCCCAAAGCCACATGCTGACGGCTTCCTGACACAGGGGGGCGAGATCCGGTGCCCCCCTGCTTGTTGATGTAATACATGGCAACCTGGTTGTCTGTCTGAATTTGGATAATTTGGTGGGACAACCGATCTCTGAAAGCCTTCAGAGCGTTCCAGACCGCTTGTAACTGCAGGAGATTGATCTGCAGATCACACTCCTGGAGGGACCAGCTTCCTTGGGTGTGAAGCCCATCAACATGAGCTCCCCACCCCAGGAGAGACGCATCCGTAGTCAGCACTTTTTGTGGCTGAGGAATTTGGAAAGGACGTCCCAGGGTCAAATTGGACCAAATCGTCCACCAATACAGGGATTTGAGAAAACTCGTGGACAGGTGGATCACGTCTTCTAGATCCCCAGCAGCCTGAAACCACTGGGAAGCTAGGGTCCATTGAGCAGATCGCATGTGAAGGCGGGCCATGGGAGTCACATGAACTGTGGAGGCCATGTGGCCCAGCAATCTCAACATCTGCCGAGCTGTGATCTGCTGGGACGCTCGCACCTGCGAGACGAGGGACAACAAGTTGTTGGCTCTCGCCTCTGGGAGATAGGCACGAGCCGTCCGAGAATCCAGCAGAGCTCCTATGAATTCGAGTCTCTGCACTGGGAGAAGATGGGACGTTGGATAATTTATCACAAACCCCAGTAGCTCCAGGAGGCGAATAGTCATCTGCATAGACTGTAGAGCTCCTGCCTCGGATGTGTTCTTCACCAGCCAATCGTCGAGATAGGGGCACACGTGCACTCCCAGCCTGCGAAGCACCGCTGCTACTACAGCCAAGCACTTCGTGAACACTCTGGGCGCAGAGGCGAGCCCAAAGGGTAGCACACAGTACTGGAAGTGACATGTGCCCAACTGAAATCGCAGATACTGTCTGTGAGCTGGCAGTATCGGGATGTGTGTGTAGGCATCCTTCAAGTCCAGAGAGCATAGCCAGTCGTTTTCCTGAATCATGGGAAGAAGGGTGCCCAGGGAAAGCATCCTGAACTTTTCTTTGACCAGATATTTGTTCAGGGCCCTTAGGTCTAGGATGGGACGCATCCCCCCTGTTTTCTTTTCCACAAGGAAGTACCTAGAATAGAATCCCAGCCCTTCTTGCCCGGATGGCACGGGCTCGACCGCATTGGCGCTGAGAAGGGCGGAGAGTTCCTCTGCAAGTATCTGCTTGTGCTGGAAGCTGTAGGATTGAGCTCCCGGTAGGCAATTTGGAGGTTTGGAAACCAAACTGAGGGTGTATCCTTGCTGGACTATTTGGAGAACCCACTGGTCGGAGGTTATGAGAGGCCACCTTTGGTGAAAAACATTCAACCTCCCCCCGACCGGTAGATCGCCCCAGGCACTGACACAATGATGTCGGCTATGCTCTGCTGGAGCCAGTCAAAAGCTCGTCCCTTGCTTTTGCTGGGGAGCCGAGGGGCCTTGCTGAGGCGCACGCTGCTGACGAGAGCACGCGCGCTGGGGCTTAGCCTGGGCCGCAGGCTGTCGAGAAGGAGGATTGTACCTACGCTTACCAGAAGAGTAGGGAACAGTCTTCCTTCCCCCATAAAAACGTGTACCTGTGGAGGTAGAAGCTGAAGGCTGCCGGCGGGAGAACTTGTCGAAAGCGGTATCCTGCTGGTGGAGCTGCTCTACCACCTGTTCGACCTTCTCTCCAAAAATATTGTCCGCACGGCAAGGCGAGTCCGCAATCCGCTGCTGGATCCTATTCTCCAGGTCGGAGGCACGCAGCCATGAGAGTCTGCGCATCACCACACCTTGAGCAGCGGCCCTGGACAGCAACATCAAAGGTGTCATACACCCCTCTGGCCAGGAATTTTCTGCACGCCTTCAGCTGCCTGACCACCTCCTGAAATGGCTTGGCTTGCTCAGGAGGGAGCTTGTCCACCAAGCCCGCCAACTGCCGCACATTATTCTGCATGTGTATGCTCGTGTAGAGCTGGTAAGACTGGATTTTGGCCACGAGCATAGAAGAATGGTAGGCCTTCCTCCCAAAGGAGTCTAAGGTTCTAGAGTCCTTGCCCGGGGGCGCCGAAGCATGCTCCCTAGAACTCTTAGCCTTCTTTAGGGTCAAATCCACAACTCCAGAGTCGTGAGGCAACTGAGTGCGCATCAGCTCTGGGTCCCCATGGATCCGGTACTGGGACTCGATCTTCTTGGGAATGTGGGGATTACTTAAAGGCTTGGTCCAGTTCGCCAGCAATGTCTTTTTTAGGACATGATGCATGGGTACTGTGGACGCTTCCTTAGGTGGAGAAGGATAGTCCAGGAGCTCAAACATTTCAGCCCTGGGCTCGTCCTCCACAACCACCGGGAAGGGGATGGCCGTAGACATCTCCCGGACAAAGGCCGCAAAAGACAGACTCTCGGGAAGAGAAAGCTGCCTTTCAGGGGAGGGAGTGGGATCAGAAGGAAGGCCATCAGACTCCTCGTCAGAGAAATACCTGATGTCCTCCTCCTCCTCCCACGAGGCCTCACCATCGGTATCAGACACAAGTTCATGAACCTGTGTCTGAAGCCGTGCCCGGCTCGACTCCGTGGAAACACGGCCACGGTGGGAGCGTCGAGAGGTAGACTCCCTCGCCCGCACCGGCGAAGCTCCCTCCGCCGATGTCGTCGGGGAGCCTTCCTGGGAGGCGACCGCAGTCGGTACCGCAAGCGGCACCGATGTCGGAGACCTCACCCCGGGCAAGGGGCCAGCCGGCGCCTCACTCGACGGTACCGGAGGCGCAAGCACCCCCGGTACCGGAGGGGAAGGGCGCAACAGCTCTCCCAGGATCTCTGGGAGAACGGCCCGGAGACTCTCGTGCAGGGCGGCTGTGGAGAAAGACATGGAAACCGATGCAGGTGTCGAAGTCAGAGTCTGTTCCGGGCGTGGAGGCTGTTCCGGGCTGTCCAAGGTGGAGCGCATCGACACCTCCTGAACAGAGGGTGAGCGGTCCTCCCGGTGCCGATGCCTACTGGGTGCCAACTCCCTCGGCAACCCAGAGCTCTCGGTACTGACGCGGGAAGGAGACCGGTGTCGATGCTTCTTTGACTTTTTCAAACGAAGCACGTCACTGGAGCTTCCCGGTACCGACGAGGAGGACGTAGAATCCAGCCGTCGCTTCCTCGGGGCCGAGGCCGAAGAAGGTCGGTCTCGGGGGGGCTGTACCGCAGGAGCCCTCAGGGTAGGGGGAGACCCACCCGAAGGCTCACCGCCACCAGCAGGGGAATGGACAGCCCTCACCTGCACTCCAGTCGAAGCACCACCGTCCGACGACATCAGCACTAGTGGAGGTCCCGGTACCACCGACGCCGCCTTCCGGGCCCCGACGATGCAGAGGGTCAATGCCTCCATGCAACCGATACAGTCGCGGCCGAGGGCGGAGGTCTTGACACTGTCGACGTCCTCGATACTCCCGGTGCCGATGAAGAGCCCGAGAACAAAATGTTCCACTGGGCCAATCTCGCTACCTGAGTCCTTTTCTGTAAAAGGGCGCAAAGACTACAGGCCTGCGGGCGGTGCCCAGCCCCCAGACACTGAAGACACGACGAGTGCCTATCAGTGAGCGAGATTACCCGGGCGCACTGGGTGCACTTCTTGAAGCCGCTGGGAGACTTCGATGAAATGGGCGGAAAAATCACGCCGGCGAAATCAAAACTCATAATTGCGGTAGGGCACCAAAAAGAGGGGGAGAAAAAACTCGACCCAAGGCCTCCAAAGGGCCTACCCCGAAAACGAAAGAAAACTTAACGGGGCCAAAAACTGGAAATACGGGAAGGGGAAAAAGACCGAAAGGCCCTTCTCCGAAATCCCCCCCTTTTTTTTTTTCTTTAAGCGAAAAGTCAAAAGATGCGCGAGGGTCAACTTAAGGGGCGCAAACGGCGCAAACTCGCCTGTACCGAGCGCGGACAAAAGAAGACTGACGAACACGAGCTGGTTCGGGCGGGAAGACAGCCGCGCATGCGCATGGGCACGCGAGGACTAGCAAAGGCCTTTGCTAGTGAAGTTTCCGATTGGAGGGGCTGCCGTGGACGTCACCCATCAGTGAGAACAAGCAGCCTGCTTGTCCTCGGAGAATAATTATTACCTGAATTGGTCATTACTCTATTTACCATTAACTTTCTCTTTACTTCATGTACAATTTCTCATTCATAATAGATTTTCTGAATGTTAAACATCCATAGCTATCCCAGTATGTTTATGATATTGTATTGTATTGTAAAATTGGATTCTTACAACGAATTACTTTCTTATGCATTATTCTTTGTTATGCATCCTATACTGTTTATTGTAAGCCACATTGAACTCAAACTTGTTTGGGATAATGTGGGATATAAATCTCACAAATAAAATAAGGTGCAATCACACCATGGAGCGATATAAAGGCATTTATAGTATTTTTGGTCTTATTCATCATCCCTTTCCTAATAATGCCTAGATCCTGTTTGCTTTTTTGGCCACCGCTGCACACTGAGTAGATTTCAGTGTATTATCTACAATGACACCTAGATCTTTTTCTTGAGTGCTGACCTCCAACAAAGTGGATCCTAGTATCAGGTAGCTATGATTCAGATTATTCTTTCCAATGTGTATCACCTTGTACTTGTCTATATTAAATTTCATTGCACCATACTGCCCTGGGTGAACAGGAGTATTAGTTTGCTGGGAAACTGTGCCTGAAGTCTGCTTTTTTTTTTTTTTTAACTTTAATTCTTTATTCAATTTCAATGGAATATAATGAGTGAACATTTAAGATGACAATAATACAAAATGCACTTCACAAATCTACATTATCCCCCCTCCCCATACAAATAAAAAGTAAACAAAGCAATCCAAAAAGGTCTAACATAGTACAAATCAGTGGCAGCATTTAGTACGAAGATAAACTGTGCTATTGTAAATCATAATTTCTTAGGAAATGATTGGGGGGTGGGGGGGGAGGTTAACCTAGTAGATTCCATTGTACTGCAGTTGTTCAAGATGATCAGTAGTCTATGCACCTAAAACTCAGAGACGTGGTCAGAACTGTACAACACTCCACACCTTAGTGTATTCATGCCCACGTCCACGAATTTCCAAAGTTAGCTTGTCATATATTTGGAGTTCTCTTACAATCTCTTGCCACAGGGCCGAGTGGCCTGATTTATCTTTCCATCATCTGGCAATTCCCCGCCAATCTTTCTCAAAGAGTAAAAGAGCCCGTAGATCATGGATGGTAGTCCTTGAAAGCACTGAATGGGTGCCTTCTACCTACCTTCTGATAAACCCTTTTCACCAGATTCCAAGTGTCCCACAAAGATTGAAGGAAAACACGCTCAGTGATTTTACAATCTTTGTCGCTCAAGTCTCTACTTTGAGCTTTACTAAAGTCAAATATAGAGTAGGGATGTATACAGTGTTTCACAAGTTGAACCCAGTGTACTGAGGGGCATTCTATGTAGTGGTCTTTAACAGACTTCATTATAGCAGCCTGGTGGTACCATTTGAGGTTAGGAACCCCCAAGCTGCCTGATAAATTTATCTTGTTGTAATGTAGTCCACTATATCTTGGGTCTTTTCCTTCCCCACATAACGCCTCTCAGTAGTTTGTCCCATTGCTTGAATTTCTTAGATGGAATAGCTATTGGTAATTGCACAGATAATAAAATAAAATAAAAAGCTGGGGAGGATCATCTGCAGTGTTTTTATTCTTCCCCACCATGTTAAGATAAGTATCTAGATTGTAAGCTCTTTGAGCAGGGACTGTCTTTTGTGTATGGTGTACAGCGATGCGTATGCCTTGTAGCGCTAACAGAACAAGTCTTTGGTCTTATCAGATACGGTGATACCTAAATATCTGAACCCCTTATTCGCTACTCTAAAGGGAAATGTTGGAAAATATGTAGTTATAATATTAAACAGCAAGGCTTTCGTCTTGTCAATATTAACTTTAAAGCCAGATAGTTGGCCAAATTGTGATAATTCAGATAAAAGGTAATGACTTGTGCAGATCAGACGTAAAAATGTCATCTGCATACAACAGAATTTTATAATGCTTTCTCCTGAATTTCTATAGGGGCTATATAAACCAAGGATCTAATTCTAGTAGCCACAGGTTCTATTGCAATAGCAAATAAGAGTGGGGACATAGGGCTAGATGCACTAAACTCCATGGAACAGCCCTTCCCTTACCGATCCCTTAGTGAATCGGTAAGGAAAGGGCATGCATGAAGGAAATCACATGCAAATGAGCTGCTCACTGTTAGCTCATTTGCACACGATTTCCTTGCTTCCAGTCGGCCAGCTGAGCATGCGCAAGCTAAAAACAACCTTGGAGGGGACGAGGAGAATGTTGAGAAAACCTCCATGGCTGTGGTCATTTCAGGCAGGAAAGAAAGGACCCGCTGATCAGGGATTTGGTAGAGTGGGTGGTGCAGGGGCTCTGGGGAGGCTTTTAATGCTTTTGCCTTTGATTTTGTAGGGAGCTCCCTACTGTGACTGCAGAAAAATGCCTGGGGGGAAGGGGTCAGAGCTGTTCTGCTACAAGGAAATCAGCACATGAAAAGAAAACCAGACAGAAGTTTAGAGCTGAAACAAAACTTAACTTTTTTTTTTTTTTTTGTGAAGGACATCCAAGTGTTGGGGGGTGGGGGGGAGGACATCCCTGACAAGCACCTTTTTTTCAGCTTTTGTGATGGGTGTCCTCTGCATGAGTCCCGCTCAGCAGCCCCAATGACAGGTGTAGACCTCCCGTTTGGTTTTCCACGGTGCATGGAGTCGGAAACGGCTGTGCATCTGCTAATTAGCTCATTATAATAACCTGCAGACCATTTGCATTCCGTTTTCATTAACTGCTACCGTGACAGGAAAATGGCTCGGGGAACCCGTTTATGAATGTCCCGGTTTACTACTTGCACGCTAAACCAGCAAGAACCAGTTTAAAACCCACGTTGCTGGTTCGTTAAGTTTAGTGCATCTAGCCCATAGTACAACCTTGTCTAGTCCCTCTGGTTAAATGAGAATTCTTCAGATCTACAACCATTAACACCCTATCAAATGCACCAATAGCTACACAGTGGGCTTTTTTTATTGTCTTTTAGCAACAATACCAATTACGCTTATGGCTTGTCTAACATTATCTCCAAGTTGCCTTCCTTGAACAAACTCAGTTTGATCACTATGACTCAATTTAGGGAGAATTCTATCCAATCTGTTGGCTAGGATATTTGCAAAAATGTTTATATCATTATTTAGCAGAGCTATTGGTCTATAGCTAGCACATGAAGATGGGTCTTTTCCTGGCTTTGGAAGGACAACTACATTTGTCTTATACATAGATTTTGGGAAGCGGGGCACCTTGTAATACATCATTAAAGAGGTTAGCAAGAACCCCTGATGCTTCATGATTCATTACTTTATAGTATTCTAATGGAAACCCTGACGGAACACTTTGGATCACTTGAACTACTTCTTGCTCCAAACATTCAACTAGGTCCAGATATGTCAGGATATTTTCCATGCAAACAATGCAGCATTTGCTGTAATTCTTTTTCTGGTACTTCTTTATGTTTGAATGATAAACATAATTAGGTTAAAGTCATTCACAACCTGCACTACTGCTTAAGTTATCTATGCTATCTGGTGCCCTTGCTCCTTGGTTTATATTGGTAAAACTATGAGGGCTTTGAAAACAAGGATACTGGAACACAAAAGTCGACTGCCTAGTAGAATATTGTTTAGCGGCAGGACATACATTTGCAGGTACAACAATCACCTCAGGGGGGGGGGAGGAGGAGGAGGGGGTGATTTAAATGCTAAATTATGTATGAAAGAATGCCAATGGATTCATTTTTTGGACACTATCACACCGTGAGGGTTGAATTGCACCACAGATATTTGAGAACTTGACATTTCTGCTATTTTTCTATATATCTTTTTAAAAATTGAGTTTTTCTTCTATTTTTTCTTTTTGTTTCTTGTTGAGCAGACATTTTGTTTTTAAACATTAAGTATAAGTGCAAATGTCACCATGTAGTATGTAAGACACTCTAAATGCGTGGCGTTCAATTCAAGCATGAAAGAGCGTCGGTGTATTCATTTTTTGAATATTTTTACACTGCGTGGGCTACATTGCTCTACAGATGTTTGAGAACTTTATATTTTTGTCATTTTTCTTTGTTTGGAGCTGTTTTTTCTTTTGTGTTTAGCACACTATTTAATTCTGAAGTTTAAACAAAAGTGTAAATGTCACTATGTAGTACGTAAGACCCTTTAAATGCAGGTTGGTGTTGAGCCCCGCCCTCTTTAGCCTGTCTTCTTGTCGGTGTTTTTTGCCGTGTACAATTTTTGTAATATTCTGTGATGTTAAGACACTTTTTCACTTTGTGCTTCTTGTTTCCATGTATATTTTATTCTTTAGTGAATGCGATGTCCCACTATCCCCAGAAGCAGGTCGTTTGTTCAAAACACTTTGGTTTATATATGTTTCAATGTCGGGCATTGGTTTGTTTGATCAGTGCTGAATTTGCAAATGCAGGATAACTAGTCGCCATCTATATCTTGTGTGTTCAGAGTTTATGATGAGAGCTTATTATGAGAAATTTGATTTAAAAAGGTGCGTGTACCACATGTTTATATTTAACATAAATTTTCTCAAATAAAATGTGAATATTAGTTTTGGTGGAGGTTTTGGTCCCGGTTGGCAAATGATTGATGTTATGCAGTAGGCTCAAGGGTTTGGAATAGCTGAGTGCTGTAGGGAGACGTAATAGCCTGGCCACTGATATGAGTCCGATGCCTCCGGTTCCTTTTTTCTTACATCACAGGTTCTTTTGTTCCCTTTTGATATATGATTGTTTGTGAGGAACATTAGTTTGTATTTTACATTGAAGATGGTTTCCCCTTCCTTCTTATTGATGACTATCACAAAGCAGAAGCAAAAAAGAAACATGCATCACTGAAAACCTTCCTCACAAACTCAGAACCACAAACCAAGAGTCTGAAACACAACAGAAATCCAAAAGCATTTGAATTATTGTGATCTTCTCTTATATATATATATATATATATATATATATATAAGGGGACATTATACTTGAAAGAGACTGTCCATAAAACTGTCGGCCACAAGCCAATGCAAATGAAAGAATGCGTGGCTGAAAACAGAGTGGGATCCTGGATTCATCTGCTGCGACTAAAGAAAAGAAAGGCATAAATTTACCTCTCTTAGCCTCTGCAGCAGATGAATCCAGACCAAAGCAATCCCTAAATAGGGTGGGAAGCCGTCGCTCCCCAAGACTGAAATGCTGCTCTAAAAAGAGCTTCCACGCGCGCAGCCACATCCACTCTATAATGTTTCGAAAAGGTATGCAACGAAGCCCAAGTAGCCGCCTGACAATGTTCATCTAACGGAAGGACACCTGTTTCTGCTCAAGAGGTCAACTGGGCTCAAGTAGAATGGGTACTCAGTTCCTCCGGCAGAGATCGACCAGCCAACACGTACGCCGATGCAATCACCTCCCTAAGCCAGTGAGCAATAGTCTGCTTTGATACAGCGTTGCCCCGTCGTGAACACGAGAGAAGAACACAGAGATGATCCGAGTATCGAAAATCCATGGACATCTGCAAATATCGAATAAGAACTCTGAACATCCAGCAGTCGAAGAATCGTAAAATATGCAGGGTAATCGTCCTTTTGAAACAAATGAAGGAAGAAAGGCTGATTAAGATGAAATGCCAAAACGACCTTCGGCAGAAGAGACACCACCATATGGAAAGTTACACCAGTCTCAGAACACTGTAGAAAAGGATCCCGACATGACAAAGCCTGAATCTCCGAGACTCGCCAGGCTGACGTGATCGCCACCAAGAACACCACTTTTAGGGTAAGATCTGTGCAACGGCTCAAAAGGTGCTGCTAGCATTGCCTGGAGCATCAAATTCAAGCTCCAGGCGGGGCACGACAGGCACCATGGAGGCCACAGGTGAAGATCGCACCACATCCAGATGAGCTGCCACGGAAGATCCCAACAGATGCCCCTGGTAGCAGGCGAGAGCTGCCACATGAACATGGAGAGAGGCCAAAATCTGGGAAACTGAAGCCCCCAAAGGCAGCCATGCATGCAGTGCACACCATGCCACAAAGGTGCACCACTCCTGAGCATACGCTGTTGTTGTAGAAGTAAAGCAGTGATCACTGCGTCAGAATAGCCCTTCTTTCTCAATCTGGATTTCTTATTTGTGACATTTATAGCCCACATTATCCCAAACAAGTTTCAGTTCAATGTGGCTTACAATAAACAGTATAGGATACATAACAAAGAATAATGCATAAGAAAGTAATTTGTTGTAAAAATCCAATTTTACAATACAATATCATAAACATACTGGGATAGCTTTCTCAAGAGCCAGGCCTGTAAGACCATAGCGGGAGGGATCCTCCATCAGCACCGGATCCCAATGCAGAAGATCCAGTGACAATGGAAGACAAAAAGGAGGTGCCACCAGCATTTGAATCAAGTCCGCGTACCAAGGGTACCGCAGCCAATCCAGAGCTACCATCACTACCCAACCTGGTGCCGCCTGATTCTGTGTAGCACCCAGCCAATGAGGGGCCACAGAGGGAAGACGTACAGCAGCGTCAACTCTGGCCATATTACTAACACTGGTTCTGCAAGTTCGTTTTTCATTTCTATCAGTACTCTGGGATGAATACCATCCGGTCCAGGCGATTTGCTACTCTTCAATTTGCCAAACTGCCCCATTATATCTTACAAGTTTACAGAGATTTCATTCAGTTTCTCTGACTCGTCAGCAGTGAATACCATTTCTTGCACCGGTATCTCTCTGCTATGGCCTTGTCTTCCCTGAGTGCCCCTTTTACCCCTTGGTCATCTAACGATCCAACTGATTCTTTTGCTGGCTTCTTGCTTTTATGTTTAAGTCTTTTTATTAATTGGTATTCTCAAAAAATAGGTACATTCATGTACTGTAACCATAGCACATCACAATGTAATACAACATGTTAACTTCTGGTAACTATTACTTTCAACTCGATGTCTGGGTATTTCTTTTAACAACCTATTCTACCCCTCAGTCCCTCCCTCCCCCCTCCCCATCCCTTCCCTCTTATCCCCCCTCCCTTCCTCCCTCTTCTATTCCTCAGTTTAGTGGCATCCCAGCATAGCAGGGTCTCCCAAGGTCACACATGTTAGTCAATTAAGTAATCTGCTCCTGGCTGCTGGTTGAAGAGTGTCCCAAAAATTGCTCCAGATGCTTGTCAGGTGTTTACCCGCAACAGATTCAAAGTCTTGTACTCCATGTCTTTCTAATTTCAACATTTCTATCATTTGTACCCTCCATTGGGCCAAAGTTGGGCTTGCACTCTCTCTCCAGTTTGTCAGTATTACTCTTTTCCCCTGCAACAACGCTCTTTGCAAAAACCCCTTCAAGCCCGGTACTCGGAGACCTACATTTTTAAAGTCTTCAAATAAAAGCAAGGGTTGTAATGGCACTGTACAGTTCCAATACTTCTCAATGGCTCCTACCACCACTCTCCAGAAGCTCTGCACCTGCGGACATAGCCAAAACATATGGCTTAAAGTAGCTGGATCTTGTCCACATTTCAGGCATGCCCCAGAGGCTCCGAACCCTGCCTTAAATGCTCGATTAGGCGCCACATAAAGTCTCAGTGCAAACCTGTACTGCAGCTCCCAGTCACGAGGGAACGTGGCGCTTTTCCGTATGCTAGTCAGGAATCCTGTAAACAGCGTCTACGGCACTTCCTCTTTGAGGTCTGACTTCCACTTTTGTGCATAGCCTTTGTAATTAATATCCTCCGTCGAGTCTAGGAGGTTTCTGTGAAAGAATCTCAGCGGCACCATATTCTGTGCCCCCAATGTCAGCGCCGAGCTTATAACCTCCTGCACATCTTCGCATAAATTCACCCAGCCCAATGAGTGTATATAATGTCTCACTTGATAATATGCAAGGGAGTCCGCCCTCTGTAGCCCAAACTCTCGCTGCAGCTCAGACAGTGCCTTAAGCTGTCCTTCCTCATCCAGTATCTGATATAGATATTGAATCCCTCGCGAGTGCCAATCCGCAAATGTTCTAGAAGAGGTCCCCACCGGAAAGTCCGGGTTGTGTTTAAGTGGCAGAAAAGGGGTCGCCGCTGGTGAGAATCCGTGCCGCCGACACAGCCATCTCCATGCTTCCCGTGCTGAGTTGACAAATGGGTTTTTCCTGATTTCCAGCCGCGGCCTCCTCCCCGTGGTGTGCAGCAGCCATCCCAGGTGCTCCCCTGGAGACAGCAGGGTCTCAATATCAGTTGGCATGAAGTTCTGTGTACCAGCCAGCCAGTCTCTAATGTGCCTTAGTATGCAGGACACCCCCAAGTACCTTACATTCAGCAGCCCCATTCCCCCATGGGCCCTAGGCTTCTGCAGCACCGATATTGGTAATCTGGGGCGCCGGCCTTTCCACAGGAATTCCTGAATCAGTTGAGACAACCTCCTCTCCTCCCTCCTCCGCATAAATAGTGGCAACATTTGAAATAGGTAAAGCCACTTAGGCGCTATCAACATATTAAACAGCGCTATACGGCCCATTAACGATATGGGGTAGGCGCCCCAGAGTTGCAGAAGCCTACGAGTCTCCATCAGCAGTGGCAATACATTGAGTTTATACAATGTTGACAAGTCCCCTGACACCCGGACTCCTAAGTATTTAATGTTACCTTCTGCCCACCCCAGCGGGAATTCCTGGTTCCAACTATCCCTTGTTCTCTCTCCCAGTGGCAACCCCTGTGATTTGGTGAGGTTAAGTTTAAAGCCTGAAAGGTTCCCATATGTTTGCAGCACCTCTAGTAGACAGTACAAGGATGAATGACCCTCATCTAGGAGCAAGAGTAAATCGTCTGCGTATGCAAGAATTTTTGTTGCTACCCCTTGGATTCTTATTCCCTTTATTCCTTCTTCTGCCCGCACCTTGCACAGCAACGGTTCCAATGAGAGCACAAATAGCAGAGGGGACAAGGGGCAACCCTGCCTTGTCCCACACTCTATATCTAGTTCCCGGGTTCTAACCCCATTTATTATAAGCATTGCCTTTGGTGATGAATATAGTGTTCGTATGGCCTGTAGGACCCAACCCGTTATTCCTACCCACTGCAACGTTTCAAACATGAAGGGCCAGAGCACCCTGTCAAAGGCACGCTCTGCGTCTAAACTAGCTACAAGACCACCCTTCCCCTCCGCCGCTGTATAGATCACAGTTGCTAACAATTTACGCACATTAAGCACTGACTGTCGCCCTCTAACAAATCCCACCTGGCTATCATGTACCAGCTGGGGCAGCAAGGGAGCCAATCTATCTGCTAGTATGCGGGACAGAATTTTAAGGTCTACGTTGATCAATGATATCGGCCTATACGATCCGGGGCTCAACCGATCTTTCCCTCCCTTTGGTATTAGGCTAATTAGTGCTGTGTTCGCCTGTGGGGGTAAAGTTTTGCGTTCTATCACTTCCATATAATATTCCCATAGCGGCCCTACCAACTGGTTCCCCAATAGCTTATAAAATTCGCCCGAATAGCCATCTGGTCCGGGTGCCGAGAATAGTTTCAATGCCTTAATAGCTCTCTGGAGTTCTTTAGCTGTTATCGGCTCGTTTAGCCCTGCTGCCTCCTCCGCAGTGAGTTGTGGTATCTCCGAATTTCTCAGATAGGTTCTTATTGCCTCTAAGTTCCCTTCCCCCCCTTGATATAGTGCTGCAAAATGACCCCAGAGTGTCTCAGCTATGTCTTCTGCTCGTCTTCACCTGCCCCGCACTGTCTTTAATGGCTACAATGAAGTGAGACCCACGGGCTCCCTTCACCATCCTTGCTAAGCGCCCCCCTGCTATATCTCCATATTTGTACATCTTGTATTTCCTATATATTAGGGAACGGGTCATTCGCTCATGTAGCAACTCATTCAAGGCTACTCGCGCCACCATCAGCGCTTCATAATTCCCTGTGGTGGGCGACTTTATATGCCGCCGCTTTGCCTCTCTGAACCGGTGCTCTCTGTCTATAATACCTTTTGCAATGCGGCGGTTACGCTGACTGACATATGCAATTATGTGTCCCCTTATGACTGCCTTTCCCGCTGCCCAGAAGAGCACTGGGTCATCTGTGTGCTGCGCATTAAATGTGCAGTAGTCCTCCCACTTTGCAAGCAAGTACTTCTTAAAGTCTGCCGAGTGGTAAAGGTAAGCTGGGAACCTCCAGTTCCCCTGCGCTCTGTAGTATGCCTGCGCTTCAAAATCCACCCATATCATTGCATGATCTGAAAGACCCTCCGGCCCTATTTTAGCCCCTTGTACTTGGCTGAAAAGTTCCTGCGAGAGGAGGATATAATCTAATCTAGAGTGGGTTCTATGGGCCCTGGAGATATGTGTGTAGTCCTTCTCGTCCAGATTTAGCAGCCGCCACGCATCTACCAGTCCCGCTAGCCTGCAGAAGGACTCCAGCAATGAGGGGCCAGATGAAGTCCCTTTGTGTCTAGGCCCTGAGTGATCCATTTCCCAGTCATAAACCTGGTTCATGTCCCCTGCCACTATTATAGGCAATTCTGGATACTGTTGACACTTAGCCAACAGCTGAGAATAAAAAGCCTTATTGGTTCCCGTAGGTGCATAAACTGCTATCAGAAGCCGATCCCTACCTTGTAGCTTGAGTTTGACCCCCACATATTTCCCTTCTGTGTCTGTAAACAGCGGTGTAACTTGACAAGCTAGGGCCTTGTGAATTAGAATGGCCACCCCTCCCTTTCTACCTTTTGCTGGTGAGCAGTGTACTTCTCCCACCCATTGCCTTTTCAATTTTTCACTTTCCTCTTGTGAGAGTCTGGTCTCCTGAATACAAGCTACCTGAGCCCCATGGCGTTTCAGCGCATCTAGAATCTTAGTTCTTTTTACTGGGGACGTGACCCCGCAGACATTCCAGGAGACCACCCTTACCTCTCCTCTCTGTTTCTTAGTCAGGAGCAATACTTTGTTTCTCTGACCGTTTTCTCAATACGTTGCTCCAGGGGCGCCCAGCCTCCCCCCCAGAGCTTTGCTGTTCCCAGCTATCCAGCACTCTTAATTTATTCTCTGCATATTGACCCTGACTTTCCTGCCTCGAGTTCCCTGCGTGTGAAGTGCCACGTGGTTCCAAAATTCTACCCCCTCCTCCCTCCCCTCCATCCCCCCCTTCCCCCCCTCCCTCCTCCCCTCCTTCCCCGTGCAACTGTAGTTCTGGGTCCATATTCCTACAGACCTAGAGTCACTTCAATGCTAGTGGCCCCCCCACCTCTGTAGCTTGTCCAAAGCACCCAGGTTTCCACCCCTTACTGTATGTTTGTTTCCAACCATTATTACACTGAAAAATAACAATTTCACAGGTTCTTTGTCATACCTAATCACAGGAACTTCACTTAACGTTATTACTGTCATGGATATTGTTCACATTCTTTTCTATCTCATTTATGAACGCTGAGGCCCCTGCCACTTCTTCGAAAGACCTCCATCGTCCCTCGTGCTTGATCTTGAGAATGGCTGGGTAAATCAGCATGAATTGAATGCGTGCCTCATGCAGTCTCTTGCACAGCGGGGTAAAGTTTCTCCTCCTTCCCTGCAACTGTGCCGAGTAATCCTGGAATATTCGAACTGTGTGTCCGTCATATTGAGTAGAGTCTCTCTTCATCCGGTATCCCTGCAAGATTTCCACCTTGTGTAAATAATTGTGTACTTTCAGTATAATTGCTCTCGGAGCCTGTCTTCCTTCTTGTTTCCTGCCCACGCGATGGATCCGCTCCAGGCATAGCGGTCCCGCATGGTCCGAGAGCGCAAACTCTTCTTTTAGCCATTTTTCTATTGTGGTGCACAGTACACCATCTCCCACTGATTCCGGGACGCCAATGATCCTAAGGTTTGCTCTCCTTGACCTATTTTCTAGGTCGTCTAGAGCCGACGCCATATTTTCGATCTTTCCCAATGCTCGCTCCAGCTTTTGAGCTGCCGGCGTCTCTGCATCCTCCAGCGCTGAGACCCTCCGTTCCAGCTCCGTTGCTCTTTGCGTTGTTTCGCCTAGCAGCGTTTCCATATTTGCTAGCCGCCCTTCCAGCCGCTCCCATCTCGGCTCCATTGCCTTCTCCACCGCCGCGGTGAGTTGCGATAGCTGTTCCAGGGAGAACACGGGGGTTTCCGGCGTTTGTTTTGCTTCTGCCGCGCTTTCCGCGCTTCGGGCCTTCTCCTTCTCCTTTTCTTTTTTCTGCCCTCTACTCGCCATTGCTTTCCCCGATGTTTCTATAAATTTGTCCATCTGCTGTACGCTACTTTCGTTTAGTGCTCCGTTGGTTTCCTTCCTGTATTTAAATTGGTTTTAAGGTTTCCACAGTGAATTAAGAGGTGTTGGGGCCTAAGAGAGCCTGAGAACACGTCTCACTCCCTCTACAGCATCACGTGACTCGGCTTCTTGCTTTTAATATACCTAAAAGTTTTTACTATGTGTTTTTGCCTCCAACACAAACTTTTCCAGGTCTTTCTTTGCCTCCCTTATCAATCTTTGCATTTGACTTGCCATTCCTTACAATGTTTCCTATATTTTCAGTTGAATCCGCCTTCCATATTCTGAAGGATTTTCTTTGAGCTCTAATAGCTTGCTTCACCTCACTTTTTAACCATGCTGGCTGTCATTTGCCCTTCCTTCCTCATTTTTTAGTACATGGATTCTGTCTGGACTGAGCTTCGAGGATGGTATGTTTGAACAGCTTCCATGCCTGATGTAAATTTTCGATCTTTGCCGCCGATGACCCAATCCAGAACTGAAGAAGCACTATCATCCAAGAGGTGACAGAGGCTTTCCTGGAAGGACGATGCTTGAATCAGCCAGTGATCTAAGTAGGGTGAACCCAGACCCCTTCCCGTTGCAGAAACACCACCACTACTACCATCACCTTGGAAAAGGTTCTAGGAGCTGTTGATAGATCCAAAGGCATTGTCTTGAATTGAAAACGTTTGTTGAGGACAGCAAAGAGCAGAAAGCGCCAATGCAGAGGCCAAATGGGTTATGTGGAAGTATGTCTCTCAGATCCAAAGAAAGAATTCTCCTGGATCCACTGCTGTTATTACCAAACCCAAATTCTTCATGAGGAAATGCAGAAACCCAAAGAAAATGTTTCAGCCATTTTAGATCAAGCACTGGACTAAAGGATCCTCCTTTCTTTGGCACAACAAGGGCAAGATCATCATTCCATCTATTTTGTTGTGCCACAGAAAGGAGGATCCTTTAGTCCAGTACTCAATCTAAAATGGCTGAAACATTTTCTTTGGGTTTCCTCGAATCACATTGGTCCAAACAGTCCACCAGAGAAGGGGGACTAAAGGATCCTCCTTTCTTTGGCACAACAAGGGCAAGATCATCATTCCATCTATTTTGTTGTGCCAAAGAAAGGAGGATCCTTTAGTCCAGTGCTCGATCTAAAATGGCTGAAACATTTTCTTTGGGTTTCCTCGAATCACATTGGTCCAAATAGTCCACCAGAGAAGGGTTTGTTGCAATTCTGGGATGATCAAGATGGCATTCTTCAGATTCCCCATGGCCTGACACCACTGAGAAGCCAGAGTCCACTGGGCACTTTACAAATGGAGGCATACACATATGCAGTGGAGGCAATGAGGCCTAACAACCTCAACATCTGCCAAGCTGTGACCCGACTAGCTATGCAAATAAGCGCATCCATCCTTACTTGAAAAAGTAAGCCTGAACTGTGTCTAGCAGGGCTCCAATACTGTATATTCCAATTTCTGCACTGGGAGCAGGTGGAAGTTTGGGTATTTGATTACAAACTCTAGTAGCTCCAAAACCCAAGTAGTTCTCTGCATTGATTCTTGAGCACCTTCCCTTGATGTACTCTTGACCAGCCAATCATTCACATAGATACCTCCTGTGATTTGGATGCATCTGAATGTGGGTGTAAGCATCTAAGTCCAGAGAGCACAGCCTATTGTTTTTCTGAAACATGTGGAGGATGCCCAGGAAAGTCATCCTGAATTTTTCTTTGACCAGCTATTTGTTCAGGGCCCTTAAGTCTAGGATAACACGAAATCTCTCTGTCTTTTTGGGCACTAGGAAGTACTTGGAATAGAATCCCTTCCCTTCTTCCTCTAGTGGAACGGGTTTGACCATGTGAGCCTCTAAAAGGGAAGAGATTTTCTTTGCAAGCACTTCTTGATACTGCAAACTGAAATTTGAAGCTCTTGGTGGGCAATTTGGAGGATGCTGACACCAACTGAGGGAGTAATCAACCTGGACTATTTGAGTACCCACTGGCCTGAGCTTAGAAGGGGGCCACCTTTCCTGGAAAAAAATTCAGACCAGTAGGTCATCTGGGACAGATACTTTTAGCTCATCTCCTCCTTTGACTGGGGAACTAGCTAGAACTTTTGGGGTCGCTGTTGCCGAGAACAGAAGTGCAGAGGCTGGGCCTGCTGGGTAGGGCAGGACGAGGGAGTGAACCTAGGCCTTTAAGAGTAGTAGGCACTCTCAATTTCCACCCAAAAACCTTTGAGAAGTAGAGGTCATAGAAGGAGTGGGCAGAGAAAGGGGGGAAAGGGGAAATGGGCCTTGATATACTGCCTGTGGTATTTTGCAACTACATTCAACGCGGTTTACATATATACAGGTACTTATTTTGTACCTGGGGCAATGGAGGATTAAGTGACTTGCCCACAGTCACAAGGAGCTGCAATTGATGAAATCAGTTCTCTTCTTTATGAGGTCTGCCACCTCCTCCACCTTATCTCCAAAAAATGATTGTCACCTCAAAAAGGCATGTCCGCCAACTTTTCCTGAACCACTGACTTGAGGTCCAAGACATGCAGCCATGACAGTCTGTGCACCTATGGCGGAAATTCTAGATGTCACGTCAAAAGCATCAAAAGTTGGCCAAGCTATGTGCTTATGACACTCTGTCTCCTTAGAAGCTAACTGGCAAAGTTCTGTAGCCTGCTCCAAAGGGAGTGTGTATGCAAACTCTAGCACACTGTGCACCAATTTCTTCCATTAAATGCTCATGTACAGCTGGTAAGACTGGATGCGAGAAACGAGTATCAAGTCTTCAAACACTTCTCCCAAAAGACTCCAGATTATGAGCATCCCTGCCAGTGAAGATGAGGCATGGGTCTCTGAACGTCTGGCTCTTGAGAGGAGGATTCAACCACCATTGAATAATGTGGAAGCTGCGGCTTCTTGATTTCGGGAGCAGTTTGAACTTCATACCATAGTCAGCTTTATTTGGAACAGCCTACACTGGAATGGCCTGTGCCATTTTCCTCAAAAAAAAAACAAAAAAAAAAACAAAAACAAACAAAAAAAAACTTACAAAACAGCTTCTCTGGGGGAGACAACTTCTTTTTCTGTGGTGGTGAAGGGTCTGAA
Source organism: Microcaecilia unicolor (assembly GCF_901765095.1). Taxonomy (NCBI): domain Eukaryota; kingdom Metazoa; phylum Chordata; class Amphibia; order Gymnophiona; family Siphonopidae; genus Microcaecilia; species Microcaecilia unicolor. The sequence continues at coordinate 643,285,939 of NC_044032.1, forward strand.
GGTAGACCAACAGGTCCCTCCCCCTAAAAGGTCTTCTGGTTCCAGATCAGACCTCCCAGGAGCAGCTCAATTCTGACTCAGCAAAATACTCATGGGATGTGAGTCTGTGTCTGCCTCGGACCACTGGACACACGACCAGGCTTTGGGCGAGAGCACCTAGGTATGGGTCCCTTTCTGAACGTTGGGGTTGCTTCCTCCCCTGACAAACTGAAAAAGAGCACCGCATCAGTCGGTGCCAGCTCCGATGCCCGACAAGAAACCAGCATTTACAAACACCCACAGGGCATGGGTCTTCAGGATGGGCCACAGCGGCATCATAGATGGTACCAGCACCCGTAATGCCTCAGCATCACCCTGAGCTAGGATGCGCCTCAGCTCCTCCTGTAACGTGACCTGGAGCTGCTCCTCGAGGATAGGCACTGGTAAAAGCGGGGCCTGCGTCAGTATGGAGACAGTCTGCAAAGATGTACAAGCTGAATTAGAGGCAGAATCCCAGCTTCTGAGACATTGACACAAGCACCGCTTCCACAGAGGAAGCGATTCTCAAAGCGTCAATGTTTCTCAGGTATTGCCAATGCCAGTAATTCCAGTGCTGGTACCGTGCTTTGAGGAAGAGCAATGTCCACGCTTCTTTGCCTTTGCTTGGTGCCATGAGGACGATGTGGAATCCTCATGGGTCCTCCGTGTCGAGTCTGATGATGTTCAGCCTGAGTGGACACTACCAACACCAGATGTCGAGGCAAATGGAGACCATCTCCCATGTATCTCCAGCGGTTGATGCAGCTCTGATGCTATTGGGGGTCGATGTCTCTAATGCCAATAAGCCCAGACTTCAGCACGCCAAAAAAATCTTACGCTGGGCCTTTATTCTTCTGTATACTTTTCAGCGTTTGAGAACAGAATCTACAGAGAGAGGGTAAGGCCCTAACTGCACTGTGTACACTTCTTAAACCTGCTGGAAGGATTTTTGTGAGATATCTGGGAAAATAGCCAAAGTGAAATCAAACGGCTCAGTCTTTTGTCATTTTTTAAGTAGTGACCCAGTGCTCAGGCATAAGCGGGCTGCTAAAAAGAAGGGAAACTTTAAAGAGCTGCAAAAACTAAAGAAAACTATAGGGAAGGAATAAAATATATGTAAATATATGCCGCTCAACTTAAAAACTATTTATGAACTAACTTTCGTAAATCACTGAAAACCCACCTCTTCAACAAGGCATACCACAAAGATCAGCCAATGCAAATGTAACACATCTCCACTTTACTTATAATCAGAACTGTTTCTCTCTTATACCTGCTGAATTTCTTGATTAATTCAATTGTTTAAATTCTATTATGTCAACCATGTTCTCTATGTAACAATAATTATCTTCCAATCTATTTTCTAATAATAACGATACATTGTAAGCCACATTGAGCCTGCAAATAGGTGGGAAAATGTGGGATACAAATGCAATAAATAAATAAAACCGCTTTCAAGGTAACTATAGAAAGGCAGTATACCAAATCCCATCCCCTTTCCCTATATAAAATATTAAAGGGTCCCCTGCTACTCACATGAAAAAGAAGGGAAGACAAAAAAAAAAAAAAAAGTATGAAAACCACAAGTCAGAGATGAGAAGGGCACATGTCTGAAATACTCAGTGGAAAAGAAACTGTGTCCCATGCGAGTCAAGCAGGTGGAAAGGAACGTATGCATGGTGGGGGCCTGCCAAAGGCTTCTAGAAGTAACAGAATGCTGGGCAGCATCTGCACCAAGGCACCATGAGAAGATAATGTCCTGCTTGTCCTCGGAGAAAATTCATCTCACTTACATATAATGAAATATATAACAAAAAATATGAACGGCAATACAATCATATAAATTAATAACATACAATCAAAAGTTGACCATTAGGAATAGCCTAATGGTTAGAGCAGCAGGCCACAAACCAGGGAAGCCATGGTTCAAATTCCACTGCCACTATGTGCGTGTGATCTTGTCCAAGCCACTTAAACCTCCACTGCCTCAGGTACAGTTAGACCAAAGCCCTCTGGAGACGGGAAAAAGCCTAGTGTATCCGAATGCAACTCACCTTGAGCTATTGATGAAAAACACATCAGCTAGAATCCAAAATTTCTTCCTATTCACCATATATTTTATACTGCTTGTCTGTTACTCTAATATGGTGATTCTGCATTTAACATGGTTCAAAGTAACTTTTTATCCACTAAGTTTATGAAAGGCAGCATATAAATTAAATTGAAAATAAGAGAATAGACAAGAAGTTAGCCAAAAGGCTTCAAAAAAGCTTAGGCATCTATGACTCCTTCACAGTATATGTAACAGGACTGGAAGAAAAAAGCAAAACAAAGAAGTGGGGCCACTATAGAGCACTCTAAGTGCAGACTTCAAATCTTTACCAGAAAGCTCTAAACAGCTGGGTTTCAACTTAGTCCTCTTAACACACACAGCCAGTCTGATGTTCAGGAGATCCACTATGAATATACATAAGAGAAATCTGTATAGAATCTGTATACAATTGAGGTTGTGCAGGTATGTTCTTCATTGGCATCTTGAAAACCTTACTGGCTGGGTGGTTGTCCAGGGGACCAGCTTGAGAACTACTGCTTTAGAATACATTCTGTCTGGTGCCATGCAATTTCCTTGATAGCTGAACTGCTTGTCAATTCCTGATACATCTGAGGGATAATTAATTTCTAGCATTTAAACCCGAAGTATTAACAAAAAAGAAAACTTCTGAACATTTCAGTTGGCATGTATGGTTAAAAAGCATAAACATACTTCAAGTTTGTTTTTACTGATCCATGTAATGTATGCTTGAATAAAATTAAGTCAATACTTTCAGCAATCCAGACAGCAAGTGCCATAAAAAGGGTGCTATGTTGCCTTGCCTCCCTCTATGGAGTGGTAGTGTTCAAGTTACTTATCCTTGAGAAAATTCTTTCAAATACCGGGTATTGATGCCATTTGTTTTGTTGATCTTGGTTCTAGAAGTGGTTACACCTTTCTGAATGTAAGTCTGTAGGTAAATTTGATAAATTTCATCAACATACCTGAATTTGTTTCTTGCTGCATAAATTTCGTATACATGTTAAATATCTGCTCCTGGACTTTGCAAACAGACCGCTTAATTTTTTCCCTTCGAGTCACCATATAAGTGAGATTACGAACCTACAGGACAGAAAAGAGAAATGTCTTCACTTAAGAAAATGCAGACATTGAACTCTTCCTCACTAAAAAATTGCCACCATCTATATCACCATAATACAAGCTTTTCTATTAAGACCCACAGGAGCAGGATGAGGTCAAAGTTTTCCCTTTGCAATAAAAATCAAATTGTTATTTCATGGATGGAGGCTGCGTTGAATGGGACATTGGTTATTTAACTCTGTAGATAGTTTAGAGAGAATGACACAGGGACAAAGTTTTTCCCCGTCCCCATGGGTTCTGTCTCCATTCCCACCCCATCCCTGCAGGTCTTGTCTCCATGGGCTCTGTCTTCATCTGAAGAAGCCTCGAATACTTATGATTTTATATTTACATTATTTTATTAAAGTATAAAAAGGAACAATATGCTGTACAATTGTTTATAAATCACAAATAGAAAACAATAACGAGCAACTATAATAAACATCCTCCACCACCACCCTCTTCCCTTCCAACCCCAACAATAGCTGACTTCTACTACCCCAAGGAACCCTAATCCACCCTGTTAAAATGTTCCAGGGTACAAAATACAATTCATTCTGTATGCCCTAGTGGGGGAGTAATATGCCCCGTTATGATTTTTTAATCTCTGGATGAACAATAAGTCATCAACAACCTCAGGATTCAGTCTAGATCTTCTGTCTTCCACAGTCCTTCCTGCAATAGAAAATGTCTTCTCAGAAGATGTGCTGGTAGCAGGAATGTACATGATCCCCATGCAAGTTTTGCCAGCTGTGGCTAGCACTTTTGCTTCTTTTTCCAAAAAAATGAAATCACTACCACCTGCATCACTCGAACATAAATAACTGTACAATTCATTAACATCCTTCAAAGTAGAGAATAACAAGGGGACAAAGTTTGTTCCTATTCCCATGGGCTCTGTCCCGATCCCCGCCCCATGGTATCTGTCCCCGTGGGCTCTGTTCCTGTGTCATTCTCTAAGTCTAGAGCAGTCTACTTATTTAGGGCCCTGTTTACTAAGCTGCACTGTAGGCGTGCAAATGTTTTAGCAAGTGCTAAAAAGTTAGCATGCCTACAACATGGCTTAGTAAACAGGGCCCTTAGAGTCTTCCAGGACATATATCAAGCTACAATGAATCTGAAAAAAATATATAATTTTTTTTTTTAATAGAAATGTTCCCTTCTGTGGCCTAAGATAAACATTTTTCCCAGTGTGGCTTATGGTATGAATGAGGGAGGCCATTTTTACAGCTGGAGGTCCTTATCTTACCTGTTGGTGCCTTAAAAAAAAATGTTTTTCTTCAAATATTTTCTTCTTAGGCCCTATTTATCTGGAGAATTTCTTTGTGGGCAAATCTACTCTGGAAATCTTACCTGGTTCCTTATGGATGGAAGATGAAATAAAGATCCTAGTGTGTATCCTTAGTTCTATAAAGCTTTTTCCTTAGTTTGATTAAATGTAAGCTACTTTTCTCTCCATGATATGGACTAGATGCAAGCCCCAAATTCTGTTTTCTCTGTGTTTTTTATTATTTTTTTTTATGTACTGCATATTCTAGAATTTTTGTTTGTGTTGTTAATTCATATAATTGATAAAAAATGATTAAACTCTCTAATGGTTAATCTTATGGTGTCAAAGTACAATTTTTCCCAGATATTCCTCAGTAGATCCAAGAAAATAACAAATTTCTTGCAATGCAACATGAAGTTCTGGCTTTAGGTGCCTGATTTCAATTCTGTGATATATTTTCATGACAATATATAGTTGCTGGAACTCTCAGGGATTGGTGGGTAGCACAGGCTAAGTTATAGAAAGATATTTTAAATTTTAGATGTATAAATCTACAGCAATTTATCTTCTATGTTACTTTTGATCTCTCTCTGATAATTATGGACTATCTATCCTAACCTGACAAATTTACTAAGAACTAAGTTTTATTCTCTTTTAGAATGGTTATGATCTTTCTGTACAAAGACTGGTTTTTGTTGGCATTACTTTTCAATAATAAAAATGAATAAATAAAAACTGTGTGGCAAGCAAGACCTTCAGGTTGCTTAAATGAGGCTACTTCATAACTTCTTATTTTGATGGTTAAGCACTACTGTCTATACATAATTACTGCAACATGTAATTATACCAAGTTATAGGAAGATTGCTTCAGGAGCTGATGCTACTAGACCACTGTAGGTAGAGCTCTGGGTCCAGTGGCAGCTCCACTAACCTTAAGTGAGGCTCCCTGATTATCGTCCCATCTTGCTTTCTGAGCTGTCTTTCTTATGGTGGTGCTATTCTTGTGATACTGTGAGAATGGTGCAGAAGTTCAGGTATCATATGGTGGTAAAAGAAAAACAGGTGCCAACTCCTGAAAGAGGATTTCTTCATGCCAAAGCACTTGTTTGTTTTGATGGCAGTCCACTATAAATAACCAGGTATTAGACACCAACTTTGGATTAAGTCTAGCAGACACATCTAGAATTAAGTAATGCTATAGTACATATGATATCACATTATAACAATACTGCTAAACATGGCATGCAGTAGCATTTCAAATTATTAATACTGTACAATTTTACTCACAGCAGGCATAGCCTCAAGACCTATATTTTCTCTACATAGTCTCTCAAGGAAAACTGCAAGAGCTAGAAGAAAGAGGATACAGAAAATTCTTGGCCAAGCTGTAACTTTGCTTTCTCTGAGGACAAGCAAGACAAATAGATTACCAAACACAAACAGGGACTTGCAACAGGCAAAGTCAACCAGAAACCAATTAAACCAAAATTAATATAAAATCTTGTAGTGCACATGCAGCCTGAAACAGAACAGAGTGGGCTAGGAGGGTGGAGCTGGATTCTAGAAATCAAGCAAATTCAGTAGAACTGTGACAGAAACAGTTGTTGCAATGGGAATCCTGCTCAAGGCAGTTGTGAGATGTAAATGTATAGACTGAAGACTATGCTGCAGCTCTGCGTATCTCAACAGAGGCCGATTTCAAGTGGGCTACCGATGCAGCCATGGCTCAGACACTGTGAGCTGTATTATGGTCCTACAGAGTAAGCCCAGCCTGGGCATAAGTGAAGAAGACTTTGTCTGCAAGCCAACTGGATAAAGTGCATTTACCAACAGCTATTCCCATTCTGTTTGGGCCAAAAGAAAAAAAACAAAAAAGCTAGGTGGATTGTCTAGGTCGCAGCAGACAGAAGGCCAAGGCTTGCTTGCAGTGCACTTTCACCAGGATGGGCATGAGGTTTTGGGAAGAATGTTGGAAGGACAATTAACTGATTAAGATGGAACTCCGACGGATGTGGAAAACTACTCTGTTCTGATAAACTTTGTGTAAGGTGGATCTGCTACTAGGGTCTGAAGCTCACTGACTCCACCAAAAACAAGACCTTCCAAGGTCAGATACTTCAGTTGGCAAGAGTCACTTGGCTCAAAAGGAGCTTTCATCAGCTAGGTAAGAACAATGTTGAGGTCCTATGACACAGGAGATTGGATGCGGGGCTCTCTCAAAAGCAAACCTTGCATAAAGCAAATTAAAGGTTCCACAGAGATGGGCTTACCTTCTAAATGATGAAGGTAAGCACTAATCACACAGAGATGAACCCTTACATAATTGGTTGGTAAACCAGACTCAGAAAGGTGTAGAAAGTACTCAAGTAGTTCTTGTGTAAAGACAAGAAAATGGATCTAGGACTTTGTCCTCACACCAGGTATAATACTTCTAAGTGGAAGAGGTTTGCTATCTCTTAGCAGAGTCTTACCTGGAAGCCAGCAGGACCCTGGAAACACCTTCAGGCAGTTGAGATGCAGATTCTACACTCTCAGTATTCAAGTTGTGAGGGCCAGGCATAAGAAGTTGGTATGCAGAAGAGCTCCCATGTTCTGGGTGATGAGGATCTGCAAACACTCCAGTCTCCAAGGTTCTTTGGTGGTTAACGCCAGAAGAAGAAACAACCATATCTATCTCAGCCTTTAATGTGCAATGAAGATCATGGTTTCCTTATCCTGCTTGATTTCAGCAGCATCTTCTTCAACTGGAGGGATAGGAGAATATGTATACAGAAGGCCCTTCCCTCAATCCAGGTGAAAGGCATCCAAGGCTATTCTGCTGCAGTACTAAAAGCTTTTTGTTGAGATGAGTGGAATGAGTGGCAAAAAGGTCTACTGAGAGGTCTTGGAAGACCTAAGCAATGCCCAGGTTGACAGACCACTCGTGCTGTTAAATCCCCTTCTCAGTCTGTCCACAAGACTGTTGTCTTTGCTCACCAGGTATGTGGCCTTGAGTAGCATGCCATGGATGAAGGCAACTGCCACATCCCGACTGCTTCCTGACACAAAGATAGGACCCTGCACCTCCTGCTTGTTCACATAGTACATAGCAACTTGACTGCCTGATTAGAATAATTTGGTGCAACAGCTGATCTCTGAAAATCTTTAGAGCACTCCAAATCGCCCACAGCTCCAGGAGACTGATGTAGAGCTGGGTCTCCTGAGCGAACTGGTGATCTTGGGTGTGAAACCCATCTACTTGAGCACCTCAGCCACATCTGTGGTCAGGATTTTGTGGGGAGGAGACGTTTGGAATGCTAGTCCCAGAATCAGTTTGCTCTGAACTGTCCATCACAGAAGTAACTCCGTTAACGTTGAAGTGACAGATGACCATCCTCTAAAGCCCCCTTGGCCTGACACAATTGGGAATTTAGGGTCCAATGGGCAACCTACAAAAGGTGGTGTGACATATAGCATGGAAGCCATGAAATCAAGAACTTCAACATCTGCCGAGCTGTGCTGAACCTGTCAAGCGATGCAAATGAGAGCATCTGCTCTAGCCTAAGGAAGGTAGGCCCAAGCCTGAACCATGCCTAGCATGGCTGCAATGAACTCCAATTGTTGAACTGGGAGACGGTGGGACTTTGGATAGTTGATAATAAACCCTAGTAACTCCAACACCCAAATACTTCTCCATACTGAATTTTTTTTAGCATCTTCTCTTGATGGGCTTTTCATCAGCCAATTGTCCAAGTAGGGAAACACATGCATGCCCAGTCTAAATAGCGACACTGTGACTTACTGCAAGACACTTTGTAAATACTCTGGGAGCAGATAAGAGGCATCACTTCCAGTACAGCAGAACGCAGTACTGGAAGTAATGTTTCCCTACTCAAAATCTGATACCTCCTGTGACTTGGATATATCTGAATGTAGGTGTAAGCATCTTTAAGTCCAGAGAGCATAGCTATTCATTTTCCTGAATCACAGGGAGAAGGGCACCCAAGGAAATCATCCTAAATTTTTCTTTGAACAGATATTTGTTCAGGGCCTTTAGGTCTAGGACTGGATGAAATACTCATGCCTTTTTAGGCCCAAGGAAATACTTGGAATAAAATATCTTTCCTTCTTCTCCTGGTGGAACGGGTTCAACCACATAGTCCTTTAGAAGGGAAGACAGCTCCTCTGCAAGTATTACCTGAAACTGATAGCTGAGTTTTGATGCTCTTGAAGGGAAATTTGGAGGAGGCTGATGCCAATAAAGGTTGTGACCCTTCAGAACTATTTGAAGATCCCATCTGTCTGAGGTTGTAGTCCCACGCTGCTCGGAAAAACATTCCGCCTCCCTCTGACTGCTAGGCTGTCTAGGACGGGAACTTTCATGGTGGCTAAACTTTGTTGGAGCCAGTCAAAAGCTTGTCCCCTGCTTAGAATGGAGAGCTAGCTTGGGCTTCTGAGTCCACTGCTGCCAAGGGTGGGAGCACAGGGCCTGGGACTGTTGGGGAGAATGAGCTGAGGAAGTGTATCTATGCCTTTCAGAGTATTAAGACCCCTTTCTGACTACTGCCCCATAACCTCTGAAAACTGGAGGCTGTAAAAGGAGTGGGCCAAGGCAGAGACTTGATGGTATCAGATCATTTGTTGATGAGGTCAGCGAACACCTCCACCTTGTCCCCAAAAAGGTTCTCTCCTCGACAAGGGATGTCTGCCAGCTTTTCCTGAACTGCAGGTCCTAGATCTGAGATTTGCAGCCGAGAGAGTCTGGACATACCAATGCTTAAGGTTGAAACACTCAATGCCATACTGAAAGCATCACAGGTTGCCTGGGCCTCGTGCTTTCAACACTCCTTCTGCTTGGCTACTAGCTGGCGGTGTCAAATAATTAACTAATCATTCCAAGACATAGCCCTCCATAATTTTAATAAAAAGTGGAATGGATGCCACAGGATGACAGTTGCTGACCTCGGATAAACTGGTCTTCAAATTCTTTGGCACTGGTGCAAGTACTATATCTCCACCTATAGAAGGAAAATTGCTTATAGCAAGATGGTAATTTAACCACTCAGTCAGAAGAGTTAAAATTGTAGGGAAGCTTACTTCCATCAGTTACGGTGGACAACTGTCCAAGCAGCAAAAAAAAATTTTCACGTATTTTAAATAAAGTTCTATTTTATCAAACTGACACAGAAAACCTGCTGAAGTATCTGTAGCTATCATACTATCAAAAAGAGATAGGCCATCAGAATAGGAAAGCTGTTCCTTGACTGACAAAATGTTTTCCATTCAAAAAACAAAGCTAAGTCAAAAGCAGATGGAGAAGCAGAATCAGTAGTATTCACATTAGAATTTAGGTTGTCAAAATTAAAGTAATATTCTAAGCTCAGTACCTATCAGCTTAGAATTCTCCTCCAGTTTTTTTGTAGACAGAAGTAATTTATACAGTAGCGTGATAGTGGATACTATCATGCCACTGTAATCTGTTGTCTGTTGAAGGATACTTCCACCATAGCCTCTATAGTTTTCTACAGGCTCGTTTTGAGTCCAATAATTCGAAGTCAAACTATTTATCAGAATATCTCAGGATCTTAATTTTGGTTTTGATAGGCACCAGTTTGTATAAAATATTATTACCCATTTAATGACAACTACCTAGAAAATCCTCCACAATAGAAACTGGTCTCCAAGCTTAAGACTGGCCTTGCAGTATGTGTGTTCTGCATGGTCTGCTGGGATGGTGTAAAAGCCAGATCTCTTTCAGATCTAAGTACAACCTTAAGACTGGAGCGCGTCTTTGTTTTGACGACCGCTGCTGCTTACAGTATGCAGCGATCACAAGCCATAACCCAGCGCTGCGGTTCTCTATTCCCCTCTTTCCATGGCAAATCTTCAAGTATTTTTATAGAGAACTATGTTTATTGTCATCAAGAAGAAAACAGCAGGCATCTAGCGCGCCAATGAAAACCACAATACATCACTGGAAATAACAAAGCAACTTCTGGAGTACTGACAAATATATTTTGGAAAATAACCCCCCCCCCCCCCCTTCAGAGACCCTTGAAAATTCCACCAGCCCCCACAACTGCTCTTAGATCTTCCCTCCCCTCCACCCCCCAAGAGGAGAGAATGCAAACCTCCTTTGATATTGTTTTTGACAAACGGAGATGGCTGCTGCAGTGGGACTGGCTTCAACTTTATAGTCATACCATCTCCTGTGGACCAGATAAGCTTATCCCATGTCCCCTCATTTAACCTCAACTCTTATCTGTTTTCAGTTTTTGCACAGTATAAGCGATCACAAGAACAAAATATAAGAAAGAATAGCTGAGAGCTAGCCTCCTCCCAAAATTGAGAGAAGGGTTCATTTAGGACGATAATGACAAAGTGTAAAGGGGGGTGGGGGGGGGGAACGTTTCTCTAATTTATCTTCCCACAATAGGAAGAAATTTAATAAAAATGATCTGACCACGGAACTCTGGCAGCTTCCTGAAACGAACAGTAGCAACAATTATCTACTAAAGAAGAAGAGAATGCCACTAGATCTAACTGATGTTCGTTCTCATACGTAGGAATATTAACTTTACAAATAAAACTCAGACCCTGCATAACAGAGTAAAAATTTGAAACCTGTAAATTGGCGTGGTCATTTAAATGTAAATTAATGTCCCCACCTAGAACGGTATTCAGTTCTCTGACATTACAAACCATGACATGACCCTCTAAGGTCAGTCTTCTAAGGAAATGCAATCTGCAGCCAATTGGATATAGTGCATTTCCGATGGCGACCCCCATCCTATTGGGATCTAAAGAAACAAAACTGGGCGGATTGTCTGGGGTCCTTGTCCGCTCCATGTAGTAGGCCAATGCTCTCATGCAAACCAAGATGTGCAAGCTGCTTTCGCCAGAATGGGCATGAGGTTGAGGAAATAATGTTGGCAAGACAATCGACTGGTTCAGATTGAACATGACACCATATTCGGCAGAAATTTAGGGTACGTGTGGAGGAATACTCTATTGTGATGAAACTTAGTATAAGGTGCATCCACTACTAAGGCCTGAAGCTCACTGACCCTACAAGCTGAAGTAACCGCCATAAAAAATATGACCTTCCAGGTCAATGAAACTTGGTATAAAGGTGTATCTACTACCAAGGAATGAAGCTCACTGACACTACAAGCTGAAGTAACCGCCATCAAAAATATGACCTTCCAGGTCAATGAAACTTGGTATAAAGGTGCATCGACTACCAAGGAATGAAGCTCACTGACCCTAAGAGCTGAAGTAACAGTCACCAAGAAAATTACCCTCCAGGTCAAGCACTTCAGATGACAGGAATTCAGTGGCTCAAAAGAAGCTTTCATCAGCTGGGTGAGAACAATGTTGAGATCATATGACATTGTAGGAGTATTTGCTGTGATCTCACCCACCCGGTGTGCACATGAGAGCACCTTTACAGCCAACTTGGACGCTGCAACCTTTCACCTATATGTCTGACTACCAACTGTGCAGAAGTCAGCATTTCAGCTTGTAATAGATTTACTGAAGCCTGCACCACCTCCAAGGTCACTCTGTATCGGGGGAGAATGCATGTCCCTGAGAGAGAGAGAGCTTACGAGATAAGACGGACAATGGAAGCTTCATACAGATGCTGGGAGTACATGGTGGGATTATTTCTGATTGGCTCCCAGAAAACTGATGGGTCGGAGAAGCGGGAACAGAAGGGGAAGAAAGCTAGAGTTGGCGGGAAGAAGGAGGAAGAAAGAACAGAAGGAAAGAACAGAAGAAAAGAAGAGGAGAGGACTTGCATTTCTGCAAGCACCTGATTTACCTGAGAGACTTACTGATAATACCTGGCAAAGCTTTTCCCCAGGTTACAGCTGTCTACAGGATCTATACTGAGTCTGTATCATCTGTTGCTGAGCAAGACAAGTGCATCACCTAAGCTCGTGGGACCTTGCTGAGACATTCAGCTGAGGTATCGGAAGGAACCTGATCTGGTGACCGGAACGGTGAGATCATAGCTTACTTCCTTCAAGCTGGGTTAGATAATTGGTCTGTGCTCGGACCCCTCAGATGCGTGACGTCAGGATTTATGATCTCTACTCGCTGTTAGCCTAGTATAAGATTTGTGTGGTAATCATTAGGATCTCGGTATTGTGTTTATCTGTCATTACAGATTAGCCAATAGGATAATCATAGTTATTCTCTATATTTTTGGTATCATTGTGCATGCAATCAGGAATTGCTGATGCTATAAGCTGATAAGGATTTTTCTATATTTTTGTATATAACACTGTATAAATAAACTAATATATTCCATTGGTCTGTCCGTTATTTTCCATGTAGCGAATGTCGGGCGGAGGCCACACCCCCTAGACATAAGCGAGTACGTATGTAGGAATTGGCCTCTTACAAAATCTATATAACCACCTACAAATTGGGGGCGTTCGTCCGGGACGGTTGGTGCAGGAATAGCAGAAGTTAAGCCTTTTTCTGGGTCTTTTCAGAAGGCTGGTTTAATCTTCTGTTTCTCTTTGCACGAACTGCAGTTCCACCCTAGCTGACGGCAGACCTTTGTTTATACAGCTGTGTTTTATTGCTGTAATTGGTTGACAGATTTATTACTCTGAGCTCCAAAAGAGAAATAACGGTTTCTCTAACTCTCTGTCAGGAAGGAAAACAGGGTGTGTTTAGTCTTTAACATGGCGACCGGCACGGTTGGCACATTGCCTGAAATGCTCCTAAGTGAACAGGAGAAGGGCGTGCTGAAAATATTACTGCCACTCTCTCATAGTAAGACGAAACCAGCACCTCCTACAGTAGAGTCTGTACGTGCTTTATTTAGTAGCAGTTCACCAAATAGCTCAGAAGTATATGCTACGGTTTTAAATACAATTATAAAAGAGTAACAGCATTTGTCGCAATGGATGCTTTGTGAACTGGGCGTGTCTCTTTTGGCAGTTAAAGACTCTTTGATGAATGAGATAAGAGAGGTATCTGTACCTCTAACAGATCGCATAGCGGATTTGCAGTTAGATTTGTCCCAGACTAGGGAAACTGTCCAGGAGCGAGACAGCGAGTTAGCTGCATTACGAGTTGATTTAGAGACTGCCAAATCTGCTTTAGCAGGGACCAGTGTAAGCCCCGCCCCACCTCACTCCTCTGAAGAGATGTGTACGGAGTGCCAGACACTGCATGATAAGTGTAAAACTTTGCAGTGTGACCTATCTGATTGTGAAGCACGTAATTACACATTAAAGCAAGAAATTGCCCAGTACCTCGTGTCTTTTGATTCGTTGCAAGAGAAATTTTCTCGTTTGACTGGTGCTTTACACAACCAGACTAGGGAAACAGATAAGTTGCAGACATTATATCGGGAGCTAAAACAGGTCTCAGAAGGTGTTCAGAGTGAGTTGCGCAGGGAGCTAGTGACCACTCAAGAAGAATCTGTGTCTGTGTTTCAAGATTGGCACGCGGCCAAGCTAGAGTTGGCGGAGTTAAAAGAGAAGCAGGAGACAGTCTCACTGCAATTACAATGTACAGTGAAGGACAGAGATTCATTGTCTAAAGCATTAGATGAGTGCACTGTAAAGATTTCCACAATGCAGCAAGAGCTTACGCACATGGCGCAGGAAGAAGTACCGTATACCTTAGAGTTCCCCGACAGTTTTGCTGCGGGTCACCCAAGCCCGGCTCCCGAAATGAACCGTTACGTGAGCCGGGAGGGACCCGAGTTAAACACACCCCGCCCCTCTGTACAATCCAGCCCCATAGTGGCTGGTGACCGAAGCAGCAGACCCGAGACAGTGACACACCCATTGGGGGCACGGGATCAGGGACGGCCTGCTGAAATCATCAGCTCACTTGGTCAGGTGCCTAGCTCAGGGTTTCAGCCTTCGGCAGATCCACCCAGTTTTAGCAATACACCTGCCCCGAGGTTCTCTACACCTGGTAGTGATCAGCGGCATGTCAGGCCGGAACCCAAGAAAGGAATGTCTATGGAGAGGCAAGCATATATTATAAAGATGCTACGCACCGTAATAGCGCCTTTTAAAGAGTCTGCCTCGGTATCCATAGAAACCCATCTTAAGGCAGTGCATGAACTCCTGCAGACCATGCACGTCTCTTCTGAGGATGACATCAGAGCCCTCCTCAAATGGACCTTTAGCACCGAGTGCCATGAAGTTCTAGATTTGATCATGTCCGATAACCCCGATTTACGGTCAGTGGAGCAAGCCTTAGCGAAGCGCTACGGTCTCTTTGCCAACTCTCTTGAAGCTAAGCGTGCAGCGTATACTATTAGTTGTAATCCGGAGGAGAGTCCGCGGGAGTGGGCCCATCGCTTGAAGCGTGCATTTTACCAAGGGGGGGTGCCGCCTGATTCTAAAGATCTTGAATTTGGTGATTTCAGGGAACTTTTTATACAGGGTCTGCCTGATCCGATAAAGATTCCATTGGCAGGAAAAAACGCAGAACCCTATTCCAGCCTTCTAAAGCAGGCTGAAGGAATTTTTGAAATCTGCCGCGCCAAGCCAATCGCAGAGACTCCGAAACCGGCATCCAAGAGTCGCAACAGGGTGATACCACCCGCTGTTTGTGCGGTCACTTCCACGCTTTCTCTGGAAAACAAAGCGCCGAGACCAACTACGCCGCCGGGCTCTCAGGCCCTGCCGCGGGATGCAGCGCCTCCTATTGCACAGGAGGGACAGCAACAACCTAAAAGAAGCGGTTTAATCAGAAGAAGTGGAATGCAGAGAAGATCCGTGCTATGCAAGCTCAGCTGGACCAATTGATGGCAAGATGTTCAATCGCGGAGTCTAGCAGTGTACCTAAGACACCTTCATCTCATAAAAAGGTCAAATTCCAGAAGCAGAAGGACCAGTCTTCTAGACCGCCGACCCCTCCGGGGCTGAGTGTTAAATCTGTTGAGGTGGAACAGCCATCCTCTTCGGAGGAAGAACAAGCATGACTAGACGTGGCCACGAAACCTGTTACCGCAAGCGTCCCCACTGTCCACGTGGATGCGTTGTCGTCCATCAGTGAGGAGTCCCCCGTGAACCATGCTGCGTCGCAGCCCTCGAACCCGGAAGGGCCTCTTTCAAAAGACTCATCCCAGGAAGTCAGGTATTTTCTAGGTAAGCTTATATCTAAAGGTTACAGATATACCGTGGAGTTGTTAATTCAACAAGTACTTTCCTGTGAAGGTCTCCTGGATACAGCATCAGAGGTGACTTTGGTCACCCAGGGCCTGTTTCAGAAACTCGAGGCATCTCTAGGGGGGGGTCAGGATGTGCTGCGTGTCACACCGTGCGACTTGTCACTGGTGGCCTATGGCAATCAAAGTATTGGAACTGTGGGACAGGTTTGGCTATCTTTACAGCTTGGACAGATGACCGTCAGGCACCCTGCCATCATCACTACCAGTGAGGGTGAAGAATTTCTGATTGGAAATGACCTTTTGAAGAGATTTCGGCCTGTTTTGGATTATGACGAGGAAACGATCTGGTCTAAGGTCACTCGACCCCTTAAATATGTGCGAGGGAGATACTGGCGTACAGTCGGTGATGCCAGCTCTGTGGAGCTACAGGACACTCCCCTGCGGACTGATCTCCGGTGTTCCGCGGATCCGCCCATGCGGGAGCCTCCGTTGACAGAGGCACCAAAAGGGGGTCAGAAGCATGAAGAGCTGGTGCAACAAGCGGACCATCTAGAGATTGTTTCACAGGACACAGCATCACCTGAAATCTCATCTCCTATCTCTGGTCCTGATTTTGCTCATCCTTGCAAGGTGACTGTCATCACCCAGAAAGGTGATGAATTCACCATACCAGTTCAGGTGGCTAACACCCAATTGCTTCAAGCTACTTTACTGTTCACTAGTGATCTCTCCTACATCAGTGACTCGTTGTACAGCCAAATTCGTAAGTCTGTACAACTTCCCTTCAGCAGATGTTCCTCTACTTCGGTACAGGTACCGGGACAAGGCTCCAAGCCGCTTGACGGAATATGTGGCCTTCCCTTGACTGTGGGAAAGAAGGCATTCACTCACCACTTCTCTATTGTCCGGGGCGTGAGGGAACCCTTATGTTTGGGGTCAGATTGCCTTGCACGACTGGGAGTTTATGTGGACCTGGTGAATCTAGTCCTGTGGAGTAGAATGCAGAACAACCCAGTGGAACTTGAACCTACGGCTGTTTGTTTGAAGTCTGGACAGACCATTCCCCAGGTCTGTGAGGTAGTCTGTGACAAGGATGTAACCATTCCAGGTAGGGTACGGGATTTTTCCCTCAAGCTTCGTCTCGCTCAAGGACAACGTCTGCTGGATGAGGTTGTGTTCTTTAACCCACATGCCCACTTTCGAGACCTTGGATTGGCAATTGGTGTTCTGCCATGTTTGGAGGTCACCGGTACCACCTTATACCTGTTGGTCACATAGTAACATAGTAACATAGTAGATGACGGCAGAAAAAGACCTGCACGGTCCATCTAGTCTGCCCACGATAAACTCATATGTGTATACCTTACCCTGATTTGTACCTGTCTTTTTCAGGGCACAGCCGTATAAATCTGTGCAGCAGTATTTCCCATCTCCCAACCACCAGTCCCTCCTCCCATCACCGGCTCCGGCACAGACCCCGTATAAAAAGTCTGCCCTCCCCCATCCTAGCCTCTCAACCACCAACCCCTCTTCCCCCTGCCACCCAATTTCAGTTAAGCTTCTGTGGATCCATTCCTTCTGCACAGGATTCCTTTATGCCTGTCCCACGCATGCTTGAATTCCGTTACTGTTTTCATCTCCACCACCTCCCGCGGGAGGGCATTCCAAGCGTTCACCACCCTCTCCGTGAAGAAATACTTCCTGACATCTTTCCTGAGTCTGCCCCCCTTCAATCTCATTTCATGTCCTCTCGTTCTACCGCCTTCCCATCTCCGGAAAAGATTCGTTTGCGGATTAATACCTTTCAAATATTTGAACGTCTGTATCATATCACCCCTGTTCCTCCTTTCCTCCAGAGTATACATGTTCAGGTCAGCAAGCCTCTCTTCATACGTCTTGGAACGCAACTCCCATACCATCCTCGTAGCTTTTCTTTGCACCGCTTCCATTTTTTTAACATCCTTCGCAAGGTACGGCCTCCAAAACTGAACACAATACTCCAGGTGGGGTCTCACCAACGTCTTATACAGGGGCATTAAAACCTCCTTTTTTCTGCTGGTCACACCTCTCTCTATACAGCCTAGCAACCTTCTCGCTACGGCCACCGCCTTGTCGCACTGTTTCATCGCCTTCAGGTCCTCAGATACTATCACCCCAAGATCCCTCTCCCCGTCCGTGTCTATCAGGCTCTCCCCACCTAACACATACGCCTCCCTTGGATTTCTACTCCCTAAGTGCATCACTTTGCATTTCTTCGCATTGAATTTTAATTGCCAAACGTTAGACCATTTTTCCAGCTTCTTCAGATCTTTTTTCATGTTTTCCACTCCCTCCGGGGTGTCCACTCTGTTGCAAATCTTGGTGTCATCCGCAAAAAGGCAAACTTTACCTTGTAACTCTTCGGCAATGTCACTCACAAATATATTGAACAGAATGGGCCCCAGCACCGATCCCTGAGGCACTCCACTACTCACCTTTCCCTCCTCCGAGCGAACTCCATTTACCACCACCCTCTGGCGTCTGCCCGTCAACCAGTTCCTAATCCAGTTTACCACTTCGGGTCCTATCTTCAGCCCTTCTAGTTTATTCAAGAGCCTCCTGTGGGGAACCGTGTCAAAAGCCTTGCTGAAATCTAAGTAGATGACGTCCATAGCCCGTCCTTGATTTAATTCTCCCGTCACCCAGTCAAAGAATTCAATGAGATTCGTTTGGCACGACTTCCCTTTGGTGAAACCATGTTGTCTTGGATCTTGCAACTTATTGGCTTCCAGGAAATTCACTATCCTTTCCTTCAGCATGGCTTCCATTACTTTTCCAATAACCGAAGTGAGGCTTACCGGCCTGTAGTTTCCAGCTTCTTCCCTATCCCCACTTTTGTGAAGAGGGACCACCTCCGCCGTTCTCCAATCCCTCGGAACCTCTCCCGTCTCCAAGGATTTATTAAACAAATCTTTAAGAGGACCCGCCAGAACCTCTCTGAGTTCCCTCAGTATTCTGGGGTGGATCCCGTCCGGCCCCATGGCTTTGTCCACCTTTAGCTTTCCAAGTTGTTCATATACACTCTCTTCCGTGAACGGTGCTCTATCCAGTTCATTTTCAGGTGTACTTTTGCCAGTCCCTCTCGGTCCTTCCCCAGGATTTTCTTCAGTAAAACAGAACAAAAGTATCTATTTAGCAAATTGGCTTTTTCTTCATCATTTTCTACATAGCGTTTTGCTGTATCTTTTAGTCTTACAATCCCCTTTTTAGTCTTTCTCCTTTCACTAATATACCTGAAGAAGTTTTTGTCTCCCCTCCGTACATTTCTAGCCATTTGTTCTTCCGCTTGCGCCTTCGCCAGACGTACCTCTCTCTTGGCTTCTTTCAGTTTCATCCGGTATTCCTCCCCGTGTTCCTCTACTTGAGATTTTTTGTATTTCTGGAACGCTAACTCTTTAGCCTTTATTTTCTCAGCCACTTGCTTTGAAAACCATATTGGTTTCCTTTTTCTCTTGCTTTTATTTACCCTCCTTACATAAAGGTCTGTGGCCCTGTTTATTACTTCTTTTAGCCTGGACCACTGTCCTTCCACTTCTCGTATGTCCTCCCAGCCCCTCAGCTCCTTCCTTAGGTATTCTTCCATTTTGTTAAAGTCAGCTCGCTTGAAATCCAGGACTTTGAGTTTAGAGTGGCCGCCATCCACATGAGCCGTTATATCAAAACAAACCGTTTGATGGTCACTGTTTCCCAGGTGTGCAGCCACTCGGACATTTGACACACTATCCCCATTCGTGAGCACCAGATCCAACGTGGCTCCCTCCCTCGTGGGTTCGTTCACCATTTGTCTGAGCTGAGCACTTTGGAAAGCATCCACAATCTCTCTACTTCTTTCTGATTTTGCAGACGGAACCTTCCAATCTACATCCGGCAGATTAAAATCTCCCAACAACAGCACCTCTCTTTTCTTCTCCAACTTTTGAATATCAGCGATCAGATCTTTATCTAGTTCTTCCAAATGTGTCGGGGGTCTATAGACAACACCCACGTGGACCAAGGTTCTATCCTCTCTTTCTAAGGTGATCCATATTGCTTCTTCCTTTCCCCACTTCCCTGTCATTTCAGTTGCTGCGATATCATCTCTCACATACAGAGCTACTCCTCCACCTTTTCGTCCCTCCCTATCCTTCCTAAAAAGGTTATAGCCTGGTATGTTTACATCCCATTCATGGGAACCATGGAGCCATGTCTCTGTGACTGCAACTATGTCCAAGTCAGTCTCCAACATCAGGGCTTGAAGGTCATGAATTTTATTGCTTAGACTGTGAGCATTTGTGGTCATTGCTTTCCAACTACATTTCCTAGTATGTGTTTTGGGTTTAGTGAATTGTGAGTGTCTTTTCTCTTTGGGTACCTTCTCTTCTTTTTGTTGCCTCTTCCTTGCTTTTTCTGCTTCAATTTTAGTTTCAGGAACATCACAGTGCTGTAGTGGAGCAAAAGAATTTTGTAGTGGCAACACTTGTGCGGGTGGATGCTTCTGTGTCACATGACTAATTCTGCCTGAGCCTACTGTGAGCCATCTGTTCCTTTGTGGTTTTATTCTCTGAGGCAGTGGTGAGAAGATATGATTCTGCAAAGTCCTATAAGTTGGTTTAATTGTATCTAATTCTTGCATTACTTTATAGAGCTCTTGTTTTAAAGTAGATATCTGAAGACAGATAGGACAAGCTTTAAGTTTCCAGATGATTTGCCTTGAAACTAAAGCAGCACAATTATTGCAGAGAATAAAAGTCATCCTGATTGGTTGAAATGGGTATGAACAGGTGTACTATGTTGGAGTAATAGCCTGCAAGACTGCCTGTGTATGACTGAGGAGTAAAGTTAATGAGGTTTGGTTTGTCTATAAAGGTGTAGAAAACCCTGGGGTGGGTGGGTTGTGGGGAGGGTGGGTGGGATTATAAGTCCCAATGGGTCAGCTTAAGTGCTGCTATCAAGGGAATTCTGTAGCTTGATGGACCCAAATGGTAGTGTCTGATCAAGGACCTTACAGTTTATTAAACTTTTAAAACTACCCTAGATATTAATAACTTTCTTTTTGAATAAATCTAGATATTGCCAATAATTCTAGCAGTTTCAGCTATGTAAAAATGCCCCTCCCCTTTATCAGAGCTTGGCAGGAACAGAAAGCAAGCAAGAAAGACAGAAAGAGGTTTCCCAGTGCTAATTAAATTGATTAAGCAACAAGCCTTAAATATTTAGGACAAAATATCAGGTAGTTTCTCACCTAAGCCAGCCAATTTGAGAAGTATGGGATTTAGGGGTCAGAATAAACCTGTCCTTTTTGCAGGAGCTTGGTTCTTCAGTCCCAGTACCTGGAAGTTAGAAGTAAAATTGGTATGTCCTTTAGTTTGAGTCCAACCCTGCTTGCCCCCAGCTGTGGGGGTGCTTAAGTCCCAATGGGTCAGCTTAAGTGCTGCTATCAAGGGAATTCTGTAGCTTGATGGACCCAAATGGTAGTGTCTGATCAAGGACCTTACAGTTTATTAAACTTTTAAAACTACCCTAGATATTAATAACTTTCTTTTTGAATAAATCTAGATATTGCCAATAATTCTAGCAGTTTCAGCTATGTAAAAATGCCCCTCCCCTTTATCAGAGCTTGGCAGGAACAGAAAGCAAGCAAGAAAGACAGAAAGAGGTTTCCCAGTGCTAATTAAATTGATTAAGCAACAAGCCTTAAATATTTAGGACAAAATATCAGGTAGTTTCTCACCTAAGCCAGCCAATTTGAGAAGTATGGGATTTAGGGGTCAGAATAAACCTGTCCTTTTGCAGGAGCTTGGTTCTTCAGTCCCAGTACCTGGAAGTTAGAAGTAAAATTGGTATGTCCTTTAGTTTGAGTCCAACCCTGCTTGCCCCCAGCTGTGGGGGTGCTTAAGTCCCAATGGGTCAGCTTAAGTGCTGCTATCAAGGGAATTCTGTAGCTTGATGGACCCAAATGGTAGTGTCTGATCAAGGACCTTACAGTTTATTAAACTTTTAAAACTACCCTAGATATTAATAACTTTCTTTTTGAATAAATCTAGATATTGCCAATAATTCTAGCAGTTTCAGCTATGTAAAAATGCCCCTCCCCTTTATCAGAGCTTGGCAGGAACAGAAAGCAAGCAAGAAAGACAGAAAGAGGTTTCCCAGTGCTAATTAAATTGATTAAGCAACAAGCCTTAAATATTTAGGACAAAATATCAGGTAGTTTCTCACCTAAGCCAGCCAATTTGAGAAGTATGGGATTTAGGGGTCAGAATAAACCTGTCCTTTTTGCAGGAGCTTGGTTCTTCAGTCCCAGTACCTGGAAGTTAGAAGTAAAATTGGTATGTCCTTTAGTTTGAGTCCAACCCTGCTTGCCCCCAGCTGTGGGGGTGCTTAAGTCCCAATGGGTCAGCTTAAGTGCTGCTATCAAGGGAATTCTGTAGCTTGATGGACCCAAATGGTAGTGTCTGATCAAGGACCTTACAGTTTATTAAACTTTTAAAACTACCCTAGATATTAATAACTTTCTTTTTGAATAAATCTAGATATTGCCAATAATTCTAGCAGTTTCAGCTATGTAAAAATGCCCCTCCCCTTTATCAGAGCTTGGCAGGAACAGAAAGCAAGCAAGAAAGACAGAAAGAGGTTTCCCAGTGCTAATTAAATTGATTAAGCAACAAGCCTTAAATATTTAGGACAAAATATCAGGTAGTTTCTCACCTAAGCCAGCCAATTTGAGAAGTATGGGATTTAGGGGTCAGAATAAACCTGTCCTTTTTGCAGGAGCTTGGTTCTTCAGTCCCAGTACCTGGAAGTTAGAAGTAAAATTGGTATGTCCTTTAGTTTGAGTCCAACCCTGCTTGCCCCCAGCTGTGGGGGTGCTTAAGTCCCAATGGGTCAGCTTAAGTGCTGCTATCAAGGGAATTCTGTAGCTTGATGGACCCAAATGGTAGTGTCTGATCAAGGACCTTACAGTTTATTAAACTTTTAAAACTACCCTAGATATTAATAACTTTCTTTTTGAATAAATCTAGATATTGCCAATAATTCTAGCAGTTTCAGCTATGTAAAAATGCCCCTCCCCTTTATCAGAGCTTGGCAGGAACAGAAAGCAAGCAAGAAAGACAGAAAGAGGTTTCCCAGTGCTAATTAAATTGATTAAGCAACAAGCCTTAAATATTTAGGACAAAATATCAGGTAGTTTCTCACCTAAGCCAGCCAATTTGAGAAGTATGGGATTTAGGGGTCAGAATAAACCTGTCCTTTTTGCAGGAGCTTGGTTCTTCAGTCCCAGTACCTGGAAGTTAGAAGTAAAATTGGTATGTCCTTTAGTTTGAGTCCAACCCTGCTTGCCCCCAGCTGTGGGGGTGCTTAAGTCCCAATGGGTCAGCTTAAGTGCTGCTATCAAGGGAATTCTGTAGCTTGATGGACCCAAATGGTAGTGTCTGATCAAGGACCTTACAGTTTATTAAACTTTTAAAACTACCCTAGATATTAATAACTTTCTTTTTGAATAAATCTAGATATTGCCAATAATTCTAGCAGTTTCAGCTATGTAAAAATGCCCCTCCCCTTTATCAGAGCTTGGCAGGAACAGAAAGCAAGCAAGAAAGACAGAAAGAGGTTTCCCAGTGCTAATTAAATTGATTAAGCAACAAGCCTTAAATATTTAGGACAAAATATCAGGTAGTTTCTCACCTAAGCCAGCCAATTTGAGAAGTATGGGATTTAGGGGTCAGAATAAACCTGTCCTTTTTGCAGGAGCTTGGTTCTTCAGTCCCAGTACCTGGAAGTTAGAAGTAAAATTGGTATGTCCTTTAGTTTGAGTCCAACCCTGCTTGCCCCCAGCTGTGGGGGTGCTTAAGTCCCAATGGGTCAGCTTAAGTGCTGCTATCAAGGGAATTCTGTAGCTTGATGGACCCAAATGGTAGTGTCTGATCAAGGACCTTACAGTTTATTAAACTTTTAAAACTACCCTAGATATTAATAACTTTCTTTTTGAATAAATCTAGATATTGCCAATAATTCTAGCAGTTTCAGCTATGTAAAAATGCCCCTCCCCTTTATCAGAGCTTGGCAGGAACAGAAAGCAAGCAAGAAAGACAGAAAGAGGTTTCCCAGTGCTAATTAAATTGATTAAGCAACAAGCCTTAAATATTTAGGACAAAATATCAGGTAGTTTCTCACCTAAGCCAGCCAATTTGAGAAGTATGGGATTTAGGGGTCAGAATAAACCTGTCCTTTTTGCAGGAGCTTGGTTCTTCAGTCCCAGTACCTGGAAGTTAGAAGTAAAATTGGTATGTCCTTTAGTTTGAGTCCAACCCTGCTTGCCCCCAGCTGTGGGGGTGCTTAAGTCCCAATGGGTCAGCTTAAGTGCTGCTATCAAGGGAATTCTGTAGCTTGATGGACCCAAATGGTAGTGTCTGATCAAGGACCTTACAGTTTATTAAACTTTTAAAACTACCCTAGATATTAATAACTTTCTTTTTGAATAAATCTAGATATTGCCAATAATTCTAGCAGTTTCAGCTATGTAAAAATGCCCCTCCCCTTTATCAGAGCTTGGCAGGAACAGAAAGCAAGCAAGAAAGACAGAAAGAGGTTTCCCAGTGCTAATTAAATTGATTAAGCAACAAGCCTTAAATATTTAGGACAAAATATCAGGTAGTTTCTCACCTAAGCCAGCCAATTTGAGAAGTATGGGATTTAGGGGTCAGAATAAACCTGTCCTTTTTGCAGGAGCTTGGTTCTTCAGTCCCAGTACCTGGAAGTTAGAAGTAAAATTGGTATGTCCTTTAGTTTGAGTCCAACCCTGCTTGCCCCCAGCTGTGGGGGTGCTTAAGTCCCAATGGGTCAGCTTAAGTGCTGCTATCAAGGGAATTCTGTAGCTTGATGGACCCAAATGGTAGTGTCTGATCAAGGACCTTACAGTTTATTAAACTTTTAAAACTACCCTAGATATTAATAACTTTCTTTTTGAATAAATCTAGATATTGCCAATAATTCTAGCAGTTTCAGCTATGTAAAAATGCCCCTCCCCTTTATCAGAGCTTGGCAGGAACAGAAAGCAAGCAAGAAAGACAGAAAGAGGTTTCCCAGTGCTAATTAAATTGATTAAGCAACAAGCCTTAAATATTTAGGACAAAATATCAGGTAGTTTCTCACCTAAGCCAGCCAATTTGAGAAGTATGGGATTTAGGGGTCAGAATAAACCTGTCCTTTTTGCAGGAGCTTGGTTCTTCAGTCCCAGTACCTGGAAGTTAGAAGTAAAATTGGTATGTCCTTTAGTTTGAGTCCAACCCTGCTTGCCCCCAGCTGTGGGGGTGCTTAAGTCCCAATGGGTCAGCTTAAGTGCTGCTATCAAGGGAATTCTGTAGCTTGATGGACCCAAATGGTAGTGTCTGATCAAGGACCTTACAGTTTATTAAACTTTTAAAACTACCCTAGATATTAATAACTTTCTTTTTGAATAAATCTAGATATTGCCAATAATTCTAGCAGTTTCAGCTATGTAAAAATGCCCCTCCCCTTTATCAGAGCTTGGCAGGAACAGAAAGCAAGCAAGAAAGACAGAAAGAGGTTTCCCAGTGCTAATTAAATTGATTAAGCAACAAGCCTTAAATATTTAGGACAAAATATCAGGTAGTTTCTCACCTAAGCCAGCCAATTTGAGAAGTATGGGATTTAGGGGTCAGAATAAACCTGTCCTTTTTGCAGGAGCTTGGTTCTTCAGTCCCAGTACCTAAGCCAGCCAATTTGAGAAGTATGGGATTTAGGGGTCAGAATAAACCTGTCCTTTTTGCAGGAGCTTGGTTCTTCAGTCCCAGTACCTAAGCCAGCCAATTTGAGAAGTATGGGATTTAGGGGTCAGAATAAACCTGTCCTTTTTGCAGGAGCTTGGTTCTTCAGTCCCAGTACCTAAGCCAGCCAATTTGAGAAGTATGGGATTTAGGGGTCAGAATAAACCTGTCCTTTTTGCAGGAGCTTGGTTCTTCAGTCCCAGTACCTAAGCCAGCCAATTTGAGAAGTATGGGATTTAGGGGTCAGAATAAACCTGTCCTTTTTGCAGGAGCTTGGTTCTTCAGTCCCAGTACCTAAGCCAGCCAATTTGAGAAGTATGGGATTTAGGGGTCAGAATAAACCTGTCCTTTTTGCAGGAGCTTGGTTCTTCAGTCCCAGTACCTGGAAGTTAGAAGTAAAATCCACAGTCTGCTGAAGTTGAGCTATCTGCTGGAGATTCTTTTGGCTTTCTGGTTGGCCAGTCTTTCCATGATGTCGAGGTAAGTTTGCCTATCCTTGGCAGGCTGCCTTCTTCTTGGGACACCTGCCAGGGGGGGGAGACGACTGACAGTTGGTTTACCTCTCCCAGGGGCCTCATATCTCTCGAGTTTGTTTGGCCCTATGATGCGACGTGTGCTCAGGTACAGGTGGAAGATGACTTCTTGTTTCTGTCCAGGGAAATGTCTGTACCTCAGAAGCCTCGAAGGGTGAATTCTGTGGAAACCTCAACCTTGCAGGAGGACATTGAAGAACAGGTGGAAATTTCATCCAACCAACCTTTCTCAGAGTTTGATGCTATGGTAAAAGAGCAAGTGGAACAGGCTGATGCTTGTACTACTCACACAGAGAAGAGGAAGTTGACTCAGTTGTTGTACAATTACAAGGACCTTTTTGCTGTAGATTCGTATGACTGTGGACTTACGAACCTACATGTCACCAGAGTGCCTACGGAACCTGGTGGCAAGCCTGTCTTTGTGCGTCAGTATAAGATTCCATTGGCTTCCTATGAGTCTGTACAAGAGATTCTCAACACTTTGGAGACCAGGGGTATCATCAGACAATGCAACAGCACGTACAACTCCCCTCTGTGGCCCATCTTGAAAAAGAATAACAGCTGGAGAATCGCTCTGGATTACCGTCAGTTGAATAAGCGAGTACCCTTGTCCCGGTGGCCTATGGCTCCACTGGATCAGAACCTTGCAACCATCAGGGGGGCTAAGTATTTCACCAGCCTGGATTTGGCATCAGGGTTTTGGACAGTACCAGTCCATCCCCACGGTCAGCATAAACTGGCTTTTACGTTTGGGAAGAAGCAGTATACGTGGAACAGGACACCCTTTGGGTTTCTCAATTCACCTGCTGAATTCAACATTTTCCTACACAAAGCCCTACCAGATGCTGAAGCTCGAGGAACAGTGGTCTATGTGGATGACATTCTGATCAAGAGTCCTACCTTTCAGGAACACCTGGAGGAGATGGAGCATGTCTTCACGCAGTTGGCAGATGCTGGAGCTAAACTGACTCTTGCCAAAGGACAATGGTGCAGGAAATCACTGAATTACTTAGGGTATGAAATTTCTGCTGAGGGTCTGCGACCCCAGAAGAAGCGAGTGCAGTCTTTACAACAGTTGAAACAGCCCACCAATATCACTGAACTTCGTTCCTTTCTAGGAATTTGCAACTACTCCAGACAGTTCATAGATGAGTATGCGGAGATCACCCGACCGTTGGTCAAGTTGTTGAAGAAAGATACACCTTGGGTCTGGGGGCCAGAACAGAAATCTGCTATGCAGGAGCTGAAAGACAAGCTTAGCTGCTTCCCATGCCTCGCATACCCCGAGGGAGGTCGTGAGTTCTACGTGGACTTGGGATATTCCCAACACTCTATGAGTGCTGTCCTATATCAGAAGTATGACACGGATAAGAGGGTAGTGGCGTATGCCAGTAAAGGACTAACGGATGTGGAGAGGAAGTATTCCGAATGTGAGAAAGCACTCCTGTCTACCGTTTGGGCTTTGCAACACTTCAGAAGTTACATCCAAGGTGAGAAGCTAATTGTGGAGACTTGCCACCAGCCCATCAGTTTCTTGGGTAGTGACCGAATTAAGACCGGTCGAGTGTCAAACAGCAAAATAGTCTCCTGGACATTGGCTCTTCAAGGCTGGCCTCTGGAGGTAAGGTATGCTCAGAAACATCGTAACGCAGTAGCCCAAGGTATGGCTGACCTACATGATTGTGCAGAACAGGATTCCATTGCAGGTATTCCCGAAGCAGATGTTCCCCCGCCAGAGAAAGAACCTCATCGACACCATCTGTATGATGAACAGACTTGTGCTACCATGCCTAAGGTCTATGTAGATGGTTGTGCTTACCGTCGTGATACAGTCAAGGAATTGGTTGCAGGAGTAGGAGTGGTATGGGATCCAACCAATCTTGAAGAGACCCTGAAACACAGCTTGGGCTCGCGAACTAATCAGTACGCTGAGATTGTGGCAGCTCTGGTGGCGGTACAGTCTGCAATTCAGAAAGGAGTCCGACAGTTGGTCATATGTACGGATTCGGACTATGTGAGACAGAATTTTGTGTCCCATTTGCCCATCTGGAAGCAGAAAAATATGTTAAATTCCAAAGGAAAACCAGTACATCATGGAAACTTGATCCGGATTTTGGATCAACTGGTAAAGGACCATGACATGACCATCTATTGGAAGAAGGTCAAGGGTCATGCAAAAGTTGACAGTCCCGACAAGCTGGGAAACGACTTGGCCGATCACCTGGCCAAGGAGGGTGCGCTTACAGGAGAATTATGGCGACCCCCAGATGTGGAGACTGCGGCTGTCCATGCGGTCACCCGACGACACGCCGGTGGTCCAGTGGTGCAGGGAAGTCCCATCCTTTGATCTTGTCATGGCACAGAAATCCGACCCGGTGATCGGGAGATTTTATGAGTACATATGGAATCCGCAAGACTGTTCCCTGACGGAAGAACACAAGCAAGATGAGGAGATGAGGATACTCTACGCCTCCCGAGAGAAGTTCAAACTTCACAAGGACCTGCTTATTCGGACGAGTAAGCATGGCATTGAGCAATGGGTGGTGCCTAAAGAATATCGAGGCATTATGTTGCAGCATGCTCATGACGAACCATGTGCTGGACATCGAGGGGAGAATATCACCTATGAGACCCTAAAGCAAGTAGCTTATTGGCCTCACATGCGACAGGATGTACAGTTGTACACGCGAGGGTGTTTGACCTGTTGTCGTTTCCAGCCATCTTCACCATCTCACCGAGCACCACTTAGGAAGAAGGGTATCGCCATGCCCTGGTCGGATATCCAGATTGATTGGGTTGGTCCTGTAGTTCGATCCACTCGTGGTAACAAGTACTTGCTCACAGTCACCTGCTTGTTCACCAAGTGGTTGGAGTGTCTGCCTGCACCCAACTGCACGGCAGAAACCACGGCTACCTTACTACTGAATCATGTGTTCAGCCGGTGGGGTTTGCCTATGCGAGTGGATTCAGACCAAGGTTCTCAGTTCACGGCAGAGGTGATTCAACATATGTGGAAGATGCTTGGAGTAAAGAGTAAGTTGCACATAGCTTACCGACCTCAATCTTCGGGACAGGTGGAAAGAGCTAATCGCACCATCGTGACCATTCTGAAGAAGTATGTGTCATCCTCAGGTAAGAATTGGGACCTTGTCTTACCATTGGTCCTTATGGCGATTCGTTCCACACCCCACCGTTCCACCGGAGTGTCTCCTTTTGAGATGAGGACAGGTAGGGAAATGACATTACCAATGCATTTGTTGTACAGGACTAATGATGTGAACTTGTCCAGTGCTACCTCCACTCATGAATATGTCACCCATTTGCGTAAGCATTTGCAAAGTGCCTTTGCCCAGAAAAATTTGGAAAGTAGCGCTAGAGGTAGAAAAGCCTATTATGATCAAGGGACTACCTCTAAAGAATACCAAATTGGCGACAAGGTATTCTACTTCAATTTTGCCAGAAACAAGGTTAAAGAAAGGAAGTTTCTGCCTAGTTGGCGTGGTCCATTCCCAATAGTGGAAAAAGCTTCACCTGTGGCTTACCAAATTTGCCTCAAGAAAAATACTAAGGGTGAAGACACCCTTAAATGGGTCCACATCAATCAGTTGAGACCACGTCATCCCAGTCATTTGATTCCAGACGTATGTGTTGATGACACGAACTGTACTAACACCCCAACAGCATAGTCTGTTTTCTTTGTACCTTGCAGATGCAGAAAAGAACCCTGATGATCGTGTTCTGGATCTCCGTGCTGCTGGGATCGTGGTCCAAGATGATCGAACCTGGTCCCATGTCTGGAGTTGTTCTGCAAGATACCCCTGGCTTCCTGATTACCCAGTCCCAGATTGTTCCCCAGAAAGTAGTTGTGTCCCTTGACCCAATGCATGCACTACTGAAACATTTCAATATGAGTAACTTAACTCTGTCTGCTGTTACCCATTCCTGGTTTCTCAATTATATGCAAAATGCCCGTGCACAAGTGAAGAACATTTTGCATCAACTGGACAAAGTCATGGTACAACCTATGCAACCTTATAATTCCAGGTCCAGATCTAAGCGTTTTCTTGGTCTGGCCGGTGGTTTGATTTTTTCGGCCATTGGTTCACTTTTTGGTATTTCCATGTCTGTTGCCAACGTAGTTTCTGTCCAAAAGCTGCAGGCCAATATACAAGCCATCCAAGCAGACTTGAAAGCCATCGAGACCAAATTGGTAGTCCAACAGAGCCAACTTGTGGCCCAGGGTAAAACTATTGCTGATACGGTCACTCTTGTGAATTTACATACACATAAAATTAGTGCTAACACAGCTGATTTGTTGACAATTAAAGGTACCATGAATGAAGACCGTGTGTTTATACAACCTGTTAAGGACCTTATCCAGGATTTATTTAGGGAAGTAGATACTAGTGTTAGTAAGCTAATGCAGGGACAGATACCAACGTACCTGATACCATCTGATGTTGTTAAAGATGCCTTTGCCAAAGTTACCCGTTTGTCTATTGAACCTTTTCAAATTCAAATCGCATTTCATTTAGGTACTGCCCTTCCCCTTTATTTGGATATGGAGCGTATGGAAATTGCCTTCATCCTTAATTTGCCATTTATTATGCCTGAGAATGTATACCAGCTCAAACAAGTTGTAAATGTAGGTACGTGGCATGAGAATTTGTACCTTAATGTTGATACACCTAAGTATGTTGCTTACCAACAGGATGCTCCGCAACATTATTTGGTCCCTAACTTAGACCTTTGCCACAAAACTAAAGATGTTAATTGGCTATGCCCTGGTAAACCTTTCCTGAAAGACACAACAGAAGCTCTTTGTGGCTTGTCCACAGAGAATGTCCAAGAGAAGTGTAAGGTTACCGTGTCAAAATATGACGATTTTTCTGATACCACTGTAGCTGTACTGGATACGGTATGGTTAGTTAGCACACCTAGTACGGAACTTACTGTCACCTTCCAGAAGCATGATGTAATCAACCGTTACGCTCTTCCTTGCAATGTTTGTGTGATCGCTGTACCCAAGTATGCTGTTGCCCATGTAGGAGGAGTTTCCCTGTTTTATCTTGACACAGACCCGGTTGTTTCTGAGTTGGAAGTGCTTGATGTATTTCGTGGACATCCTATTGACTTTGCTATGGACCTTATACCATTTTTACAGTCCAAAGACTCTCACACTGTTGAATTATCTGTCGACCATGAGACTCTCGAGGTTGCAGATTACAAACGTCGTTCATCTGATGTCACCCAGTTCCACATGTCCACTCACGTTGTCATCCCACTTTTGACCATCTCGTGGTTCATCATGTTCCTGTGTGCTGTAGTGTTTTGGAGAGACCTTCGTCATTTACGCTATCGCGTAAACACTTTGTCACCTACGGCGATGAGATTGCAAGACTTTATGTAGTTACATCTGACCAGCGTTTTGCCAACTATTTATTCTGTTTTCACTTTTCGGTACTAATATGCTTTGCTTTGCATGATGTGATTATGGTTCATGATTTGTTTGATTAATTTTCATGTGTTAAGACTTTTAACTAACTGCACATGCGGGTTCTATTATTCAGTATTTTGCTGTATTAGCATTTTTGATTTCCTTGTGAACATTATTTTGCTTAATAGAACTGCTGGAAGTGTGTTAGTTTGCATTAGTTGAGATTTACTTTGAAACTTTTTGTAGTTGACCATGAAGTTGTACCTGAATCCTGACTGAACTGTCTGGCTTATTTTTGTAGTTAGGTTGGAGAAGGCCATTACTCCTTTGTAGTAATTTCCATCTCCAAGGGGGGGAATCTGTAGGAGTATTTGCTGTGATCTCACCCACCCGGTGTGCACATGAGAGCACCTTTACAGCCAACATGGACGCTGCAACCTTTCACCTATATGTCTGACTACCAACTGTGCAGAAGTCAGCATTTCAGCTTGTAATAGATTTACTGAAGCCTGCACCACCTCCAAGGTCACTCTGTATCGGGGGAGAATGCATGTCCCTGAGAGAGAGAGAGCTTACGAGATAAGACGGACAATGGAAGCTTCATACAGATGCTGGGAGTACATGGTGGGATTATTTCTGATTGGCTCCCAGAAAACTGATGGGTCGGAGAAGCGGGAACAGAAGGGGAAGAAAGCTAGAGTTGGCGGGAAGGAGGAAGAAAGAACAGAAGGAAAGAACAGAAGAAAAGAAGAGGAGAGGACTTGCATTTCTGCAAGCACCTGATTTACCTGAGAGACTTACTGGTAATACCTGGCAAAGCTTTTCCCCAGGTTACAGCTGTCTACAGGATCTATACTGAGTCTGTATCATCTGTTGCTGAGCAAGACAAGTGCATCACCTAAGCTCGTGGGACCTTGCTGAGACATTCAGCTGAGGTATCGGAAGGAACCTGATCTGGTGACCGGAACGGTGAGATCATAGCTTACTTCCTTCAAGCTGGGTTAGATAATTGGTCTGTGCTCGGACCCCTCAGATGCGTGACGTCAGGATTTATGATCTCTACTCGCTGTTAGCCTAGTATAAGATTTGTGTGGTAATCATTAGGATCTCGGTATTGTGTTTATCTGTCATTACAGATTAGCCAATAGGATAATCATAGTTATTCTCTATATTTTTGGTATCATTGTGCATGCAATCAGGAATTGCTGATGCTATAAGCTGATAAGGATTTTTCTATATTTTTGTATATAACACTGTATAAATAAACTAATATGTTCCATTGGTCTGTCCGTTATTTTCCATGTAGCGAATGTCGGGCGGAGGCCACACCCCCTAGACATAAGCGAGTACGTATGTAGGAATTGGCCTCTTACAAAATCTATATAACCACCTACAACATAGGCAGAGGTTTGACAGGGGGCTTTGACAAAAGCAAACCTCTCATGAAGCAAACAACTAGGGATGTCCAGAAATGGGCACTAATTGAACAAAGGTGAACCATTACTGAGTTGGTCTTGAGATCAGACTCTGACAGGTGTAGAAGGTATTCAAGCAGGGTCTGTGCAGGGCAAGCAAGGGGATCTAGGGCATTGCTGTTACACCAGACAGCAAACCTCCTGCAATTAAAAGAGTACCACAACTTAGTGGAATCTTTCCTAGAAGCCAGCAAGACCCAAGATACACCCTCCAAAAGACCCAAGGAAGCGAATTCTAGGCTCTCAACATCCAAGATGCGAGAGCCGGAGACTAGAAGCAACCCCTCGTTCTGTGTGACGAGTGTCGGAAAACACTCCAGTCTTGCTTGAGTTTCAACAAAATCTTTCCCACTAGAGGTATGGGAGTATACGCATACAGAATGCCTGTGCCACAATTTAGGAAGAAGGCATCTGAAGCTAGCTTGCCATGGGCCTGAAGCCTGGAACAGAACTGAGGGACCTTGTGACCATGTTGAGTGGCAAAAAGACCCACCAAGAGGGTGCCCCACGCTAAGATCTTGTGGGCTACGCCCATATGGAAAGTCCACTTGTGAGGTTGCATTATCCTGCTCAGCCTGTCGGCCAGGGTGTTCTTTGCGCCCGCCAGATAAGTGGCTTGAAGAAACATGCCATGTTGGTGAGCCCAATGCCACATCTGGATGGCCTCCTGACACAGAGGGTGAGATTTGGTGCACCCCTGCTTGTTGGTAAAATACATTGGAACCTGTCTGTTTGAATTAGAATTTGGTAAGACAGCCGATATCTGAAAGCCTTTAGAGCGTTCCAGATTGTTTGAAACTCCAGAAGGTTGATCTGAAGGTTCATTTCCTGGGCAGACCAAGCACCTTGAGTGTGAAAGCCCATCTATATGAACTTCCCAACCCAGGAGAGAGGCATCCATCGTCAGCACTTTCTGCAGTTGAGGAATTTGTAATGGCAGTCCCAGAGTCAAATTGGATCAAATGGTCCGCAACTGTAGAGAGCGTGCACGCTCTGGGGACACTTGAATGACATCTTCTAGGCTCCCTGTGGCCCGATACCACTGGGAAGCCAGGGTCCATTGAGCTAATCTCATGTGAAAAAGTGACATGGGCACAATGTACACTATGGAAGCCATAAGGCCCAACAATCTCAACATCTGCCGAGCAGTGACCTGCCTGAGAGGCACAAATGTTGGACGCTAAGGAGACAAGATTGTCCACTTGCGTCTCCGGAAGGTAGGCTCGAACTGTCTGCGTGTCTAGCAGGGCTCCTATAAGCTCCAATCATTTAACAGGGTGGAGATGGGACTTGGGGTAGTTTAAAACGAACCCTAGTAGCTCTAGCACCTGAATAGTCATCTGCATGGACTCCTGAGCACCGTCTTCTGAGGTGCTCTTTACCAA
This sequence comes from Microcaecilia unicolor, assembly GCF_901765095.1. NCBI lineage: Eukaryota > Metazoa > Chordata > Amphibia > Gymnophiona > Siphonopidae > Microcaecilia > Microcaecilia unicolor. The sequence continues at coordinate 643,320,169 of NC_044032.1, forward strand.
TCATCGAGATATGGGAACACATGAACTCCTATTCTGCGTAGCGATGCTGCGACTAATGCTAAAACACTTAGTAAAGTCCCTGGGAGCCGACGCAAGACCAAAAGGCAACAAGTGGTACTGAAAGTGATGTGTTACCAGACGAAATCAAAGATACTTCTGATGGGCTGGAAGTATTGGGATATGAGTATATGCATCCTTAAGTCCAGAGAACATAGCTAATCATTTTTCTGAATCATTGTGAGAAGGGTGCCCAGGGAAATCATCCTGAACTTTTCTCGGACTAGGAATTTGTTCAGGGCCCTTAGGTCTAGGATGGGACGCACCCTCCCTGCCTCTTTCTGCACAAGGAAGTACCTAGAATAGAATTCCCTGCCCTTCTTCCCCTGGTGAAACAGGCTTGACCACATGGGCCTTTAGAAGGGTAAAGAGTTTTGCAAGTACCTGCCTGTGCCGAGAGTTGAACGAATGAGCTCTTGTTGGGCAATTTGGAGGTTTGGAGAGCCAATTGAGGGCATATCTGAGACGGACTATTTGAAGAACCCACCTGTCGGTTATAAGAGGTCACCTTTGGTGAAAACATTTTAGCCTCACCTCGACTAGCAAGTTGTCCGGGATGACACTTACTGCGACTATGCTCTGCTGGAGTCAGTCAAAAGCTCGCCCCATGCTTTGACAGGAGAGCAGCAGGGATCTTAGGCGCATGCTGTTGACGTGAACGAATGTGCTGGGGCTGAGCCTGAGCAGGCTGACGAGCCGATGGAGTGTACCTATGCCTAGAATAGTAGTAGGGACCGCTCTGTGGATTGCCAAAAAACCTTTAGATAAGGAGGTAGACACAGAAGGCATCTGGCAAGAGAGAGAAGAGATGGTATGAGTGAGTTTCTTATCTGGTCATTGACCTCCTCAACCTTCTCTCTAAAAAGGTTATTCCCCTGGTAAGGGGCATCCACCAACCTCTGCTGAACAGAATGTTCCAAGCAGTGCTTTTTTTGTAGAAAAAAAGGTGCCGGTACTCATTATGGGCAGGGCCACCACCTATGGCTCCGCCCCTATGATAGCCACACCCCTTATGCCAACCATGGCGCATATAAAACAGGCATCAATGAAAATATACCAGTATAGGAGAAAAAAATAACTTGACTTTTTTCATTATAAATAATTTCTGTACCAAGGAGGCTTCCATGATGAGGACCTTGTGATGCGGAGGGGGCTAAAATGGAAGACCCTGGGTGAGATTCTGGGACACCATCCACCACGGTAGAGTGGCATAATCGTGGAGTTCCTCAAATACGGGTCGAGTAATCCCATGGCTTGAGACTACTGAAGATAGAGCGTCCACTGAGGAATTTGGACGCGAGTCAAGCCAATAGTGATACATGGACTGTTGAAGCCATGTGACTGAGTATGTGGAACATCTGATGAGCAGATACTTGGGTGGATTTGAACACCTGAATGGAGAGATGTAGTATGTTGTCTGCTCTTGGTTGAGGAAGGAATGCTCTGCTCTGAGTAGTATCAACGGAGACCATATGAACTCTAAGGTCTGAACCGGTTGAAGGTATAATTTGGGGTAATTGATCACAAACCCGAGAAGCCTCATCGCAGATAGAATGGAGGTGTGTACCGACTCCCTGGAGGCTGCCTTGATTAACCAGTCATCTAGGTGGGGGAAGATGCGTATGCCCCACCTGTGAAGTGTTGCAGCTACCAGTATCAGGCACTTTGTGAAGACTCAAGGAGCCGAAGCCAAGCTGAATGGTATGACCTTGTATTGATAATGTAGAGTCCCACAGTGGAAGTGGAGGAACAGTCTGTGTGCAGGGAGAGTAGGTACATGTGTGTATGCCTCCTTGAGATCTACAGAGCAAAGTCAGTCATGGGAAGCAGTAATCCCAGGGAAAGCATGTAAGATTTTTCTTTGAGTAGAAACTTAAAACTCTCAGACCAATAACTGGTCCTACTCCTCCTATCTTTTTTTTTTTTTTGTATATCTGGAATAGAACCCTCATCCCCTGTCTGGCAGAGGAACTGGTTCTTTTAATTCTGTCAGAAGAGGGCTGAGAGCTCCTCTTGAAGTAGTGTCATCTGGAGGGAGTTGAAACAAGACTCTCTCCAGATGACACTCAAGGTCTTCCCCCCCCCCCCCCCCAAAAAAAAAATAAAAAACACAGAGTATAACCGTGCTATATGGTGCATAGCATAGCACCCAATAGTCAGAGGTTATGAGAGGCCACCTCCGTTGAAAGAGGATGAGTCTTACTCACTGGTAGAACACTTGGCATGAACCACTGTAACATAGTAAATGACAGCAGATAAAGACCTGAATGGGTCATCCAGTCTGCCCAACAGTCACACTCATTATCGTCATGATTAACCCAGCAATGAGTATGATTTTAAAATACTTGATCGTGATTTTAAAAACCTGTACAGTGGCAATGCTCTTTATGAAGGAGTCAAAAACAGTCTGGGATTTTTGATCCCACTGCTATATTGAACTTGAGCATTGGCGCATAGTCCTTTGAGGAGCAGGAGGACGATTAGAAGTGTAATGACGCTTAGACATATAGTAATGTCGATATCCTCCTAGAAACCTTCTAGAAGAAGGAGCTGAAGTCTGTGGCCTGGATAGAGTTTTTATAGCATCTGTATTTTTTTTTCTTTTTATTAGATTGGTCACTTACTTGTCTGTCACCAAACAAGTTTTCCCTCATGACAAAGGATATCTGCTAAACATTCCTGGATAGCAGGTTCGAGATCAGAGACCTTGAGCCAGGACAGATGTCACATTGCTACTACTAAGGCAAAAATGTGTGAAGAGACATAAAAGACCTTGTCAGATATTTACGACAGTCGAGAAGTTTCTTGTGCAGTTTATGGAATTCCTCAGCTTTCTTAGGGGTAAGGAATTCCACAAAAGGAATTCTAATACTCTGTATTAGAGATTTTAAGTAAACTGCAGAATAAAGTTGATAATGTAATATGCAATTGGTTAGCACTGAAGCCTGAAAACTTTTTCTGCCAAAACTACTACTACTACTACTATTTAGCATTTCTATAGCGCTACAAGGCGTACGCAGCACTGCACAAACATAGAAGAAAGACAGTCCCTGCTCAAAGAGCTTACAATCTAATAGACAAAAAATAAATAAAGTAAGCAAATCAAATCAATTAATGTGAACGGGAAGGAAGAGAAGAGGGTAGGTGGAGGCGAGTGGTTACAAGTGGTTACAAGTCAAAAGCAATGTTAAAGAGGTGGGCTTTCAGTCTAGATTTAAAGGTGGCCAAGGATGGGGCAAGACGTAGGGGCTCAGGAAGTTTATTCCAGGCGTAAGGTGCAGCGAGACAGAAGGCGCGAAGTCTGGAGTTGGCAGTAGTGGAGGAGGGAACAGATAAGAAGGATTTATCCATGGAGCGGAGTGCACGGGAAGGGGTGTAGGGAAGGACGAGTGTGGAGAGATACTGGGGAGCAGCAGAGTGAGTACATTTATAGGTTAGTAGAAGAAGTTTGAACAGGATGCGAAAACGGATAGGGAGCCAGAGAAGGGTCTTGAGGAGAGGGGTAGTATGAGTAAAGCGACCCTGGCGGAAGATGAGACGGGCAGCAGAGTTTTGAACCGACTGGAGAGGGGAGAGGTGACTAAGTGGGAGGCCAGCAAGAAGCAGATTGCAGTAGTCTAAACGAGAGGTGACAAGGGTGTGGATGAGGGTTTTGGTAGAGTGCTCGGAAAGAAAGGGGCGGATTTTACGGATGTTGTAAAGAAAGAAACGACAGGTCTTGGCGATCTGCTGGATATGAGCAGAGAAGGAGAGAGAAGAGTCAAAGATGACCCCAAGGTTTCGAGCTGAGGAGACAGGGAGAATGAGAGAGCCATCAACAGAAATGGAAAACGGGGGGAGTGGGGAGGTGGGGTTGGGGGGAAAAATGAGACGCTCGGTTTTGGTCATGTTTAATTTCAGGTGGCGTTGAGACATCCAGACAGCAATGTCAGACAAGCACGCTGAAACTTTGGTTTGGATGCAAGGTGAGATATCAGAGGTAGAAAGGTAGATTTGGGAGTCATCAGCATAGAGATGGTAGGAAAAGCCATGGGATGAGATTAATGAACCAAGGGAAGAAGTGTAGATAGAAAAGAGGAGGGGACCAAGAACAGAACCCTGAGGTATGCCAACAGGCAGAGGGATAGAAGTAGAAGAGGATCCACCAGAGTGGACACTAAAGGTGCGGAGGGAGAGGTAGGAAGAGAACCAGGAAAGGACAGAGCCCTGGAATCCAAGTGAGGACAGGGTATCGAGAAGTATGCTGTGATCGACAGTGTCAAAAGCAGCGGAAAGATCAAGAAGAATGAGGATGGAATATTGACCTCTGGATTTAGCCAGTAATAGGTCATTGGAGACTTTAGTAAGCGCAGTTTCGGTTGAGTGGAGAGGGCGAAAACCAGATTGTAGTGGGTCAAGAATAGCATGTGAGGAGAGAAAATCAAGGCAGCGGCGGTGAACAGCACGCTCAAGTAATTTGGAGAGAAAAAGGAAGGAGGGAGATGGGTCGGTAATTAGAGGGACAAGTAGGGTCGAGTGAAGGCTTCTTAAGGAGAGGTGTGACCACAGCATGTTTAAAGGCAGCAGGGACAGTCGCAGTGGAAAGTGAGAGGTTGAGAATGTGACAGATAAAAGGAATAAGAGCAGGAGAGATGGCATTAAGAAGGTGGGTGGGAATGGGATCAGAGGAACAGGTGGTGCATTTTGAGGAAGAAAGGAGAAGTGTAGTTTCCTCAATAGTAACTTCAGGAAAGGAGGAAAGGGAATGAGGGGAAGGAGAGAGAGGGGAACGGACTAGTGGAGGGAGAGGTGGTGAGGTAGAGAAAGCAAGGTTTATCTTTTGAACCTTGTTGTGAAAGAATTCAGCAAGGGTCTGAGGAGATAATGAAGGGGGAGTTGGGGGAGGGGGCACCTTGAGGAGAGAGTTCAATGTGGTGAAGAGAAGTCGAGGATTAGAGCCAAGAGAGTTGGTCAGTTGGATATAATAATCCTGTTTGGCACGTAAAAGAGCAGATTGGAAGGAGGTCAGCATGAACTTAAAGTGTAAGAAATCAGCAAGGGCCCGAGATTTCCACCAGAGGCGTTCGGCGGAGCGGGTACAATGATCTAGCTTCTCTTCCAGAGGAAGTAGAAGAATGTGATCTTTTACCGTGAGTGCACATTAAAGCAGATACCACAGCTATGGAATGGTGAGGTTAACTTTTTTCAAATCCAGTGGATTTCTGTATACTATACATGGTAACAATTTTCTTTGGGGCTACCTGAATTGTCTGTGGAGTCTCCCAGTTTTTGAGTAGAGTATTTCTCTAGCAGAGCCAATCTAGAACCTCAAACAGTTCTGAATGAGATTCCTCCTCTGTTTCAAATTTGCAAGGTATGGCTTGAGCCATTTCACAGACAAAGCCAGGAAATAGTATACTTTCTGGGGACGATCTATGTCACTCAGGTGGCGAAGGATCAGACGGAATACCATAAGACTTCTATGGGTCCTGATCTGCCTTCCAGGAAAGGTTCAAGTCCAGCTCTTCAAATTAGTGTTCATGGGAAGTACATGGAAGAGTGTTAACTAGAGCGTCAGCTCTGTCAAGGCAGATGAGTCTCTGAAGTTGGAGAATGTTCCTCTGCTGTCGACCCACACATCAGTCAGGTCTGTGCTGTCCTGGGCATTCAACGCCAAGCCGGTGTGCAAGACCTCTCCTGTGACCGTCTCTCTAATGTATAGACAGGCTAGGCTGAGGCTGGCAAAAGCATCCTGTAAACCTGTACAGATTGCGAATTTAGTAGCCCTGAAAGCTCCTCCTTGAATATAGTCCGGATTTCCTCATGTAGAGTAGGCATCGTTACTGGCTGAGAAAGTGGTGTGGACGCAGCCCCGAGTATTGGAAAAAGTAGAATATGAAGAAAAAAACCCGAAAAAGGGAAGGCACCAAAAAGGCAAAGATCTGACACGCTGCTCCACAGAAAACGATAGACTGCTGTTCCCATGCTCAAGTGTCGGGCGAGAAGGCACCCATACATGTGCAGTGGGGGCAATGCCTTAATGATTTAAAGTGACAGTGCACTTGGCAGTGTCTGCACTGGTCTCTGTGGATGGTGTCACCCATATGTGAGAATATTATGCCTGCTTGTCCTTGGAGAATAACATCAAAGAAAACATGTGTAAACAAAACAGTTTTTAAATGATTTCTTCATTAAAGGAAGTTATCTAACACCCATATAACCCATGTGAAGAAGTAATTGCACCCCTTACCGCTGACCAAATTTAATTGATAATTAGATTCAGCTGATTAAAAACAGCCAGGCTTGATTGCAACTAGCCCTATCGAATCTAACCTCACTATGTATTGGACCATACCATGAGAGTCAAGTAACTACAAAGTTTCTACAAGAACTCTATGCCGTAATCAAACAAAATTCCAAAAAGGATGAGGAAAAAAATGTTGTTGAAATATATCAGTCTGGAAAGGGTTACAAAGCCATCTGTATGGCGCTGGACTACACCAAACCACAGCCATTTTCCCCAAATCGAGAAAACCTGGAATAGTGGTGAATTGTCCCAAGAGAGGCTGGCCAGTCAAAATTAATTCAAGGGTGCAGCAACTCATCCAAGAAGTCATAAAACATCCCAGATCAGCATTCAAAGAAGCCATCCAGACCTTTTTTTAAACCCCGCTAAGCTAACCACCTTTACCACATTCTCTGGCAACAAATTCCAGAGTTTAATTACAGGTTGAGTGAAGAAGCATTTTCTCCTATCGTATTAAATTTACTATTTTGTAGCTTCATCGCATGCCCTCTAGTCCTAGTATTTTTGGAAAGAGTAAATAAATGCTTCACGTCTACCTGTTCCACTCCACTCATTAATAGACCTCTATCACATCTTCCCTCAGCCGTCTTTTTTCCAATCTGAATAGCCACTTCAGCCTTTCCTCATAGGGAAGTCGTCCCATCCCCTTTATCATTTTTGTTGCCCTTATTTGTACCTTTTCTAACTCCATTATATCTTTTTAGAGATGCGGCGACCAGAATAGAACACAATATTCGAAGTGCAGTCGCACTATGGACCGATAGGACACAAAGGCATTATAACGTCCTAACTTTTATTTTCCATTCCTTTCCTAATAATACCTAACATTCTATTTACTTTCTTAGCCACCGCAGCACACTGAGGGTTTCAACGATTCGACAACGATGCCAAGATCCCTTTTTTGGTCAGTGACTCCTAATATGCAACCTTGCATTACGTAGCTATAGTGTGGGGTCCTTTTTCCCCACATGCATCACTTTGCACTTGCTCACATTAAACGTCAACTGCCATTTAGACACTCAGTCTCCCAGTCTTGTAAGATCCTCTTGTAATTTTTCACAATCCTCTTGCGATTTAACAATTTTGCTTTGTGCTTTGGGAACTTAAAGATTGGGGTTTAAAGGAGGAATTGTAGGTTAGTGTTAGGCAAAATAAAAATATAAAAAGCAAATTTTATCAACTAACCTCCATAGTCTTTTCCACTTAGTTTTAAAAACTTTGTACCACAGCATTAACAGATAGAATCTAACAGGCACTGCAGGATCTAGTTTAGTCTTCCCACCCACCCCTAGGACAACTCCATTTATAGTCAGTTATTGTAATTAGGGTAACAAGCAAGGAGTGCTCTTACAGAGTTTTAAATACATTTCATTACCATCTAAGAAGGAAACACTAACTAAATCATACAATATACTATATAAACTAAAAGACACTTCTATATTAGGCTAATATCCTTAATACTCTAGCAAGTTTTAAATTATTGAAAAACTCAAAAACACTAAGATGGAGTCAGCAGTCCAGCAGCGAGAGAGGTGCTACCTAGTCTTTTGCATTGAGTGTCACATGTATGATTATCTCCCAGTTGGTGAGATGTCATGTGTGTGTGCCCAATGCAAAGAGCTCCTAGCTCTCTGAGAACGTGTCCCTTCTCTTGAGGCTACAGTAGCAGACTTGGTGGAGCTGAGGGAGACAGAGAGGTACATAGAAAAGACCTACAGGGACGATGTAGAGAAGTCCCACCTCCAGTCTGGTAGCCCCTGTGCTGCCTTGGAGGAGGGAGGACTCCTAGGAGAGTATCATCCTGATGACGTAGGAAGTACTCCTATAGCCAGAACCTGCCCACCAGGGGATGTACTATCCTCTCGCACCGAGGATATGTCTCCAAGTGCTGCCCGGGAGGGAAAGGTTAGGACAGCTGTTGTAGTTGGCGATTCGATCATTAGGCATATAGGTAGCTGGGTGGCTTGTGGGCGTGAGGATCGCCTGGTGACTTGCCTGCCTGGTGCGAAAGTGGCGGACCTCACGCGTCATCTAGATAGGATTTTAGATAGTGCTGGGGAGGAGTCAGCTGTCTTGTTACATGTGGGTACCAATGACATAGGAAAATGTGGGAGAGAGGTCATGGAAGCCAAATTTAGGCTCTTAGGTAGAAAGCTCAAATCCAGATCCTCTAGGGTAGCATTTTCTGAAATGCTACCTGTTCCACGCGCAGGACCCAAGAGACAGGCAGAGCTCCGGAGTCTCAATGCGTGGATAAGACGATGGTGCAGGGAGGAGGGTTTTAGATTTGTTAGGAACTGGGCAACATTCTGGAGAAGGGGGAGCCTATTCCGAAAGGATGGGCTCCACCTTAACCAGGGTGGGACCAGGCTGCTGGCGTCAGCATTTAAAAAGGAGATAGAGCAGCTTTTAAACTAGAAATGGGGGGAAGGCCGACAGTCGCTCAAAAGCACATGGTTCGGGATAAGGTATCTTTCAAAGATATCACCAAAACAGGGAAGATAGGGTATCCTGATAGTGAGGTTGCAAAAGAGACCATAGTAGATCAGGTGTCCCTAAATAAAAATAAGACAAAAGATTGCACATTAGTACTGTCAAGTACTAAGCATGATGTAAATAGGAGCAACAAACACAGATTGAAATGTCTATATGCGAATGCCAGGAGCCTAAGAAATAAGATGGGAGAGTTAGAATATATTGCACTAAATGAAAATTTAGATATAATAGGCATCTCTGAGACCTGGTGGAAGGAGACTAACCAGTGGGACACTGTCATACCGGGGTACAAATTATATCATAGTGATAGGGTGGATCGAATTGGTGAAGGGGTAGCATTGTATATTAACGAGAGCCTTGAATCAAATAGATTGAAAATTCTGCAGGAAACAAAACACTTCTTGGAATCACTGTGGATTGAAATTCCATGTGTAAAGGGGAAAAGGATAATGATAGGAGTGTACTACCGTCCGCCTGGCCAGGATGAACAGACGGATGCAGAAATGTTAAAGGAAATTAGGGATGCAAACAAACTGGGCAACACAATAATAATGGGTGATTTCAATTACCCTATTGACTGGGTAAATGTAACATCAGGACACACTAGGGAGGTAAAATTCCTCGATGAAATCAAGGACAGCTTTATGGAGCAGCTGGTACAGGAACTGACGAAAGAAGGAAAAATTCTAGACCTAGTCCTTAGTGGAGCGCATGATCTGACCACTTAACCCTACTCTCAGTTTTCTATCCTTTAACCAGTTTTCAATCCACAATAGGACAGTACCGCCTATCCCATGACTCTCCAATTTCTTCTAGAGTCTTTCATGAGGTACTCTGCAAAACGCCTAATGAAAATCCAGATACACAATATCAACTGGCTCGCCTTTATCCACATGTTTGTTCACCCTTCCAAAGAAATGTAATAGATTGGTGAGGCAAGATTTCCCTTCATTAAATCCATGTTGGCTTTGTCTCATTAATCCACGCTTTTGAATATGCTCTGTAATTTTGTTCTTTATAATAGTTTCTACCATTTTGCCCAGCACTGACGTCAGGCTCACCAGTCTATAATTTCCTGGATTCATGGGACAGTAGCACAGCAGAAAATACTGCCATCCAAAGGTACCATCAATGGTTGCCTGATCTGTAAAAACATATCTAGATTATTTCCAAGCCTTTTGGGATAGTGTTCTATGGACAGACAAGTCTAAAGTAGAATTCTTTGGATAACACAGGTCCCATTATATCTGGCATAAAGAAAATACAGCATTCCATAATAAGATCATCATACCAAGAGTTAAACATGGTGGTCGTAATGTGATGGTGTAAGGATGCTTTGCTGTCTCAAGACCTGGAAAATTCGCCATTACTGAAGGAATTAATTCTGCACTGTACCAGAAAATCCAGATCTTCTAGTTACTTTTCTTTTCTTCTTTTTACAGAATACAATAAGATATTTTTAGAAAAATCCTTCATTTATCAGGCAGCTCAGATTTGAAATGCAGTTCTGCCCGCTTTGAAAATGTCACTTTCTTATTTGAACTTTCGAAAGGAGTTAAAAATGTATTTATTTAGAAAACATCTATTAGTATAAATAGTATAAATTTCTGTTCTTTTTCTGCTATATAGTGGTGTAGTGTTTTAAGTGTAAGATCCTTTTCAGAGACCTTGTTTAGGGGCTTGAACGGAGGAGCCTGACGAGTACGAAGTACGAGGTCCAGGTGCCAAGAAGGACACGGTCGCCGCAAGGGAGGCCGGAGATGAAGAGCCCAGCAGAGGAAACGAACCACATCCGGGTGAGCTGCCAAAGAACCAGCTACCTGACCTCAAAAACAGGCCACAGCAACAACCTGGACTAAAAGGGAATTATAAACCAATCCCTTTTGAAGACCCTCCTGAAGGAATGGCAAGATGACTGAAACGGAAGTCCGAAAAGGCGACTCGGCATGCTGACACCACGCCAAAAAAATCTTCCACACTCGAGCATAAGCTGTCGACGTGGATTGTTTCCTTGCTCTCAAAAGAGTGATAATAACGGGATCTGAAAACCCCTTCTTCCTCAACTGACACCTCTCAATAGCCAGGCCGTAACACCAAAGCTGAAGGGATTTTCCATCCGGACTGGTCCTTGATGTAGAAGATCCAGTCACCGGTAACTGCAACAGAGGATCCCTGAGCAACCGGATCAGATCCACGTACCATGGGCGCCGAGGCTGATCCGGAGCCACCAATACGACCAGCCCCCCCCCCCCCCCCCCCCCCGCGATGAAGTCATATGCAGAATAGAATTCTCCCTATCAGGGGCCATGGAGGGAAGACATACAACAGCTCCCCCTCTGGCTATGGCTTGAGAAGGGCGTCCAGGCCTGCTGTTCCGGGTTGTCTTTTCCGACTGAAGAACTGGGAAACTTTGGCACTGTGCACCGTGGCCATGAGATCCATCCCCAGCGTCCACCAATGCCGACAGATCAGCCAAAACGCCAAGTCCGACAGCGCCCATTCTGCCGCATCCAAAAGAGTCCGGATGAGAAAGTCCGCTTGAGTATTGTCCTCACCCGCAATGTGCATTGCTAACAGACAAAGAACATGAGCTTCCACCCACACTATCAGTCGGGACGCTTCCTCTGCCAGGGGAAGACTACGAGTGCCCACTGCTGATTGACGTAGGCCACTGTCGTAGTGTTGTCCGAAAACACTTGAACTGCCTGACCTTGCAGGAGATCTTGAAAAAACTCATCAACGCATTAACGACTGCTCTCAACTCCAGACGATTTATTGGCCAAATTGCTTCAAACAGGGTCCAAGATCCCTGAGCTACCCGACCCAGGCAATGGGCTCCCCATCCCGAAAGACTGGCATCCGTCACCACCATCACCCAACTGAGTGAGGCCAAAGGCATGCCCTTCTGCAAATGGGAAGGATGGAGCCACCACGCTAAGCTGGGTCTGGCACGGCTCGGCCAAGGGAGACGCCGCTGATAATCCAGAGAAGTCTGTGACCATCTGCTCAACAGGAAGATCTGAAGAGGTCGCATGTGAGCCCTTGCCCACGGGATGACTTCCAAGGTGGCTGCCATGGATCCGAGGAGTTGAACATAGTCTCATACTCGAGGAGAGCGGAGACTCATCAAGGACCTGACTTGGGACAGCAATTTGACCCGCCGACCATCGGGCAGAAACACCTTCCCCTGCTTTGTATCAAACAGCACTCTGAGATTTTCCAGACTCTGAGAAGGAAGGAGGTGACTCGTCTCTGTTGATGACCCAACCTAAGGATTGGAGGAGCGCAATCACCCAGTCAGTGACAACTGACTCTCTTGCTCTATAGACGCTCGACTCAGCCAGTCGTCAAGATAGAGATGTACCCAAATCCCTTCCTTCTGCAAAAAGGCTGCCACCACCACCATGCCCTTGGAGAAGGTGCATGGGGCTGTGGCCATACCAAAAGGGACCAAAACTGGAAGAGCTGCCCTAGAACAGCAAATCTGAGAAACTGCTGATGCGGTTGCCAAGTGGGAATGTGCAAGTAAGCCTCTTTCAGATCGAGAGCGGTCAAGAACTTGCCCGGCTGCACTGCAGCAAAAACGGCCCGCAACGTTTCCATGTGGAAGTGGCGAACTCATAAAAACTTGTTCACTTTCCTCGGATCGAAAATAGGCCAAAAGGCACCTCCCTTCTTTGGAACTACAAAGAAGATGGAATAGCGGCCTGTGCAACCTTCGAGAGGGGGAACAGGCACAACTGCTCCTATCCGAAGCAGATCTCGTCAGGCTTGCAAAACTGCTGTCCGTTTGGACTGCTTGAGACAGCGGGACTCCAGAAAAAGTCTGATGGGTGAGAAGAATTCTAGCTTGTAACCCTCTCGCATCACATTGAGGACCCATTGGTCTGAAGTTATTTTGGCCCACTCTGGAAGAAATAACGAGAGCCGATCCCCGATATGCTCCCCTACAGAGTGGGCCTGCACCCCATCATTGGGGGGCTCGAGAAGCAGGGGCTCCGGTCAGACGCTTATCATTGCGAAAGGAAGGCCGCTGAAGCGAGGCCGCTGAAAAGCACTGGTAGAACGCCCTAGGCGATACCATCGTGGCTCCTGAAAACGAAACTTTGAAGATCCCTGCCTGGAACTAGGCTTGGGTCTATCTTCGGATAAGACTACTACATCTTGGATAGTAGGGCAAGGCACATATCCCTCTGTGGTACCTGTGCTATTTGGTCAGAATATGCCAACAGTTAAGTCTTTTAGATATCTCGGGGTCATTATTGATTCCGCATTGACCTTTGAGGAACAAGTATCCGATGTAGTGAAAAAATCTTTCTTTCATCTGAGACGGCTTCGGTCAGTCAGAAATTCAATAAGTAAGGACTCTCTCAAAACGCTGACATCGGCATATATTACTTCACGTTTAGACTACTGTAACATTGTATATGCTGGGATTACTCAAGCAAACTTAAAGCGATTACAAAGAATTCAAAATACAGCAGCACGTATGATCTGTAGGGCCCGGAGGGATGATCGAGCAACACCTTTATTGCATCATCTGCACTGGCTCCCGGTCGAAGCAAGAATAAAGTTTAAGGCTCTTGTCCTGACACACAAAGCCTTTCACACATTAAACCCTAGCTACTTGTCGAATTTAACAATCCCCTACACCGCTATGCGAACTCTCAGATCCCTAACAGATAACAGGTTAGTCATTCCCCCTCTTACTAAGGCCAGGTGGGAATCTACACGGAGATCGGCTTTTTTCTACCTGTCACCCTCCCTTTGGAATAGCCTTCCAAAGGAGATCAGATTAGAGAAATCTTATCTCCATTACCGAAAACTTCTGAAAACCTTTCTCTTTATAAGCTACGTAGAACAGAACTTAGCATAATGAGATAAGGTCAAAAAGACAAAGAAAAATGGGATAGCTTAACTGGATATTAGATTTTTAATTTGTATTGATTTATTATGTAGTTTATCTTGATTGCTGTGCTTTCCTGTCATGAATGGAATTCCTATGTCTGTTTATTTGTATATACCAATTTTTTTATATATATGTAAACCGTTCTGTTTTGCAGATGCAATAAGATACGGTATATAAATTAACATAAATAAATAAAATAAAAAAAAATAAATCCTTAACGATTTTCTCCAAGTCCTCACCGAAGAGCAACTTCCCTCGAAAAGGCAACTTAATGAGATGCTGCTTTGAGACCACATCTGCTGCCCAATGACGAAGCCACAAAAGACGTCGGGAGGAAACAGCCAGGGCCATGAGCTTGGCCAAAGAACAAACCAAATCATACAAGGCATCCGCCAAATAGGCGAGGCCTATGTCCATCTGAGACAACTGCGGAGCTCTAGCAAGATCCAAATCCAGGTCAGATTCCATAACTGAATGGAGCCCACTGAGACAGGCCCTAGCCGCATATGAACTGCACACGGACGCCTGAAGAGTCAAGGTGGCCACTTCACAGGCACGTTTCAAGGAAGACTCTAAACGCGCATCTTGCATATCCTTGAGCGCTACTCCACCTTCCACTAGCAGCGTATTCTTAGTGACCGCAGTCACTAAAGCATCCACCTTAGGAAGAGCAAACTGCTCCGCCCGGTCCGCCGAAACTGGATACAGTATGGACATAGCCCTGGCCACTTTAAGTACCCCATCAGGGTCTGCCCACTGAGCTGAAATTAGCTTCTTTATAGCCTCATGCACCAGAAAGGCCTTGGAAGGTACTGGCCACATGGTCTGGTACTGGCCATTTTGGGGTTAACTGCCTGAGAAGCTGCCACCTCCGGGTCCTCAATATTTAAGGCTTCTAAGGCCTGGGAAATAAATGACAATTCCTACTTTGAAATATCTGTACAGCAGAAGTGTCATCTGTCTGATCAGGAAGGGCACTCTCCTCCCCCTCATCCAGACCCGTCTGTCTCCCCTCAGAAACAGCCACTAGAGACGGCGCTGTAGGCACGGGAACAAAGGACCCCTCCTCAGATACAGAAGAAATCCTCTGTCTCTTAAGGGAGGAGATCTCCTATGGAGACAAGTTCAAAAACCCCTGGCCACCCCTAGGAACCTCAAATGCAGGAGCTGGGGCAGAAGGGGGAAGGGTCTGCTTCAGCACATAAGCCTGATGCAACAATAAAACAAATTTGGGAGGAAAAAATTCCCCTGAAGACAATAATCCTGCAGCCATGCTTCCAGGATTACAAGCTGACGTGCCAGACCCTCCTAAAGGCTCTCCCAACAAAGGAGAAGCAACAGAGTCAGAAACCGCTACCGGAGCCGCCTCTGCGGCGTTTCTCAAAATGGCGCACAGGTCGCGAGGCTCAAGGCGGGAAAGCGTGCCGTCGGTGGAAGGTAAAGGCCCCTCTAACACCGCAATGTCAGCGCATCAGGCGCTGCAGAGACCCGCAGCCGACTGCCGTTTCCCACATCGGGAACAGCATTTCACTGCCTCTGCTGCTATCTGCCCGCCCGAAGGCAAAAAACAAAGCCAGCACTTACCCGCTGCTGCCAGAAGCACGGAACCTGCCACCAGGAGACGAGGAAAAACACTCCGACTCTGCAGCAAGACAGGACTCCGACAGGCAACCCAGAACTCCTCTCACCAAAATTCCCCTTCGCTTAGCAAATATATTACCTTTTCCCTTGATTTTTTTTTCAAGTAAATCTTATGGCTCTCTCTTTTTTTTTTTTTTTTAGTGAGGAGGCAGGAAAAGGGAAGAGAGCAGCAGAAGCCTGTAAAGTGAAGATACATACCTGTAGTAGGTATTCTCCGAGGACAGCAGGCTGATTGTTCTCACAATTGGGGTGACGTTCTCTAGTGGCTGTTTCTGAGGGGAGACAGACGGGTCTGGATGAGGGGGAGGAGAGTGCCCTTCCTGACAGATGACACTTCTGCTGTACGGCTGAAGTGGAGGGCGGCCACTCAAAAATCAAACTCCTGGATTTCAAGCGTGCTGACTTTAGTAAAATGGGGGAACACCTGAGGAAGGAGCTGATAGGATGGGGGGATGAACGAGAAGTGGAAGGACAGTGGTCCAAGCTGAAAGAAGCTATAAATAGGGCCACAAACCTTTATGTAAGGAGAGTAAATAAAAGAAAGAGAAAAAGGAAACCAATATGGTTCTCCAAACAAGTGGCAGAGAAAATAAAGGCTAAAGAGTTGGCGTTCCTGAAATACAGAAAGACTCAGGAAGAGGAACAAGGGGAGGAATACCGGAGGAAACAGAAAGAAGCCAAGAGAGAGATACGTCTGGCGAAAGCGCAAGCACAAATGGCTAGAAATGTAAGGAGGGGTGACAAAACTTTCTTCAGGTATATTAGTGAAAGGAGGAAGACTAAAAAGGGAATTGTGAGACTGAAAGATGCTGAGAACCGCTATATAGATAATGATGAAGAAAAAGCAAATTTGCTAAATAGATACTTTTAACGAGAGGACATGAAATGAGATTGAAGGGGGGCAGACAAGAAAAATGTCAGGAAGTATTTTTTCACGGAGAGAGAGGTGGATGCTTGGAATGCCCTCCCGCGGGAGGTGGTGGAGAGGAAAACGGTAACGGAATTCAAACGTGCGTGGAATAAACATAAAGGAATCCTGCTCAGAAGGAAGGGATCCCCAGAAGCTTAGCCGGTGGTGGGAGGCAGGGCTGGTGGTTGGGAGGTGGGGATAGTGCTGGGCAGACTTACATGGTCTGTGCCCTGAAAAAGACTGGTACAAATCAAGATAAGGTATACACAAAAAATGGCACAAGTGAGTTTATCTTGTTGGGCAGACTGGGTGGACCGTGCAGGTCTTTTTCTGCTGTCATCTACTATGTTACTATGTTCATGGCAGCCCCCAGGAACGGAAACCTTCCTAGCAACAAAAGGTTTGCAAGAGCCTTCGAGAGTGCGGGCAGTGCGCACGCACGGCCATTTTCCCGCCCGTCGCGCAAGAGTCCCGCGTAGTTAGATTATAAAGCAATAAGAAAGAACAGGACAACTCCAAGGGGAGGTGGGCGGGTTTGTGAGAACAATCAGCCTTTTGTCCTCGGAGAATACCTGCTACAGGTATGTATCTTCGCTTTCTCCGAGGACAAGCAGGCTGCTTGTTCTCACGATTGGGGTATCCCTAGCTCCCAGGCTCACTCAAAAACAACAAAGAAGGTCAATTGGGCAACACAACTGTGCGGACATAACAAGGATTGACCTACGAAGCAGAACATCTGAGAGTGCAGCCTGGAACAGAATAAAAATGGGCCTAGGGGGCTGGAGTTGGATTCTAAACCCCGAACAGATTCTGCAGCACCGACTGCCCAAACCAACTGTCACGTCGGGTATCCTACTGAAGGCAGTAGTGAGATGTGAATGTGTGCACAGATGACCACGTCGCAGACTTGCAAATCTCTTCTATAGTGGCTGACTTCAAGTGGGCCACCGATGCCACCATGGCTGTAATACTATGAGCCGTGACATGACCCTCAAGAGTCCGCCCAGCCTGGGCGTAAGCGACGGAAATACAATCTGCTAGTCAATTGGATATGGTGCGTTTCCAGACAGCCACTCTCCTTCTGTTGGGATCAAAAGAAACAAACATTTGGCCGGACTGTCTGAAGGGGCTTGTCCGCTCCACGTAGAAGGCCAATGTTCTCTTGCAGCCTAAGGTGTGCAACTGATGCTCAGCAGGGCGGGTATGAGGACGGGGGAAAAATGTTAGCAAGACAATCGACTGGTTTAGATGGAACTCAGACACCACCTTCGGCAAGAACTTAGTGTGTGTGCGGAGGACTACTCTGTTATGATGAAATTTGTGGTAATGAGCATGCACTACTAAGGCTTGAAGCTCACTGACTACGAGCTGAAGTAACAGCCACCAAGAAAATGATCTTCCAGGTCAAGTATTTCAGATGGCAGAAATTCAGTGCCTCAAAAGGAGGTTTCATCAGCTGGGTGAGAACGACGTTGAGATCCCATGAAACTGGTGGAGGTTTGACAGGTGGCTTTGACAAAAGCAAATCTCTCATGAAGCGAACAACTAAAGGCGGTCCAGAGATAGGCTTACCCTCTACACGATAATGAAAAGAACTAATCGCACTAAGATGGACTCTTATGGAGTTGGTCTTGAGACCAGACTCTGACAAGTGTAAAAGGTATTCAAGCAGGGTCTGTGTAGGACAAGAAAGAGGATCTAGGGCCTTCCTGTCACACCAGACGGCAAACCTCCTCCATTTAAAAGAGTAACACCTCTTCGTAGAATCTTTCCTGGAAGCAAGACTCGGGAGACACCCTCAGAGAGACCCATGAAGGCGAAGTCTACGCTCTCAACATCCAGGCCGTGAGAGCCAGAGACTGGAGGCTGGGATGCAGAAGTGCCCCCTCGTTCTGAGTAATGAGGGTTGGAAAACAGTCCAATCTCCACGGTTCTTCAGAGGACAACTCCAGAAGAAGAGGGAACCAAATCTGACCCGGCCAAAAGGGAGCAATCAGAATCATGGTTCCGCCGTCTTGCTTGAGTTTCAGCAAAGTCTTCCCCACCAGAGGTATGGGAGGATATGCGTACAGAAGGTCCTTCCCCCAATGAAGGAGAAAGGCATCCGACGCTAGTCTGTCGTGGGCCTGAAGTCTGGAACAGAACTGAGGGACCTTGTGATTGATCTGAGTGGCAAAAAGATCCACCGATCGTGGGGCACCCCCTCGGAAGATCTTGCGGACTACACCCATGTTCAGTGACCACTCGTGAGGTTGCATTATCCTGCTCAACTTGGTGGCCAGACTGTTTACACCTGCCAGGTATGTGACCTGGAGAAACATGCTGCTAACGACGAGCCCACTGCCACATCCTGAGGGCTTCCCGACACAGGGGGCAAAATCCGGTGCCCCCCTGCTTGTTGATGTAGTACATTGCAACCTGATTGTCTGTCTGAATTTGGATAATTTGATAGGACAGCCAATCTCTGAAAGCCTTTAGAGCGTTCCAGACCGCTCGCAACTCCAGGAGACTGATCTGAAGACCTCTTTCCTGGAGGGACCAAACTCCTTGAGTGTGAAGCCCATCTACATGAGCTCCCCACCCTAGGAGGTATGCATCCGTTGTCAGCACTTTTTGAGGCTGAGGAATTTGAAAAGGTCGTTCCAAGGTCAGATTGGACCGAACTGTCCACCACTGAAGAAAATTGTGAAATTCGGTGGACAGCTGGATTACATCCTCTAGATTCCCGGCAGCCTGATACCACTGGGAAGCTAGGGTCCATTGAGCAGATCTCGTATGAAGACGGGCCATGGGTGTCACATGAACTGTGGAGGCCATATGGCCTAGAAGCCTCAACATCTGCCGAGCTGTGATCCGCTGAGACACTCTGGCCATGGAAACTAGAGACAGAAGATTGTCTGCTCTTGTCTTGGGGAGATAGGCCAGAGCCGTCTGTGAATCCAGCAGAGCTCCAATAAATTCCAGCCTTTGAACAGGGAGACGATGGGACTTGGGGTAATTTATAAGAAACCCAAGTAGCTCCAGCAGTTGAACCGTCATCTGCATGGACTGTAGAGCTCCTGCCTCTGAGGTGTTCTTCACCAGCCAATCGTCGAGATAAGGTAACACATGCACTCCCAGTCTGCGTAGCGACGCTGCAACTACTGCCAGGCATTTTGTGGCGCAGACGCGAGACCAAAGGGCAGCACACAATACTGGAAGTGCTGCGCTCCCAGACGAAATCGAAGATACCTCCTGTGAGCTGGAAGTACCGGGATTTGAGTATAAGCATCCTTTAAGTCCAGAGAGCATAGCCAATCGTTTTCCTGAATCATGGGAAGAAGGGTGCCCAGGGAAAGCATCATGAATTTTTCTTGGATTAGGAATTTGTTCAGGGCCCTTAGGTCTAGGATGGGACGCATCCCCCCTGTTTTCTTTTGCACAAGAAAGTACCTGGAATAGAATCCCAGCTCTTCCTGCCCAGGTGGAACGGGCTCGACCGCATTGGCGCTGAGAAGGGCGGAGAGTTCCTCTGCAAGTACCTGCCTGTGCTGGAAGCTGAAGGACTGAGCTCCCGGTG
This sequence comes from Microcaecilia unicolor, assembly GCF_901765095.1. Lineage (NCBI taxonomy): Eukaryota > Metazoa > Chordata > Amphibia > Gymnophiona > Siphonopidae > Microcaecilia > Microcaecilia unicolor. The sequence goes on from NC_044032.1 coordinate 643,340,027, forward strand.
GGCAATTTGGAGGTGTGGAGATCAAATTGAGGGAGTATCCAAGCTGGACTATTTGGAGAACCCACCGGTTGGAGGTTATGAGAGGCCACCTTTGATGAAAAAATTTTAACCTCCCTCCGATCGGCAGATCGCCCGGCACAGACACGGTTATAGCGGCTATGCTCATCTGGAGCCAGTCAAAAGCCCGTCCCTTGCTTTTGCTGGGGAGCTGCAGGGGCCTGTCTGGGCGCACGCTGTTGACGAGAATGAGCACGCTGGGGCTGAGACTGAGAAGGCTGTCGGGAAGGAGGATTGTACCTACTCTTACTGTAGGCATAGGGAGCATTCCTCCTTCCCCAGAAGAATCGTCTACCTGATGAGGTAGAAGCTGTAGGCGCCCGGTGGGAGAGATTGTCCATAGCGTTTTCCCGCTGGTGGAGCTGATCGACCACCTGCTTGACTTTCTCACCAAAAATATTATCCCCCCAGCAAGGGACATCCGCGATCCGCTGCTGGACTCGATTATCCGGGTCAGAGGTACGCAGCCATGAGAGTCTGCGCATCACTATAGCTTGGGCAGCGATTCTGGATGCAACATCAAAAGAGTCATAAGCTCCTTGTGACTCTGGGCAAGTCACTTAACCCTCCATTGCCCCATGTAAGCCGCATTGAGTCTGCCATGAGTGGGAAAGCGTGGGGTACAAATGTAACAAAAATAAAATAAGCACCCCTGGACAGAAATTTACGACAACTTCAGCTCCCTGACCACCTCCTGAAAAGGTTTGGCCTGCCCCGGAGGGAGCTTGTCAACCAAGTCCGCGCCAGTTGCTTCACATTGTTCTGTATGTGGATGCTCATGTAGAGCTGGTATGACTGAATCTTGGACACAAGCATAGAGGACTGATAGGCCTTCCTCCCAAAAGAGTCCAGGGTTCTAGATTCCCGTCCCGGGGGCGCCGAGGCAAAATCTCTAGAACTCCTGGCTCTCTTGAGAGCGGAATCCACAACCACAGAGTCGTGAGGTAACTGCAACTTCATCAACTCAGCTTCTCCGTGGATCCGATATTGGGACTCAGCTCTTTTGGCTTCATCCAGTTCCCTAGAAGTGTCTCTTTCAGGACATTGTGCAAAGGAACAGTGGATGATTCCTTAGGTGGCGAAGGATAGTCAAGGAACTCGAGAATCTCAGTCCTGGGCTCATCCTCAGATACCACAGGGAAGGGAATAGCCACAGACATTTCCCGGACAAATGAAGAGAAAGAAAGACGCTCTGGAGAAAGCTTTCTTTCTGGCGAAGGAGTGGGATCAGAAGGAAGACCACAAGACTCCTCGGAAGAGAAATACCTGGTATCTTCTCCTTCATGCCAAGAGAAGCTCTAGCAGCAAAATAATCAGTGCTAAATTGATTTATAACACACTTGACGATTCTATCATTGGGCGCCATTTTGAAAATTCTAGAGCTTCCATTTCAACTTCAGCACAACTTTAAAGTACTCCGTTCCTGATAAAGCCCAGTTTCTAGGTGAAACGGGTCCCCGTAGAACGGACAATGATGAGTACTTAATTCTAAGCTAAGTGCAAGTTCTTTTGTTATGCTGATTTTGATTTAAGTCGCCTGAGAAAGTGACTGCATAAAGGAAACGTGAAGGATGACTCATTTTTCATTAGCTATTTAAGGCATACAATTTTGAGCCTGTGTAAGTGGAGTTTTTTTGTGCCCAATGATAGAATCGTCACGTGTGTTATGAATCAATGTGAAAAATATATACCCACGTGCTAAACCATAGGTAGTTTAGCTACGGTTTCTGAGGGCTTTTTTCTCCACTTTTCCAATTTAGCACTGAATATTTTGCTGCTAGAGCTTCTCTTGGTATTAGGTTACTTTTTTTGCTCTAGCAATACTGAATTTGTTCTGACTGATTATCTTCTCCTTCATCCCACGAAGCATCCTCCTTAGTATCGGACAAGAGTTCTCTAACGCGATGAAGCTCCCTCCAGCGATGTTGACAGGGAGTCGGACCTGGGTGGCAGCCGACGCCAATGCCGCAGGCGGTACCCAGCGTCGGGGACCTCACCACAAGCCTCAAGCCAGCTGCCGCTTTCATCGACGGTACTGAGGGCGCAAGCACCCCCGGCACCGGAACAGGCTGACACAGCAACCCCTCCAGCAGACCTGGAAGAATGGCTCGGATGCGCTCGTCCAGAGTCGCTGTCAAGCAAGGCTGTGGGGTCAGTGCAGGAATCGGGTCTAGAATCTGTTGAGGTCGAGGAGGCGGTACTAGGCTGCCCGAAGACTGATGCACCGAAACCTCCTGAATGGAGGGTGAGCGATCCTCCTGGCGTCAGCACTTCACGGGTGCCTAATCCTTCGACGCCCCGGAGCTCCCGGTATCATGCTCAGGAGACCGATGATGATGCTTCTTCGCCTTCACTCGATGCACGTCATCGATACTCCTCTGTACCGACGAGAACATGGAATCCACAAGCCTCCTCGGGGTCGGGTCCGAGAGTGGTTGGTCCCAGTGGGCCTGCACAGCAGGAGTCTTCGAGACAGGTGGAGACCCACTCGATGGCTCACTGCTCCCAGCGTGTGGTCCCCGGATAGCCATTATCTGCGCTTCCAAAGTCGATGCCATCTCCGGTGCCAATGTCGACGCCGAAGAACCAGATGAAGCTCCAAAAAGTCGATCCCGCTGAGCTTGTCTCAACGCCTGTGTCCGCTTTTTTAAGCTAAGACACAACTTACATCTGTCTGGGCGATGGTCGGGCCCAAGGCACTTTAGACACCACGCGTCGGTACCTGAGATAATCCGGTTGCACCGAGTACACTTCTTGAAGCCACTGGGAGTCCTCGATGACATGGACAAAAAAATAGCGGTGGCAAGATCAAAATTCATGATTGTGCCGACAAAAAGGATACAAAAAGGAGAACCCGCGTACACGCGGCATAAGAGGGCCGCAACGGAAGCGAAAGTAAACTTAATGGACCCAAAAACTAAGAAAGAAAGGGGTTTTTTTTTAAAAATAAATTTTAAGGGGAACAATTAAAACAAAAGACCAAAAACACGAAAAATAGCGAAGGCTCTTTCGGGGCTAACGGAGAGAGACCGCAAGCAGTCACTCTCTAACTGCGTAAAAGAAAGAACTAAGCGGGACTCTCGCACGACGGGCAGGAAGATGGCTGCGCCCGCGCACTCGAAGGCTCTAGCAAACCTTTTGTTGCTAGGAATATTTCTGTTCCTGGGGGCTGCCGTGGACGTCACCCCAATCGTGAAAACAAGCAGCCTGCTTGTCCTCGGAAAAAGAAGGAATATGGGGTGAAGCAGGGGCCCAGAGACTGGGTATGTTCCCAAAGCTGACACCCTCAGTCAGACACCCCAAGCTCAAACTGGCCAGCCCCTCAGGAGCCTTGGATCCAGGAGCTGGAGAGAAGCTATCCACCACCTGCTGGAGATAGAGATATACTGACTGAGAAAGGGGCTGGCCATCTGGCATCACTGCCTTCAGTTTTGTTTATCTCTATCTCCATCTGCTGGTAGACAGACATAACCCACCAGTTCCTGGATTCATCTGCTGCAGGTGACAAGGACTTTTTATTCATTTAAGCACATTTATAAACTGCACATTCATAACATGCACAAGATGATGCATAGCAAGTTAAACACATTAGCAGGGAAGAAACAGATGGGAGGCAACTATTCTCACATTCGCCCATCCTCCTACAGCCTACCTGGCAATGGAGAGAGGCTTTAGGCTGTGGCTGGTGGGGCAATGGGAAGAGTAGCTGTGCATTAGACCACATCCTTCTCCTCCTGCCTCTCTAGCGGTAAATGCAAAAATTGAACACATGGTTCAAGTTTTACATTCCATACCAAGTGGTAGAAGAGGAGGCTGTGGCTTGACGTGCAGCTGTTCTGCTTTTCTTCTGCTTCTATTCAGTGCCCACCACGGACTTGTGGTGGGTAGGGCTGTCAACATTTTGACAGAGAAAAAAAAAACCTGACATGCCCTAATCTATGTCCCTCTTGTGCCCCACCCAAAGTCCCCTGCCACACCTACTGTTGCAACCTTCTCTCACAATGCCCCTCTACAACTTTCCACACTAGAGTTGCCATCGAAGAAGAAAGTGACACATATATGTACATTCTATAATTATTTCATAAACTCTGTTTGATGTTATGACAAAACATTAAGCACAAACACACACACAGAACCTTACCACAACCTAACAGCACCAACTTACAGACTCAAAATGCCACAACCTTAGCCTTGAAAAGGCAGCACCGTAAATATTACACTGTGCCTAAAATACCAATACACCATCTAGTGAGAAAGCAGAATAAATGAGACTGCTACAAATCTCTAATAACGCACCTTGCTCACATGTGCAAAACACAGACAGACTCGCAACAAATATGAAACCAGGAACCACAGATTAGTCATAGGAGATATGAAGGCAAAAAACCTCAAGGTTTCAAGAGAAACAGAAATGAAATATATCACACACATTTTCCAAGGTTGACATGGTCCAACTGATAAACTCAAAATAAAATATTTTTTCTACCTTTGTAGTCTGAGCATTTTATTTTTACATTCAATTTGGTTGGTCTCTTCTGCTTTTTCTGCCTCTCTAGGGTCTCCTGTCTTGATATTTCTTCTCTCTCCATGTCTGCCATCCATCTTCTCTCTGTCCAGCAACTTTCCTCAGTGTTCCTGTCCCTATCTCCCCCCACCATGTTCAGCATCTGCCCTCAGTGTCCCTATCTTCCCCTTATTGTAATGTGCTATATATGGGAATTTGTTCTAAATATTTGTATAAGTTACAGTTAGTTCAAAAAACTGCAACAAGACTAATTTTTAAATTAAATAGATTTACTAGTGTTTCTGAATATATGATGATATTGCATTGGCTGCCGATAAAAGAGTGTGTTTCTTTTAAACCATTATGCATACTGCACCAAATTCTTTATATAGTTCTATTGCATACCTTTTGATCAATATAATATTAAAATCTTTTTCCGCCACTCACCAAGACTCTTCAGTCAATTCTTCACCCAATATCTTCCCGTTCCCCCTGGTCCAGCACATTTATAGCTCCCTCTCCCCCCTCCCCCCCAGGGTCTAATACATCTCAATCTCCTTCTCCCTTCACTCTGACAGGAGCAACATATGCTTCTCCCTCCAGCCCCCCCCCCCCCAAGTCTATGAGATGCAAGTAACAAGGTATAAGACATCACATGTGTTTTATAGAGGCTAGCTAAGAATTCCATATGTGGTTTCTCTATGCAAGCTAGGAACACCAGCAATCTGGAGTCTCAGATTCTTGAAAATTCCTGTTAACTGGTCCCTATTTCTGCTTCCCCACTATCCCCAACAACTGCTGCTTCCAGCCCCAACTAAAAATGCCGCAGGTCTGCTGTCCATAGACTCAAAGTAGCATATCTGTAGGTTTTTGTTTTGCTTCGCAGTATTTGGCAGTGGAGGGATTTGGTGTTGGTGTTGCTGTTACTAAGGTGACTCTAGAATTTCAATATATTTGTTTTGCTATATGACAAGTGAGAAATCTGGGACTGATCTGTTGTGTATAGCTTTTTGATATGGGATAGGCAAATTCATCTTAAATTTACAGTTAAACAATGAAATATGTAGGTGTACTTTGTTCAGCTGTGAATTTTAGTGTTCGGTATGTTACATTCATGAACATAGTCTGTCAGGTGTGTTAACAGAAGAAAGGCTAAAAACAACTGTGCTAGAAGCTCATCCTCCCCAGTCTCACTCTTTTCAGAAAGCTTACCCTCTCCAGGTCCTGACGTAGATGTGTGAATAATTGCAGCCTCCGTATCAGAACATCTTGCTCCCGCTTTGCTAGATTGTCCTCCTCATCTTTCTTCGGTGTGATTAAAGGCTTGTTGAAGTTGGCTTTTCTTTTCAGCTTCCAATACTGGTACAGGAACTCTACCATTTCTTCAGAGAGACACAGAGCTTGGCTCACCTCAGAGACATCTACAAAGCTGTAGAATTCATCTTCCAGCTGCTGTAATTTCTGCTTGCGCAGGCTGACCCGCTGGGCCTCCTGCTGATTCTGATCTATGTCTGCAAAGGAGTCCTTATGAGAGTGCAGAGAATCTTCTGGTGACCCACGCTCATCACTGGCACACTCACTGAGGGGATCATCATCCAGTTTGCTGCAAGAACTGTGCTTTGAACAATAGGATTTAAATTTAACCTCATCGCTTTCAGTCAAGATGGTCTTCATTTCCAGACCTCGGTCAAAAGCACAGGTCACGTGGAAGGCCGTTCGACAGTTTTTCACTGAACACTACCATAAAACAGCAAGTAAAAAATGGGAGAGAATGGTTATTAAAAGTATAGCAGAGAAGGAGATTTTAAAATCTGGTTAGCAGACAATCTGGCCAATCAGGAATCCCTCAGAGTATTATTTAACACTGCCCTGATTTTAATCCAGCATTTCAGTCCCAGTTTCAAGCCCCATACTGAAACAAGGTGAACTACAAGGAAAAACAGATTCCAAATCTGTTATTGGAACACTTAATTTAAAAAAATTAAAGCAAATTCATTTAAGGAAGTTTCTTGCACTGACTTGGTGAAAGCTGTGCAAATCAGCAAAACATTCCCTTCTTTCTAAAACCTCTAAATATCTCTCTATATAAAACGCACCTCCAACGTTCTAATGAAGCCTCTATTAGCCAACATTCTAAAGTGAAGGGGGTGAGATCGCATTGTGTCTGCCCCGCCCACGCGTCAAACGTGATGACGTCGAGGGCGGAGCAATGACACTCAACCAATCGCAACGCTCGGCAGCGAAGCGTCAGGGAAGGAGGCGGCGCTCTCGACGTCTAGCCTTCCCTTCGCTGTGTTCCGCCTTCTTTTAACGTCATCCTTGACGTCAGAAGAAGGCGGAACACAGCGAAGGGAAACCTAGACGTCGGGAGCGCCGCCTCCTTCCCTGACGCTTCGCTGCCGGAACCGGCACGGAGGTAAATTTAAAAACAAGAAAAAAAAAAAAAAAACAACCATGTTGGGGGGAGAGAAGAGGGTGGCCACTAAAAGAACAACAATGGGAGCGGCAGGGCAGGGGAGAAACGACAGCATGGATGCGAAGGGGGGGGGGGGGGGGGGAAAGAAGAGGGCGGCCCAGGCTGGAACATGGGAGAGAGAGGAGCATGGATGCAAGGGGGGTCATGAAAGGGAGACAGGGGACTTGCTGCAAAAGGATGAATGGAGGCGGCAGGGGACAGAGGAGCATGGATGGGCATGGATTGGGATGGCAGGGCTCAGGAAGAGAGGGCAATTGCTGGAAAGGGATGAATGGAGGGGGCAGGGGACAGAGGAGCATGGATGGGCATGGATTGGGAGGGCAGGACTCAGGGAGAGAGGGAAATTGCTGGATAGGGATGAATAGAGGGGACAGATGGGCATGGATGGAAATGGATTGCAGGGCAGGCCTCAGGGAGAGAGGGCAATTGCTGGATAGGGAAAAATGGAGGGGCCAGGTGACAGATGAGCATGGATGGGCATGGATTCGAAGGGCAGGACTCAGGGAGACGGGAATTGCTGGATAAGAATGAATGGAGGGGACAGATGGCCATGGATGGATATGGATTGCAGGGCAGGCCTCAGGCAGAGAGGGGAAATGCTGGATAGGGAAAAATGGAGGGGCCAGGTGACAGATGAGCATGGATGGGCATGGATTGGAAGGGCAGGACTCAGGGAGAGGGGAATTGCTGGATAGGGATGAATGGAGGGCACAGATGGCCATGGATGCATATGGATTGCAGGGCAGGCCTCAGGCAGAGAGGGGAATTGCTGGATAGGGATGAATGGAGGGGCCAGGTGACAGAGGAGCATGGATTGGAAGGGCAGGACTCAGGGAGAGGGGAATTGCTGGATAGGGATGAATGGAGGGCACAGATGGCCATGGATGCATATGGATTGCAGGGCAGGCCTCAGGCAGAGAGGGGAAATGCTGGATAGGGAAAAATGGAGGGGCCAGGTGACAGATGAGCATGGATAGGCATGGATTGGAAGGGCAGGACTCAGGGAGAGGGGAATTGCTGGATAGGGATGAATGGAGGGCACAGATGGCCATGGATGCATATGGATTGCAGGGCAGGCCTCAGGCAGAGAGGGGAATTGCTGGATAGGGATGAATGGAGGGGCCAGGTGACAGAGGAGCATGGATTGGAAGGGCAGGACTCAGGGAGAGGGGAATTGCTGGATAGGGATGAATGGAGGAGACAGATGGCCATGGATGGATATGGATTGCAGGACAGGCCTCAGGCAGAGAGGGGAAATGCTGGATACGGAAAAATGGAGGGGCCAGGTGACAGATGAGCATGGATGGGCATGGATTGGAAGGGCAGGACTCAGGGAGAAGGGAATTGCTGGATAGGGATGAATGGAGGGGACAGATGGGCATGGATGGATATGGATTGCAGAGCAGGCCTCAGGCAGAGAGGGGAAATGCTGGATAGGGAAAAATGGAGGGGCCAGGTGACAGAGGAGCATGGATGGGCATGGATTGGAAGGGCAGGACTCAGGGAGAGGGGAATTGCTGGATAGGGATGAATGGAGGGGACAGATGGGCATGGATGGATATGGATTGCAGAGCAGGCCTCAGGCAGAGAGGGGAAATGCTGGATAGGGAAAAATGGAGGGGCCAGGTGACAGATGAGCATGGATGGGCATGGATTGGAAGGGCAGGACTCAGGGAGAGGGGAATTGCTGGATAGGGATGAATGGAGGGGACAGATGGGCATGGATGGATATGGATTGCAGGGCAGGCCTCAGGCAGAGAGGGAAAATGCTGGATAGGGATGAATGGAGGGGGCAGGGGACAGAGGAGCATGGATGGGCACACACACACACTCTCTATCACACTGTGTCTCACATACACACTTGCACACACTCTCATTCTCACACACACACTCTCTCACAAACACACTCTCTCTCTCACACACTCACACTTTCACTCTGACTCTCAAACAGTCACTCTCACATACACTCTCCCAAACATACACACTCCGAGGAAAACCTTGCTAGCGCCCGTTTCATTTGTGTCAGAAACGGGCCTTTTTTACTAGTCTACCATAAATCAACTGCTGAAGGTCAGAAAAATGCTTATTAAACTGACATGCGAGTTTATTTATTTGTTACATGTGTATCCCACATTTCCCCCACCTATTTGCAGGCTCAATGTGGCTTACATAATACCGTAGGCGTACGCCAGCCAGTAAAGAACAAATACAAAGTGGTATTATGGTAGAATAGATACTCGTGTTACAGACGTATTTGGGAATCGTAGCGAGGAGTTTTTGGGGTTTTTTTGTTACATTTGTACCCCGCACTTTCCCACTCATGGCAGGCTCAATGCGGCGGGCAATGGAGGGTTAAGTGACTTGCCCAGAGTCACAAGGAGCTGCCTGTGCCGGGAATCGAACTCAGTTCCTCAGTTCCCCAGGACCAAAGTCCACCACCCTAACCACTAGGCCACTCCTCCACTCCGTTGCGTTGAATCGGGCTTTAGTTGCTTGAGACTTTCTCTTCAGAGAGAATGAATACTAAGGTTAGGGCTGTTTACAATGTGCAATTATTACCACAAGATATTGCTTTGTGAGAAAACCAGCAGATAACCACAGCAAGTAAAGTTTTAGTAAAACTTTCATAACCACGTATGTATGTAAAAATTAAGTACATAGAAAGAAAAGTTACTCACTTGTAATAGATGTTCTCCAAGGACAGCAAGACATATATGACCACCTAAGGGGGGGGGGGGGGGGCGGGGGTCACATCACTGACAGAACCCCGGAGCAGATGATGCCCAGAATTCTAGATCTTTCAGAAGCTTTTGGCAGCCCTGATTGCTCATGCATGCATGCCTTCCTGCCTCAAGTTGCATGGGACCAGCAGTTTATGTCTAAAGCTTTGAAAAGACAACTCCTAGGGTAGATGGGAGGAAAGGGAAAATTAGGTTCTTACCGTGATAATTTTCTTTCCTTTAGTCATAGCAGATGCAGCCATTACAGATGGGTTGTGTCCATCAACCAGCAGAGGGAGATAGAGAGCACACTTTTTTCAGTGCCTCATACCAGCTTGCTCCACTGCCTCTCCTTCAGTAATTGAAGTTTCCAAAGCAGTATGGCAAACCGCAATGGGAATAACATGAGCTTTCCTCACAGCGAACGATGGCCCTACAACAAAGGGCATTAACTCAGAATGGAGGGAATAAACTCATCCTCCAAAACATGAAACTGGAGGGAATTAAGTCATCCTCCTTTAATTGAACAAGAATCCTGAAGATTGTTTTCAGACTTTCTCCCAAGGACGGAATCTCCAGGAAACATGAACAAAACCTGAAATAGATTTACAGCAGATAGCAATCAGACAGGGAGGGATCATGGCTGCATCTGCTATGACTAAAGGAAAGAAAATTATCACGGTAAGAACCTAATTTCCCTTCCTTGTCATCAAGCAGATGCAGCCATTACAGATGGGATGTATCAAAGCAATCCCTAGATAGGGCGGGAACAAGCCACACCATGCGCCAGCACTTGCGCTCCAAAATGTGCGTCCCTCCTGGCAGCCACATCCAGCCTGTAATGTCGGGCAAAAGAGAGCTTAGAAGCCCATGTTGCTGCACTACAAATCTCTTGAAGAGAGAGTGCTCCAGTTTCAGCCCACGAAGAGTAGTGTGGTAGCCGTGTTAGTCCACTCTTAAGGTTATCAATAGAAATCAAACAAAATAAAACATGGAAAAGAAAATAAGATGATACCTTTTTTATTGGACATAACTTAATACATTTCTTGATTAGCTTTCAAAGGTTGCCCTTCTTCGTCAGATCGGAAATAAGCAAATGTGCTAGCTGACAGTGTATATAAGTGAAAACATTCAAGCATTACTATGACAGGGTGGGAGGATGGGGGTGGGTAGGAGGTATGCATGGGGACATTAAAGCATATCATTGATATTCTAACAGGATGGGTGTGGATAGGTGAGGGGTGGGGTGATCAACAGAGACATACAGCTTTATGGTTTATAATGGGCTAGGAACCCCAGATCCTTGTTAAGTCCTTTCTGTTGGGTGTTAAAATATTCAATCATTCTGACTTCAAAGGTCTTACGTTCTTGTATGGTTTTAAAGTTACCTTTCAGTATTCTCACTGTGAAATCACTGGTACAGTGTCCTGGTTCTGTGAAGTGCTGTCCCACCAGGGTGGGGGCCCTACTGGCTGTATTGTTCATGTGATGTCTATGTAAATTGAATCTTGTCTTAAGCATCTGGCCTGTTTCTCCAATATAGCATCCTTCGTTACATTTTTTACACTGAATGATATATACCACATTGGAAGATGAGCAAGTGAAAGATCCCTTTATGTTGAATATCTTTCCTTTGTGGATGACTTTGGGGTCCTGTGAAATATTTTGGCATAGTTTGCAACTGGATAAATTACAGGAAAGTGTGCCCTTCTGTTCCTTTTCAGTCTGTGATGGAAGTTTACTTCTGATTAGCTTGTGTTTTAAGTTGGGTGGCTGTCGGAAGGCCAGTACTAATGGGGATGGGAATATTTCTTTCAGTAATTCATCCTCCTGGAGTATAGGTTGTAGATCTCTTATGATTTTCCTCAGTTTTTCCAGCTCTGGATTGTATGTCACTACAAGGGGGATTCTGTCTGTGGATTTTTTCTCCTTGTACTGTAGCAGATTCTCCCTGGGTGTTTTGAGGGAGGAGGCAATATTCTTGGAGCTAATCAGAAGCTTGCGTCGTCTTTGCTCGGGTAGGTACACATACCCCGAGGCTGTGTCGAACCTGGCCCCCAAATATTCTAGAGACTGCGAGGGGGGTCAGGTGACTTTTGGCCAAATTGAAGACCCAGCCCAGAGACTGAAGTACTGAGACCACTCTGGCTGTGACATGCTGACTCTCTGTAGCAGAGTTTGCTCGAATGAGCCAGTCGTCCAGGTACAGGTGAACCTGAATACCCTCTCGTCTTAGAAAGGCAGCTACTACCACCATAACCTTCGAAAAGGTGCAGGGAGCTGTGGCGAGGCCAAAAGGCAAGGCCCGGTACTGGAAATGCTTTCCCATCACCACAAACCTCAGAAACTTCTGGTGAAGGGGCCAAATTGGAATGTGCAAGTAAGCTTCTTTCAGGTCCAGAGACGTGAGAAACTCTCCTGGCTGTACCGCCGCAATGACGGAGCGCAGGGTTTCCATGTGAAAATGCTGCACTCTCAGGGACTTGTTTAATTCTTTTAAGTCCAGAATAGGGCGAAAAGACCCTCCTTTTCGCGGCACCACAAAGTAGATGGAGTAGCGGCCACAGCCGTGTTCGGCGGGAGGTACCGGGGACACGGCCCCTATCTGAATCAGACCTTGCAAAGTCTCCTCTACCGCCGCCCGTTTTGCGGCAGAACTGCATCGGGACTCCACAAACACGTCTCTTACAGGGGCTTCGAATTCTATTCTGTAACTGTCTCTGATCAGGTCCAAGACCCACTGATCTGAGGAAATGTTGGCCCACTCCTCGGCAAAGAGGGAAAGACGTCCTCCGATGACAGGACTCGAGGAGAGGGCCGGCGCACCATCATTGAGAGGGTCGCCCCTGAACTCCAGGCCTTGAGCCAGCGGCTGCGGAACGTTTGTCCGAGCGAAAGGAGTTCCTCTGCTGAAAACGGGCACAAGAAGTGAACCCAGCAGAATGCCCCGGGCGGTACCTTCGAGCTTCACGGAAGCGAGGTCTGTAAGAGGAGTGGACCGCCGCACCCTTACAGGAAGGCCGAGGCCTATCTTCGGGCAAGCGCTGGGGTTTAGCCTCACCCAGGCCCTTCACAATTTTCTCCAACTCCTCACCAAACAGGAGAAGGCCTTGAAAGGGCAACTTCACCAACCTTTGCTTAGAGGCCATGTCCGCCGCCCAATGCCGTAGCCAAAGAAGATGGCGAGCCGCCACTGCTACTGCCATGTGTTTAGCCGAAGCTCTGACAATATTATAAAGGGCGTCAGCAAGAAAGGACAAGGCCGACTACATCCGCGGAGCCACATCTGAAAAGGGCTCCACTCCATCACCGGGCTGTTCCACTGCCTGTTGCAAGCAAGCCAGGCAGGCTCCAACAGCATAACAACTGCATGCAGACGCCCGAATAGTGAGACCTGCAAGTTCAAATGACCGTTTAAGTGCTGATTCCAGTCTACGGTCTTGAATATCCTTCAGGGCAACACCTCCTTCAACAGGGAGGGTAGTTCTCTTTGTCACAGCTGTGACTAGGGCATCCACTTTAGGCATAGCAAAGCGAGCCATATGCTCCTTACTCAGAGGGTATAATTGCCCCATAGCCCTGGAAACTTTCAACGGTCCCTCGGGGTCAGCCCACTGAGCCGAAATAAGCTCTTGGATGGAGTCATGCAAAGGAAAGGCTCGAGCAGACTTTTTGGTACTAGCCATCCTAGGATTCACAGAGGAGGCTGAGCCACTGTCAGGGTCCTCAATAGAGAGAGCCTGCAGGGTATCAGAAATAAGCGCTGGCAGCTCATCACGGTGGAAAATCCTCACCGCGGAGGGATCGTCTAGATCCTGAGTCACTTCTGTACCAGACTCTGGCTCCTCAGACCATGAAGGCCTGCCAGAGTCCTCCGAGTCCTCACAGCCCGAACACGGGGGGGGGGGGGGGGGGGGGGGGGGGGAATGGAGGTGCAGCACTCTCTGAAGGTGAATGAGCCCTTCTGCGCTTCATATTTTGCCAATTATCAGGGAATAACGCCTCAGAGGGCATACCCAGGCTAGAATCCACCGGGGGGGCATTAGAAGAGGCCCCTGCAGGGCTTTGTGGGAGAGCTCATTTAAGCATGTATGCTTTATGCATAAGATAAAATCAGGGGAGAAAAACCCACCCTGGGCACCCGGATCTCTGCCGAGGCCTCCCCCCCGGGCTCAGGACTCTCCGTCTCAGCGGAGGTCGCGCCATCTGATAAATTCAAAATGGCGTCCGCTGCCAGCTCAGAGCGCGAAGAATCATCGCTCGCCATGCTCGGGCCGGCTCTAACGTCTGTACAGCACGATTTACAGAGCCCCGCTGCTGATCTGCGCTTGCCACACTTGGAACAGCGCTTTACATTCTCTGCAGCCATCGCCGAAAACGGCGGTAAAATTCAAAATGGCGGTTCGCGCCAAAATCGCCCCGATCACGGGCCCACCCCGGAGGAGTCAGAAAACACTCTTACCTCACTGGACCGAGTATCACAGCTCCGGTCCAACAGAAAAAGGCCAAGGAAAAACCTCTGTTCCTTTTTTTTTTTTTTTTTAATGCTGTGAGGAAAGCAGAGGTAAATAGAACTCCGGAGGCTCAGGTGAGTGGGAAAGGCAGGGAAAGGGCGAACCTATGTGCCTGCATCCACTGTTGGTGGGGAAGGACAGGGAAAGCTAAGCAATGTGTCCACATCCACGGAGGTATGGGTGAGGCAGGGAAAGGACGAACCTATGTGCCTTTAAAGTGAAGCTGCTATAGCCTCCAACACCCCGGCTAACAACTGGCAAGCCAGGAGCCACCTCCAGGCAGATTTTTGATGGAGCTCGAAGATGCTACAACCACTCTGCTAGGGGAGATAGAGATTACTGAAGGAGAGGCAGTGGAGCAAGCTGGTATGAGGCACTGAAAAAAGTGTGCTCTCTATCTCCCTCTGCTGGTTGATGGACACAACCCATCTGTAATGGCTGCATCTGCTTGATGACAAGGAATGCGGTAATATGCATCCTGCTATACTCTGAGAACACTTACTACAGGTGAGTAAAGCTAAGGTACTTACCTGTAAGCAGGTGTTCTCTGAGGACAGAAGGCTTTATATTCTCACAAGTGTGTGACACTGACCCACATTACCCGGTCTGGGATTTATAAAAGTATAAACAATGCTTTGTGGAGAGTGAAACACAATTTACCACACATGCAGGAGTGCCACCCATCCATCACGCGAACGCGGTCTCAATTTAATACTACAGCAGAAATAAAGTAAAAATAACAAAGACAACTCTAAGAGGAGTTGGGAGGGAATATGAGAATATAAAGATAATTAAATTTGCTGATGACCCAAAGTTATTCAAAGTTGTTAAATTGCAAGAGGATTGTGAAAAATTGCAAGAGGACCTTACAAGACTGGACATTCAAATGGCAGATGATGATTAATGTGAGCAATTGTAATGTGATGCATGTGGGAAAGAGGAACCTAACGCATCAAAAAAAGATATAGTGGAATTAGAAAAGGTACAAAGAAGGGTGAAGAAAATGGTAAATGGGATGGGATGACTTGAGGAAAGGCTGAAGCGGCTAGGGCTCTTCAGCTTGGAGAAGAGACGGCTAAGGGCAGATATGTTACGAGCTCTATAAAATACTGAGTGGAGTGGAATGGGTAGTGGTGAATTGCTTGTTTACTCTTTCCAAAAATACTAGGACTAGGGGGTGCGCAATGAAGCTACTAAGTAGTACATTTAAAACAAATTGGAGGAAATATTTCTTCACTTAATGTGTAATTAAACTCAAATTCGTTGCCAGAGAACGTGATAAAAGCCGTTAGCTTAGCAGGGTTTAAAAAAAAGTTTGGCTAAATTCCTAAAAGAAAAGTCCATAAGCCATTATTAAGATGGGACTTGGGAATATCCACTGCTTATTTCTAAGATAAGCAGCATAAAGTCTGTTTTACTGTTCTTGGATCTTGCTGGGTACTTGAGACCTGGAAAGGCCACTGCTGGAAACAGGATACTGGGCTTCATGGACCTTCGGTCTGTCCCAGTATGGCAACACTTATGGTCTTATGTCTTTGGAGAATTCCATGATCCTCATTCAGCAGATTACTCAACTTTATGCAATACCACCACCACTGTTATATTTCTCTTGAAAGTCTGCAGCAAAGCAATACTGGTCTCATGACATCAAATATACCAGGACAAAATGAATGAAATAAATCCTAATCACTATATCAGACTACAGAAACGTAAGCAAAGCAATACTGGTCTCATGACATCAAATATACCAGGACAAAATGAATGAAATAAATCCTAATCACTGTATCAGACTACAGAAACGTAAGCTTGTAAGTCATGTAAAATGCAATTTGTTACCTGTATGCAGGCTCCAATCTTCTCACAGCAAAGGCTGCATATTAGTGCCCACCTGCTGCTTGGAATGTGTGACACTTTTGTTATGGGTTCCATCTTCTCTGGGCTGCCTATGCTCACCTAAAAGATGTATTAAAAAGAAATAGCTGAAGGCTATGGATTCAGACCTGAAGGCAAACTTAACCTTTTAATTCTTCTGTAATAAGCAGATTAATTTTGCATTTTTCCAAGGTATCCAAAAAAATTTCAAATGCAGAAGTCTTCAATACGCATTAATTTCAAGAGTATAAAAAAGTCAGTGTGTTGTCTTTTCAGTTATAGAAACTAAGAAAAGTAGTTTACAAAATTCCTTTGGATATTTTTCTTCCCTCCCCCATTTTTTGTTAACATTCCAGTAGCTCAAAGAAGGACCCTTCTTGGGCTGCCTAACAACAGTGCTGTGTATTTCCGTATGATGTACAGAAAACCCAGTTTCACTTAACACACTCATTTTCTACTTGTAGGCCAGCTGGGTCTGAAGACACTATATAGAAGCTATCCACGAACTCTAGGAATGAAGGAATGCCAGTCATCTCATGTGTAACCCTTGCTGGCTAGCTTTTAGAAGTACTTACAACCCATGCAACTCAGCTAGAACACTCACTGCAATGGCAGGGCTAAATAATATATATACACAACACCTAGCCTAATTATGGGCAAGTTCTGAATGAAGAAATTCCTTAGGAGCAGGATAAAGCTGCCAGACTAAGAATAAGCTCCTTTTCTCTTGTTCATCTGTGATAGGTTTGATTGTACATGGTTTACGTAGACCACTCAATGTGAAGATGGGATGGAATAAAGGATTTCATACATTTCACATTTCAAATACACTATACCTCAAATAAAACCAATATCTAATGCTTTTCAATGTGTATAAATAATAGAGGGAGGAAAAAAGTTTGAGATACAATGAGAGCCTAGGATACATTAAGTAGTTATTTAAATTGAAAATACTGTTTACTCTTACAGACAAAAAGGAGGAATGGTGGTGAAAATCAGACAGGCAATGTGCAATGCAGTCAAGGTTGTTAAAGCCACCAGGAAACACGTTAGGAATTAATCTGTTGATAAGAAGGCTTGAACAGGAAAGAATGACACCTTACCTAATAATCTTCTTTTCTTTAGTCCTACCAGACCAGTCCAGAACAGCTTGCCTATTTTGCTGGGTTTTTTTCAGCTCTTCTTTCTCAGGGGTTAATACTTCCATTTTGAGAGACAGGCTCTGGAAACTTCCTTAGCTCCATCTTGGCTTTTCATATGCTGGCTGCTGCATCACCACTTTTGGTCTTCATGCTTCCAACTGTTTGGATCTCATCTTTTACTCACACCCTATTGAGGACTGCTTTGCTACATCTCACTTGTTTTAGACTGGTCTGGTATGGACGAGAAAGAAGGAAAAATTATGTCTTACCTGATAATTTGTTTTCTGCTGGTCCCAAAAGACCAGTCCAGAACCCCTCCCTTATAGTAACTGAATTTCTTTGTTGTTTCCTTTCAGTCCATTCTACGGATGGAAACATTTCTTATGGATATTGCCATGATGATGTATCACGTATCTCCTGACTCATTAGAAGTCCTGCATGTCAGCAGAGTCTATGTCTACTGATTGCTATATGTATTGGCCAAGTGTGGCATTTTGCCTCACTTCTTTGTTGCTTGGTTATTTCTAATGAGAATTCTATGGCTACACAATCCCTTTTAAGGGAAAAACACAGGTAACTACTTTCTTTCTCTGTCTTCATCCGCTGGTCGACAGCCATACCACCCACCTGTTTTAGACTAGTCTGGTATGAATAATAAAAGAAACAGGTATTAAGAATAACCTTGATTTTTTTTTTTAACACAGAAAGTTTAGCACAAATATCAAGTGGAATAGAATTCCACAAAAGTTGGTGCACGAATTGTAAAGGTGGATGTCCTGGCTGTATTTGGAGACATGAAGGAACTATACGTAGATGTTCTGAGGAGCAAAAGGATCCTAGTTGGGTCATACAATATGAGTGATCTATAACGGAAAACAGTGAATTTGAATGAAAGATTTGGAAAGCCAATTCCAAAATCATAAAAGGCAAACGATATTGAATAGGAAGCCACTGTTCAGTTTTTAATAGAGGGGAGTTAATACCTTGGGGTCATCTTCGACTCCTCCCTCTCCTTCTCTGCACATATTCAACAGATTGCTAAAACCTGTCGTTTCTTCCTTTATAATATCACCAAAATTCGCCCTTTCCTTTCTGAACACGCTATCAGAACCCTCATCCACACTCTCATCACCTCTCGCTTAGAGCAACTTGCTTCTCACAGGTCTTCCACTCAGTCACCTCTCTCCTCTTCAATTTGTTCAAAATTCTGCTGCACGACTAATATTTCACCAGTCATTATGCCCATATCAGCCCTCTCCTGAAGTCACTTCACTGGCTCCCTAACCGTTTCCGTATAAAATTCAAGCTCCTCTTATTGACCTATAAGTGCATTCGCTCTGCAGCCCCTCACTACCTCTCCACCCTCATCTCTCCTTACACTCCTTCCCAGGAACTCCGTTCACTAGGCAAATCTCTCCCAATTGCACCCTTTTCCTCCATCGCTAACTCCAGACTCCATTCCTTTTATCTCGCCGCAACTTATGCCTCGAATAGGCTTCCTGAGCTGTTACGTTTAGCTTCCTCCCTGGCCGCCTTCAAATCCGGGCTAAAGACCTACCTTGATGCTGCTTTTGACTCCTAACTTGTCACTTGCTCGTAACCTTTATCTTGTCTTCCTCTCTTCAATAGTCCCTTTCCCTATGTGTCCTTCTGTCTGTCCTACCCTTATCGGTCCTGTCTGTCTGTCCTGATTTAGACTGTAAGCTCTTTTGAGCAGGGACTGTCTTTTCTTCATGCTGAATTGTGAAGCGCTGCGTACGACTGGTAGCGCTATAGAAATGATTTATAGTAGTAGTAGTAATGTAGGTACCTAATACTTTAGTAGAAAGGGGTAGTTTGCAGGCGATGTTATGTCTAGCCCAAATCCCTTCAGTAGTGGAGTGAGAACAATTATGCCCATATCAGTAGAAAGAGAGCCAGTTTTTAACAGCTCAACGAGATTATTGAGTAACCAATTTACTGCTTCTAAAGGGATGGATTTGAGTAGGTGTTTTGAGCACTGATCCACGGAGCGAGCATTTCAACAGCATTGATCTTACATCCTCAACTTAGTGGTTGAAAAGATTCCTAGTTTTGGTCAGTTTTGAGTCCTTCGGTTATAGGATCTCTGGCGATTAATGTTGAGCTATGGGTTGGACTATTTTCCTCTGTTGGAGTAGCTTTAGATAGTTCAGACCTAATTTGGAGGATCTTATTGGCAAAACAATCAGGTAGGTCTTGGGCAGTGGGACATGTTTTCTGTGAATCTTCATCATTATTAGTCGAAGCTAGTGTTTTAACTAAGGAGAAATGTTTTTTTGTTGTCAAGATCATCTTCTACACCAGGGTTTCTTTTTAACCCAAGTTCTCGGGGAATACCCAGCCAATCAAGGATATCCTGAAAACCACAACTGTCTGGGTGTGCCCTAAGGACTGGGTTAAAAACCTCTGTAAAATGAAGTAAATTAAAGGAGGGAGCATCTAATAAGTTTGAAGATACAGATGTAATGCTCTAGATTGTTGATACATGTAGGCTTGAGGAGATTACTGACGGAACACTATCAAAACCTTAAAAACTAACAAATTTTGTATTGAATTCTATGTTCAATTGGCAGACGGTGTAACTGCATCAAAGTTGAAGACATATCAAATTTAGATCGGTCTAAGTTTGGAGAAAATTCCACTAGTCATCTTATATACTTGATCTCTCACTGTTAAAGCAGAATCAAGAATGACACCTAGTGAGCGAATGCTAGCAACCAGAGCAATTTCAATATCAAAATTCCACTATCTTATGTACTTGATCTCTCATGGTTACAGCAGAATCAAGAATGACACCTAGTGAGCGAATGCTAGCAACCAGAGCAATTTCAATATCAACACAGACGTGCTTAGGAGCACTGGTTATAGGGTAACTAGAAAACAACATAACCTGGGTTTTAGACATATTCAATTTCAGACGATCCACTCACATCCAATGATCAATAGTTCCTGGATATAAACACAAAAAAAATCAACACTCTCAGGAATACATTTCTCTATCCTGGAAAAAAAACAAACTGGATATTGTTTGCATATATCCTATATTGAATTCAAGGCTACCTGACAGAACACACGAAGGTCTCAAAAAAATGATGTTGGAGAACTGCAGATAAAGCAGAACCTTGCAGTACACTGAGGAGTTCCAAACATTCTACTTCTCCTGATTCTTTCACACAATACTGCCTATGCAACAGAAATGAAAGTCAATGAAGCGCTACCCCACCAACACCAACCAATTTCAACCACCACAACAGTATATCATGATTGCTGGAGTCAAAGGCAGCAGAGATGTCTAAACTAACAAAAAAGAAACAAGCTCTTAACAAAACCAGCCCTTACAATATCCAACAAGGAAATCAGTAAGGTCTCACTATCATATTGCAATCTAAAACCAAATTGGTAATTATCCAAGACCTAATTATTATCTAAAAGAATCAGCTGATTATCACTTTTTCAATAATCTTTGCCAAAAAAGGTATAAGAAATGGGTCTATAGTTTCCTATTACCAAAGGACCTTACAACTTAATAATCTGCACGGGCCGTTGAGAGTGGAAAGGGCGCACAGGGTGGAATCCCGCCGACAGCAAACCACTAGACCTCAGGCTGGGATTATGAGAATTTTACACTATGGCCACAAGCAGGCTATGCTACAAGCCCATCCGTTCGGGCCTTTTGTTGTCCTATGAAGGAGAAAAAATTTTATGTTTCCAAGACTATTCGGCTTGGGCGGCAGCAGCCCGAAAAGCGTTTGTGCCTGTATGTGCAGCACTGTATGAGAAGAAAATTAAAAGTTCTCCCTGCTGTACCCTGTCAAACTGATAGTGTAGTATGAGGGAATGGATAAAATCTTTGAAACAGCAGATTCTGCAAGAGACTATCTATGAAGACCTTTCCCTTCCCATCTACAGGGTGAACTTTCCAGAGGTTTTTCATTTGGCTCAGTGTGTATTTGAAAGTGGACCTACAGAAGGGTACTTAGTGCCCAGGATGCTTCTGACAATATATAATATTTTTCCCCTATAGACGTAAGTTTCTGCCCCTAGGACAAATGAAGCAGCAAGCTTGGTTTGAAGCTGCTTTGTTTTGAGTGTTTTTCGTAAAAAGAATCATTTTATTTATTGCATTTGTATCCCACATTGTCCTACCTATTTGCAGGTTCAATGTGGCTTATATAGTACCATACAGGCATTCGCAGGTTCGGAAAAGAAACAAATACAGGTGGTATTATGGTTGAGTAAGGAACATATGTTTCGGTTACAATCAGAATAAGGAGAGGAAAGATTATTTAGTGTCCAGTACAAGCTTTGGTTATGTTGTGTTGCAGAGTGCAGGCATTTAAGTTGGGTCGGCGAGATATGCCTTTTTGAACAGGTAGGTTTCAATGATTTCCTGAATTTTAGGTGGTCATAGGTTGTCTTCACAACTTTTGGCAGTCCGTTCCATAATTGTGCACTTGTATAGGAGAAGCTGGATGCATAGGTTGTTTTGTATTTAATTTTTTTACAATTTGGATAGTGGAGGTTTAGGAATGTTCGAGATGATCTGGCTATGTTTCTGAGTGGTAGGTCTATAAGTTCTGTCATATATCCTGGGACTTGGCCATAGATAATTTTGTGGGTCAGGGAGCAAATTTTGAAAGTATTACATTCTTTGATTGATAGCCAATGCAGTTTTTCATGGAGGGGCTTGGCACTGTCGAATCTTGTTTTGCCAAATATTAGTCTGGCTGCTGTATTCTGAGCGGTCTGGAGTTTCTTTGTGAGTTGTTCTTTGCATCCAGCGTAAATTCCGTTGCAATAGTCTGTGTAACTTACCACCATGGATTGTATAAGGTTGCGGAATATTTCCCTCGGGAAGAAAGGTTTTATGCGTTTGAGTTTCCACATCGAGTATAACATTTATTTTGTTGTAGCGCTCACTTGGCTCTCGAGAGTCAGGTTGCGGTTGATTGCCATGCCAGGTATTTTCAGGCTGTCTGATATAGGAAGGGTATGTTCTAGGGTGATTAAGGTTGTTGGTTTATATGTATTGTGTTGAGATGAGAAGATGAGGCAATGTGTTTTTTCAGTGTTCAGTTTCAATTTAAAGGAGTTTGCCCATGAGTCCATGGTATTCAAGCCAAGCTTAATTTCGTTGTTGATTTCTGTTAGATCATGTCTGAAGGGAATGTAAATTGTGACATCTGCGTAAATGAATGGGTTGAGGCCTTGCTTTGATAGTGCCTTGGCTAGTGGGATCATCATTATATTGAAGAGTATCTGTGATAGTGGTGATCCTTGAGGTACTCCACAGTCTGCTTTCCAAGGTGGTGATATGTTTGATTTTGATTTTACTTGGTATGTTCTGGTGGTTAGGAAACCTCTGATCCAGTTGAGTATGTTTCCTCCAATTCCGAAGTAATCTAGGAGTCTCAGTAATATTTTGTGGTTTACCATATCGAATGCGCTTGACATGTCAAATTGTAGAAGAAGTATACTTTTTCCAATGGCTATTTCGTGCTTGAATTTGGCCATGAGAGTGATTAGCACAGATTCGGTGCTATGAAGGGGGCGGAAACCTGATTGTGATTCATGGAGGATTGAGAACTTGTCCAAGTAATCGGTAATCTGTTTGGTCACCATGCTCTCCATCAATTTAATTACTAGTGGTATAGATGCAACTGGGCGGTAGTTGGTGATTTCGGTTGCTTTTTTCTTGGTGTCTTTTGGGATTGGAGTGAGTAAGATAGTGCTGTGTTCCTCAGGGAACAGACCTTGTTGGAGCATATAGTTAAGGTGGGATGTGAGGTCTGTTGTGAAGCGGTCAGGGGCGAATTTTAATAGGTAGCTGGGGCAAATATCCAGTTTACAATGGGTGTTGGAGAACCTTTTGATTGCCTGGCTTACTGTTTCAATGGTGAGGGGCGTGAAGTTTGACCAGGTTCGGTCGGCTGGGTATTCTCCAGGGTTTGGGTCCAGATTGTTGATGACGTTTTCGGTGTTAGTATCGTTCTGAGGTAGTGTTTTTCATAGGTTGGTGATTTTTTCATAGAAGTAGTAAGCAAGTTTGTCAGCAGTTGGGGTGTCCGTGTTGGTTGCAGTGACCGCTGTGGTGTCTAGCAGTTTGTTCACAATTTGGTATAATTTCTTCATATCTTTGTAGTCCGGCCCTATTTTAGTTTTGTAGTATGTCCTTTTGGTTTGTCTTAAAGCGTATTTGTATTTTCTGTGTATCTGTTTCCATACATCGAGTGTGTGTTCGTCTTTATTTTTTCCATGCTCGCTCGAGTTTCCTTGTGGGTGTTTTTAGTTTTTTCAGATCATTAAATCATGGTATGGTGTTATTCCTGCATGAGGTTCTTGTTTGTATAGGCACTATTTCGTCTAGTATGTTTCTGCATCTTTCATCCCATTCTGTGAGGTAGTGTGCAGAATCCGTTTGTGCAGTCCATCCGTCGTCGTAAATCTGTAACCAGAATATTTCCAGATCTATTTGGCCTCTTTTGCTGTAGGTTGTAGGCTGTTTGTGGTAATACTCTCTTTCGCCATTTTAGTGATAAGTTTAGATTGTGGTGGTCGGACCATGGTATTTCTGACCATTTGATATTTGTTATATTGAGGTTCTGGTGTGATGGTAGTTTGAATGAGATGAGATCTAATGTGTACCCTTTGGCATGGGTTGGCTGTGTTTGCGGCCATGTAAGGTCCCCTGAGTGGAGGAAATCCTTGCATTCTCGTGTATTACTGGAGTTTGGGTCTTCTAGGTGAAGGTTGATGTCTCCTAGTATTAGTATGTTGGAGTTGGTCGTGCATGAGTTTGACATGAAGACTGTGAAGGTAGCCTGGCACTTATTCCAATTTCCTGGTGGTCTATAAATGAGGACGGAGTTGAGATGATCGAGTAATGTTTTGTTATAGATTCTAAGTGAGGCAATTTCAAGTTGTGGTGTTATGGACTCGGCAATGGTTTTGATAGAGAACTGGGATTGATAGATTAATGCTATGCGCCTCCACCTCTCTTTTCCTTTCTGGTCCACTGAACGATTTTATAATCTGGGGGGCAAAGATCTAAGATCATGGGGTCTTTATCGTCATGGAGCCAGGTTTCATTGATGAAGAGTAAGTCGAGGTTGTCTGACATGATCCAGTCTTTTAGTAGTGTTTTGTTTACTGCAGATCTGACGTTGATATAGCCAATTTGAATTTTTTGGAATGGGTCAGTTATGTTTGGTGTTATGTGGATTTTTAAAATTTGTCGCTGTTTTGTTATTGTGGATTTTCCCTTCTGTTGGGGTTGTCTGCGTATTGGTGGACTAGTGATAGTGAGCAAATTACTAGTAGCAATTTGAGGGTATTGATTTTGGTGGTGGATCAAGATTGGGCACCTGGTGACTGCTTGTTGTAGGTTGCTTGATAAAGCTTGGATGTGGGCTTTTCTTATATATATATATATATATATAACATAACATTAGTAGATGATGGCAGAAAAAGACCTGCTGCACGGTCCATCCAGTCTGCCCAACAAGACAAACTCGTATGCGCTACTTTTTGCGTATATCTTACCTTGATTTGTAACTGTCATTTTCAGGGCACAGACCGCAATTAAAAAAAAAAAAAAAAAAAAATATATATATATATATATATATATATATATATATATTTTTTTTTTTTAATTGGGGGGGGGGGGGGGGGGGTATAAGTGATGTACTCACAGTCAGGTGTTAGAAGTCTTTCCTTGGGTACAGAATCTTCATGAGTTAGGAAGCTGTAGTGGTGGTTAGGGTAGTTCAATCAAGGTCTGTTCTTGAGGTGTTGCTTTAGGTCGAGAGAGGTGACTGGACCTACTTTGAATAGCTGCATATGTGCTATTACACTCTACTACCAGTTATTGGCTTGGACACAGACTTACTTACACTCCCCTTGGTGTCTACATCTACAGGGAGCACATTATGAGTGTGTGTGTGGGGGGGGGGGGGGGGGGGGGGGTTAGCACTGAGATTTATTTCATATTCTGAGGGGCTTTTAATGCCTGTACTTATTTTACACACTTATCTATGCAACTTCTCAGTTGAGATATATGTCTTTGTTTTCCTATATGTAGTTAACTTTCTCATGGTTGGTGTGGTTCGGCCTGGAATAAGTTCCTCCAAGGGCAGCCATGCGGATGGCAGGTTCTACTCTGAACAAGAATGATTATACTAATGCACTTTTCTGACTACCATCATTTTGAATACAGATTTGCTTACATTTTCTTTTTCTTCTGCATCTACTGAGAATGTGATATGACTGCTTCATGTGCAATGTTGAGAATTCTTGAATTTGTGCTCCTAAATTGACATTTACTGTAGATTCCTATTGTATAGGTGTATGTGTGACTGCCTTTATTGTCTCCACATGCCTAATTGTGTGACTTTTTTCTTCTTTCATTGATGGTCCCTACCCGTGTGAACAGTTTTGTAGCACTATAGGCCTTTTATTTTGCTTATTGAGTTCTAAGAAGGGAGGAAGGGGTACCAATACGTGATGGGTTCACTTACTGAACTTACAGGACTAGGGGAAAAGGGGTTTGCTGGGAAACTACTTGCGGGGTTGGGGAGGAATACACATTCCATGGTCAGTTGTGGTGGATAGTGTGGGGGAGATTATTGAGCCCCATATTGGTGTTCTTAAGTGGGGAAGGGTATAGGCTGGGGCACTCTTCCCTCTGCCTTCAGAGGAACATTTTTGGAGGGCTTGTCCCTGATTTTTATGGATGTCAAGGGAGAATATGGTTAAATTGGTATCTTGGAGGAATCGCCTCTCCTATTCAATGCAGTAAAATTCTACAGGTTTTGAGCAGGCAGAAAGCTCACGTTGCAATGCTACAGGAAACTCATTTGAATTCCTAAAAACATTTAAAAAATAGCAGGGGTAATTATGTTATTCCGCAAAGGCATAATAATGTAAAAACAGCACTCCATAGTGGATCCAATGGACCATTATGTAATAGTGCAAATGCTTTTAAATCAAAGGCCTCTTATTAGTTAATATCTATGCGCCTACCCAATACGACAAAGTTTTTTCTAAACCATCATTCTATATGTACACTCCTTCGCTCAGATTCCAATTGTTATGGGGAGAGTAATTCAGTATTCGATCCTCTGTGGATAGTTCCAATCCCTCCCGGGTACTGACAGTGGATTATAATCGTGGAGTACCTTGGTTGTGTTCTTCCCTGGATTTGTTAGACTCTTGGCGCCTGTTTCACCCGGGGGGGGGGGGGGGAAGAGACTTTACTCATTTCACAGATGCATGATATGCAGTCACATATAGACTATTTTTTAGTCTCTACCAGTTGGTCTTCAGTTCTGCAGCAGAAGAAATAGGTCCCACTCAAGTAAGATCACGAATAAATTTGGATAACTCTCTCTTAGGATACAGGGCCTAGAGTTAGGCCCTACTGAAAATTTCCTAGAGACCTGTACTATGATTCTAAATTTCATACTTATATATGACAGAAGTGAAAGGACTATACGGCTCATAATGAAACTGGCTTTCTGACAGACCCTGTGCTTTTTTGGGAAACTGCCAAGGTGGTGTTAAGGGGATCCATTATATCTTACTTTGTACATAAGCGAAAAGCACGAGATGACGAAGTGGTTCATTTGGAGGCACAGGTTAAGTGAGAGACAGCTGTTTGGTTCTGATCCTAACGCATTTACTAAAGCTCGCCTCTTGGCCTCACAATCAGCTTTAAACCAATTGATTCATTCTACAACCCAAAAGTCGTACACCTACTACCGATACCAATTATACAAATATGCTAAAGCTTGGACGGCTGCTTGCGTGCTTTGTGAAATGGGGGGGGGGGGGGGGGGGGGTTTGATATCATATGTCGCAGCTGAGGGACATAAGGGGAAAATATCATCGTACCACAGAGGGCATCAGTAATGTATTTAAAGACTTCTATGCTCAATTGTACTCTTCTCCAGAGCAAGTGGGGTTGGAGAGTGAGGTTTATCTTTCTGGTCAGACGCTTCCTTGAGTATTTGATGGCCAACAAGATACTCTTAATGCAGCTATCACAGAGGATGAAGTCCGGTGAGGTATCGGGGATAGTCCTCTCCACAAATCTCCAGGGGTAGATGGTTTTATCTTTGGAGTTTTACAAAATCTTGGTGTCAAGAGGTCACTTCTTGCTTATCGGTGGTATTTAACTCCTTTATTCAAAGCGGGGTCTTGCTGGCCACTCTATAAAAGACCCAAATTGTGGTGCTGTTAAAGACAACCAGGCGGATTCTTATCTTCTCACTTGTCCTATATGAGACTAAGCTCTTTGCTAAAATTCTCACAAATCAGTTAGCTTGGATTTTGCTGCGTCTGATCACTAATCCTCAAGCTGGTTTTGTGAAAGCGCACTCAGTGGCGAGGAATACGAGGAAGATCTTGGCCTCCCTGGAGAGGCTGCATTGCTCGCCTTCTCTGCTTATCAGCTTTGATGCGGAGAAGGCATTCAACCATGTACATTGGGATTTCATGTTCACTGTTTCTTTTCTTAGTGTCACTTCGGGCTCTTTATTGTGACCTTGTGGTGGATGTGTGGGTGAATGAGACATCCTCTGCTTCATTTAATATAGCTCAAAGAACGTGGCAGGGGTGTCCTCTTTCTCCACTCGTTTGTACTGGTGCTAGACCCCCTGATTCGGGATATTCTGGATACAGGGGAAGTGCGGGGCATTTTTTGGCTCAGAGTATTTTAAAATCTCAGCGTTTGCTGATGACCTTCTGGTGCTCTTGCAAGATCCCTAAACATCTTTGCTGGCCTCCCCCTCTCCCTAATGGGTCGTATTTCTGTATTTAGTATGATCATTTTTCCCAAATGGTTGTACTTTTTACAGACTTTGCCCTTATTAATGCCCACCAGAGATTTGAAGGCTCTCTCTAGCCTTTTATCCAGATTCTGATGGGCAGGCAGGAAACCGCAGATTCGATTTCTATACTTGGGAGGAGATTCTATATATGGCGCTGAAATCAGTACCAACTGTATTCAATAATCAGAACCTAGATTTAGACACCAATTATAGAATATGCTTAATTGATATTTCAGCACCGATATCCGAGTGCATCCATTTATGCCAATGAAAACCCAGTGTAAATCTCAGCGCACAGATTCAGGTACAGTGGACCATATTTTATAGGCGCCTAAATTTTGGAATGCCCATTTCCCTATCCATAACGCCCCTTTTTGCCTCTACATTTTAGAGGTTCGGCGCACATCGTTATAGAATACACTTAGTGAGTTGTGCACCTAAATTCTAATCTGTGCCAATTAGTGCTCATTATAGCTTGTTAAGTGCTGTTATCAACTTGCTCATTAGCATGTTAAGCCTATTGTTACACGCGATGTTATAGAATCCGCACCAATTTCAGCACCTAAATCTAAGTGCACTATATAGAATCTGGGGGTTGGTAGGGAACTGGGAAGGGGGGAGGAACTTGGTATCCTGGATGTCAAGCTTTATAATATTGATCGCCTTCTACGTCACATGAGGGATTGGAGTTTTGGGAGAAATTACTATACCGTGGTGCACATGGTTATGTCAACCTCTGTATCTGCGTTACGTATTGCAGGCTACTTATTCTGCTTTACCTGCTCATCTTC
Organism: Microcaecilia unicolor; assembly: GCF_901765095.1. NCBI lineage: Eukaryota > Metazoa > Chordata > Amphibia > Gymnophiona > Siphonopidae > Microcaecilia > Microcaecilia unicolor. The sequence goes on from NC_044032.1 coordinate 643,368,953, forward strand.
ATTCCAGTGTACTGGCGAGACCGTTGCATGCTTTACGGCGGAACATGGTAAGGCTTTGGTCATTTGAATCTCACTGTAGTGGATTCTTGCCTTTTTGGGAAATGGAGACCTTACTCTGGGAACAGATAATTTGTGATTATTACGTTGGGTAGACCAAAGGCTTACTTCTCTACAGCAGTGGCGCCCTGAAGGCTTTGGAATCACTCTTTCTTCAGGCATTGGACTGGGCAAATAGATTTGCGTACATACAACTGTCTCATTGTGTGAATGCCCTAAACCCGACTTTGCATGGTACTGATCTGTCCACTATGTTTCGGGAGTTGTTTGAGGTGCCACTGGCTGATCCTATCTCCATTTCGTTGTTACGTAGGAGGTTGCTACTGTGCTGTCCCTTGTGAGATTTTAACACCGCTGTTCACCGCTGGTTGGAGGATTTGCGGAATTCTATTACATCTCGAGATTTGTTGCGCTGCATTGGCAATTTTCCTCATTAGGTACAGAGTGCAGAGCTCAGGGAATGCCAGGCAAGGGTAATCCTTCTGGCCTACACCTTGCAATCAAGATTGCACCTGATGGGTTTTAAGGACACACCCCTATGTCTCAAATGTGGCCGATAACCTAATACTTTTTACTATGCTGTTTGGCAGTGCTCAGTGGTCAAATCTTTCTAGAACACCAGTGATCCAATATTTCTAATGAATATTGGGGAAGGAAGTATTTTTTCCTGGTACTATTCTCGAGTATACTTCAGCTTTGAGGGTTGGGACTAAACAACAAAATCCTATGGTACAGAAAGCATGCTTGGTCGGTAAAAAATGTATTCTCAAACATAGAACCAGACTGGTGGTTCCCTCTTATTACTTATGGTGCATCAGCTTACACGCTCTTGCTTTTGCTGGAGCTAAGGGAGTGTCAACTCAATTTTAAATATCAACACCATCTTTATTTAATTTGGGGGCGGTATATTCACAGTCTAGCCCCCCCCCCCCCCCCCCCCCCGAGCTTGTAATCATATCCTCAACCAGCTCAGTACATCTTACCGTTCTGCTGTCTTGCAAGTCGGGGGCTTTGATCTCTCATATTACATTGATCAGTGCTAATTGGCTTTATATCCATAGAAAGGGGGGGGGGGGGGCGGGGAATAGGAGATTGTGGGATTATTGGGTGGAAAATCAATTTACTTTTACCCCTTCTACTTCACTTAGGCTTTTGTAGACTTTAATCATATCCCCCCACAGCTATCTCTTTTCCATGCTGAAGAGCCCTAACCTCTTAGTTCCATCCCCTTTATCATTTTAGTCACTCTTCTTTGAACCTTTTCTAATTCTGCTATATCTTTTTTGACCAAAACTGAACGCAATACTCAAGGTGAGGACACCCCATGGAACTATACAAAGGCATTATAGTATTTTCGGTCTTATTCACCATCCGTTTCCTAATAATTCCTAGCATCCTGTTTGCTCTTTTTTGCCACCGCCACACACTGAGCAGAAGATTTCAGCGCAATAACGACACCCAGATCTTTTTCTTGAGCGCTGACCCTCAAGATGGACCCTAGCATCAGTTAACTGTGATTCGGATCATTCTTTCCAATGTGCATCACCTTGTATTTGTCCACATTAAATTGTATCTGTCATTTGGATGCCCAGTCTTCCAATTTCCTAAGGTCCTCCTGCAATATTTCACAGTCTGAATGTGTTTTAACAACCTTGAATAGTTTTGTATCATCTGCAAATCTGATCACCTCACTCGACATTCTGATTTCCATATCATTTATAAATATGTTAAATAGTACTGGTCCCACTACAGATTCCTCCGGCACTCCACTGTTCACTATCCTCCATTGAGAGAAATGGCCATTTAATCCTACTCTCTGTTTTCTGTCCAATGACCAATTCCTAATCCACACCAAAACCCTGCCTCCTATCCCATGACTACTTAATTTTCTCAGGAGTGTCTCATGAGGAAATGTATCAAAAGCTTTCTGAAAATCTAGATACACTACATCAACTGGCTCATCTTTATCCACATGTTTATTCACGCCTTCAAAGAAATGAAGCAAATTGGTGAGGCAAGACTTCCCTTGGCTGAACCCATGCTGACTCTGCCCCATTAAACCATCTTTGTCTATGTGTTCTATAATTTTATTCTTTACAATATAGTTTCCACTATTTTACACGGCACTGACATCAGGCTTACCTGTCTAAAATTTCCCGGATCACCCCTAGAACCCTTTAAAAAAAAATCGGCATCACATTGGCCACCCTCCAATCTTCAGGTACTATGGACTATTTTAACAACAAGTTACATATTACTAACAACAGATCCGATTCACTCTTCAAACGTGTCACAAAAAAACCACTGTGAATCTTGCACGTGCACACTGAAATAATTGTACTCCTACAGGCACAATATTGCACTTATTTAATAAAAATGGAAGATGGGAGGAAAAACCTCATATTACTGCGGCTCAACACATAGTAACATAGTAGATGACGGCAGAAAAAGACCTGCACGGTCCATCCAGTCTGCCCAAGAAGAGAAATTCATATGTGCTACTTTTTTTTATTTGTACTGTCCTCTTCAGTGCACAGACCGTATAAGTCTGGCCAGCCCTATCCCCGCCTCCCAATCACCAACCCCGCCTCCCAACCACCAGCTCTGGCACAGACCGTATAAGTCTGCCCAGCACTATCCCTGCCACCCACCACCGGCTCTGGCACAGACCGTATAAGTCTGCCCAGCACTATCCCCGCCTCCCAACCACCAACCCCGCCTCCCAACCACCAGCTCTGCCACCCATTCTAGGCTTAGCTCCTGAGGATTACGGTTACTTAAACCAGAATGCAAACTTGGCTGAAAAATTTTAAGCACAGTTAATAAGTAATCATAGGTAAAAAAAAAAACTCCCAACAGTGCTCAATAATTATGAGGAAAACCTTACTGGGCAAATTAATACATGTTACTAACAACAGATCAGCAATTTCATGCTTGACTTCTTTGAGTACACTTGGATGTATGCCATCTGGGCCAGGTGATTTACTACTCTTTCATTTGTCAATTTGGCTCAGTACATCTTCCAGGTTCACCAAGATTTCTTTCAAATCCTCAGCATCATTACCCATGAAACCCATTTCCGGTACAGGCAGATCTCTTACATCTTCTTCCATAAAGACCGAAACAAAGAATTCATTCAGTTTCTCCGCTATGGCCTTCTCCTCCCTGACTGCCCCTTTTGCTCTTTCGTGATCTAACGGTCCTACGGATTCCTCGCAGGCTTTCTGCTTCTAATGCACCTGAAAAAGTTGTTACTGTGAATTTAAGCCTCTGTGGCAAGCTTCTCTTCATATTCTCTTTTAGCCTTCTTTATTAATGCTTTGAATCTGATTTGTCAGTGCTTATGGTGCTTATTTTCTTCATTTGGGTCCTTTTTCCATTCTTTGAAGGACAATCTTTTGGATGTAACAGCCTCTTTTACTTCATATTTTAACCATGCAGGCTGATGTTTTCTCTTCTTTCCATCTTTGCAAATATGTGGAATGCACCTGGGCTGGGCTTCCAAGATGGTATTATTGAATAACATCCATGCCTGATTTAGCGCCTAACCTCTGCAGCCAATCCTTTTAGTTTCTTTTTAACCATTTAACTCATATTATAGTAGCCCTTTAAAAAATTATATGCAGCTACAAGTAGACTTCTTTTGCGGGTTCATCCCCAGATAGTAGCTCAAACTTGATCATGCTATGTTCACTGTTTCCCAGGGGATCTAACACTGTCATCTCTTGCACTATGCCCTGCCTTTGTATTGCTCCATGGTGTGACTTTACCTCAAATATTTTGTGCAATTCTGGTCACCGAAATTAAAAAAAAAAAAGATATAGTGGAATTAGAAAAGGTGGAGAGAAGGGTGACGAAAATGATAAAGGGGATGGGCCGACTTACCTATGAGGAAAGGCTAAAGCGGCTAGATAAAATAATGAGTGGAATGGAACGGGTAGATGCGAATCACTTGTTTACTCTTGCCAAAAGTACTAGGACTAGGGGGCACGCAATGAAGCTACAAAAGTAGTAAATTTAAAACAAATCAGAGAAAATAAATCTTCACTCAACATGTAAATAAACTCTGGAATTCATAGCCAGAGAATGTAGTAAAAGCAATTAGCTTAGTGGGGTTTAGGTTTGGATACTCCCTAAAAGAAATATCCATAAGACATTATAAAGTTGGACTTGGGAAAATTCACTGCTTATTTCTAGGATAAGCAGCATAAAATGTATTGTACTGTTCTGGGATCTTGCCAGGTACTTGTGACCTTGATTGGCCACTGTTGCAAACAGGATAATGGGCTTGTTGGACCTTTGGTGTGTCCCGGTATGGCAATGCTTATGTTCTTATGTGCTACTGCTACAAATCATTTCTATAGCGCTACCAGTCGTACGCAGCGCTTGGCGTGAGCTGCTGGATATAATTTGACGGCCCCTCCATTGATACAGAACCCCTTAAAAATATGGAGGACAGTGCAAGCAAAGTTTTTTTTCCCCAGTAGAAAATACTTTTTATACATGGTAATCCAATGCATTCTACAATTTCCTCCAGAAAGGGTGGACGCTAAATATCAGTTCTCAGAAAAGCAGGGTCTCAGATTTTTAGGTCAAATTTATGAGAAGGGTGAAATTTTATCATTTTCAGATATTCAGGATGAATACGGAATCCATTTCCCAGCATGAATATCAATATAGACAACTGAAGGATTACCTTCATCAATGAGCCCAGGGAGAGCTACAATTAGGGGACACACTTCTGGAACGGGCAATTATGGGGAGGGAGTGGTGGTGGGGGCTGTATCTCTCGCCTTTATCAGGCATTAATGTCTTTAGTGCACCTGTTATGCTTTTTCTTACTAAATTAGAATGAGATCTAGGGAGTACATACAGTGGTGGAAATAAGTATTTGATCCCTTGCTGATTTTGTAAGTTTGCCCACTGACAAAGACATGAGCAGCCCATAATTGAAGGGTAGGTTATTGGTAACAGTGAGAGATAGCACATCACAAATTAAATCCGGAAAATCACATTGTGGAAAGTATATGAATTTATTTGCATTCTGCAGAGGGAAATAAGTATTTGATCCCCCACCAACCAGTAAGAGATCTGGCCCCTACAGACCAGGTAGATGCTCCAAATCAACTCGTTACCTGCATGACAGACAGCTGTCGGCAATGGTCACCTGTATGAAAGACACCTGTCCACAGACTCAGTGAATCAGTCAGACTCTAACCTCTACAAAATGGCCAAGAGCAAGGAGCTGTCTAAGGATGTCAGGGACAAGATCATACACCTGCACAAGGCTGGAATGGGCTACAAAACCATCAGTAAGACGCTGGGCGAGAAGGAGACAACTGTTGGTGCCATAGTAAGAAAATGGAAGAAGTACAAAATGACTGTCAATCGACAAAGATCTGGGGCTCCACGCAAAATCTCACCTCGTGGGGTATCCTTGATCATGAGGAAGGTTAGAAATCAGCCTACAACTACAAGGGGGGAACTTGTCAATGATCTCAAGGCAGCTGGGACCACTGTCACCACGAAAACCATTGGTAACACATTACGACATAACGGATTGCAATCCTGCAGTGCCCGCAAGGTCCCCCTGCTCCGGAAGGCACATGTGACGGCCCGTCTGAAGTTTGCCAGTGAACACCTGGATGATGCCGAGAGTGATTGGGAGAAGGTGCTGTGGTCAGATGAGACAAAAATTGAGCTCTTTGGCATGAACTCAACTCGCCGTGTTTGGAGGAAGAGAAATGCTGCCTATGACCCAAAGAACACCGTCCCCACTGTCAAGCATGGAGGTGGAAATGTTATGTTTTGGGGGTGTTTCTCTGCTAAGGGCACAGGACTACTTCACCGCATCAATGGGAGAATGGATGGGGCCATGTACCGTACAATTCTGAGTGACAACCTCCTTCCCTCCGCCAGGGCCTTAAAAATGGGTCGTGGCTGGGTCTTCCAGCACGACAATGACCCAAAACATACAGCCAAGGCAACAAAGGAGTGGCTCAGGAAGAAGCACATTAGGGTCATGGAGTGGCCTAGCCAGTCACCAGACCTTAATCCCATTGAAAACTTATGGAGGGAGCTGAAGCTGCGAGTTGCCAAGCGACAGCCCAGAACTCTTAATGATTTAGAGATGATCTGCAAAGAGGAGTGGACCAAAATTCCTCCTGACATGTGTGCAAACCTCATCATCAACTACAGAAGACGTCTGACCGCTGTGCTTGCCAACAAGGGTTTTGCCACCAAGTATTAGGTCTTGTTTGCCAGAGGGATTAAATACTTATTTCCCTCTGCAGAATGCAAATAAATTCATATACTTTCCACAATGTGATTTTCCGGATTTAATTTGTGATGTGCTATCTCTCACTGTTACCAATAACCTACCCTTCAATTATGGGCTGCTCATGTCTTTGTCAGTGGGCAAACTTACAAAATCAGCAAGGGATCAAATACTTATTTCCACCACTGTACATGTATAGACAACAGGAACATAGCTTTAAATATTTGTTTAAAGTATTTATAGCAAGTAATTTAGTTGAAAATGGCTATAAGATTCTGTACAGATGGTACTACACTCCACAATATGTTACCCGTATGTTTGGGCAGGCACAGGATTTATACTAGTGAAACTGTGGAGCTGTTGGGAATATGTATCATATATGGTGGTCCTGCCCTAGGGTACAATACTGTTCAATGATTCTGCATTTTATTCAGCAAATGACAAGTTCTTTATCCAGCTAAAGAAGATCATTGTTTGTTTTATTTTAAACCATATGAAGTGAAAATAGAAGTACATAAATTTGCAACTCACATATTTGTTGCTAGTAAGCTTGCCTTGGTGGGTACCTGGAAACAAACAGATCTGCCTTCTTTGGAGACCATGCTAAGGAAACTGGACTATATCCACCAAATTACTAAATTAATGGCGATACGAACTGGCCAGCTGACATATTTGGAAGCTTTAACAGGGGGTAATCAGTTAAATGAGCCCTATTTGAGTTGCCTAAAGTTGGGGGGGGGGGTTTCTACTCATGGGGAGGAAGGAAGGGATTGTTGGGAGGATGGAGAGATGTGTTTAGTTTTTGATAACGATGGTTCTTCGCGTTTAAATTTTAAGTTGGAAAATCTTGTTATTTAATTTTGTCTGTATTTGGTATTTTCCTTTGATATTTTTTCATAAATAAAACATTTTAAAAAATCACCTCTGAGCCTGACAAATTCTCAGTTTTTATCTGTGACACTATGCTCAAGAAATGTAATAACTAAACATATGCAGATATGCTGATGCTGGACAGGCTGAGAATTCTGGGATGTGAGGCATCAGAGGCAGCAAGGTGGTTTCTACGCTGATACCAATGAGTAGTGCACCAACCTTAAATCTCTCAGCATCAACTGTTGCAACACTTGTGCTGTGTGGCAAGTTCTCACTGGTGCTGGTGACTCATGCAGGCTGTATATCTTTGGTGCCAAATGAGTCTTGTCCTTCCGGAAGAAAGATGGAGGGCTTCTTTCTGTGGGTCCTTCAAGAATAGTGCTTGTTAGTGTGGCACCTGTGACTCTATTCTGGTGGGTCTTCGTGGGGAGGGGTGGAACTTCAAACTGTCCTTCTTACCCTTTTTGGAGTTTGCCAGCAGCATTTCAGTTAAGGGGCTCATTAGACCTCCATCTTGAAGCTCCTGAATTTCTTGGCCTTAAGCAACATCTTTGCACAATGCACTCTGTTGGTGGTTGAATGATTGAGGTCCAGGAAGTATAATATACAGAATGAGTGAAGCCAATATATTCACAATGCCTGGACACTCTTCAAAATTTAGAGCCATATCTGCCAATGACAAGCAGCAGCTGGAGAAGTCAAATTCAACAGCAAGGAAGGTAGAGGTGATATATTTATGACCTCTCTCTTTCATTTTTCAAGGGTAATGGTGGAAAAAAAAACCCAAGGCCAAGTAAATTAAGGCAAAGCCCTGCTTTCAAAGAAAAAAAAAAAAAAAAAAAAAAGGAGAGAACAGAATCTGATTCACTGCGGGCAAGAATAACCAAAATAGCATGAGGGTTGTCTGGCTTGAATGAACTCCTGTGCCTCAGAAGAACTGTTAATATTTGGTTCTACCTAAGATCATAAAGCAGGACGATGTCACCAACAGGTGTGGATTTTATCCTCCTTTTCAACAGAGAACAAGCAATGCTGAGTGATCTAACTCATACTGATGTGTTCCACTGTTAGTACATAAGTGTAACTGAATCAAGTTGGCACTTACCTCAGGAATCCACAAAGCACAGCTGACATGGACCCACTTTGTGCCACTGCGTGTTGGCTTCATGGCTCCACCTTTCTTTGGACACAACAAGCACTTGGGCTGCACTCCAAGGGCACAAGTGCGACACAACCAGCTCCCCTCTGGCACTTTCAGGATCCCGTAGCATGCCTAGTCATGGACATAAAAGAAATCTGTTAGTCTATTTTCAGCTATCCATATTTACACCCACACCCTTAGGCAACCACATGCATGGATTATTGTTTATACTGCCAGGCACGTTTTCCTACATGCAAATTGACACTTTTTTTTCTTTGAAAATGCCCCATTTGCTACCCTTAACCACCTTTAAAAAAAAAAAAAAAAAAAAAAGTTAACAAAACAGGAGCATGAGTCTTACATTTTTAAAGAACTTTACTCCTTGAAAAGCTGCATTGGCTCCCAATCAAAGAACGGATCTTCTTCAAAATCTGCACCTTGGTCTACAAAATTATCTACAGCATAGTCCCAGGCTATATAATAGACCTCAACGACCTACCAACCAGAAACAGAATCGGATCATCACGATCATACCTAAACCTACATTACCCGAATTGCAAAGGACTTAAATACAAAACAACTTACGCATCCTGCTTCTCCTACATAAGCGCAAAACTATGGACTCCCAAAAGCTGTGAAAACAATCCACAACCATCTAAACTTCAGGAAATCACTAAAAACCAACCTCTTCAAAAAGGCTTACCCCACTGGCCCACCGTAATTCCCCACACCTAGCAACACCACATAACCAATGATCGTACTGGACAATATACAATCTTCATTCCCTCCGACTATCATGGTGCCTGATACACACCTATCTCATTCAACCACAAGGGCGTAAAATATAAGTTGATTTTCACCTCTTCTTTCCGCTACTGGAGTCCTAAATACTGGAATGCACTTCCGCAGCACATTTTACTCACCCCTATACCCAACGATGCAAAGAAAAATGCTAATGAACTAACGAACTATAGACCAGTAGCATCCATTCCCTTAATTACCAAAATAACAGAAGGCATGGTGACTAAGCAACTCACAGATTATCTAAACAAGTTCTCAATATTACACGATTCCCAGTCAGGATTTCACTCTAATCACAGCACTGAAACCGTACTAGTCACGCTCATGACCAAACTCAAACAATTGATAGCAAACGGCAATAACATTCTACTGTTACAATTCGATGTCAAGCACATTTGACATGGTTGACCATGGAATTTTATTACACATCCTCGAATACTTTGGAATCGGAGGCCACATTCTCAACTGGTTCAAGGGGTTCCTAACCACACGCTCATATCAAGTGACATCAAATTCGACTACATCAGCTACATGGACACCTGAATGCGGAGTTCCACAGGGATCACCCCTCTCACCGACCATATTCAACCTAATGATGACACACTTGGCCAAACTATCATCGAATCAGAACCTAAACCCACATATATACGCTGATGATGTAACAATCTTCATCCCATTCAAACAAGATCTAAGGGAAATCTCCAATGAAATCAAGCAAAGCCTACATATCATGAATTCCTGGGCAGATGCATTTCAGCTGAAACTTAATGCAGAGAAAACCCAATGCCTGGTACTCACCTCGCAATACAACAAGAATAAATTTACCACCATCAAAACACCTAAACTAAATCTACCAGTTTCGGACACCCTAAAAATTCTTGGAGTCACCACTGATCAACACCTAACACTTGAGAATCATGTGAAAAACATAACTAAAAAGATGTTTCATTCAATGTGGAAACTAAAAAGAGTTAGACCATTTTTTCCAAGGACTGTCTTCCGAAATCTGGTAACAATCATTGGTACTCAGTCATCTGGACTACTGTAACTCACTCTACGCTGGCTGCAAAGAGCAAATACTCAAAAAACTCCAGACAGCCCAGAACACGGCAGCCAGACTAATATTCTGCACATCAAAATACGAAAGCGCAAAACCCCTACGAGAAAAACTACACTGGCTCCCACTAAAAGAACGAATCACGTTCAAACTTTGCACCCTAGTCCATAAAATCCATGGCAACGCCCCAGCCTACATGTCAGACCTAATAGAACTACCACCCAGGAACGCAAAAAAATCTTCTCGAACACTCCTTAATCTTCATCCTCCCAAGTGTAAAGGTCTGAAATACAAATCAATGCACGCATCTACCTTTTCCTATACGAGCACGCAGCTCTGGAACACGTTGCCACGTAACCTCAAAACGATCTATGAATTGACCAATTTCCGTAAACTATTGAAAACCTCTCTCTTCGACAAGATATATCACAAAGATCAACACATTTAACTGTATAATCTTTAAAATATCCAGAAATGTCTTATAATGTCTTTGCTTTAACACTATCATGTATTTCACCACCATGCAACACAAAACCCTCTGTAAACCAAATGTATATTCTCTTCTACTTCCAGTATCCATGATAAATTGTAAGCCACATTGAGCCTGCAAAGAGGTGGGATAATGTGGGATACAAATGCAATAAATAATAATAATAATCAAAACGCAAACGGACCATATCCTCTTCAAGAAATTGCTAAAAACCTACTTCTTTGCTAAAACGTACTCCCCTGATTGCTCAGCTGATTGATATTCCCAATGTGATCCCCCTCCCTGCTTAGTTTTCTACTGTTAGCAACAGCTTCCCTTGTTTATTCTTTGTTAGCTTTACACTGTTTTCTAGACTGTAAATTTTCCTAATTTTATGTACGCCACATTGTGCCTGCAATGTGGGATACAAAAGAACTGCAAATAAAATAAATAACGTTGTATTTGTTATCAACCGAAATGGCGAACGCCTTCTCGGTACTATGTAAGCCACATTGAGCCTACAAATAGGTGGGAAAATGTGGGGTACAAATGTAACAAATAAATAAAAATAAATAAATCTGATTGTTCCAGATGTGAACATGTAACACTATAACACTTTAATACAGGTGTTTTCTAGAGCAGTTAATGTAGGAAGTCACCTCACTCATTACTGTCTCTGTTCCATTAAACATTTTTCTGACATCACTATGATACCCCTACAGTTATAAGCTCACCCAAACATTAAAGAATTTAACCTCACATGCTTATTTCCATTCTTTTTAAGTCCTTCCAAACTATTCCATATCCATGGGTTTATGTTCCCTGTCATCAGATAAACAACAAGCTTGCTGACATCACCTTGTGCGGGGTCCTGTGTAGCCATTTGTGCTCCAGTAATCCTGTATCAAGATGAGTGCACTGGATTTCCCCAAACCATTGAACTGTAGGACCTCCACTGTACTAACTTTCACCAGCCCTCCTAAACCTGAGGCTCGCCCAGGGCGACAGTCACTCATGAGCACATGGATACTATTGAAACAGGTTATTTAGGGAATCCCAGTAGAGAGGTTTCAACAATAAAGTAAGCCAGGTGTGCTTAATTGAATGAGAGAGCAGGATAAAGGATGCACATTATCCCCTTCAACTTCTAAGCAGCTTGGATCAAAGGAAAAAATACAAACGTTAGAAGCCTAAAAATAAAGATGGGAGAGTTAGAGTATATAGCACTAAAAGACAAGGTACATATAATAGGTATCTCAGAGATTGGTGGAAAGAGGACAATCAATGGGACACTGTGTTAACAGGTACAAAATGTATCGCACTGAGATAGGATCAAACCGGGGGGGGGGGGGGGGGGGGGGGGGGGAGGGGGGTTGCGCTACATGTTAAAGGAGAAATTGAGTCAAATAAACATTCCACATGAAACAGGTAACGTGAAATCATCGTGGATAGAAATTCAACGTGTGAAGGGAATATCACAAATGGAATTTCTTGTAGGGCTGCACAACCGTCTGCCGGGACAAAACGGACAGACGAAA